>NC_091821.1:317802891-318406641 GCF_038994185.2 Dermacentor albipictus | reverse complement strand
CGATGTGCACCACCACCAGTTGAAGGCTTTGTCACTGTCACCACAGGCGTGTCATCTTCATGTGGTTCACTAAGTAAGAGGTCTCACATGAGCATTTCAAACCAAAATTAAGTGCGCAATGCAACTAAGTAAGGAAAAACCAGTGTTTAAGCTCTAGTAATAAAATCTTCCTGTTATGTGGAGTGCAGAGTCCTAACTGTCAATAACACAATGTAGTTCCAGACACATACACAGGTATGGTAGCTGAAACGCACACAACTAATACATAATGAAAGCATGTTTCAAAGCACAGTTCAATGAGAACATCGACAACTTAACAGCCGGAGTTAGTTCTTTGGCCATCTGGTGTCACAAGCAATTACATTTAAAAGCTAGAAATTCGTGCCTTACGGCAACCAAAAGAAAGCAGGGTCCCGTGTGCAACTATTCTTTAGCTACTCTCTATCCCATTTTTTTTTAAATTGCCTGTCATCCATGCCTGGCCAATTTTGCTGATGAAATGCTTGCTGTTGGAAACTATTGCTTGACTCACCCATTACTTCATAAATGTCCAGTACAATATCGGCAAGAATTTACAACTGCCTTGGCCTACCTAACATTTTGTTTACAGTATATCACCAAAGTCCTTCATTCTTTACTAGTTTATAATATGTTGACAATTCAGATTACTTGGACTTGCCCAATAAACTAAATTCATCAATGAGCCCAGAAGGATTTTGTCATTTAATCAACTGCATACTTCTGCGAATTTCTTGGCTTTCCGAACTGGCACTGGGAAGCCAACTAGTGACCCTGGACCAGGCCCGGCAAGCCGCTGCAGCCAGTAGGGCTCTACAAGAGGGCTCCACCCAAGATTAACCACATGGAGTTCCTTCGTACAATAAAGTTTATTCTTCTGCTCATTCAAGCTATATATTAATTTCTGTGTTCATCCCGTTTCCCTTATATTTTCCTGTTCCTGCAGTCCACCAATCCACGACACTAAAAGTGCTAAGCTGCTCTAGTAGTCACTCATGCCAATAAATGAATAAAGAAACCAACAAAGGAACACTTGAGCTGCTGACAAAATGCAAAAATAAATTGAATTAGAATGGTTGCATTACTAAAGCTCAAGAGTCAAACTTAAATGTCCTGCACTTGACATCTCCACTACTACATATAAAGACTGTGAAAGTATCCAGCTTATGTGTTTCGATATTCCCCCATATCACCTGTTAAAGACCCTAAGCACGAAAACTTTAACTCTCACAAACCCAAGTATCATTGCAACCTCAACACCTATCACATGCACTGCCCAAAAACAATGTGACAGTGAATATAGTGTGATGCCGCGTGATGGTGCAGCCAAATAAAAAAATTTTACTACTTATTTATTATTACTAAACAGCTTTACTGTGCAAGTAATAAGCAACTGTGTATGCCGCTGACATCAGGGGAGGCGAGGCCTGCCAAGCAAAGCTGCGACAATGCGTTTCTCTTGCCACCTTCAGTTTTCTACAAACTGGAAGAAACTGACTGATTGATTGATTTGTCAACTCTTTCACCTAACAATGTAATGCACAATGCAATTGTTCAGAATGGTGAAGCAAGGTAACATGATTTGCCATCAATAATTGATACCAGTTCTTTTTTGCCAGTGTGAAATTGCATTGCCAGGGTACTGGCAAATAAATAATTGACAAGTTGAATTTGATATTGTCCAATAAGCTTGTGGCAGCCATTCCTGATAGCTCTTCTAACTAAAATTTCCACACAAGTTGCCGTCTAAGTAGCAACAACCTCTGCAGCAATGCTATCCACCATGTTTTTAATAAATAGAGCGATCAGTTATCTGGCCTTTGCAAGAAAAGGGCTCAAAAATATTTACAATAATGTCTTGCATCCACCTTGCCTATCGTTTCTTTGAATTATGTTTAGCATCACTGTTATCAAATCTAATTCGGCAGCTGAAACATGACAAAATGCACCCATTGTTATTGAATGAGTTAGGAAAAAAATTGCCAGGCTTGTTGCTACTTGCTACTTAACAATGTATTCCAGGGACTCAAGTTCTCACTAAATACAAATGAATGTGGGATGATAATTCAGTTGGACCGTTCCCAGAACATGCACAAAGCAAGCAGGCAACTGAAGAACTCATGTTCAAATGACAGAAGCGTGATGCACACCTGCTCATGGAACATGAAGCCTTGGTTGAAGTGCTGTCCATCTTGGACTTCTTTTTTGGTGGCTTGCCACTAGAATTTATTGGGCATAGTCCTGTAGGTGGAGCAGATGAAAGAGTGGAAAGTGATGCACCAGATGCTACAGATGATGAAACTGCAGAGGGCGCTGTGCATGACAATTCACTGTCTGATGCAGGTGCCAAGAGTGGTGCGCACTGCTTCTTTAGCTTGATCTTCTTGTTTTTTGGGGCACATTTCAGCATCTTTGCCTTGCGTTTTGCTGCTGCAAGCATTCTTGCCCTGGTCTTGGCTTTTATTGGTCGTCCCACCTTTCTCTTAGTACCAGCTACAACAACTGCTTCAATAGCTTCAGCAATAGTATCAACTGGCAAAGATTCCTCTTGCATTTCTTGTGGTGTATCATCTGTTAATAATTCCTGTTGTTTTTCTTGTGGAGCGTCCTCAACAGGCTTGGCCTGTGTTGACTCTGCAAAGAAAATGTTCATTCTTTTGCACTGCAGAACTTATGACCTTGACCAAATTACCATATTTCTAATCTAATGTTCCTCCTGGTTTGCTGCAGAAGCCTTCTTTATTATGTTACTGTGACAGCTGTTAGAAGCTTGAAACTGGGTTTGCTCTGTCTGTACGTTCGTACTACCTTCCTTCTTGTTATGACAATGACAGTGGCAGCTATCAAGTCATTTTCCTTATCGTGTCATCTTCAGGCCAGATTCTCATTCTCAGCCTCCTCCTCAACACACAACTGAGAAAAATCGCCATTACTACCAATACACTGCACACACTGCAGGCAATGCAAGCCCCAGCAGACTGCATCATATAGCGCGGCATTTAGAGCCACGAATGAGTGCCAGTGAGCATATCTCTGGTCAATGTAATCAAACAATAAATCCCAACATAATACCTGTGTGTGCGTGTATATGTGTGCATATACATGCATGTGTGTTTGTATGTGTACAGTGCAGGCCATTGTCAAAAGGAACAACCAAATGTGCGGCTCTCCCTGTGCTGATGCTGTAGCTGCAAGTGGCTGCTGATGCTATGTAAAAGCACTGCACAGATGTGTAGAAAGGTGCCAGTGCCACCAATCATCAACCATCTGCAGCAAGACCAGGAAATTCTACACTTGTCACAGGGGAAAATTTGCGTGTGCTCTACTCATGTGTTCCCTTTTAATAATGGACTGCATTGCACATATACATATAGTCACCAAATAGATATCTGTAAGTCATACAGACCTGCCAATAAAAGAGTGCATGATATTCAATGGTTCCATTATTTCAACACATTATTAAACGTTACATGTGAACATCGGCAAAACATGCCAAGGGTTTCTAAATAAGTGCTTGCGCATTTAAAACAAAACCTTGGACAAATTTGAGGCAGTCATGTTTCACCAGGATTCACTTGGTCACTCACCAATAAGATTGAAACATATGTCCCTACAGCAACATGAACTTCACAGCAGACCACGCTAACTACTGCACTATGGCACAACATTCACACTGAGTAATTTGTGCAAAATAGTGCACCCCACATTGACTGTATGAGTGGTGACATCGTGTGGCCACGACAGGCATTATATTGTAGAGCACAAGGTCATTATGTGCATCAGAAAGAAGCTGTTCTTCAGAAGATGGCAGTATCAGCTGTAAGAGCCTGCTGCCGTCACAGTAAATCAGCTCAGCACCAGAGAAATCACTATAACTAATAAACCTGAACCACAAAGGAGAAATGAGTGATGACAAGACAGACATAGACAAGCGTCTTCATCCTGTCGTCACAATTTTCTCCTTTGCACTCAAGTTTATTAGTTATGAATACCGAATAGCCCACTCTCAAGTTTTGTTTAGAATCCCTGCAGCCAGCTGATGGTATTTTTATTATTCATGAGCCGTTGTACAACCTCTACTAGATCTCTTGTGACCCTGGATGCAAAAACTAAAAGCCACAAAAGCAGTGACCTACATCTGAAACGTAAACATAAAAATACAGCACTGCGTCCCTTTTTTTCTTTAGGCAAACAGGAACATACAGCCTTAAGCCTACTATCCAAACATCAAAGGAAACCCAGTTCATAAACTGAATTGGTGCATTTTTTCCATGACTGATTATGACATTTTTCTATTACATAGCCAATTCTTGTATGGTGGTCAAGACCAACAAGAACGCCCACATAGCAATAAATATAACTCACCCAAGTCATTTGGCTTGGCACTTGTAGAAGGCTTGCTTGACACTGGCTTGAACAACTTCTTATTTTTGGCTTTGCAGGACTTAAGGGCTTTCTTTCGCGGCCTTACTTTTTTTGGCTGTGAAGGACCTTCATTTTTCATGTTTTCCTCCACATCCTCAGAATTTTCTTGCTTTTGGTCCTCAGTCTTCAAATTGATGTTTTTTACTTTTTTCTGCTTCACAGCACCGCCATTTTTCACTTTTTCCTCTGCATCTTCAGAATTATCTTGCTTGTGGTCTTCAGCCTTCAAATTGATGCTTTTACTTTTTTTCTGTTGTGAAGGACCTTCATTCTTTCTTTTTTCCTCCACCACATCTTCAGAACTTTCTTGCTTGTGGTTTTCTTCGGCTTTCAGGTTGATGTTTTTAATCTTTTTCTGCTGCGAAGAACTTTTGCTGTGCACTATAACCTGAGTATTATTAGACATTTCTGGTATCTGGTTTTCTTCAGCTCCCGAGTTTTTGTCAATAGTTTCAGACTCGATCTTTGTGGCATCTACCCCGGCTTCCGGCTCTTTACCACCACAGGCCAGCTCATTCTTAATCTGTTTTCCTCTCGATTTTCGGTTAAAAACTCTTTTTCTTCTGTATCCTCTAGACCTTCTAGAAGTTTTTGGCTTGCCAGGGCGTTTAGATGGCTCTACTCTTGGCAAATCAGCAGAAGCAGTCACTCTAGTATCCCTGCATGCTTTGTCATCACCTTTGTCTTCACTGTCAGCTGCCTCCTCGCCTACAGGTTGGCTGTCTCTATTGCTTTTCTCCTTGTTAGCAGTTGTCTTCAGTTTACTGTCAGCTGCTACAGTGGGCTTGCAATCCAAATTGTTAGCACTGTCCAACCCAGGCTCCTTATTTTCTTCAAATTTCTCATCTATCTCGGTATCACTGCTTATCTTCTCTTTTTCATCAGCAGTCCAGTCATTAGTCTCCTCAGATTTGCCTTCAGCTACTGTGACGGGTTTAAACTCATCCTTGCAGTTTGCTTCCCTATCAGTATTGGCACCAGCTTCACCTTCAAGCAATATATCAGACTGTTGATGCACTTCTGCAACACTGTCAGGCCCCTCACAAGCTTCCGTAATGGAGCTGTCTGCTGCAGGAATGCCATGGGTCAGCTCTTCAGCTAGTGCCGACCCTTCAACTTCACCAGCAGCACTGTCCACTGCTTCATCACAGGCAGATGTGGTAACAAGACTCTTTTTCGATGCGACCCTTCTTCGCTTGACCTTCACGAACCCAGTCCTGTTCCTCATCTTTCGTTTCCTATGCTTCTTATTGCCCATCAAATCATCTTCAAGTGGCAAATCCTTGCTAACACGTTCTTTCGAACGACGTGCCCGTTCAACTGCTTTTAGCAACTTCTGTTGCTTTTGCTTCAGAAGAGAGATCTTTTTCAAAGGATTTTCAGGGTCACTATCATCTTCAACAAGCATCACTGCTTCATCGTCATCACATCCGTCTGCTTGCTGGGCAACTAAAGCAGACAGAGGGATGTCATCATCATCATCAACTGGATGAGAAGGTGGCTGGGTATCAGACTGGTACTCAGATGGAAATTCAAGCTTGGACTCGCACTGGAGCTGTGAGTGGGACTCGGGCTGAGACTGGGAGTCAGATAAAGGCTCAAGCAGGCACTGTGGGTGGGACTCGGTATGCATTACAGTCTGCAGTTCAATCTGGGACTGAGTCTGGGAAGCAGTGTCGGATTCAGACTGGGATTCAGTCTGCAATTCAGTCTGCGATTCAGTCTGCGATTCAGTCTGTGGTTCAGTCTGCGATTCAGTCTGCGATTCAGTCTGCGATTCAGTCTGCGATTCAGTCTGCGACTCAGTCTGCAATTCAGTCTGCGATTCAGTCGGCAATTCAGTCTGCGGTTCAGTCTGCGGTTCAGTCTGCGGTTCAGTCTGTGATTCAACCTGCGATTCAGTATGCAATGCAGTGTCACATTCAGCCTGGGATTCAGTCTTGGGTGCAGTTTGGGATTTGGCCTGGTTATGGGTCTGAGGCTCGGGCTGCATTTCTGCTTGAGGTGTAAATTGTCGCTTAAGTAGATCAGCATGGGATTCGCAGTGGACATCAGGCAGCAAAACTGGCTTACTTTCAGCTTCCATTTGATGGCTTGAACTGCAGCTGTGACTCAGCTTGATTGGCGACTTTGACCTGGACCGTGATTTTTCATTCAGTTTGGCTGAGTTAAGAGCCTCATTGAATTTTTGGATGCAACTCTCAATGGTGTCATCAACCGGGGAGTTAGTATTGTTTGCATTTGAAGGCTTTCTCTTTCCAATTTGATGTGACTTCTGTTTCCTGCCTTTAGGTCCTGGTTTTTTCTTCAGTCCTCTGACATCCTGTGGTAAAGGTTCTAATGAAACAATAGGGTACATAGCTTTTTTTGCTGCTTTAGTAAGTACAGGCATTTCACAGCGTGGCAAGTTTGGCAAGCTGGGCAATGCTTCAGCTGCATTACTTGTGTTTTTCTTGTTTGCATCTGCAGTGCCTGCAGCTACAAATGCATGCTTGCTTTGGCTCTTTTCCACTACGTCTGCAGACTCCTTGCCTGCTTCTTGAGCCTTGTCTTCACTGAGTAGACAGTGTCGCTTTTTGAGGGGTAGGCAACGGTCGCCTGAAGGTGGTGCCAGTATATCTGGAGGTGACTCAGGCACTGCTGAGGGAGGCTGTGCCTGCTTCTTTGCTTTTCCTTTCTTCCCAGCCACCGTCTTAGGTTCCTCTTTTTCCAGCTTTCGAACTTCAGCCTTACTTGCACTACTTATCTGTCGCAATGGCCTTTCAGAAGTACGCCTAGGACGCAAATATTTTACTGGCTTAAAAATTGCTGGTATGTCATCGATGTTGGCAATATGCAACGATGCCTGCTTTGAGATGAAAATGGAAGAAAGTGCATCAACGAGGGCATCAACTGACTCAGACGTCATTGTGGCTGCTAAGCGTGCAGACTTCCGCAAACTGTTGCAGCGATTATGTCGCAATGGCTGCTGCACAAAGCGTTTCTTTTTCAGTTTTCGCTGGTACATGTGGAGCAAGTGAGTCTGCTCTTCAATGTTGCACTCTCGAAGCAATGTATCCACATCAACAGAGTCATCAACACCTTCCTTTTTTGCAATTGTCCTGTTTTTCCTTGTCTCAACTACATCAGAAGTTGTTTTCACTGGTACATTTTCAACACAAGTCCTGCCTCTATCTGACACATCTTCCTTCCTCACCGAGTTGCCTGTAAATGGTTTCAGATCTGGCAAGTCACTCTTGGTACTTGACTGAAACATATCTGGCCCAGCATTTCTGTCCTCATGCCTTTCCCTCCGTGTCTGCCGTAACACTGGCCTCTCCACTTTTACAGATGACGATTTCTTTGCAGTTCTCAGCTTGGGTCGCCCTCTTCTGCGGGCTGGCAGTGGCTTTTCTTTAGTCTTGCTGATCTCGGCATCCGCATTTCCAGAAGAAACAGAGGCTTCATCCTTGTCCTCTTGAGGCAACAAAGCTGAACATGGCAAGGGGGCTGCCATCATTTCACCGGGTTCTTCTTCAGCCAAGTTAAGCTGCTGTTCAGCAATTTTTCTTTTGACTGAACCTTCCTCATTATCTGCTGTCATTTCAAAGTCACTTGAAGTGCCCATCGTGTCCTGAAACTGTGTGCTGATTGAGTCATGCACTCTTTGCACCAACTGATGAAGTTCACGGTCCCCACACTCCATTTTTCCACCATTACGTACAGCAGCCTTTAAGGTAGTGCTCCGCAGTGGCCTTGTACTAATACTTGATGATGGCCTCCCCATCCTAGATGGCCTGAGCACTCTCACTTGAGCTGGCGCACTCTTCACAGCAGCTTGTTCTTCCCCATCTCGTTTCCTTCTTCTGAGCCGTGGTGGTGACACAGCAATGACTGCCTCTACACTCTTTCTTTCTCTACTGCTGACCTTCCTATCGCGTTTCCGACCACTCAAGGAACAAGATAGGACAGGAGGACACTGGCCTTCTCCACTACTTTCTTCCTTGTCATCACCGGTGCTGGCATTACCAGTTTGACTTAGGCTGGAACTTTGTGGCTCCACAACCATACAATCCAAACGAGGAGGCGTAAGTTGAGGAGGTGGAGGTGTTGGGTTCTTCAGCACCTCTGTCTTCCCACTTGCTTCTCCATTCAATGTTCGACATGGAGAGGCTCGCTCCAATGGACGCTTTTCTGATAGCGAGTCACAAAAGCCATACCTTTGTACCTTGTTCCCACAAGGTTCTGATCCCTGCAAACATTCACAGAAACTAGGAACGTGTTCTGACGGTGCCCTCAGCGGTGAGTTCTCAGGAGTGTCTGTGATAAGCACCACGTCACAAGGGCTCTTGGCAGTTTCTGTAATGTCAGTCGAAACGTCAAGTCTGCTTTCAGATCCATGTTGCTTCATTTCTCGCACCATGACCACGTCAGGCAGCTTGCAATGTTCCAAGTGAGAAACACTAGGTGGCCTTTCAGAGGTGTTCAAAAGCACTGCATCACTGCATGCAGTGGCAGCTGGCACCTCCTGCGTGATGTGTTTCTTGTCAGCCTCCTCATCCTGACAAATAACATGCCCAGGTGAATCTTCGCGACAGCTACCTCGATGCGGTGAATCACCATGGCAACTTGCACGCTGTGGGGATTCTCCACAAGACTGGATCCCGCTGTCAGGCGAAACATTTGCTGATGCGTCCATGTTCAAATATGGCAAGGGCTGTCCTATTACTGTGCTGCAGTCACTTGCTGTGGAGGCTGGCTTTTCTGCATTCCCCGTAACATCTGGACCGACCGGCACTGCAGCATTCAACTCTGCCTTTTTTGTGCATGACTGCAGTGGAGACGAGACACAGGTATCACTGCTCTGGTAAGCACGATATCCGCCAGGCTTGATAGGCGTGCGGCAGGTTGAATAATCTGACACGCTGCATGAGCTTTCAGAGTCCGATGAGCTCGAAGAACTGCTTGAGCTTGAACTTGACCCTGAGCTTGAACCAGAACCCGAACCAGAGTTTGAACCAGAGCTTGAGCTTGAGCCAGAGCTTGATGAGCCACTGCTTGATGAGCGAGAGCTGCTGCACGACCGCGATGTCTTGCGAGAAGAAGATGTGTAGCTACACGTTGAAGGATCCTGATCTGTCCCCTGCAAGGAAGCAATATGTGTCTTATGCAATAATTCTGCAGAGGTAAATCATGCGTGAGGCGAGTGTATGTGGCTAGAGCCATAGCCACGTTATAAGGTGGCTCAGCCAACTGTAGCCAATGATTTAAATATGCTGGTGCACTACAGGCACACGCAGCTAAAGGCATGCTATTAGCCATTCTACAGAGTCAGACACTACCTTTCTTGTATTTTGCCTAGTCGCAAAATTAATGAATATAAATTAATCAACCTCACAGGTAATAAATTTACAAGAAAAACTTTCAATTAGAAAGTTGTATAGTGCACTAAATAACATTGACTTCAGCATTTCATATCTTTATACCTACTGCGCAATACTAGAGGTTGAACAAAACATGCTTCTGGAGTGGCTTTTTTAATAAGGGGACCTGTCTTTATCAGGGCAGCAACTGCTTTCCTGGAGAGAACTTATACAGCTCACTCTCCCCTACCCCCCTTTGCCATTCCTTCACTATCACAACTACCGAACATTTTGAACATTTCGACTTCTCTGTTCTACTTACCCCTGTTTATTCTAGTTCCCAAGTGAAGATGGGAGAGAGCAAAATATACAAATGTAGCCAAGAAAAGCAGTTGTTGCCCTGGCAAAGACAAGTCCACTGGTAGAAATGTTGGCTCTAACCACGTCCCTTAGGTCACAATTTCGTAGAAATATCCTTTTCAATGCTGTTCCTTTTCACGTTTCTCACTTCAGCAGTGGCCAGAGCGACACTTTGCCCACATTACCAATGGGATCAGCTGATAGTGAACAGTGGCGACAAGAGGGGCACAAAATCGAGTGGAAGGCATCACCAGGAGTGGGAATTCCCCCAAGTCATTTTGTACCAATTCTTGGATGAAATAAAATAACATTCTGGAGCAGATTGGAGCAGACAAATTCTGATTTTGGTGCAGCCTGTAGCACATATACGTTTTCAATGGTGCACTCTTCAGCATGCAAATCTTAATTTAGAGCATTATTATAATTAAGTTGGATAACAGCCACAAAGCCTTGCATTCTGCAGCATTAACAAAGTGCTGAAGAGTCACCTAAAAACATTTGTCATACTATTTTTGTATTAAGCGCTTGTGAAGTGACTGGAGGTGCTTTCGAACAGAAGTTGGGAAGCTAGAGTTAGTAAACACCACAGTAGTATACTCAAAGACCTTTCTACGTAATGTGACAACGGAACTAGCTCAAACCAAAGCTCTGCATGTGAAATACCTTGCACTTTGCTTTGACACTCACTATACTCACTAGAAGCACCTAGATATCTAGTTGACATTGAGCAATTGGCTACAAGACCCCTCAATGAGCTAAAGGAAGCGACATTCCTCTTCACTTGAACTTTTCTTGTTCGAGCACCCTCGCCTTCTCAGTTTGCACTTTTTGATCACTGTGCGGCGATGCGATCAACATGATATAAGGATTTGCAATCACCACAGTTGCTGCGATCGTGGGGTTGCACACCTCAATCAAGAGCAACTGGCATGGTGCCGGCTTGGGTCAAAACAAGAAACCAAGAGAAAAAAAGGTGCAGCCAACAGTGAGCATTTTTGTGGAAATGGCGCCGGCACAGAAATATGACTCTGTTTCATTAACACTGAGGCGCAGATAAGCGCCAGACCTCCTCGCTTACCCTAACTCGCTGCCTCGGGCGGCAAGCTAACAGAATGTCGCTGCCTTTGGTTTTATTATAGTGCCTATAGTTTTACTCATGGGGCTTAATTGGGTACAGCTGTTTAAACCCACTGGCCAATGGCGGCCAGAATAGGAAAGTTACTTTCACACACGCTCCGAGACCTATGACACGATGCCCCGCAGAGCGCCAATGATCTTTTGCTGACACCTGCCAAAGCCACAGTGGTAAAGCTGCTCTGGTGCAGCGCGGCACAATTTTGGTCATTTGTTTAGCTTTACGGACAATTTGGCACAATTTGCTTGAGTATCAAAACGGCACGATTGGCGCAGTACTCCCAGCCCTGCGTCACTACAAAATCACAGCCTCGTTTGACCACTATTAATTACTTTGTCTTTATCTTCCACGGATTCTGTGCAATGTTTGGCAACATATTATGCAAAAATGTTTCCCATTTTTAAAGACATTGCACAAGGGAAAAAATAACAATGTAATCTGAGCCGTCCAGCAGGCCTGCGAGGCAGTGGCAAGGCAACACCTCGGCGTCCCCATGTGCGAGACCTAAGACACCATCGGCGAAAGCTCCGCAGGACTATAAATAAAGTTGTTACCAACCAACTAGACACTTAACACTCTCATACATGGCAGGCATGCAAGACTAGCGCTTGTAACCAAGTATTCAGCTGCTGTGAAAGCGATAGGGCAGTGATGCATGCACCAGCTGCAAAATTTCTGCCAGCAATCACTCTTGCTTGTACTGTAGAAAGCAACAAGTACTATGGCTCACCACAGCAATAAGCAGGCTGATGACTCTGCTGCTGCTGCCTTGTCGCATTCTCACCAGCAGTGCACTAAGTTAAACACGCTGTTTGTTCATGTACGTTACATTTGAGAGCACTGTCATCACAGCGCTCGAACAGGTAGCCATGTTTTGTTTTATTATTTATTTATTTCTCAACCCTATGTCACAGTCTTTCCTTAGTATGTGGAATTGCGTAATAAGTAGAAAGCTCAATTTTGCTGAATTATGTGCTTCCTAGAGCCCTCTACAACTTTCTCATTGGAAGTTCTGCCCCAAATTTAAGGGGAGATGCTACTATATATATATATATATATATATATATATATATATATATATATATATATATATATATATTTGCACATGGCATTTGAAAATACTGCCATTGAGATTTTGGGGTAGATTTCAAATATGTCATTGGTTTTTGTGTAGCTGTGTCATGTTTGACCACAGCGTTTGCCACGAAGAACGACAGATGGCAACACCGCCCCATCTTATTGGCTAGCAGCGTAGTTCGCGGAGTGCATGAAGTGCGTGTACGATAAATAAAGCAGTTGGTCACCAGAGTCTGTGTTGGCTGGTCGCTTGTTCTCATCCTTCCGGTGCAAGCGGGGAATCGAACGTTACAATGGCGACGAGGAAGACGAGTTGAGCTGCTCGCATTGCTCTGTTTCTAGTACCCCTGCTGCCCTGAACTGCGTTCCTGTACTTGGGAAATGCCAGGCGTCGGGAAGCTGGAGCCGTTCCACGCACAGACAAGCTGAGAAGAGTACCGAGAGCGAGCTGTACAGTACTTTATAGCCAATGACGTGCCGGATGACAAGCAACGTGCCGTCTTGCTCACGTGTTGTGGCTCGGCACCCGTGAAGCCGTGCGAGGCAAGTTTGACCACCATTTTTGATATCCTCGGGAAGCATTTCTCACCGAAACCGTCGGAAGTTGTTGCTACATTCAAATTCAACTCTAGAACGCGACAGGCGGGTGAAGCGGAGCGGCTGCCGACTACTTTGCATCAGTGAACAAACTAGCTGACGACTGCGAGTTTGGCATCTTTCGCCACAGAATGCTGCGTGACCGCATTGTTGCGGGAATTAACGATGAACCTATGCAGAGGCAACTGTTGGAGCTGCCGGATTTGACACTGGACATGGCGAAGAAAACCGTTACCACGATGGGGGCGGCAAGCAAGGATTTACAAGCGCTTTTGATGGCACCTGCACCATTTGCCGCACCGACCAACGTTGTGTCACATGACTTTGCGAAGCCAAAGTGGGAAGAAGCGGTCATTTCGTGCTTTCGCTGTGGTGGCGAGCATCTGGCGACGCAGTGCCAACACCGGAATAGTGTGTGCCACAGCTGTGAGGTCAAGGGCCAGCTCTCTCGTGAGTGTAAGGGGAGTAAAAATGGTGCAAACTATAGAGGATCGGCGCCGCCAGCTGTGAAGAAAAAGTCAGTGCATGCCGTGAACGATGCCGCCTGTGACAAAACCATGGACGAAACCGAAAAGCGGCAGCATGCGCCTCGGGTGTACGGAATGTGGACCCTGCAAGGCACTACAGAAGTAACTCAGCCACACCGTGTGGAAGTCGCCGTGAACTGAACTTCGTTGCTAATGGAGGTTGACAAGGGAGCAAGTGTATCCGGTGTCTGGGGATACATTTCATGGCAAGTTTCCTTCAGCACGCCTGAAGCCATCACCTGTTATGTTGAAGAGCTACTCGTGTGAGTTGTCTCCTGTGCTAGGAACACTGCCTGTGACTGTTCAGCTTGAGAACCACAAGTGCGAGGAGGTGTTGTACGTTGTTTCTGGTGCTTGCCCGTCCCTCATGGGGTGCGGCTGGATGAAAGGCCTTGGTAAAGAATTGTGCAATTCAAAAGAGCTGAATGCAGTTTCATCGCTTCAAGATGTACTGGCTGACTACTCGTGTTTTTGATGATGAACTTAGAACCTTCAAAGGCGTGGTTGCAAAAATCACCATCAAGGATAACGCCAAGCCCAAGTTTTTCAAGCCTCGACCTGTGCCAATCGTGATGATCGATTGTGTCAACGAGGAACTGCTCCGTATGGAATGTGTCAGAGTGCTGAAAATCGGTGAGAACGTCAGAATGGGCTGCACCCATTGTGCCCATTCTCAAATGCAACGGACAAATCCGAATCTGCGGTGACTTCAAAGTCACGGCGAACCCTGTGACTGTGCCTGAGCACTATCCGATATCTCGTGTAGGGGATCTCTTTGTCAGAATGAGTGGGGGTGAAAGGTTCAGCAAGCTCGACCTCAAAGATGCCTACTTGCAAGTGGAACTGAACGAAGCATCTTCAACACTGCTGACCATCAACACGCCAAGGAGACTGTACCAGTACACTCGCCTGCTTTTCGGAGTGACGTCAGCACCCTCAGTTTTCCAGCGGGAGATGGACAACTTGATGCAAGGACTACAGCATGTGGTTGTATACTTTGATGACATCCTGGTGAGTGGGCGCAATGATGAGGATCACTTTGAGAACTTGGCCTGTGTTACTGCAGCGCTTGAAAGAAGCCGGGCTGAAGCTCAAGCTCGACAAGTGCGCCTTCAGGGATTCACAGGTGGAATACCTGGGCCACGTTGTTACGTCGGCTGGTTTCCATCCTAACCCTGGAGAAGACAGGTCGTACTGAAGGCCCCAAGACCTAGTGATGTGAAGTCACTGTAAAGTTATTTGGGACTTGTAAATTTCTACTGGCGATTTCTGCCAAATTTGTCCACTGTTCTTCATCCAATGAATGAGCTGCTCGGAGCCAAGACACCATGGATGTGGGGTGCTGACCAGGAACATGTGTTTCGGCAAAGCAAAGAGATGCTGGTGTCTGCTGCGGTTTTGGCACACTACGACCCTCGCAAGCCCTTAATGCTGATTTGTGACGCATCACCGTATAGAGTGGGAGCTGTGCTGGCTAACCATGACAACACGGGTGCTGAGCGTCCGATCGCGTTTGCATCAAGAAGTCTTGCGCCAGCTGCGCGCAACTACAGTCATTTGGATAAGGAAGCTCTCGCTTTTGTGTTCGGAGTGACCAAGTTTCGACAGTATGTATGGGGCTGAGAGTTTGAGGCGGTCACCGACCACAAGCCTCTGCTTGGCCTGCTCGCCGCTGACAAACCTGTGCCAGAGACGTGCTCTCCGCAAGTGCTGCGCTGGTCGCTGATGCTGGCCGCTTACAATTACCGACCCGGAGCCAGCATCGCGAATGCCGACTGCTTGAGTCGCCTGCCGCTGCCTGTTTCTGCACATTCCGTCGAGCAGCCAGCTGAAGTTTTCATGCTCGAGGCTGCTTACCCCAAGGTATTGGTACCATCTGTAGTGGCTGAAGCGACGTCCAAAGATCCTGTGCTAGCATAGGTTCGGGAGGCACTGTGGGATGGAACAGAGCTGCGGGAACCTGCCCTGAACTACATGCACATCGCACTACGCAAATAAGCGTGCAAGAAAACTGCATCTTGTTGGGTTCGCGAGTGGCGATTCCTAGTACGTTGCAAGAGCAAGTGCTACACCTATTCCATGAAGGCCAACCTGGCATTTCAAAAAATGAAAGCAGTGGCTCGTAGCCATGTGTGGTGGTCTACCCCGGATGAAGACATCACTAATGCAGTGCGTCAATGCCGTGTGTATCAGGAGAACCAGAGGACTGCGCGGACAGTAGTGATGGCACCATGGCCGTTCCCTGAAAAGCCGTGGTCGCGAATCCACATTGACTTCGCTCGACCTCTCAAGAATAGGTTCTTGCTGATTGTGAGTGATGCCTATTCAAAGTGGATAGAAGTCGTTCCTGTGACAACATTGTCAGCCGATGCCACCCACATGCTTGCGGACCATGTTTGGTACCCACGGGTTGCCAGACGTGATCGTGTCTGATAATGGACCAGCGTTCATGAGTGCCAGTTTCAAAGGATTCCACCAGCGAAATGGCATAAAGCATGTACTGACACCGCCGTATCACTTGGCGTCAAATGGTGCTGCAGAGTGTGCAGTGCAAACTATTAAATCGAAACTGAAGGCAGTAGGTGGAAGCTTCAAGTGTCAGCTAGCTCGTATCCTTCTGAACTACAGTACAACACCATATGAGATTACTGGATGCTCTCCTGCTGAGTTAATGCTGGGACGCAAGCTGAAAACAACTTTGACTCTACTGCATCCTGACATGAGATCTACAGTTCTGACAAGGCAGTTAAAGCAGGAGGTGGCCCACGACAAGAACGTGTATCCGACGCCGCATGTGCAACCAGGGGATCATGTCTCTGCATGAAACATTCAAGACGGCCCCCGCCCTGGGTTCCAGCGACAGTAACTGCTACGTCGGGCGACCACATCGCTGATGTCACATTGCCAGATCGACGATCCTGGAGGCGGCACCAACAGCACCTGCGCCCAGATTTTGCCACACCTGATGTGCCTCCGGCTGCTGTGGCGAAACCGCAAGCCTGCCCATGTGACGGAAGCGTACGTGACCAACAGACCTCTGCTGGGCAACCATACCTGAGCGCCAACAGTGAGGACGGAGCTATACAACACAAAGTTTACCAAGAAAGAATTCAGTGCTGGACGGGCCGGATGCTCCGGCACCCATTTCTGAACCGCGCACACCCTAAGTGCAAAGAAGTTCGAGAGCCAGATGACCTGTTGTGCGGTATTCACCATAAGGCTTGTGGACGTTGCCTTCGCTGCGTAGGTGGGGAGGGGTGTCGTGTTTGACCACAGCGTTTGCCACACAAGACCGACAGATGACAACACCGCCCCATCTCATTGGCTAGCAGCGTAGTTCGCAGAGCGCGTGAACAAGAAACAAAGCAGTTGGTCACCGGAGTCTGTGTCGGCTGGTTGCTTGCTCTCATCCTTCCGCTGCACGCGGGGAATCGAACATTACAAGCTGCTATATTTTTTTTTAGTTATGTTCTACACAACTGCAAAATATAGTAATCTTTGGAGGCACTTTCTTGTGCACAAAATTTTCACAAAAAGCATTGTGCTGTAGCTTATTCAGTTCATTGTAGACTGCAAAGTGCCGATATCTATCCAAACTGCATGTATAATCAGTGAAACTGTGCAAGAAATGATTGGTAAACTTCAACAAATTTCACTCTGGTGCCTTTGTTTGGTGCCTTCAGAAATGGTACATTGAAGCTCAGGCTAAGTGAAAGATCAATATTACGAACAATACGTTTTTCAACAACATTTCAACAAATTTTTTCAACAATTTTCAACAAAATTTTCAGCTCAATTAACTTATATGAAATCCTGCACTGACTGCCTGTAGTTTCACTGTAAAAATACTTCAGTACTATAAATTTTAGAATATCAAGCTTTTCAGAATAATAATTGTTAATTAATTTCCAGCATAAGTTAATAACCCCTCAGTACTTTGAACTTGGATTTCAGAGCCCAGTGATTCAATTTCTGTGCATCCCTCATGGCGAACAAGATAGGACACCAGACAGCATGGCGCAGAAAATGGACGCCTTTATGCATGGCTTTTGGTCACTTCTCAAGTCTAAAATTTTGAACGCTTACCAAATGCCTAATTTTTCAGACCTGTTGTAGTGAAGTGCCAAGAGATGCACAGACAACAAAGTGGCGTCAAAAACATGGAAGCATGTGCACCACCACGCCTGCATCGTCCACAACAAGGACGACACCTTGTTGCATGTGTACTCATAGCCTATAAAAAATAATAAATCAAGAAGAAAAGTACGAATGAGCAAGCGCTACAAAAGAGCACGCAGCAAATCGGCAGATAACATGTGGCTCAAGCAAGCTATGAAAGGCAAAGAGACCACGTCAGCAGGCAGATGGAGCTGAGAAGAGGAGCAAGGAAGACACGGCTTGGGTCAGACATCAACGTTCGGGACGCTAACCGCTGTCGGGGAGACCCGGTTGAGCGCCAACACACGAGAAAACCTCTAATTGACACGTCTTCCACTTGCGTCAACCAGCCAACCAATCAGAGCGCGCAAGAGTTCATCTTCCGTCTCCGCTCCCACAGTTCGTTGAGAGATGCAACACAAGCCAAACTGTGAGTGCGCTGTTGTAATCACTCTGAGCGCTGTGTCGGGACGCTTGGTCTCGCTTGCCCCCATGCATTGTGCCCTTGTACTTGTCCTTTGAATTTTTGAATATATGTTTGTGTGCGGCGGTTACTGCCATTCCATCCTTGCTGCCTTGGGAGGCATCTCTGACTCACGATGTTAAGCCTGCTCCCCAAACCACATCTTAACACCTGTGCAATTATTTGGACATCCCCATGGCGCTGCCACCTATACAGCCAATGTATAATGTCAACGGAAATTTCGGATGCCATATGGCCGTCCCGATTGATTTCTTTTTTCCTGATCTGCACAGTCATAAACTGCAGCTATGAACAAAGTCAGTGCCGTTCAGGCTGTCCCCAGGGGCGCAATCGGAGATCGTGGTTTGTAACGCACGTTCACTTTGCGTTCCGTTTTGCCTCACGCAATTGGCCTAGTCAATTACACAACTGGCCAAGTCAATCGTGTGAGGCGAATCTGAATGCAAATTGAACGCCAATTTCAAACAACTATCTCGGAGCAAACAGAATTATTGAGCACAGTACCCTACCAAGAAAAGAGCCTTCAAAATAGAACTTCTTTTGAACACACAGAACCAAATCAGCAGGCCGCAACAAGTAAGCGCTCTTTTTACATGAGAAATACAAGAATACTGCATATAGATCATGACAGAAGCGAATGACAGGAGAGACGAACAAGTACACTTAGGCAGTGCATACTTTTTTCCCCCATCCTTGCTTCCCAAATGTGCATGCAGTGCATGCTGTGAGGATCATTGTAATGGACCAGGGGCCATTGAATTAATTTTTGCCATCTAAAGGTCCCAGAACCATAACATAATAATAACACATAATATAATAACCCAGGCACCACTGCATTTTGCCCCACCATAATGTAGCCACAGTGGCCGAGATTTGATCCCACTTTTTGTCCGCCGATGAACTGTGGCTACTAAGCCACTGTGGCGACTGTGAACCTGCTTCAAATTTTTGAAGTGCACAACAAACAATACTGCACACACGCATCAGTGCTCACCTTTCCTTTTCGCTTCTCCATGCAAGAACAGCGTGGCTGGCACAGCCCTCCTGCATCCATAGGGCTCCGTGAACGTCTCCGCCTTCGGCTCTTGCGCTGCTTTATACGGAGCCGCACCGCAGCTGAGCCACTAGCCGAGCCAACGCCCGCACTAGCCACCGCAGTCATGCAGGCTGAATCCTCAGCCTTTGACACACGCCGGGCAGCAATCCGAAGCTTAAGTGGGTCGTGCGTCTGCTCGGGCTGGCGTACAATGGCAAACTCGCAGTTAGCTGGTAGGGAGCTTTCTTCATCTGAGCAGCTAGCTGATGAGCATGAGCTGGAGGACGAGGAGGAACATGAGGATGACGATGAGGATGAAGAAGAACACGACGACGCATCACTGCTCGCCTCACTGCTCACGCTGCTGTTGCTCTGAGCCCTTGGACGATGCTGCAGGAAGTTGAACAACATATGTTACTGCCATTTATTATACAATGGAAATATGTGTCAATTGCGACAAGTGTATTCTATTCTATACTGACACCTACTTTTTCAAAGGCATATCAGAGAGTTTTAAAGTCAAGCCCTCACAAAACAAACGTAATGGTCACTCAGGATGCAACCAAGTGTGAACCAAATGCAACCAAGTGAACACGCAATACTAATCCATTGAAATGGCAAAAACATTTGTTTCCAAAAGTAATCAGTGAGCTTACTTTCATTCTTGGATGCTGACCCAATAACTATGATTTCCAGAGCAGACAAGTGCTCATTACTGAGAGCTTTGTTGCAGACGAGCTGTTTCAGAGACTAGTTGTACTCGACCACGGTTGTCAAGCTTATAGCAAGTGGTATCGGTTTCCCCCCACAATCTCGTCACTTTCTTCACTCGATTCTTGCTGACAAAGCCTTGTACCTCAAGGACGATGGCCTGATCCCGCATGACTCTGCAACATCCACTTCATAGTCGACATTGAGGAAGTCTTAAGGTAAATGAATACCCCATAGTGAAGCTTCCATGGAAGACCATACGTTTAAAACATTGGTTCGCAGGTCTTAGCACCATCTGTGTGATTAGGGAATACTTCCGGCAGAACAAAAAAAATTAAGTGACACGATATCCATTAAAAAGGAAATCACGTCATTTCTGTTGACAAAGGCGCGAAATTTATTTCATTGGCCTGGCATTTAGGGCAGCATTTTCTAATGTCCTTCAACTCGAATTGATGAGCATTTCAACCTTTTAAGGCAGAAAGCAATGCAGCGAAATGCTGGCCGTACAGTTGTCGCAATTGCACCCATGCGCAGGTCATTTTCATTTCTTTGTGGTCCGAAGAAAGCACTGAGAGTTGAGTGCTGGTACCATCGTCAGATGCTAAGCCTGTCAGTGAGCGCAGGCATACGGAGGCAGCTAAACTGAACAATTATCTGGTGGTCGTAACTGATTACTTTTGGCTAAACATGCTGAACAATGACGGAGCACACTTAGCAGGCAGAGCACCTCCAGAATTCAGATAAATGTTGACGAGAAAACTGCATAACATGTGAATGAGATTAATGGTAGCAGGCGAACTTTACAAGCACACCTCTCTGCACTCTACAAGAGCTGCAATGCCCCTTTTTCTAGCGGGTGCTGAAAAAGAGGTATTTTTTTATTAAGGATGAAGTGAACAAGACTTGGCTTTTCTTTTCTCGCATGCTTAAGTTAATTTGATTAGCAATTTTTCTCTTCATTACAATGAAATAATATTTCGGCTGGTTTTTAACTATGAAATGGGTTGTCTTTAATAATGCTTGTTCCCACCTCACCTAGTCATGCTTCAATCGCACCTCTGATACAAGTCCTCGTTGATGTTGGTGACAAATAGTTTCTGACTGCTTTAGCCTGAATTCGCAACCCATTTGAATAGGCCTGAAAGTCATCCCAACACACACCAGCAGTACACGTCTTCGCTACAATGATGCGCTGCCATAAATCCTCAAGTGGCCATTGCTTCTGATCTCTACAGTTCCAGACTCTTCGAGCCCACACAGAAATCCAGCCTTACAAAAATAATTTTTCATGCAACGCGCAGTGACCTCCAGCCAAGTTATTTTACCATTCCATAGATGTAGTTCGGCATTCGCTCTAAAGGAGCTTAAAGCCGCCACACGTTCATTTTATCTAAGATGTGCTGCCACAACGTCTATACGATAATTATGACCATCGTGCTCCATTCTATTATAGTAATTGAGCATTCATTATAATTGGGATTGTTCAAAGTGGGGTCGACTGTAGTATGGAAAGCACTTGGCCTGGCCCACACACAAATGCTTTGCAGCCAGTAATTGGCAGGCTAAAAATAACAGTTTAGGCCTCGCAGCGTACATATATTCCAAATCCTCATTAAACTCAATACATATATATAACAGTCTCAGTACATCACTCTGTACCACGACACCAGTGATTACTACACTCTTCCCTTGAAAACAGAATGGAGCCCTCAAAACAAAGAAACCAGCTGCTACTTGTCTTCATCAAACAAATATGGTAATATAAGTCTGACGAGGTTCTAAAATTATCTTGAAGCATAAGTGCCACGAAATTGGGTCTGTGTCAGCATTCATACAGCATGTCTTCCACTAGGCTTAGGCTGCATAAAGAACTGAGTTATGCAGTGGATGCAGCTATACTCACATGCGTTGTGCACATACGCTCCTCACAATGCCGAGACGGGGAAGTGGTTCCTGTACCAGGCACTCCATTATGAGCTCCGCCAGGGCCCAGCCGTGGTGCCTGGAACCTGGCGTCAGCCATCAGCACTACCCTGCGGTTGCTATGTGCTCTCTCTCCCGCCCCCCAGCGCCAGCATGGCTGCCACCAACTCCTCCTGAAATAACATTAGAGTAAATAGCAAACAAATCCTATGCATTAGTATCACAATGCCAAGGTATACAGGTGCTCATATGGCAGATGGTGTGAAACAGTGTGTGGAACATGCAGTGCTTCAGCTATGGCTCATGGAGTGCACGGATGCAATCCAAGTCTGCTTTGGCATGTGCTCAGCTTGAATAAAACCGCTGACCAGTAGCAATGTCTGTTCATTTCCTTTTTGAGTGACAAGGACAATGCAAGCACTGACCACCAACCAAGATGGTCTTACGTAGGTAAGCTTAGAACTACAGCCAGTGCGCCATGGGATGACCATGTCACTTTATAACCACACAAGACTTAAGTTCAAGGTGTGGTTACACAGGTTCCCGACATGCTTAGTTTCAGATCCCACAAACAAAATGAAGCAGAGCTCTTTGTGCCAATACACTTTAAAGAGTTTTTTGTGTTTTAAAAGCCAATTCGTTAGCAGCTTGCCATTAGCTACTAGCATCCACTTAGCACTGATTGCCCAATATTGGTAAATAAAAAGTTAATTAGCAAGTTCCTGCTAATTATGCTTGACCTTAATCATCAAAAGCTATTGTTGTGTCATGAATCCCCTATTTTATTCATTAGAGACAGTCTCACTGAAATACCTGATTCTTAAACAGTGCAATGGTGCATAGCATGAAATTATGTGAGCCATAAATAATCAAAGTTTTACCCACTGCGGTGGATGAGTGGCTATGGTATTGCGCTGCTAAGCACAAGGTCGTGGGATCAAATCCTGGTCGTGGGGGCCACACTTTGACGAGGGCAAAATACGAAAACGCCTGCGTGTCATGCACTGGGGGCATATTAAGTATCCCCTGAGGGCCAAAATTAATCCGGAGTCCTCCATTATGGTGTGCCTCATATCAAATTGTGACTTTGGCACGTAAAACCCCAGAATTCAATTCACATTGGCAAAGTTTGTTGAACCAAATCTCTGAAAGCAACACAAGGAGTGAAAAATGAAGCAAAATTTCCATGTAACCATTTTTGCCCATTTGAACACATGCATGAGCTTGTTCCTACCACTATCGTACTGTGAACAGCACTTATCAGCAGATGGCACTGTGGACAGCATGTATGTGCTGCTGTATGCAAGCTGTACTTCTCCTTTGCAGGGGAGCCTCTTAGCATTATCCAGGTGTTCCCGGAAGTTCTTCCAGCAGCACCAGAATTCTTTCAATATTCACCAGAAGTACTTGGGGATTCATCTCAAGATCAAGTGACGTTTACAAAACACATCTCATGAGTCAGGGTCCAACAGCTGTCCACAGTGACTGAGTCAAGGGAATGAGTCACTATATAGTGTTAATTGCTGAAATTTCTGCAAACTAGCTGGTGCTGCAATCTATGGTTCAAGACTGTGTTACAGAGGTCAAAGGTGAACATCAAAAGTGTACACAATAAAATATTTGAAAACTTGTATCCTTCTTATTGAAACTGATAAAAGACCTTGCACACAAAGTGGGAATGTTTTCTGGACTGGGAATGTTTAGTGCTAAATAGCCACTAAAGCCACACAGTTATGGCATAACGAGTTTAACTCTGTACTGCATAATTGTAAGATAAGTGCCCTGCACAACTTTAGCTTCAGAGCCCCATACTTTTTATATGAAACATGCACATTCCCTTGGTGATATTAAAGCTTACAAACCGGCTTGGCATGCAGATGAAGCTAAATATCAAGCTAATTAAGCCCTGTGATTTGTGTGGCTCAACATGTACATTTTGTGGCCGTTAGCATGTCATATGATGACGAAGCTCCTTGAACCAAGCTGTTCTCTCTTTACATGATGATACAACCTCAGCAGCAGATCCCCTCATGCTTATGCACACACATTCTTCTCATTTACCTTATGGCGCATTTACTGTCTTTCATCTGAGCTGAGTTGCCAGCCATGGGTTTCCTGGCTCCAAACAACCGTCATGACTCTCGTTATTAATCTCAATCTAAAGCAACTCTGCTATGAATTTTAACAAAAAAAAACAAGACACTGTGCAGCTGAGGCCAAAGAAAAAGAAGGCAGCAAAGCACAGCGGTTATGCTGTCTGTTTAAAAAAAGGAAGGCGGCAATGACTACAACTGGTTGTCACAAACACTTTTCTTAAGGGCAGTGGGCAAAAATTCTTATGTACAGAGATTTCACCGCAAGCTGATAAACCCCTGCTGGTCAGAGCTTGCCACTACAGTGCCTCATTGCCAAACTGGGGCTTTGAGATGTAAAACCATATTAATAATAATATTGTAATCGCACCTGATGAAAATCTTGATGTTCACTCTCCTATACAACATCCATACCCTTCGGTACATTCTTCAGTCTTTCTTTCCTCAGTGAATTACCAATCATTAAATGATTAAATGACAATGACAAAATAAATTTAGTTTCTTTGTTTATTCAGGTGCTACCAACATACAGGCAAACATACTTTTTGCCATGCATGCGCCCAGCCAGAGTGCCCACTCTTGCTATCTATAAGATTTGGGCTGTGGCTTACACTCAGTCACTTGCTAAATATTTAGTCACAGATTTCAGGGTTTGTTGGTGCTCTACCTATTCATAATCTGTAAAATGGTAACCTGATGCATCTCTTTGCAGTTGTGAGTCCTTTAGTATAATCAAACTTCCTGATGACCTCCACATATGCGTCCATTCAGAAATGTATTCTCTGTCAGAAATTAATACAAAACAGAAAAGCTATTACTACCACTTTTTACATCAAAGTATGTGGCATTCTTATGGACGTCTTCAGCCAATTTACATGGTTTTCCTCAATCTTTCTAACAAGTTTCCACCACGTTTTAAATGTGCGTTAAATTTATGGTGCAGCGTGTATATTTACTTAAGTAAGCAAGATTTTAAACACGTACATAGATTAAAATATTCCACTCGTTTGTGCTATATTCAAAGTGGCCCTTAAAATTTCCTGGGCTTGTTTTTTGACAGTGCTGTGTACTTGCCGTCTTGAACTGAACTCACTGCCCCCTAGAGAACGAAGGGCCACAGCTTCTTCAGAAGCCATGCATGGGGGACGCTCATCCACATCTCGCAATGCTGTCAGTCAGAATCAATGCACGCCTTTTTTATTTTCACAACCACAGTGACCGTTTCATTTACGGGATTACCCAATGCCCGCACATTTATCACAGATGTCGAAGCGCTGTACGCTGCGAAATTAATCAGTGACCTTAGCGAGTGTTAAGGCGCATGATCAATGAAGATTCTCGGGTCATGCACTGGTTTAGGAACTAAACCGCGCAACACTCAGAAGAGTCATACAGGGGGTTTGTACGAGGTATAAAAACAACGAATACCGCCTATACTAAGTTTCAAGAAACAAACTGCTGAGAAATAACATGCCCGAGGGTTTCGACTAGCTTTCCAGCCTTGCGCCATAGTACCACGGAGCCGAAGGAAAGCTCCTAACGATGTTTCCTCTTCCAAGTTACTTGTAGGGATTTAAGCACGCAAACGTCTTCGTAACATACACGGTGCAGGGAAGCGAAATTTACTTAATTCCTTCAACGGACATTAATGGAAGCCTATCGCAGGCCTACTTAGCGATCACCGATCTAGTTACGAGGCGAGACTCACGTTTGAACTGTACAATAGCACTCCGCAACATATTCTGCCGTCTCAAATTCTGAAATATGGCAGTTTATGCACTATAAACACGAGGTTCGAGAGCGTCCAATAACGGCAAACTAGGTGATAGCAGCTTGCCGTGGTAACTATTGTGAGATCGGTCTTAGTTTCTGATAAGAAAATTTACTTGCGCGAACGTCAAACTACGTACAAAAAATGACGGAGACGAGTAGCATTCAAGGCAAGCTTGGAGCAGGGCAGACTATTCTACCATATTATTACAGGCTTTGTGGCCACGAGTTAACTAAGCCGTTTGTTGGAGCATTGCTATCCGTGTTTATTGGGGTAAGCTACTTGAAGCAAGACGGCCAATCCCCAAATGCTGGTCAACTCAAAACGTAACGCTGCACTTCCCCGTCTATGCACGAGATCAATCAGACGATTGTACCTGGCTTTTTCAATTAGACATGCAGCCCCCCCCCCTTTTTTTTTTCCTTTCTTTTTTTTTTAAGCCCTCTTATCAAAGCGCCAGGAAATTGCATAGCGCCGTGTTCAAAACGAACCTGTAAAGCGAGCCACCACGCGTATGAACGTTAATATTGCGGGTGCAGGAACTGGGTCTAGCGTAAAAATGCATAATGCTCTGAAAGCAGTTCATCGCATGGCAACTATTTAAAGATGTTGGAACAGGCGCCGCTCTAGCACATCAGCCTCTTCTGGACGTTTGAAGCGTGCGTTGCAACCACCCGCAAACCATAAGCAGTAGGTCTGTTTCAATAGAAAATTCAGACTACAACTTGAATATAAATGATGGAAACCGCTAGATTCACATCATTTGAGAGCCTCCGCCGCTCAGCCCTGGTAGCGATTGTGGTAAGGGTCTTCATTCGCGAGGTGCGAAAAATGCTAAAAACTCACCTTTTCACGCATCCATGGCTGATCGCAAGGACTCATAACTGCGCACAACACAAGTGAACACGCACAAGCACTTTTTCAGTCTCATCGTCAAAATTTCGGAAGCAACCCGACAAGAACCGCAGTAGCCTCACAAATGGTGTTTTTCTTGTTTTGAGGACGAAAGCGTTGCCTTCAGAATAAACACATTATGGCCGCCAATCAACATGGCGGGAGTTCCTCGCGGGCGCCGTCGGGGCAAATCCGGAAACGGGACTTGCATACACCATACAATGGAAGGGCACAGACAACTTACCGTCCCGGTACGGAGGCAGCTGTCGTGGCGGCTGTTATACACAAAGGCTGAAGAAAACTGAAACCAATGTTCCCAGAACTTGCATTTGTTCAGAAGTTTCAGATGGCATGCAAAACGGCCTTGTGTTACACGACGTGATGAAATAATGTGCAAATCATCGATCAAAGCATGTTCTTCCAGGTAGGCCTCTGTTTTGTTGCGATAACAATTATTTGGACACTCCAGGCGCATTTCTACCGTCGGCGTCGCCGTGAGGTTCCGTGCAAGGGCGATAAAATCGTCGCCGTGGGCTGTATGTGCGAGTGAAATCTTGCGAGGGTGAGCCGGCGATCGCGACTAATCTCGTGCGCGCCCGGCCGGCCCACTGTCTCTGGATGGCCATCTGCGACTGGTACCGAGTCCGCGCTGCGCTGTTTGCACGACTTGTTCGCGTTGATGCGAGCGGCTGCACGAAGGTCAATTCGTTCGCTGCTGCTGCCACGTTTCCTCACTGCAGCATTTTGACAGGGATCTTCCCAGTCAGATGTGTTCATGTTTGCTTCTGCGCGCGTGACACCATTCTTGTCATGGTGACACCATGTTTGTTAATTTAGTGAGTGTGCCTTTGTTTACAAGTTTATACGGCCAATAACACTACTATCTTCGTATACCTAGCTGTCCACTAATTTGCTATCGCAATCTATGCTTCGCCTTTCACGCGAAACTGCGACTTTTTTACGAAGCGCTTTAGTGTTTCATGCTACCGAAAAGTGCTTTATGTGCTCCTGCATTCACCCCTACAACTTTCAACTTTCGCCAGGTTGTTCTGCATAGGCCTGCACTGGATGCAATTGTACAGTTACAGCTCTACACGCAATGTAAAATAATTATTTTGCAGCGCTTCTTCACAAAACCTCAAAATGGTTCGGGCAAGCACACAACGAAACAGAAAATTTCCATCGCACTTGCAACTTCCCCCACAGATCGCTCTTATCAGACTTCCACCCGCCCGTTACGCACGCACGCACGCACATCCTTACCGCTTGTTGCCTTTTTGGCGTTGACACTTTCTGTGTTCGCTTTTATGTTTTCGAGCGACTGTTTCATGTAGCTCCTACACTTACCCTGTATACAAGGAGTTTCGCCAGCATAATCAAAGTACGTGCAATTAAATGTTTCAACCTGTACACATATATTGTGGAGCTTCTTTAAAGCTAAACGCCTCCATCGAGCAACAACACACCCATGATAACATCAATTAACTCTCAGAAATTATTCCCATATATCACATACCCCGTCCACCCCAATTTTCACCATGCTTCGATCCTTTGGCTGCGATTTTGGCGTTTATTTTTTCTATTTATTTTGAACCAACAACTTCGTTGAAAGAAAAAGAAGCGCGGGAGAGTATTGGAGTACAGTCTCGCGAGAGCGGCCCTCAGTGGCCCTGTATTACCATTACTTCCTACAATAGCTTACCTGACGATCTACTAGATTCAGGAGATATACAATTACTCAAGACTTTTTGAACCCAGCTGTAGCTAATTTTTCAGAATATCGACACCTCCTACTCCCTTGGCCCAAAAATTCATTTCGCACCAGAAAAACTGAAGTCATATTTACCCGATTACGTTGTCGAATACCAAAATTAAACTTCTATCGTCACAGGGCTGGTCTGGTGCCCTCCCCTCTGTGCCCAATCTGTGGAGAAGATTAACCAATAGATCATTTCTTCATATTCTGCCGCCGTTTCACTTCTTTAAGAAAAAATATAGAATCAAGATTTGCATAGCTTGGTTTGAGCTTTTCAATTATAAATATACTTTCTCTAGGAGCCTCCTATCTTGGAAAGTGCCACAGGGATATTTGCTCAAACGTGGAGGATTTTATAATTGCTACAAAGAGATTGTCTTAAATTCTTAAACATTTTATTTTTGTCCATTTCCTCCAGTTAGCTTTACCAATTTTAGTTTTTAATAAAGATAGCCTAATTTCATCCAAATCTTGACCAATCCCCCACAGTGGGTGTGCGCCATCGCATAAGGAATACCATACCATACCATATCCTATTTGACCATTCATTATATTGGATTTGATTGTATTTGTGTCGGCAGTTGGGCGCTCGCGCGCCCCGACGAGGGCCTACGTCATCTACGAAGCTACGATGTCGCCGTTAGTCGGCGCGGGTCTCCCCTCGACGTTGCCGGCTCGCTGGGTCCCTGCCTTCCGAGCGCCCCGAGAACCTGCTGGACGGCCCAGAGCTGATCGTCTTGGTCGTAGCTCTTCGCGGCTGCCTCGAGCCGCGGTGGGATCGTTCTTGATTTTGCTTCCTCTGGAGTTGTAACGCAGCCCTACAAGATGTGCGTGTAATCTGCTGTCTCCCTCAGGCAGACTCTGCACTTATCGGTCGGATATGTCTCGGAGTACATGCGATGCATCAGTCCCGGGCTCGGTAGCGATCCGGTCTGGAGCTGTCTCAGAGCTGTCTCCGCTCGATTCAGCCTCGGGTGCAGGGGTGGGAGAGTCCTGCGAGCCAGCAGGTAAGCCTTTTTGATTTCGTTGTAGTCCGTCATGCGGTCCTTGGTTCCGAACCACGTCGGACGGTCTGTCGCCGGGGCGCGGTTGGTTAGCGCTCGCGCCGCTGCGTGTGTCGTCTCATTGCGGTTCTCATTGCGTTCCGGCGCGTCGCCTGCGTGCGCCGGGAACCACTTGAGTCTTACTTTTCTATCTTGTAGTTTGACCGCTCGCAGTACGCGCTCGGCCTCCCTGCACATTTGGCCTTTGGCGAAGTTTCGCACCGCCTGTCTTGAGTCACTCAGCACCGTGTGGCTGAGTCTGCGTCGGCGATGGCTACCTCCTCCGCTTGTTCCGCTCCGGCGCTTCTCACGCTCGCTGCCGTACCCTCGTGGCGCCAGTTGACGTCTCTATGAAGACCGCTGCGAAGGCGTTCCGTTGGTATTGGGCGCGTCCACGTACCGCACGTGCTCTTCGTTGGCGTGCTGGTCGATGAGAGCCTTGGCCCTCGCCGCTCTTCTTCCCTTGTTGAACTCGGGATTGATGTTCTTCGGTATGTTGTCGATTCATGGTCCGGTGTCGGACCTCTTCGGGGACGGGGAGCTTCATCTCCGCCTCGTTCGAGCGTCCTATTCCCAGGTCGTCCAGTATCTTCCTCCCAGCTTTGGTCACGGACAGCCGCTCCAGTTGAAAGGTCCGTTGCGCTTCGGCTATTTCTTCGAGCGTATTGTGTATCCCGAGTTGTAAAAAGCGGGTTGTGCTATCGTGTACTCGAACAGGCCCAGCGCCATCTTGTGCGTTCTTCTGATGATCACATTGATTTTGTTGCGTTCGTGTTGCAGCCATCTGTGGTAGGCTGCAACGTACGCGACGTGGCTGATGATAAGGGATTGGACGAGCATAATTAGGCTCTCCTCTCTCATGCCAGCCTTCCTGGAAGTGACTCGTTTGAGGAGTCGAATCGCGTTGACTGCTTTTGCCGTGAGACGGGTGATGGTTTCGCCGTTTCTTCCGTGCTTTTCGATGACCATGCCTAGGATCCTAATTTTGCCGACCTCGGGGATCATGTTGCCGGATTCGGTTATATGATTCTGATTTTTTCGTAGTCGCGTTGTCTGGTCTTGCATCTGCTTTTTTTTTTAGTAGGTGGGAGTATGAGAAGCTCCGATTTGCTCGGCGAATATCTCAGTCCGGTGCCTTCCAGCTGGTATTCTATTGCGACAACGGCGGCTTGCAGCGCGCCCTCATTGTGGGCGTCGCTGCCACCGGTCAGCCACAGCGTGATATCGTCCGCGTAGATGGTGCGCCTGACATCTTCGATGTCCGCGAGCTTTTCGGCCACTCCGATAATTACCAGGTTGAACAGCATCGGCGAGATGACCGATCCCTGCGGTGTGCCGGTGCTCCCGAGCTGCTTCTCTTGCGTCTGTAGGTCGCCTGCTCATAGCTCGGTGCACGGTTTTCAAACACCCGGTCCTCTCCCGATACCCAGGTGACGGAAACGGCCGTCTAAGCAACGTAGGCGAGTTGACCAGGCACCGTAGGGGCATTTATTCCCCGAACTGCAGCGCGCCCGCCGGCCGCCCATTGTCTGGCGTCTTGGTCGGCGCGTGGGAAGGGGTGTCAGTAGACGTTACCGCGGCTCAGTAACAATAGTTGTTCCGCCGAGTCCGTTTAGTCACAATGGCGACTTCGTCAAACTCGGCTCCAGCGACGGAGAGTCGAGGACGCACGTATTGTTGTTCACACACAGTCACAGACACTTAGTCACGCCGTGGCTAGAGGTGTGCGGCGACGCTCCCGGAATGTTGCCTCCACAGTCGCAACTGGCCGGCAAAACTTGCACTGCAGCTGTCCGTTCTTAACAGCGCCTCCATGGCCCGGAAAATCTCGACTGTCTAGCGCTGACAACCGCTGGGCAGGAAGAGAACGGCTGGTGGCCAGGGGGCGATGCCTTGGCTCGCAGCGACCACTTGTGTAATGATGTCACCGCCCCAAAACATCCAACAAGGACAGGCAACTGCAAAATGAACCCCACAATACGGCTCTGCGCCGAGATAACGTACCTTGGATCTCACTTTAGACCAGCTAGGCTTCAAAGAAAACATAAGTTCAGAAACAAAAAATGCTGCATTTCGTTATGCCAATTTATGAAGCAATTTCGCGCTGACAAATTCAGCAATCATGGAGGAAATTCTGATAAATGAGAGGGGATCTTGGCTGAATAATATAACACTAGTAACCCTAAAATTCAGGCGGGACCCTCAAACGCAGAATTCAAATTACTCTGCTCAAACCATCCGCATTGCTATGCAACTTTCCTTTCTTATATCTAACGGAGAAGTAAATTGCACTCTTGGAGAGTGAGACTCCATCGGAGCAAGCGGCCATTTTTGTGTGACATTTGATTGAGCCACGTCAGAGGACAGTGGTCGGTCTCGAAGATGAACTTCGCTCCGTACAAGTAACACGACAACTTCTGGGCGGCCCAAACTAAACAAGCGCATTCCTTCTCTGAAGTGCTGTAGGCTTCCTCTCTTACATTTAGTTTACGGCTGGCATAGAGGATAGGATGCTCCTCGTTATCGTCGCCGACCTGACTAAGTATATCACACCCATACCTCTGTCGCTTGCGTCGCATTTAACTATGAATTTCTTTGTGTAGTCTGGCGCGCAAAGCACAGGACGAGAAACCAATAGCGTTTTCAAACTTTGGAAAGCGTTCTCTTTGTCCTTATCCCAGTGTACGCGTTACTCGGTGCTCCCTTTCGGAGAGCGTCTGTTAATGGACTTGCCATTTGCGAGTAATTCGGAATGTACCGTTGATAGTACCCCACTAGTCCCAAAAATGGACGGTCTGTTTTCGTGCGCGGCTGAGAAAATTCTCCAATCGTAGCTTATCTATTTTCAGCTCGGCCGGCCGTCTCGTGCCTTGGCCGACAACATGGCCCAAATAAGTAACCTGTGAACAACCAAATCTACACTATTCCGCTTTCATCGTTAAGCCGGCTTCCCTCAACCGTGAGAACACCTGTTTGAGGTGCGATACGTGTTGTTCCCAGCTGTCCGAAAAAATTGCTACATCATCCAGATATGGCAAGGCAAACTCCTGCAAGTCTTTTAGGATAATATCCATTAACTTAGCGAAGCTGAACGGGGCGTTCTTCAGCCCGAAGCTGAGTGCAAGAGGCCGAAAAGTGCCAACAGGTGAGATGAATGCGGCATAGCGGCTGGCACTTTCTGAAAGGGGAATACCCCCGCACGAGATCTATAGTTGAAATGTATTTAGCAGCGCTAACTTTTTCAATTCGTGCCTCAACGTTGGCTATCGGGTATACAGCTGATCCCTAGTGATGTCATTTAACTTCCTGTAGTCAACACACGGACGAGGGTCCTTGTTAGGGGTTTCTACCAGTATTAGCGGTGACGTGTAGTCACTCTCAGCGGGCTCGATAACTCCCAAGTCTAGCATGCGCTGTATCTCTGCCTCCATAATTTCTCTCTGTCTTGGAGACACACTGTAAGGCTTTGATCTTACGGGTTCGGTTGATGTCAGCTCTATTTCATGCGTTATTAGTTCGGTTCTACCCGGCCGATCGCTGAACCTGTCGATATATTCCCCTAACACCTCTTTTAGGTCCTCTAGCTCCTCGGGTCTTAGAGCGTGCGGGCTTACCGAATGTTTTACTACTCCTTCTACGCCGATTTCAGAGTTGGAGGTTGCCCTATACTCCTTAAACTTGGTACTAGTGCCATCCTGCTCTTTGGTGGTATAGTTAACGACTCCGCTCCGCTCTATATACACCAGAACACCGAGAATTCAAAGCGCGCCGCCATATTGATGAGCGCTGGTCGCGCCATCTATCCTAAGCGCCGCGAAGTACCAGGTCTGGGCTGCCACGCCAGGAGATGCGACCCGGCGCAAAAGCAAAACTTGACTTCTTTTTAGCTGGGTGGAGGGCGTGTTTCGCGTTTTTTCTAACCTGTCGTTTTCGCTGTCTCGATCCAATCAAACTTCAAGACCTCATGCAAGTCCGCAATGGCCACACTCAGTGCTGTGCAGACTGCAGAAGCGAATACATCGGGCAAGTACGCTATTACGTTTGTACAAACCGCGCGCTATGTGCTAGAACAAGTGTGAGCTGTAATATCTCCGCATTTTTGGCACGTAACCTGTGAAGGAATATACAGCACTGTGCTGGTGCCATATATTATTAAAGCACGCAGAACATTGTCCTCTGCACTTTCAGTTTGGTCTTGTTTGTCATGGTCACTATACTGGGTTGGCCGCGTTTGGCAACCAACTGGCGAGGTCGTTTGACTGGGCTTATAGCCTGCCTGATTAGCAGACGCCTGCCCTTCACCACCTGCACATTGAAAACAAAATACATGCTATAGTAAGAAGGGCTGCAGTTCTTTCCCATGCCATCACTGTTGCGAAGATATTAAGTCCTCTCAAAATGAAATAGAAAATACACCAGGCCAATTATATCGTCCAATTTATCGTACAACATTCAGAACACAAGCCTACAGCACTCGAACAAGCAGCATATATGATGCTAAACCTGCACTCATTAGAAAATGAGGAACTACAGTAGCTATAATGTTAAACTACGTGTGCAGTCAAAGCGCCTATAACAGGGTGAGCATGACAGCTGCAGGTGTTGTACAGTTGTTGCACAAACCATGACAGTGCACATAAAATTACCATACCTACTTAAAGCTGCATCATCAGGGACCCCTTTGGTACAAGACAACAACCGCACCTGCATTCCAAGAAATTAGCCCCACCAACTGCAGCTACCTGGTATCAGACCTGTTTCGCTTGTGCGAGGCCATATCGGATTGTTGGCGCTCCCTTAGAAAAAAAAACAGTAAAAAAAACAAAAACTGGCGAGAACGAGCAAAATTTTGTTACAAAATACAAGAATAATGAACAACCCTATTTTCCTCGCTATAAGAACGGAAAAATCTTGCGCTTGGCCCCGCATAACAGCCCGCACGCAGTTTAGAGCTCAGGAGGCTCAAATGAATTCGTTACGAATGATACCTGCAACACCAGCTCGTAAAGACAGGCGCGCTGCAAGAACACCTTCGGCGACGAGCAGTCGATCGTCGTTTACGTTTTTGTGGACGCGTGCTACGTGACGAGCAGACTTCGGTTTACTTTTATAGCAATAACGCTCACCAGCAGGGCAACATTCTATTGCCTACAACTTGTCGTTCACGCTTAATGGTCATGCCGTGCACCAGCTACAAGTATCGCTAACCGCGAACTCAACTGTTCCGCTTAACTGTCGAGGGCCCTGCATTACTGAAAACACGAAAAGGCTTGCCTTTATGTAATAGCCAAGGCGAAGCACCGGCACGGGATTCTTCTCTGTGGGCTTGTTGTTCAGAAAGTGCTCGGAGCAAACCTGCGTGTTGCACATATTACGTTCGTAGGGCGCAAAGTTAAACGTGGCACCAAAATATACACAGATCGAATACTCACCCGTGTATTTTCACTGGGTTGGTAGTTCTTCCTATTCACTGCAGCTATCCATCGGTGACGCAGCTTGGCATTCTTCGTTGCGGATGGAAATCGGTGCAGGCTGAAAACACCGCACCGGCACGATTCCCTACGTGTCAACGTTGTGCTCTTCGCAAACAGCGCTAAGCAATCTGCTCCTTTTGCGCTGGTTGTTTTGGCATCCAAACATGACGCAATGATGCCCAGATGACTTCTTGTACTTTGGATCCGCGTGAACGGGCACATTTCCGCACTTTGGAGTCCTAGAGCTAACGCTTGCCATGTCTACCGGTCGCCGGCGAACACACTTTGGCAGCCCAGTACAAAATGGCGCCGGTCGACCGGGCAACCCGGGTGCGAGAGTATGCGTTCGGTTAGTCTGGGTGCGAGACTATCGTGTTCCGAGAACGAACACGAGCGGCGCTGCGAGCGCCGCTCGCGTGACGTCAGGGCACGGACTCGCGCCTGTCGTCTGCTACAGTTCGGGCGTTGTCCGGGCGCTTTCTGCGGTGTTTTCGTTTGTTCACCCTCGTTCTCTCTGCTTGTATACTTATGGTGGTCGTCTCAAATATATTTTTACGACGTCTTCCTTTGCGAACATTTATTCAATGAGCTAATTTCTTAGACAACAATGCAGCTCTCGAAGGCAACGCTACAGTGCCAGCCGAAGCGACGCAGACCAGCCCATTGCGGGTTTTTCATACGCGCATAGACAATCGCAAAAGCATAGCCTATAGGAATCCAGTTATGATACCATACCTGCCGCGCTGCAACAAGTATGTCACAAAGTTGGCTATATAAGACTTCTACAGCAGTCACGTTGATTTTATTCCGCTAAAACAGATTTGCTCACGACGAGTAGTTCATGGTATAATATCGAATTCTTGCATTTCCTCACAGAAACGCTCGGCAGTAGCACGGGGACTTAACTAATACTGGAGCTTAGATTCTACACGCCTCACTTGCTCCTTTACCTGCTTGTCATCATTAGGCGGTTCTTCACGTGTTTATTTTTTTTAAGCGGCGGAAACTTGAAGTAAAGTTAATGAAGGCTTACAGCTATTTACAGAGTACAATTAGGAATGTACCAATATTTATTCCCTTTTCCGTGCTACACGTTCAACTCACCTCTTTAGAGAGCGTTTGTTAATGATTAATAATGTATGTTATGTTCCTCTTTTTTTGTCTATGTTACCTAGTGTATATCATTTATTTATTTCAATGCCGCAGTGTGTTTTGCATTGTTATTGTGGAAATATTTTACTGTTCTTTCATATATTGTATAACTGCAATGTTTTATGGCCACTATATAAATGTAATTTATATGGCGTTTGATGTGTTACCCCATGCAGCCATATTGTACCTAAGGGGGTGAGGTTACCTCAAGCCGCGTCTGTGCAGCTTTTTTCCCTCATCCACCTCCATTTACCACTCCTCTGCACGTGTGTGTGTGTAAATGGAAATTAATAAATCATATCAAATCAAACTCACTTGAGAAATTTACTGGTGCTTGTTGCTTGAGGAATATACATGACGAATCTGTTTGGCGAACTGACACAGGCTGCTCGGCCCAATTTTTTTAGTGAAGCATGCCTGCTGGACCGCATAGCTGCAGCCAGAAAGTCGTCGAAGCGTCAATGACTAGTAGTATGGGACATATTCAAGATATCGAAATTCCCCCGGTGGAGGGTCAGAAATCAAGTGAAAGTATATGCAAGGCTTGTGGTGCTTTCTTTATGAATGTTTGCGGCTGGATTGGAGCAAACTTAATCTAGCCTTAATTTATGTACCGACGAAGCGAATTGTTATCCGTTTGTATAATTAAATAACGCTGGATCGAGACATCGTGCGACAGAAGGTGCTTGAATTTTCCTTTTGTAGGCAATCTAAGCTGCGGTGTAGTAGCTCGAGAATACTTTAGCCATTCCAGTTGGCGCTGTAAAAAATGCTTTATGGTTTTAATTCGAAGTTGTAGTGAAATGATGGGTTTCGCGAACATAGCGTGCCTCGCCATACGGACAGTCGATTGCTACCTTTACGTGATCAGGGGTGTGCCATATTGTCGATAAAGGCTACTGAGGGCGACTATGAAACATTTCATCAATTTCAATTGAGTGGCTCTCGATCTTAACAACGAAACTTTTCTCTTAGGTGATTGCTACTATGGTGTTTGTGAATTAACTATGTAAATACTCTACATGACGCGCCGTCGTGTTAGCAGCCATGAGCAATTCGTTTTTTGGAGGCCTGTTTCAGAGGGGGATGAAAGTAACAGCAAACTTTTTCATAAGAAATGCGCGCCTAACTATTTTTTTACGCAACAATGAATGGCCATATTTGAATAGAACAACACACCAGAGTAATAGGAATCGTGATGACAGCTTCGCTGGGCACTGTCTTTCTAACATCGGATAACATGTTGACGCCAATTACCAAATTTTTCTTCCACGTAAAATGCAATGCCTCTCATAGCTAAATACTAAAGGAATGTTAAGTGTTTAGCGAAGCATCATACACAACTTCGCGCGTTGAATTTGCAGATATTCTTTTTTTAGTCATAATTTACCGATAGACACGGCGCCTATATGCATTGCAAAACCTAGTAGGCCCCTTTAACGCTACTTAGCTTGCGATATCCGAGCCGCAAAGTTTCTCCACTCACACGCCTTTGAAGAGGAAACTGTGGTTAAGGTATGGCAGCTGAAAGAAGCCGACGTATTCTTCAATACGTACGGCTCGAGCCATCCATACCCCAAGCATACACGAAGGGAACGAGCGCGTGCGGCAGCCGAGCGAGCCGGAGGGAGCGGCGTCCTGGCCGTGACGTCACTCGCGAGAGGGCGCCACTCCTAATTCTCGGGGCTAATAGTAGCGGCGCCTGGTGGCGGCGCGGGAAACGACATCTGGGTCGTACCAGCTTGGGTCGTATTGAGCCCTGGCTGTGGCGAAACACGTTTCTAGGCCGAGTTTTGCGTCGATTCGTACTTTTTTCTGCCCTGTTGCGAGACCCAGAACGAGAAAGGTCGTAATGCCTGCGGTAGTTGTTACTGTGCAAATGAACAAATTAATTCTGAAGGCTTTGCAGACAGCCGCAAAAAGGAAAAAAATGGCTGTGGCTTAGGTAAGGTTAAGCCCAGGATGCGAAGCATACTAGCCTTTATTTTAGTTGTTGAACCACTGTTTAGCCTGGTGAACTGCTGTTGCTTGGCTATATTTGGTTCGGCTAGACGAAGAAACAACTCATGCATTACTGCTTCGCCTTCAAGAGTGGAACGCGACAGCGTTCCCGTCGATCCGCCAAGGGGTGTAAGACAATGGGCTACAGGGCAGCGACTACGCGCCCCGCATTGGACGCGGTGAGCGTCGAGCAAAGCAGCGTTCGGCGCGGCAACGAAATGTGCGCCTGAGCAAGAGACGCACGCCTTAGAAACAGCTTGTTTCTAAGGCAACACCGCATTCACTAGAGGCGCTTTTGTACCGCTTTGAAGCATCGTACTCGTGGCTTAGTGGTAGCGTCTCCGTCCCACACTCCGGAGACCCTGGTTCGATTCCCACCCAGCCCGTATTGCAAGAGTTGAGCCAAAGCCACTTCTCCTCTGTCGTGACGTCACGGTGTCACGTGGTTTCAAGGCGACACCGCCGCGCCTGAGGAGCTGGGTTGAGCTCTCGTAATATGCTTCGCATAAAAGAAAGAAAGGCGCAGACAACTCAGTTAATACACGTTGAAAGGGCTCGTCACTTCCCACAGACCACGGCGACCACACTGCGAGCTCGCCGCAGCCTATAGTTAAACGAAAACGGACTCTCCGTGTGCCGTGGGACGTAATGCTACGAGCAGAAGAAATCGGTGACGCCGATACAGAGACACCTAGCCCAGCCTCAAAAAGGCGTCACCGACATAACTTCTGCGTCGTCGGCTGCCATGAACAAGGAGGCCTGAATCCCAACATCAAATTCTACAGTTTTCCTTCAAGGCCTCACGATGTGGAGCGTCGGGCGCGCTGCATAGCTGCAGTTCGTCGCGCTGAGTAAGCGAAACTTCGTACCATGCTGACTGCTTCGCCTGTCTTGAAGCTTGCTTGATTATCTGCGTTCTAAATTTCGGTCTTTTGCACCTACAGTCCCGACAGCAGACCGACATATAGCAGCAGGCATGGCTGGCAATTCACGATTCGAGACCCGGCCTCAGCGACAATCAATTCGAGCGATGCGAAGTGGTGAAGTGACCAGGTGTGTGCAAATGAGCACAAATGGTCGGGCTCATTCGATGACAATTCACTACTCCACTACGAGCAGCACAGGTTAACAGAGTTAAATGCGCTCATCCTTGATCTCAAGCCAGCACGTTGAGGCCGCGCAGCAAGGCAGTATTGATTGCAGCACATCGATGTTCGAGCGCTGTCATGAAAAGCTACATCAAGCGAGCAGTGCACGAGCTCGCGCTGCAGCGCGATTCGCACGTACGTGCGAGCTCATATGCATTGCATCAGTTATCACCAGTTACTAAAAGGGACAGATGGCCGCTACTACAACGCAGACATAACTACTTGTTTAGCGGCATGCAGTCAACAAAGATTGCAGGACGCCCGCCGTTTCGCGGCATGTCGAAAGACCGCTGCCGTCGCGGCGTGTATACCGTCGTGTGCTCGAGCAGTTCCGTACACATGATGTCTGCTTATCGCTGTTGTGGATTCATTTATAGCAAGCATTCCCTCGCGTTTGTGCGCCTGAATCTAGCAGCTAGCGTGCAAACCTTACCTGAAGTTCCACTTCGTACTCGACTCGCTTCACTTGCGATTGACACCGTGCTAAAACTTCGTCGCCTAATTCTTGAACGGCGTACACGTATTCGGCACAGCATAATTTCTTGCCTTTACGCAGCGTGCCACCCCTGAAAAAATCTTCGGCGCCCGATATTCGCTGCAGGCCGTGATATAACACATCCGAAAGTGGCGGGTCCATATTGTAAACGTGCTTTCCGAGGCAGACGACCGAGCTCGGTACGACCCATTTTAGGACAGAGAGCGCTTTTTAGCACCTTTTTCGCAGCGCCTCCTCGGCAATGCAAGAGCCCCATACGGCTTCATCAAATTGCAATGATACATCCTCACCTCCTTCCTGCGACCGGGCATTTTCAGAGCATAGTTAGTATCTGAAAGTTTGTGCAACACTTTAACGGGCCCGTCCCAGTGAACTTCAAGCTTGTTCTTTCTTGAAGGTTTGAGGATCATTACCTGGTCTCCGGCGTTAAACGTACGAAGCCTCGCGTTCTTGTCGTAATAGAATTTGGCGTTCTTTTGAGCTACTCCCATGTTCTTTTCGACTATAGTTCTTGGGTTGCGCTTAGCCGTTCCAGCAGATTTAGCACGTATTCAACCACTGTTGGACTCTCCCATTTTTCCTCCCACTTCTCTCTTAACATTCTCAGTGGCGAACGGAGTGCCCTCCCATACACTAGTTCTGCTGGCGAGAACCCTCTCGCTTCATGTGGAACCGTTCGCAAAGCAAACAAAGTTGCCGGCAGACAGTTCTCCCAGTCCTCCTTGTGCTCGTATAACAGAGCGCACGCAAAACTCGCTTAAGCACTGAATGCCACCTCTCTACACTGTTCGACTGAGGGTGATAGACAGAACTGTGTATTAACTTTACCCCGCACTTTTTCAAGACTGCGGAAGTCAGTGAGCTCGTGAATACTGACTCTTGATCTGCCTGAATTTCGGCTGGAAACCCAACTCGTGCAAACACTGTCAGAAGCGCGTTTACTACTTCGGTGGAGCTGAGCTCTTTCAGAGGGATTGCTTCTGGAAACTTTGTAGCCGGACACAGTATGGTAAACAAGTACCTGTAGCCTGATTTGTAATATATAGACACGGTATACCGTGTCTATTACAAGTCGTCTGAAAGGCTCTGTTATTAAGGGCACTACCTTCAGGGGAGCTTTCCATGTCTCTCCTGGTTTACCAGAACGCTGGCAGGCGTCGCACGATCTTACAAAGTTTTCTACGTCTTTGAAACAGCCAGGCCAGTAGTATTCCATAAGCAATATTTCCTTTGATCTGTTTATGCCTAGGTGGCCGGACCACCCATTTCAATGACAGAGACTCAAAAGGTCCTCCCTATACTTAGTAGGTACGACTAACTGATCTAAAATCCTACCCTTTCGATCTCTGTAGTGCCGATACAACAATCCTCCTCTCTCATGTATCGTCACGTTGCGCCTATAGCAATGCCTTCTTTGGCTGTGTGATGTAATTTAGCTAAGCTCTCATCATTATTTTGCTCGGCTGCCAATGACTCTCTATCCACACGTAAGAGCTGATCAAAGTTTATTGAGGCAGGTGATAATAACGACTCTGTCTCACTTGTGAGTGCGTCAGCTTGCTCTTCCTGCAGGCTTGAACTTTGACACTCTAGTGCTACGCTCTCATTGAACTGGTCAGCTGGCAGGCTTTCCTCAACAGTTTTTTCATCACTCGAGCAGCTCGGATTCGGTTATTGCAGTTATCTCCTTTGCTACTTCCGCTGGAGTAGCTTGTGCATTTTCGGCCGAAAGCGACGCGATTTTACGAGCTTGGCCTCGCGTCAATGCCTGTACTACGCCCTCTCCCAGTTTAAGCCCTTTTTCACGCAGTAACTGATTTGAACGATTCGAAAAGATGTAAGGGTACTGCAGTGACAAAAATTTGGAAACTGCAGCCTCAGTCTCTATACGCACGTGGTGCCCGTAGTATGGCAGCTCCCGTCGCCTCGATGATAGGCACGTGGTATTGCACAACAGCACCTCCGCCGCCAGATAATACATCCAGAAGTCGAGCTGTTCGACGCGGCTCGACGTATGCTATGTGCTGATTGAGTGACGTCCTTGATGAGGTTAAGGAAATGGCTTTGCCGCCATGTCATCCGCTGGTCTTTCCTTTCCTTGTATCTTAGAAAGCTCACGGAGTGACCGAAAATCAACACCAACTACTTCGGTGAAAGTGAGCACCCTCCCAATGCTCTCTACAACGCCAGACCAAACTCCATGAAAACAAACGCTCTAACCCCCGCTGTGCTCTTAACAGCACCATTACGGTTATTGTACTAAACACGAAACATGCACCCGATAATGAGCCCGGGGTACAGACCTCTACAAATAGTGCTCTCGAAGAAGACATATTCAAAGAGAATAAACAGCTAAAGAAGAAATTGCAAAGCAATTCCTAACAGTCATTTGGGTAGGCAAGACACAGCTGAGGCGATTGAAGAAAGTTTATATTTTGCCCTATCTCGCCCCGAGTGAAATTATGTGACTTGTCGTTAGACTTACCAACTCGCTGACATGCGTCGCATGACCGAACAAGTGTTTCAGCCTCTTTCCAGCATCCTGACCAATAGAAATCTTGCGCTAGCCTAGCCTTTGTCTTCTTGATACCGAGGTGACCCGCCCAAGCATACCCATGCGCTAACTGTAAAAGGTGTGGTCGGTACTTTTCCGGCACGAGTAGTTGGTTGTATATCCGACCCTTGGAATCCTGATATTTCCGGTACTTGAGACCTGACCTAGTGTAGAACGAGATATTCTTTCGGGCCACTCCTTCATTCCCATTAGGCTGCAGCACAGTCAGCGAAGGGTCACTTTTCTGCGCCGCGATAAGCGCCTCTCGTTCAACCCTACTAAGCTGATCCGAGCAAAAAGATGCAGGGCTAAGCAGTGTGAACCTTCCACTTCAGCCCTAGGCGCCCCGTTTTCCCGAGTCTCGAAAGGCTCCTCACTCACTGTCACTGATCAGGTAATTGATGCGCGACAAGTCTGAGTCCTCTGGTTTTCATCAGCCGTATCTCCCGACCGCTGTGAGGGCGTTACATGGTCAGTTTCCTCGTTTGAAGATGAGCTTTCACGTTTGTTTGAGGGGGCGCGTGACCGCGATCGCGTTAATGCCATGCAAGCGAGACTTGTAGAGAACGACCAGCCCTCCTTTCCTAAACGCTGCTCCGAAATATAGAGTGATTTATCGTTGTTAGATTTCTTGATTACTTAGCCTAGACGCGCCGATAGCGTGAGGACGGACTCGGCGGATACGCTATAGGCCCAAGCTTCGGTGGGGACCGATCTCGGCGCGGGTATCTGGCGAAAGCTTAAATGTGTGTATTTGAGCCTCAGCACTTTTTTTAGTACAATAGGGAAAGTGGAAGCGCACGAATCACCTCAGCTTTGTTATCGGTGCGATAACATCAGTCAGCGATAGGCTTCGAACTCGGGGTTCCGTTCGCGCGCGTCTGAACGACTTCTGCATTTCACGTCCATTCCACAACACTGCGACAACGACGACAACTCTCAGTCATATGTTACGTGCGAACTACTAAAAAACGCGGCGTCCTCTGCGTTTACGTGGTTTCCTTCAAGGATTTAGCTATCCGCCCAGTCAAAAGGGAACATGAAAAAAACGAAAATGATCTTCAGTTTCAAATGTCCATGAATAAACAGGGCAGCTCACGCACCTCTATTCCAAGCTGTGACACGAAATAGGGTTTTATAACCCCAAGGTATAGCGTTATTTAGGACAAGAGACTAGTATCAAGCGATGAAATCGTATAAAGCATTTAATATTCAGCAGCGCTCGTCCTTGCGTACTGGAACCAGTGCGGCACAAACACAACCAGCGCAGTTTCCAGTGCGAACCAGCGAACTGCAGCGAGAAAAAACCAGCGCGCCCCAGCGTCACGGCAGTGGAACCAGCGTCTCTTCCAGTGTGACCCAGCTCTTATCCTGCAGCGTCCTCACTGGTGTCCCAGTGAGTCCCAGCAAGTCCTATATACTATAGCGGTGCACAGAGCGGTACAGGCCTGGCCATGTAGAAGCGGCGTCGTACTCGGTCATATATAAGTACGCGAAACGCCGAGGTGGCCTGCAGTATAGGGCGTCATGCAACTGCCCAAGAACTGATGTCCGGAGGTGTCATGGTACAAGGAATCAAAATTCTGGTCCTTCAGGACGTAAGCTGCGACGGCAGGGAACATCGTCGCGGAGAACGAACATGCACAGCTTGGCCTCCGAATGTCCAGAATTGAGACGATCGATGAGAATACGTAAGCAGTCATCACTCCTTTGTTCAGTGCGGATGTCGTGCAGATCAGAAATGGCCAGGACGCAAGATTCGATGTCATGCGCATCATATTCAGGGCGAGCGACAGGGTGGAGGCAGTCGGCGTCCTTGTGAAAACGGCCTGACGTATAAAACAGCAAGTGAATATTCTTGGAGCGGTCACAGGGCGTGAACATCGCTAACCACGGAAAGTATGTGGCCGTACAAGTATAGGGGTGGAATTTGGCAACTGCTCAAACTAAGGCCAGTTAGGTGACTCGTGAAAGTTGGTGAAAAGACTACGACATCGTCTAGATAACATAGACACGTTGACTATTTATAGCCGGGAAGTAAGGAGTCCATCATTCTTTCGAAGGTTGCAGGGATATTACAAAGGTTGAACGGCATAGGCTTGAGTTGGTAGAGGCCATCGGGTGCTATACGAAGGCAGTTTTTTGACGGTCCATGTCATCTACCGAGATTTCACAATAGCCTGATCAGGGGTCTATCGATGAAAAGTACTCGGCTCCGTGCAAGCAGTCCAAGGCGTCATCAATACGCGGCAAGGGGTAGACATCCTTGCGTGTAATTTTGTTGAAGTGTCTGTGATCCATACAAAAGCGCCAACTGCCGTCTTCTATTGACTGGCGCCACTCTTAGTTGCAACGTAGCAATATCATTTCTGCTTGGCCATTCCATTTCTGCTTGGCCATTCCAGTTGTTGTCATGCCTCCATGCTCATGGGCGACCTCGGAAGGCGAGTGCCTAGAAAAAGTGTGACAATTCCAGATCATGTGACAAAGTCTCAGAATTACCACTACACGTCCTAAATAAACCTGGCTTCAGAAATATCTTCTGTCGCTATACATTGCTCGATTGCTATTCGCGTTACTACCTGCCGTAGTTGCTCAGTGGCTATGGTGTTCGGCTGCTGAGCATGAGGTCGCGGGATCGAATCCCGGCCACGGCCGCCGGGATTCGATCCTAAGCACACGGGTGAAAACACCCGTGTGCTTAGATTTAGGTGCACGTTAAAGAACCCCAGGTGATTAAAATTTCCGGAGTCCTCCACTTCGGCGTGCCTCATAATCAGAAAGTGGTTTTGGCACGTAAAATACCATAATTTATATTTAAGTATTCGCGTTACCGTCGACAGTAATCGTGAGATTAGTTCTGCCTAATTTTTTGTCATCGTACTTTGGCTTCGTTAAGATCGAGCCATTACTTAATCATGCATGTGTCGCGTGCGCGTACACATGGCTCCGTTGTCCCGCCGCGCATAATGCAATCAGAGCCAAATTTAGCCTTTCGTTCGGCATTCAGAGAAGCGTAGCTCGGCAGTACGTTTGTCGATCCGAGCGGTATTGGTCGCCTTAGCTCTGCCATGTGGGTATAATGGGTCTAATCCATCGAGCTCAAACCGGTGCTCATTAGGAGTTGTAAGGCTTACAAGTGTCTAATTTCTTGCACAATTTTGGCGGTTGCTCAGTTATGGCGTCCCCGCGTGTACGTAGGGGGCAGAAATGGTGTGAAGAGACTCGGGCAGCAAGACAGAGGGGTGCCGACACAGCGGGCCCACTATTGTAAGATTAGACAGTCGGACCCCCAGTAGCTGTACCATAAGTTAAGCGCGTAATCTCTGTAATGCGTAATAAATGCCACTTGCGTATTTGATAACGTCATTTCTCTACTCTAGTGCCCATACACCCGCAGCAACACGCACAAAACACTTCACATATACTTGGCGGTATCTAAAAAATAAATAAATAAATAAATAAATAAATAAATAAATCCTATCCGCTAAACAAAAAAAAACGGCGCATCGAAAAAAAGTTTCCAAGCTCTACGCGTGGAAACTTAAACCATGCATACTCGAGGGGGGCGCTTTCTGAACGCTCCTGTCAAACTTGTCAACCCGGGAATACAAAAGGCACGTATGTCATTCCCCTCGCTGCAGAGCCCCGATGCGTTTCGTGCTGTCCACCTGTCTTTTTGGTATTGCCCTCGGAATGCACTGCCTGGTATGACTACGTCGCGTCGCCTGACCGCCGCGTGCTCCCCTGTCAGACAGGCTACACCTCGAATAGAACTAAACGAGGGGGAACGTAATTGGCCCCTGACTTTTGTTCTTCTCCGCGCCGAACGTCGCTTTCTTTTCAACCTCGTCTGGTGACTCGTACGCGCTCTGACTCGAAACTTTTTCAAACGACAAACGCGCCTTCTCGGCGCTCCCCACAGGGTTTAGTGGCTTTCGATTTACTCGGCCGCGTTGTCTTTTCTGCCGCAAGTCAGAATTTGCGACGCCTCTTTCTCTTGGCAGTGTTTTTGGCGCTCCGTTCCGAGTGCCTTTCTTTTCTTCCCGTTGTCGTGTTCTCGGCCTGACCAACTTCCTGAATTTCTGTCGGGGAAATCAGCAAGACTTCCTCCTCCGGTTTAATTATATACGCCTCCCGAGCTAGCAGTTTCATCCACTTTCTTCGCACTGTGTTCCGCCTCGCAACGCGGCGCCTGGCCTTCTTCCTGAATCTCATTCGAGGGAATCGGTTCCCCCCGACATTCCTCTGCGGAGACCTTGAATGTAGCAAGCAAACCGGCCTTCACAATCTGCTCTTGTCTTCCTCGGCCTCGCTCAGTCGGGCTACGACCTGCGCGACTTCTCCTGCGGCATCAACTCAAACAACCGCTCCGGCCATGTGTCCCGGTGAAATAATCGCTTCTCACAGATCTGTTCGAAATTACTCAACTAGAGACCTATGTCATCGCCTGTTTTGTACGGCTGAAGCAAACTCGCCATTTTCACGCTTTCTGTTTGTGGCGGCGCCCTTAATCTCGCGATGTCTTTAGTCTTGCTTCAGTGAGCTTAATTTCATGCTGCCTTCGTTCCCTCTCAAGCTCAATTTCTTCTTGCCTTCGTTTCTCTTGCTTCACTTTCTCTTCCTCTGTTTTTTTTTTTTCTCTCATGCGTCTTTTCTTCCTTTTCGCGACATTGTCAATGAGGCATGTGTAGGCACCCCCAGGCACCCCCCCCCCCCTATGACATCTAACTGCTGTGTTTTCAGCAACGTACTAATTGGGTGCAATTTTTTTGGCCTGGCAAACAAACCTCACGAAATATGAAAAATACCACGTGACTGCGCTTCCACCCACGTCATAAAGCAGCGCCCTCAAATAAGCTGATTCAGAGCATGTCCATTGCCTGTCGCAAACCCGAAGAGACAACGCATCACCTTAATAATGGTACGGAAGGAGCGCCAACAGCAGATTTCGCGGCTTTGCAGCTATTCATTCCTCTCTACGTCGCAATTATTATCCGTTTCTCAAAGTCGACTGATCACATTGATAACAAAACCCCCTTGATAACGAGACCCAAGCGCCGTTCTGACCACACACGAAACGCGAAAAGCAATGTAAAAGGCATAGCATGTTTCCAAATCCCGGTTTTGTTCGCACCTTTGCTCGAGGGCGCTGGTTTATGATGCGGGTGGCAGCGCAGTCATGTATGTATGTATGTATGCATGTATGTGTGTATGTATGTATGTATGTATGTATGTATGTATGTATGTATGTATGTATGTATGTATGTATGTATGTATGTATGTATGTATGTATGTATGTATGTATGCATGTATGTATGTATGTATGTATGTATGTATGTATGTATGTATGTATGTATGTATGTATGTATGTATGTATGTATGTATGTATGTATGTATGTATGTGTATGTATGCATGTATGCATGTATGTATGTATGTATGTATGTATGTATGTATGTATGTATGTATGTATGTATGTATGTATGTATGTATGTATGTATGTATGTATGTATGTATGTATGCATGTATGTATGTATGTATGTATGTATGTATTCAGTCACGTATGGTATTCTCCATATTTTGCAGAATTTAGTTATCAGTCACAAAAAAGTTAGTACGCAGTTCGTAGCTGAATATACTGCAGTTAGATGTAACTTGGCTGTGCCTACAAATGCCTCATTGACACTTTGATAATTATGATAGCACGTCTCGAGTTACATGATTAATTACAATTACCTAATTAAATCTCAGTAACGAAGACATTACTGGAAGCTACACTACTGTACTGGAAAAATATGCACTAGGTTTTGTTCGAGTAACGCATTGTTTTTTTTTTAAATCTTGGTGCATTACAGTTAATTGAGACAACTTGTATATATTTATGACCTCTGCGTGCATATTACGGTGTTTCCACCCCTAATAAATGTTGTGAATTATTGGAAGTGTTTCTTATGAGGATCGTCAGCTTTGCTTACTTCGGCATTGCCGGGAGGGGCTACTGAGGGGGCTCGGGCCCCCGTAGTCGGCGCCTATGAACGAGAGGAACAGAGAGCTCACGAACTAAAGCTAAGAGAACTAGACGTATACAGCAGGATCTGACTATACAATGGGCAAATAACATCTCAGTAAATGAAAGACGTTCAGGTGAAGCAGGAGTAAAAATAGGGGACCTCATGCCGTCGTACAAGGTAAGCTATGACGTACATTGGATTGTCTCTCGTTACTTTTGAACGAACCAGCTAGAAAAACGTGTCGGCACTAGAAAGTTGGCCACTACAGATTCTGACCGTTCTTGCTGGCGAAGCAACCGAAATAATTACAAGGCTAACGAGGGATGACGCAGATGACTATCAAAAAGTAAAAGCTGCGTTCCTAAGGAAATATCGGCTCTTATCGGAGGCTTTCTGTCGTCGTTTTCGGGTGACAGCTAGAACGTCGGGCGAGACTTTTCAAGATTTTACTTATAAGCTGAAAAGCAATTTAATTGAGTGGCTAAAAGGGGAAGATGCGTTCGGTTTTCACGATAAGGTTGTTGAGTTAATCTGCGTGAAGCCATTCCGTGGGTTCTTGAGGAGATGCGCCTGTGGATTCAAGATAGGTGGGGCAAAAATGGCTTGGAACGTGCTGCAGTGCTAACAAACGAATTCGCATCACGTCGCGAATCCGAGAGAACGCATGTCAGGCCATTCACTAAATCCAGCAAAGAGGAAAACAGGTGCTCCATTCACCACGAAAAAGCTAGAGGTATGACAAATGACGTGCAGCCCGATAATTCAGAAGAGTATAACACCGCAGTAAAAGACGAAAGAAAAATAGGACAGGCGCTTGAGGCTAGAAAACCGGTCGTCTGTTTCCCTTGCCAGGAGCCTGGGCACCTTGCGATCGGCTGTCCGAAGCCTAGAATTGTTTTTTTTTTCCTTTCATGAAAGGCGGCGATGACAACTTGGCCCCCTTAGAACCCTATATACCTTCGCGACCTAGTAGTGTAAAGTACTTGGAGCCTCAGCTGCGACAATGGACATTGTCCACGCAGCGTATGTGAAACCTGAGGATTTCACCGGGGAATATGCGTTGATCCGGCAGGTAGTCGAGAAGAAAAGTGTTTGCTTGCCCATAGCCAGCGTAAGGATTGAAAGGTCGTTTGGACTCTTGCTGACTGAAGCTGCAGCATCGCCAAATCTGTTGAGACACTCTCCCTACTTATTTTCAAATCACTCGGAAATGATGTTAAAGAAAAAAGGCCTGAGTTTTGGCGACCATATGGTCCAAGCTCTCACGCGTTTCAACGCTCGAGAGATCGCGGCGCAGATAAATCACAGCAACGAAGCCAAAAATATTCCTCGTGACAGAGACACTCCGGAAGAACAGCACATAGCTAATGAAATCAGGGAAAAAAGCGCTAGCGAGGAGGCATCCGGGTCAGTGAGAATACCGCTGCAAGGGCTAGCAGAGCAGACTAATTTGGTACTAACACGTTCGGAAAGCTCTTTAGACCCGCTGTAGGTTGGTAAAGAAGTAATCGCGACGGAAGAAGGAAGAAATTACGTCGCGAAAGTAGAAACAAGGACTATTCAGGAGGACGTTCCTTGCGGAGATGACATCAGTTTAAACAGCCCCAAAAGGTTCAAGGAGGCGCTGAAAAACTCCCTTGTACCTCCGCACTTGGGCGACTTTCCGGAATCGTGCAAAGGACGGGCGAATGCCAGGACAGTCCAGCAGGGCAGGAACCCAACGCTCGGGAACTTCAGAGGCGCATTAGGCGACCGCCTGACATAGCAAAAAATTGGTTAAACAGAGCAAGATCAATCGAGCCAAGCATTCGGCTCAGCGAAGTATAGGGAAAATCGCCACATCACAGCCCGTAAGACAAGAGAACAGGCCATCACGCAGAACTTCAAAGGGTTCGTTGCGGCGGGTGAGAAAAAGAAGGCGTCACCTAACAACAAATCAGAACGCGTATCTGCGAGTAGGGGTGCGGCTGAAAGGTTCAACCGGGCGGAGATAAGCGTGTACGAACAGGACCAGTCAGACTATCACTGCAGGAGAATGCACCGCGAGAGTGAGGGAAAAGGAGGCTGACAATTATTCCCGCGTTTACGGCCTCCTTCTCAGGGACTAAAAAACAAGCCGCGCGCGCGCAAAGTGGCAGATGACGACAGAGGGCAGCATATGCTTGGCACCCTTTGTTGCATTCAGCGAGGCCCGAAGGCCTTCAAATACCGATCCAATCGAGTGTGCACTAAGAGGTAATAATTGTGGAATTAGGCGCATCCATAAGTTTCTTGTTCATTGCAAAAGGCCCCTTTTCGTTCTTTGCTTTTCTTCGAAGGCGTTTTGTTTGCCCGTTTTGAATTTATTATTAACGCCACTATTGCTGGATTTCAATACGTTCTCAGTCTCTCGACAAGCGTGGCTTTCTCAGAAAAAGGAAACAAAAAACGTTTGGCATTAGGCTGGTTGAAATACGCACTGAAGTCTGGTTTTCTCATTTGTTAGTTTTCAGGAATCTCGAACGAGAGTTACAGGTGCGATTCTGATAGGGTTTTATGTGAAGAACGTGAGAACTTGCCAGTTCTCGGGCTTAGTTGGGCGCTCTCTGTTTGTTGTGCCTTGGGCTTGGCGTGGTTTATTTCCAGGAGGTGTCACCAGGCAGGCCTTGGAACGATCGGCGAAAGGAAGCAGATGTACCTACCGGTCTCTTCGTGGTGCTTGGATATTGCAACCCCTTCGAGACCTCTTGTGGCGATGGACGGGCTGTTATGATCGACCTGTCAAGTGTGAGAGACATTCAGGCGTACGTTCCCATTACAATATGATTTGTCTCGTTCCAGAAAAGCCTGGACATCGACCTGTTAAGTGTGAGAAGCATTTAAGCGGGCGTCCCCATGTCGACATAATTACCCTCTTCTTCCAAACAGTGTCATCCCTTTTATTCCCCGAGCTGACACAAAGGGGAAGACGAAGAGAACACCCGAAGGGCAGGAGGTCGTCGACGGCAGAGCCTGACGAAAGAACTAATACTTCCGCAGGCTCCCGAGGAAGACAGCGACGACCACAAGACCGCAAGGAGTTATTTAGGGCCGTCATATAGTCCCCTCGTTAATCAGAACCGCTCGAGACTCGGAGGAGAGTCACAACCATGTACCAATGAAGTGAATACAATCTTTTTTTTACTTTTCTTCATCATCACGATGCCCGGCTTCGTCGTCGGTTTCTGATTCTTGCGCTGAAGACCCAGCTCACCCTATCGAGACCATATCAGTGCCAAGAAGAGAGAAGCGCAGTCGAGGACGGCAGAGGATTAATTGGAGATCACAGGGTACACGCGGTTGTCCTGCAGTGGACATAAAATAGGTTGATGATGACATTGGTGAAATATTTCGCGCACCTATCAATGAATCTTTGTACGTTCATATGAGAACCTTTAAAAGTGCCTCGTGCGGGTATAAGTAATTATTTAGGAGCATTAATTATAGCGAAGTGCACAAGTTATCGAAGATTCGAAGTAAGCAAACAGTTTCTGCAGACCTCGGAAATGAAATGGGCATGCAGTAGTGAGAGAGAGAGAGAGAGAAAAGCGGGGGGGGGGGGGGGCAGATCCCTTAGCGATAGCGCAGCTCGGAGTTTCAGTGACGTCGTCGGTTTGTCGCACTGAGGGCGTTTGAAGCAAACTGGTGACCAGGGTAGCTCAAAGGGTGAAATTTGGCAAATTATGCATGCCCATGATATAGTGATTACAAAACATGCGCTACCGTCGCACAACAAGCAACAGTCCTTAAGAAATCGGTAGTAGCATAGCCAGGGGGTGGCACACCGGGAACGTGCCCCCAACCCCTCCATAATTTCTGTGTTAGTATGCGGCCTGCCCAGCCACCGACCAAGTGTTGCGTAAAAAAAAAAAAAAGAATTCTGGCTGCGCTACTGGCAATGAGCGTCACTTCGTAAAAGAAGGGGCGCTTCTCGAGCTATTAGCCCCGAGAACGAACACGAGCGGCGCTGCGAGCGCCGCTCGCGTGACGTCAGGGAGGGGACTCGCGCCTGTCGTCTGCTACAGTTCGTGCGTTGTACGGGCGCTTTCTGCGGTGTTTTCGTTTGTTCGCCCTCGTTCTCTCTGCTTGTATACTTATGGTGGTCGTCTCAAATATATTTTTATGACGTCTTCCTTTGCGAACATTTATTCAAAGAGCTAATTTCTTAGACAACAATGCAGCTCTCGAAGGCAACGCTACAGTGCCAGCCGAAGCGACGCAGACCAGCCCATTGCGGGTTTTTCATACGCGGATAGACAATCGCAAAAGCATAGCCTATAGGAATCCAGTTATGATACCATACCTGCCGCGGTGCAACAAGTATGTCACAAAGCTGGCTATATAGGACTTCCACAGCAGTTACGTTGATTTTATTCCGCTAAAACAGGTTTGCTCACGACGAGTAGTTCATGGTATAATATCGAATTTTTGCATTTCCTCACAGAAACGCTCGGCAGTAGCACGGTGACTTAACTAATACTGGAGCTTAGATTCTACACGCCTCACTTGCTTCTTTCTCTGCTTGTCAACATTAGGCGGTTCTTCACGTGTTTATTTTTTTTAAGCAGCGGAAATTTGAAGTAAAGTTAATGAAGGCTTACAGCTATTTACAGAGTACAAATAGGAATGTACCAATATATATTCCCTTTTCCGTGCTACACGTTCAACTCACCTCTTTAGAGCGCGTTTGTTAATGATTAATAATGCATATTATGTTCCTCTGTTTTTGTCTATGTTACCAAGTGAATATCATTTATTTATTTCAATGCCGCAGTGTGTTTTGCATTGTTATCGTGGAAATATTTCACTGTGCTTTCATATATTGTATAACTGCAATGTTTTATGGCCACTATATAGATGTAATTTATATGGCGCTTGATGTGTTGCCCCATGCAGCCATATTGTACCTAAGAGGGTGAGATTACCTCAAGCCGCGTCTGTGCGGCTTTTTTCCCTCATCCACCTCCATTTACCACTCCTCTGTACATGTGTGTGTGTAAACGGAAATTAATAAATCAAATCACATCAAACTCACTTGAGAAATTTACTGGTGCTTGTTGCTTAAGGAATATACATGACGAATCTGTTTGGCAAACTGACACAGGCTGCTCGGCCCAATTTTTTTAGTGAAGTATGCCTGCTGGACCACATAGCTGCAGCCAGAAAGCAGTCGAAGCGTCAATGACTAGTAGTATGGGACATATTGAAGATATCGAAATTCCCCCTGTGGAGGGTCAGAAATCAAGTGAAAGTATATGCAAGGCTTGTGGTGCTTTCTTTATGAATGTTTGCGATTGGATTGGAGCAAACTTAAATTAGCCTGCAAGGTTCTCTTTTAAGTACCGACGAAGCGAATAGTTATCCGTTTGTATAATTAAATAATGCTGGATCGAGACATGGTGAGACAAAAGGTGCTTGAATTTTCCTTTTGTAGGCAATCTAAGCTGCGTAGTAGTAGTTCGAGAATACTTTAGCCATTCCAGTTGGCACTGTAAAAAAATGCTTTATGGTTTTAATTCGAAGTTGAAGTGAACTGATGGGTTTCGCGAACATAGCGTGCCTCGCCATACGGACAGTCGATTGCTACCGTTACGTGATCAGGGGTGGGCCATATTGTCGATAAAGGCTACTGAGGGCCACTATGATACATTTCATCACTTTCAATTGAGTGGCTGTCGATCTCAACAACGAAACTTTTCTCTCAGGTGATTGCGTCTATGGTGTTTGTGAATTAACTATGTAAATACTCTACATGACACGCCGTCGTGTTAGCACCCATGAGCAATTCGTTTTTTGGAGGCCTGTTTCAGAGGGGGATGAAAGTAGCAGCAAACATTTTCATAAGAAATGCGCGCCTAACTATTTTTTTACGCATTAATGAATGGCCATATTTGAATAGAACAACACAACAGAGTAATAGGAATCATGATGACAGCTTCGCTGGGCAGTGTCTTTCTAATATCGGATAACATGTTGACGCCAATTACCAAATTTTTCTTCCACGTAAAATGCAATACCTCTCATAGCTAAATACTAAAGGAATGTTAAGTGTTTAGCGAAGCATCATACACAACTTCGCGCGTTGAATTTGCAGATATTCTCTTTTTAGTCAAAATTTACCGATAGACACGGCGCATATATGCATTGCAAAAACTTGTAGACCCCTTTAACGCTACTTAGCTTGCGATATCCAAGTCGCAAAGTTTCTCGACTCACACGCTTTTGAAGAAGAAACTGTGGTTAAGGTATTGCAGCTGAAAGAAGCCGACTTATTCTTCAATACGTACTGCTCGAGCCACCTATACCCCAAGCATACACGAAGGGAACGAGCGCGCGCGGCCGAGCGAGCCGGAGCGAGCGGCGTCCTGGCCGTGACGTCACTCGCGAGAGGGCGCCATTCCTCTTTCTCGGGGCTAATACCTGACACAAGGAAAAGGGGATTGAAGTTCAGCGACGTCGTCCTTTGCTCATGCTTTGTAGAAATGTTTCCGTGTGTAGCAGGTCTGAGAGTATGCACGCTCTCAGGCTACCTCCAATGGTCAGGTGGTGCAGCGATCGGCTTAAAGCCCCTTAAACTTAGATCGGCTCAGCCGTCAGCGCCACCGAGTCAGTTCCGCGAAACACCGAGGAGGCCACTGCTATAGAGGTATGCTTTTGTGGCGCTCCTTTGAAACGTGTCGGTCGTTCTAAATTGTGGTTTTAAGGCAATCGAAGACATCGAGGCCCATTTTAGACCACCTACGCTTGAGAAAGGACGTCATATTTACGACTGCAACCATGTATATCGTGTCAAAGTAAACAGCACGGACATCGCAGCGAAGTGTTTAAATTAAATTATGGCGTTTAAGTGCCACAACCACGATCTGATTATGAGGCACGCCGTAGTGGGGGACTCCGGAATAATTTGTATCACTTGGGGTATTTATAACTCGGACATAAAGCTAAGTACACGGGTATTTTCGCATTTTGCCCCCATCGAAGTGCGGCCGCCGTGGCCGGGTTTTTGATCCCGCGACCACGTTATTAGGAGCGCTACACCATAGCCACTAAGCAACCACCGCGGGTCGCGAAGTGTTTGTCACAACAAAGCAAGCATGCTTGCAACGTCGAACTCAAAGTAAGTTAACTAATCATTATTTTATTCCCCTTAAGTGAGCAAATACGGCCGCAGACATTTTTCAACTGTCATTTGTATATATAAATTGGAGCGTGCCTTGCACTTCACAGTAGATGTTTTGGCGAAATGGCAGGTAAGTGTTTTTTTCTCCATTGACAAAGTGCCTCGAGCATATTCTGGTACTGTCGTTCGGGCTCGAATGTGAGATGCCGTCACCGCTGAAACATAATCGAGAGCAATCAGCTGAGGCTAAATAAACAACGCGAAGACTGAACAAATGTGCGCTAGCGTGCGCGATAGAAAAAGCTAATTTGCGAGTACTCGACTAATGCTGCGGTATATGACAGCAAATGAAAAAGGCTAGATTCAAGCTCAAATGAAAACTGCTTATTATCTGCAGAGCGTCGGCGTGAAGCGTGTTGCTGCCTTCCTCGGCCGCGTCTCTCGTTTGTCTCCCGTGCCGTTTCTCTCCGGTTCGGCTGGCCTCCGGCTCTTCTCTCTCGCCTCGCTCGAACCCCGTGTCTACTCGCGAGTCTCTTCTTACAGTCCCAGGAAACATGGCAGGGCATCGGTACGTGCAAGAGCCTTTCCTCGCGTTTACTCAAGGGTCTCTTGCGGGGAGCAAAGTACCATGCGGGGCGTCTCGTGATCTACGGGATTGCGGCGGTGGAGCACGCTGCCTGACAGGTCGGCGTAAAATGCGTGACGGCTAAGTTATGAGAGTGCACGCCGCTCACATATACTCCAACCTCATTTCTGTTGTTCTAAGCACGAGGAAACATAGGCATGAATGAGCCCGGTTCCAGCAGCCGCGTCGTGATCTTGGCGCACAAATAAGCTGCACGTTGGCTTATTAATGCACAACAAAAAGCACAGTGCGTACAAAGCTCCAGCACGGAGCACTTACGAAGATAGATCTGACACGTAACAACCACTACGCGTTTGTTTTGGAGCTAGGCGAGCTAAACAACTATCTAAACCAATTTACAACAGCGAGAATCAGTTCATGCGTTTTTATGCAATTATCGCTTTATTGTGCGTTTTTACGGGTGCTGCTGCTGTTTCTTTTTTTTTTTTTGCATTTACGTCATAGTTCTTTTAACAGAACTTCGCAAGAGCAACACGAACCGCGACGATCCACTTCAGCCGCCGGGCTGCTTCCCACAGTTTTGAAGGGAAGCGGTACACTTTGATGCCGACATCCCCTTCGTGGTTGTGACGTACAATCCTTAACGTAATTAACAGCGTCTGTGCTTGTTCTTTTTGTTTACACTTTGCAGGGAGGAGCTGCCGAGAAGCCGCAGTGAATCTATTGGAAAATGGGAAAAGCAGGCTTTCACGCGGGCCTGAGTGCACCACGGACAATGGTGAAATGGTGGCCCTGGTGCTCACCGCCGCTGTTAGGTGGCGCGACATGTACAGGCAAACTTTACGTTTTTTTTTTACTTTGACGATTCGCACAAGGGTGTTTAAATGTTTGTCTATCGCTATAATAAATCAGTTCATAAGCAGCGCAACGAGTCGTATGCCATGTGCCTGCAGCTGTGTTCGTCTCTTGAGCTCTCTTCCCGCCTGATTATGAATGAACAACGAGCCGATGCTTTCAGGTTAAGCGATCCCATATAGCCCTTTCTATCTCAATATATATACTGGGGCAGTAGTTAGCACAGCTTTTTGTTCGGGCCGGAAGACTCGGCGAAGATATAGCACGGCCCACAGTGTTGATCACACGCACAGGGGATTAATAGGACAGACATACGTGTGATAACAATGCACAGATAGGGAAGACGTACATAAAAATTACAGGAGCTCTTAAGATCTCTCTGAAGAGGTGAACGGTGAAAGACTACTCCTCCTCCTCTTATCATTCCCCTCTTTCTCTTTGTCTCTTCTCTTTCTTTTCTTTCGTTTAGTCATTACTGCTCACTACTAATTAAGCATCTCTACTCATTTGTAATTAATTGTGGTCATTACAAGCTGTCGTTAGACGTGTTGGTCATATCATAGTCATTAGTAGTCATTATTAGTCGTTACTGGTCATTACTAAGCATTTTTAGTCATTTCTAATGAATTGTAGTCATTACAAGTTGTCTTAAGACATAATGGTCATTTCCTATAGCTATTACCAGTACAAGTCATTTCAGTTATTATTAGTCATTACTGCTCATTGCTAAGCATTTTTAGTAATTTGTAATCAATTGTGGTCATTACAAGCCGTCGTTAGACATGTTCGTCATATGATAGTCATCAGTAGTCATTACAAGTCATTTCAGTCATTATTAGTCATTACTGGTCATTACTCAGCATTTTAGTCATTTCTAAGCAATTGTGGTGGTTACAAGCCATCGTTAGACATATTGGTCATTTCGGAGTCATTAGTAGTCATTATTAACCTCCACCAATCTCTATTATAACGTTATCATTCGCTTAACTGTCGCTATCAATCATTTTTCATTCTTTAATCCGTCTTTAATCTATCTTCATATGGCGTGATGACGCTTCGGCGGACACTCCGGCAGTCAGGTCTGCTGACACGAACTTCACCATGAGCCTAGGAAGGCTTTCGCCTTTAAAAAAACGGTCTCTCTCTCTCTCTCTCTCTCTCTCTCTCTCTCTCTCTCAGACTAAATGTACTGCAGACGAGGAAAACATTTAAGAATTCCCTATGTATTCCTCGTGTATTTCAGTAAATACAGGTTCTTTCGCGCTCAGCTCTCATATGGAGATGGTGAACTCTCTTCCGCCGCATCGGCCGTGGTGGCTTAGGGAATGCATGGTGGCTTAGGGAATGCTGCTATCTACAGCATCGAATCTCGGCCGCGGCGGCCTCATTTCGATAAGGGTTATACACAAAAAGAACGCTCGTGTACCGTGCATTGGGTGCGCGTTAAAGAACCCCAGGTGGTCAAAATTAATGCGGAGCGGATTAATTAACGGCTTAATTAACATTAATTTACGGATTTTCGAAATAACAGATTAATTAACACGTAAAACCCCAGCGTTCATTTTTTTCCCTCTTCCGCCGCTTGCTGTTGCTGTAGGTGACGAGTCTTGGTCGATCCCAAAGCCTTCGTGTCCAAGTATTAAGGAAGGAATAGAACTTTCCCTTTTCCAAATTAGTTCTATTTGCATGTATCCTATTTACAGCAAGACAGATAAAGAAAGATAAACTAAGGATGCACATCGCTCGGAGTTCCACACCTCGCGCTAGACTGCAGCCTCTCCTCGTGATTGCGTCGTGGGCAGGCCCGCGTCTCTCCCGACTTGTCCGTCCTCGCGACAAATAGGTTAAGGGCCGACCAAAATGGATCAATGGATATGGTATGAATCCTAGGTAAAGGCGCCCGAAATTAGGTTCTCTGTACCCGTCCGGCTCCGGCACACAAAGGCGAAATCTCGCTGAAGCGCGCCCCCCGAAGGGATGAGGAGGACATTTCCTGTTTCTCCCCTTTTTATCTCTCCCCAGTTCGATGAGTATGCAGCTAGCCTGACACCTTTCTTCATTTTACTTGCAGTACCAATAATTATTTTATTTACAGGGGGAAATTAACCCAACGTAAAGATGAAAGCCGGTAAGAAAAAACGAGGAGCACAGTAAAAAAGAAAAAAAAAACGATGAGGCAGTGTGAAGTGTCTCAATCAGGCTGGCTGATGTTGCGATCGGAGGACATATACAGACCTTTTACAGAGCCACAATTTATAGATGTCGCCATATTTGTTCACGTGACAGCACCCGCCATTGAGCGCCTTCTGATAAGTGTCTGCTCGGTTGTTCACAATGGCCACAGCGGCCGCAGGCGCGGCTCACGCCGTTGTTTCGGACACCACGGCGAGCAGTGAATGGGCAGACGACATAAGACTTTGGCCAAAGCTTCAAAGCTTCAGAGGTAGTGTATAAGCACATCCTTTCATTTATCCATTCTGTCAGCGCTGAAATCTTAATAGTTTGCAAGCATACAGGCTGATAGGCGACGAATGTGGCAGCCTGGTGAGTGATCGTTCGCCGTGCTTTTTGGTTGCCGGTGCAGAAATATAATCCGCATGCAGTGTTCAATTATCCCGCGTTTGACTTCGCTGTTATGAAAAGTGAATTTGCTCGAGTATACGTCATTCACCCATGCGTATATGCTGGACGCAGCGCTGACTTGCATGCCTATCGAAGCTCAACAGCCCGTGATATTTTGTGCCAGCGTTGGCGGTAACGCTGTGTTGTTGCTGAGGTGGTGCTTAGCATGCAGCTGACTTGGACCAAGATGTTAAAAAAGCCCAAGAGCTCTACAGATATCGCACCGACTGCATAGTAGGCGTAGTCGTGTGTACTTACAGCAAGTATTTTTTTTATCACGAAGTATTGATTAATCAAATGATTTTAATTAGTGATCTCTCTAATTATTGCTTGAATCGCAAACATATCAATTACAAAGTTGTAGGGCACCTCAAGTAACCTCCGAGTCAAGCATTTGTTTCGTGCTCAGCTTTGATTCGTTGATATTTTCGAAAAGAAACAAACGCGCGCGAAACATCCAAAATACGAAATAGATACGCGCTCGCGCGCCGCTACTCAAGCGCTCCCAAGCGAATGGCCACGGATACATAGCTTTACTAGCGGCGGCAGCTCGATACAGGGCTTCACGCTATGTGATGGTCGCGGAATCATGAGAACACGCCGCTGACGCATGGCTGAGCGTAGCGGAGCCGTAGAGGGGGGTGTTTCGAAGTCGGCAGACCATGACGGCGCACTTGGGAGTGTAATTTTGCGCACTCATCTTCTGTAGATAGGCGCGCCCGGAACGTATGTTCCTTTAGCAATAGAAACAAACCTTGCGGGGGCCATGTTCACCTAATGGGTTTTGTCGGATCTATGTGCTGTTGTCGATTACGTAACTCATTTTTGCTTGACGTGTCGGTGCGTATAGGTTATAACAGGAGGTCTCAGCGGTACCATGCCTGTGACCTTCTCTTCAAAAAGACAGTCATGCCCTCAAGGTCATCAGTGTGGAGGATTTTTTAAAAGAAAAGGTCATATGCACCATCATCAAGAACTTAAAAAAACTTTAAGAGCGATATTTTCAAAACAGACTTGACTTTGCCTATTATATTTTCATGAAATGTGAAGAAGAACCAGACTTCCTCACTTGCGTGCTTTCGACGAATGAGGCTAATTTCTCCAGAAATGCACACGTTAATCTTCACAACGCGCACTACGGGACTGATAGGTGTCCTCACTGGCTGGCACAGACACGACACCAATACCATTGGTCGTTTAATGTGTGGTGCGGTATTTTTGATGGCAACATCATCGGACCCATGATCGGACACTAACGACGCAACGCTTCTCAACATCTTCGTGAACGACGTCAGTTGCAACGTTCCACTTGCGCACCTTCGGAACGTCTGGTTTTAACACGATGGTGCTCCTGCGCATAGCAATAGTCAGCCTCGAGCGTGGCTTGACAAGCTTTTTCCTGGACAGTAGACTGGCCGGCACGGACCTGCACCCTGGCCTTCAACCCTGACCACGTGCCCTAAAGGCAAAAAGAAGCAGTCTGCCACGAGATTTCAAAGTTACAGCAGCACAAGTGTTAGAAGGAAGCAAGTACTGTATATTGCTTCAGGCGGTGACCTGTTTGAGTACGCGTTATAAGTGGCAGTGGAAAATAACCGCTCAAAACTGGTGTAAAACCTGACTGTTTAACCACCTTCATGATGTCATCCTATCCGTATACATAAAGAAAGCTTGCTAGAAAGTATCTTTTCCGTTTTCCAAGAGACAGAAAGGGTAAATGGTTTAACCAGTTGCACCTCTGGATGTTTCTATGTGGGCGGCTGGGACGCCTTACGTGCTTTTGGTTTATTTTTTATTGAAATAAACTCCTGAGTAGCTCTTTTTTGTTCTTCCGAGAGCTGTCTTTTTTCTTTTTTTCGTGCACTTTGTTGTGACTTCGGGGTGGAGGACGAAAGACGGACTCTCTCCGCGGACGAAGAAGAAACGAAAAACTGTATACTATATTACAGATAGTGGACGATAGCGTACAGGTAGCAGTATACGAGTGAATCAGACCAACTGGGCGACTGCAAGCGACTCTGTTCTCCATATATGGGCCGGTTCTCCCTTGAATCCCTTCGGCAACCCCTCGTCGGCAGGAACCAGGCGGGTCAGAGTGATGGCGTCGCCCGTGTCGAATTCTTTATTCGTCGCGGAGAAGTGGGAGCTCCCGTCACCTCGTGGTAGCCACGTGGTGCAAGTAGTATGGCACACTATTTGCGTTTTTTTTTTAAACATTGGTCGAATTTCTTTTGTAGCTTTGTTTCATGATACGCGAAGGTGAAAGATATCCCGAGTGCCTCATGATCGGGCACAACACTCTTGCGTCCGCAGATGCTGACGCTTATATCGCACCACGCCAAGTCGCGAAAACATGACGAAGCATGACGAATCCTCGTACGATGCGGCGATAAACGAATGCAGCCGTATATCTTTCAAAGGTTGCTTGTAGGCGCTTGAGTAGAGCTTGAGAAGCGCGCATCTATTCAATATTTCGCGTATTTCGCGGGCCTTTGATTTTTATTGGAAAAAGCCAGACACACTTCAGCACTAAATACATGCTTGGTTTGGAGGTTATTTAAGGTGCCCTACACCTTTGTAATTGACATGTTTACGATTCAAGCAATAATTAAAGATTGCACTAATTAAAATTAATTAATTGATACTTCGTGTTGAAACAAAACATACTGACTGTAAGTACACACGACTGCCGCTACTATGCAGTCGGTACGATTTCTCTATAGAGCTGTTGCTTCTTGTTTTTTTTTTTTAAATCTTGGTCAAAGTTAACTGGGACACTTGGTATATGCCTGGCGGTGCCTTGTGGAAGAGTGTGCGCGTGAAAAACGGTAGCAAGCACGCCTTGTGCAGCTGAGGCGGATAAAACTTGCACACGGTTTCATCCCACACCTTCGAGTCTCTGTTGCATAGCTCTTGGAGTTGATCACAGGGCACTTCTTCCTTCTGCTCTTCCACACTTTAAATAGTATTAAGCATAGGCGTATCTACCGGGGAGGAGCGCAAGAAAGGCACTTGCCCCCCCCCCCCCCCCCCCCTCCACTGTCAAACGTGGGGGGCGGGGCAAAATATGTCATTTGCCTCCACCTCCCCCCCCCCCCGCACACACTTTTGAAAGGAGGGCACTGCTACTTTCGGCTGCAAGCTGGAAAGTCCGAAAAAAAAAAAGTAGCTGAAGCTAAATTTTCTTTCTTACTTGAGTGACCACATAAGTAATGCTTTTCTTTTTGGACAACGATGGTTGTCCTTTGTGCCTTCTCGGGACGCCCGGTAGCGGACGACGCGCGGGATTTGCCATGCACGCTCGCGTTGCGGATAACGTGTAGCGTTGGCAGTTCCTGCCCTAACAAGCGCTCGGCTTGCCCAACTTGCATCATGCCCAATTTTTCTGGGGGACCGCCATATCCGTATTCTAAAACGATTGGTGTGCCTTACGGCATGAAGTCGTTGGATTATCAACTGCTCGAACAATTTAATCTCTGTCCGTTGCAGCGTTGCTGTCTAAGTATCTTATCACAATCAGAAATCTAATCAAACCTCTTACAGGTATAACTGCAGAATTTGATTGCGTAATCACTATTTATCGTAGATATAAATTGTATGTTTGGTAACATAAAAATAGATCTACCTGACTGTATAACACCCTTAACAACACGACGCACACGCCATGGCCATGAATTTGCACTAACCCCAATCTTTGCCCGATCAAAGGCTTTCAAATTCAGTTATTTTCCAAGAACTGTGGAAGAATGGAATTCTTTGCCGTCTGATATTTTTGGTTCCAATAATTTTCTCGCTGAGTTGGAGTGTTACCTTCTCTCTTAAGCTTTATTTTTCTTTTTTTCTTTTTGCTTTTCTTCTTTCTTGCTTGTTTTTTTGTTGTCTGTTGCTTTGCACATTCATGTTGGATGTAACGCACACCTGCTTGGGCCAACACATTGGCCTGTAGTATTTTGAAATAAATAAATATGCTCGTGAAAATGACCTTGGCCGAACTCGCAGAGCCATTTCAACACCAATAGAACACTGACTTCTTCTAAAGTCATGTGTCACTTCTGACTGACGATTTCATTTTCAGGCTGTTTCCAAATAAGAGCTTTTTGGTGATGTGTACCGAAAATTTGCACTGTGTAGGTTACTTACGTACTCTGAAAGGAGTAACTAACTGGTCGCTTTATCCCAATTTTTATGCGTTATATACGACATTTAGTTGTTTCCCCCCGGTATCCTCGGTAAAATATGCGGGGCATGGTGTTTATATTTTTTCGACGTACGAAGCAATGTCCCGAGTGACAAGCGACATATGCTAACTCTGTGTAGGTTCATTACAACATTTGAAAGTGTACTCATTGGAGCGTTCCAGGGTGTCATACTGCCGCTAATCGAGATGTCTCCTAGACTCCTAAAACAACGCACAAGATGTGGACGTGAAATTCCGTGAAAATAGGAAGATTTTAAGCGCAATTCGTTGCGAAACTTTCACTTTGCTGCTTTGTAAAGGCAGTGTCGCAGGTAAACACTAAACCCTCGTTTTTTCGTTTATTTTCGTGAAATACCGTCAGTCACGAATTACCACTGACTGTCGATAAATGTGTGAAATTTACATAATTTTATCCCAAGGTGGGCTGGAAACTTCATATAGAGAGCAAGTCAAGGTGGGAGAATGACTGTGCATTTTATAATGACCCATCATAATTACATAGTAATTATATAGTCATTTATTGTACAGTCAGTCATGCTACGTTACTTCATTAAATATATGGAATCACCCGCTAGAATTACATGCACAGGTTAATTATTGCTCGCAAGCATTACAACTCTATAGGGAAGAAATAATCTTTCGCGATTACTACCGAAGCGCCCCACTTGAAACGTCCAGTCAAAGACGGTAGTGCCTTTATGGAAGCAGTCGTGTGAAGTGATACGTTTCACTCAGAAGTGAAATGGGCGTACTTTAAGAATGCAGAGTGTTAAATTTACTAAAATCTTAATGTTCATTGTATATTCCTTGCAACCACTGCACAGTAATGGCAAAAGTAAGTCGCGTTCACAAACGTGCACGCCGTGACTGAAGGGTATATATATATATATTACGATATTCGTAGTTTGTTTCTCCGGTGTCCTCGGTCAGCTAAACAAGGCATCTCTTCTATATCTAAGGAAAGTTAGGGGCATGGTATGGATAAGGTGTAAACAATGTTTCAGATGGGTGGGTGAAATGCGCATTTTCCAGGAGAATACGTATGCAAGGTGGCGTCGACTTTGTTCGCAACATTTCACTTTGCATGTCCCTTAACAGATATACAAATTCCTTAGCAAGAGGTGCACCTTTTGCTAAGGAATGTGTATATCTGTTTAGGGACCTGTAAAATGAAGTGCTGCGACCAAAGTCAACGCTTCTGTGAAGTGTTGGCGTCGGGACACAAAAGCTGCAAGCAACGCCCGTGCCTGCATCTATTTTTTTTCACCGACACTTCACTTTACATGTCCCTGTACGTATTCCTTAGCAAGAGGTGCACCCCTTGCCAAGGAAAACACTATATCTGTATAGGGACATATTTAAAGCCACATAGTGTAGCCTACTCGTCGCCACACTTATATATAGTTGACATTGGGCAAAATGCAAGGAACACCGTATTGTTTATCACATCAGTGTGCGGCTCTTCCCATTACCCTTCGTGCCTTTCCAACATCATCTCTCTCTCTCTCTACGGTTATATGTGATGTCATTATTAAATACCCTATATGTATGCTAGTGTACTCAAGACGCAAAACGCTACCCGTTTACCCCTTTTGTGACAGTGACTATGAACAAGTACCTCTGATATACGCTTAACGGCGTGAGTGCGACGGCTAGAGCGCCGTATACGAGGCTGTCTCAAAAGCTCAAGCATTGAGTCAGCAAAAAAGTAGGAGAGGATGTGGCGGCGCCGTTCTCTCCACTCGAAAGGACTCAGTTGACCTCTATAGTACACTGCTGTATGCATGACAATGCAGAATTTTAAGCGTGCACTCTTAGTGCGAGTCAGTTATGGAAATCGACGAACAAATCGAACGAATAATCAATGTAAAATTTCTTGGGAAACTGGACAAAAATGGTGCATATATTAAGACGAAGCTTTAGCCCAGGCCAAACTCCGACGCGGCCTATTCAAATACATGTAAAATGCAGAAACGCTTTTCTGAGATTAACCATTGGATCGATTTTACCGAAATTCGTTGAATTTGAGAGAGAAAGCTTAATTCTAGTGACTCTTGGAAGCAGAATTTCTATTTAGGGCCTGCATTTTGTTAAAAGAATTTTCAAAAATTCGAAAACATAGATGCGCGAAGTTTACAAATTCATAGCTCTGCATCAAGAACAAATATCGCGGTTCTATAAAAGCCATCCATTAAATCATACAAAGCGGACAGATTCACTACGTCAATTTATATCTTAGCTGAATTCGTTACCTTGTGTACAAAGGCTCTGCAAAAGATGCATTTACATATTACATTTTTTTTTAGATTCATGTGTAACATATCAATTTTGTCCGCTTTATATTTACTATTAGATGCAATTCACATAATTGCAATATCATTTCCCGTTGCTGAGTTACAGGGTTGTAAACTTGATAGTATCGTTTTCTAAAAAAAATTCGTTTTTTGCCAATCCTTAATAAAACATTGACGACCTAAATAAAAAATTCGAAACAAACAGCCACTAGATTTTAAGTTTATCTTTCAAATGCAACAAACCTAGTAAAATTTGGTGCAGTGGTTGTCAAAAAAAAAAACAAACGAATTCTCCTTTTATATGTATTTAGGTAGGAGCACCCGAGCTAAAGCTCTACTTAATCAAATGTTGCAAAGGGCCTACGGAAAGGATGCCTTAAAGGAAAAAAGCCGTGCTCAAGTGGGTCCAGCGTTTTCGGAAAGGTCGTGAAGACCCTAAGGATGACGCAAAATCAGGACGCCCACTTCACCTCGTGCGAAGGTGAAAACATCGATCGTGTTCGTTCCCTTGCACTCAGTGATCGCCGCATGACTGTTAGAATGATAGCGGGAGCATTTGGTTTGGGAAAGTCTTCCGTCCTCGAGATTTTGATTGAAAATTGAAAGGGTTTGTACCAAGGTGATACCGAAACTACTGACTCCTGAGCAAAAGTTGCGACGAAAAGCATACATCTTGCATTGATTGGAAAACTTCAAACGATGAATTTTTGCAAAGGGTCGTCTTCCGCGAAGAAACTCGGATTTACGAATACGACATCGAAATGAAGTCGCAGAGCAAGGAGTGAAATAAGAAAAATGAGCCAACAACAACAACAACAACAACAACGAGAACAACAACAACAACAACAACAACAACAACAACAACAACAACAACAACAACAACAACAACAACAACAACAACAACAACAATAATAATAATAATAATAATAATAATAATAATAAAGTTTCGTTCGTTCTCCGTCCTCGCTTCACCGTTGAAACTTGAAGCTTCTCGGACGATGATCGGCAGTTGTTGATCAAACGCAGGCAGGAAACGATGAGATCAGATGTACAAGAAATATTTATACGTAAACTTCTCGGAAGCAGGGGCATCGACACCACGTAGTGCCGCTGTACTCAAAAGTTTGGCCATGTGGGAGACGGATGGCCGTCCTTGTCCTTCAAACTTATTGTCTACAAGACAAAGTTCTCCGAGTGCGTGTTTCCAAGACGCCGTCGTCCGAATGCACTCTTTACGTGTGCACCGCATTACAGCGTGCACTGTAAGCTGGCCTTCGACACCACACAGGCAGTCGCACCCAACAACAAGGCTGGCGATTGCGTTCCGGACGCGTAGAAGATTAGGTCCATGCTCACTGCATGCGGCACGGGGTCAGAGTTGCTAAGTCCTTCTTAACCTCGGCGGCGCCTCCAATTAGTCAGGCACTCGGGCGCCAGACCCACAATACCTTGTACAGCGGTCCCTTTCAAGGCTGGTCTGTGTGACCGTCGGCGGACTGCCAACACCGTGCGCACAATACCGACTTCCCGGAATCGGCACTCGCCCTCCTGGCGCCTGCCGCGACGCGTCACCCAACACTGCGCGGTGCCTGTGACCCCGCATAACACAGCAACTGTCGCCCCGCTGACATGGGGGGAAGTGAACCCCCTCTCTATACACAAAGCACACGGCCGATTCGTGACACTTAAGAACACGAATAATCAGAGCGACCTTACAGTAATAATAATAATGAATAAAAATGCGCGGAAGAACAAAGTAAAAATTCAAGTCAAGGTGATCCTGTTTTCTGACTGTCACGGAATTCTGCACAACGAATGTGTACCTGAAGTTCAAACTCTGTGCAGCTTTCTACGTGGAGGTCCTGAAGAGTCTGAGACCTTGTGTGTCGCGAGCGACCAAAATTTGTCGAACGAGGGGCGCTGCATGGATTCTGCACCACGATGATACCCCCTTCACCCTCTGCATATTGATAGTGCGTGAGTGTTTTTGGCACGCAATTCCATCGCTCTGCTACACCCTTCCTATTCGCCAGATTTAGCCCCCCGAGACCTTCTTTTTTCTCTCCAAAATGGCAAACTGGTTCTCTAGGGGCGGCATTTTGGGGATGTGACGACGTGTCAAACGGAAACGACATCGCTGCTGAAGCGCTTCATAAAAGACTTCCTAAGGTGCCTCCAACAATGGAAGAGGTAAAACCAGTTCCGGAGAGTATTATGAAGATGACCATATCTGTGTACCTGAAAGTTTGTGAATTTTTGTTTCAACATACTGCACGAGCTTTTAGAACAGACCTCGTATGAGCGCAATGCAAAACTTTTCGTATAGTGAAATTTCGGCGCCCGTTGACGAACTGACGTGGTCAAAATTTATTCGGAGCACTCCTCTGCGGCGTCTTCCACTTAGCCCACCTGCAGTTTTGGGACACGAGAAACTTAATCGAAGCAAGCAAGCGCACGTGCATTCGTGTTTTCGCTGTGCAAGCCTTGGCCGCACGAAAGGTTGTCGCATTGTGCAAAGGATGCAATGCCACACGTCGCGCTTGGGAGCTGTGTGCACGCACACCGGGCACGCCGTGCGCAGGCTCACGCGTGGCGCCCCGTTCGATCGGGACACGCTGCTCGCCGTCCCCCCTCGGCGGCCGGGTGCGGCGCGCATGGCCCACCACCGCCGGAGGGAGGGTCACCCAAAGCGGACGTCAACAACGCCGCACGTGGGTGGGCGGCCGGCGCGTCGCACGTGGTCGCTGCGATGCGAGGGGGCTGGCACCGCCGACCCGTCGCGCCACGTCGAGCGCGGAACGCCCGGGTGCGCGCGTGCCCTCCGCGCGCGGTTTTGGCGCGAAGGCGCTTTCGGCCGGCTCTCGTGTCCAGGGCGTCGTTGCCCGACGAGAGCCCTGAACGCGACGGCGCGGGGAGGAGGCGGCGAGGAGGGCTCGCAATGCGTCCGTCTGCCAGGGGCGTTCACCTTCTTTCCCTTAGCCCCCTCCTTCGGCGCCGGCCCCTTCGCCGGCTTGGGGGCAACAAAACAGGAATTGCGGAACGCGCTGTCCTTTGCCCCGGTAGCCGCCACTCGCTGCTGCATACGTCGCGAGCTGTGCAGTGCGCCTCCAACGCGATCGACGGTATGCAGGCTCGCGGTGCAACATTCGAGTAGTTACATAGTGCTATATTTATTTTTCGCTGCGCTTTGTGGGTGCGGGAGACTTGCGGGGCATTGCATGGTGCGAGAGGCGTCTTGATTCAGCTGTTCAGTAAAGTTCTGCCGTATTAATCGGTATTGGTCTGCCCGATCGCTCATGGCTTGTTTGCCAGCAGAAAGATCGAAAAGTTTTGTTCCTTCTGGTGGTTCGGTTAGGACAGGCGGCTGCTTTTATGGATAGCCGGAAATAATGATAATTAAAATATTGTGTCGTTAAATCCAATTCCATCTTAGGACGCCTTTCATTAATGACTTTTAAAGCCCATGTTGGCGCTCCGCATATTTCTTCACCGGCACTTCACCGCTTTGACAGGTACAGATTCGAGCAACATGTTGCTCGAATTGGCTTACACACATCAAGGACAGCGAAGCTGTATAAGGGAGTTCTCACACCCCTTCAATGTGAAACAGCTTATCACCTAGCACTACAGACTACATCGTAAAACGTACTCTTTGGGACACAGTTGAGTATCCTCCACAGGATACGATCACGAGACAGCTTGAGATCAACGTATTTGCACATCCAACCCGCCTACACGCCATATTCCCTGCCTTCTATGTTTCCTTGTTCTCTCACTGTGGGGAGACCGCCACGTTCTACAACATGGTATATGGGCCTGTGTAGCAGTGGTAGGGAGAGCTGACAAGCTCTCGCCCTGAGAACCAGGTCAGGATGGTAAATAAGCCGATGAAGGCAGCAAGGTACACCGGGGTCCTGGATTGAGGACACCACCCACCACGCGAAATTCCTGGGTTTTGATAAAACTTTATTCCTCCCTCCTGGGGTCGTCAGGGGCAAGGTTATCGACGCCATTTTCACAGATCCCCGCGGTGGGGGGGAGGCCAGCGATGATGTGTTGAGGCCCCTTAGACACAACAGCAAGACCTGTGGACGCCGACGAGAGGCTGACTAGATGCTGATCGCACGGGAACACGAACACTGAGGGGCTTGGTATGCCACGCAAAATAAAATTTATCTTAGCCTAAAGGCTCAGATGCGATGCCGGCAAAGAATTTGTCGAATACAGCCCCTCCTAGCTGACCTAAGTGGAGCCAGTAACGCGACGTTAGAAACAAAAATTATGAATTACTTCTTAAGATAAATACACTATGAAGTTGTCTACTCCACTGATTTATACGCACGGTAACATTTATTCTATAGCTCTGGATAGTTACGTTTCAAAGCAAATTCGAGGCTATAATCCAGGTTGCGTTGTTCTCTTTTTGATAGAGCATGCCGCCGTCACACGAAAGCCGTCGTGGAAGTCCCCTTATAATAGATGCGCGCTGTAAAACTGGAGTCGGAGCCACTGGACGTCAAAGCTACCATCATTGATTGTCCTTCCCCACCTTACTGCAGCGCTCGAGAGGCGCGTCCGTCGCATCGAAGAACTCCCAAGGGGGACTTTATGGCCATGGTCACCCCTTGTCCCTGAGGCATGTGGGCTATTCTGACGCACGCCATGGTATATAATCTGCACAGACAGTTGTTGCGATGACACTACGCAAGCGTGTGCACACAAGTACCGTGCATGCGTCCTAGCTAACGTTAGGCAAGCTGTTCAATGAAAACAAACTTTATAAAATACGCTGCAAGATACAGTTATAAAACGCATGGTGTTCGGGCGTCAGATTAAGATCACATCTTGCACCGTGCTTTTTGAACACACACACACACACACGTATGTATGTATGTATGTATGTATGTATGTATGTATGTATGTATGTATGTATGTATGTATGTATGTATGTATGTATGTATGTATGTATGTATGTATGTATGTATGTATGTATGTATGTAATGACTTTCAGCTTCATATGTTAGCTGTACTATGAGCCCTGTTGGAACCGCAATCAAGGTTAATCTCTTGCAACCTTGAATTTGCACTTTTACTAAAACTTGCCCTTGAATACGCGTTTTCAACCAACAAGATGCGTTAAATGGGCTAGAAACTAAATTTACTGTTCTGCAGAGCTCAGTACACTATGACAACATAGCCCTCTTCCCCCTCCTCAGACTTCCTATTTTTCTCCAGTTCTTTAGATGACTATGTACTCATGCATACATTACATGCGCAGGTCGCATCTCTCAGCTCTGCCTCTCACCGTGACATCATGAATTTTTACGGCGAATCTGCTCTGGCCTAGTTAATTTTTTATCGGCAAAGATGGACCACATAGTATTCTAAAGAAGTCAAAGACTGAACGTAGCAAGTTTCGCACCTGTCCATAAAGACAGGCAGGTGCGCTCTCTCACGAACCACGGAGTTTGTAAAAATTTTGTGTGAAACTGTTGCCAACGGTCCTTGCGGGTGGCTTATGCGAGTGCGGGCCGAACGGAGAAAGCCGCTGGGAACGCTGGTGTTCAGTGACAGTGCCAGACACTGCTCCCACTGCTCCTCCGAACCGCCGCAGACAAATACCGCTCGATCCTCGCGGAGGCAGCGCTGGCGTCGTTTGAAAACGCCGGCGACGCGCGCGCCACGGGAACGAAACAAAGAAAAAAGAGAGGGAGACAAAGCCAACAGCAGCGAGGAAGAGGAGGACGCGGCGCGGCCAGCTGCTGTTTCGTCTGCGCCGGTGCCTCGGGGTTGCTGCAGGCAAGGGCGGAGTAGGTCTGAGGGAAGCGCCCGCCCAGCGATTAGGGGCCTCGCCATTCTACGAGCAGATGTGCTGTCCCCCTTTTTGCGGCTCACGGTGTTGCTCTCCTCTCACAAACGGTGTGGTCGCGTGCGTGGTGCTGGCAGCCTCGCAACCGCCGTCGTCACCACCCTCGCTTTGCTCGCGGCGACGGCCTGCTAGTGTTAGCGCAACGTTCAAACGGGTCATCCCTTCTTCCACTGCTCTCTCAACACGGTAAAGCAGCCATGCGAAAACAAAAAAAAAAAGTTTGAACAATGCAGTCGCATTGTCGCGCAGCGTTCAGTAACACGTTATTGAAAAAAAAAAAAAGATCTAGACACGCACATGCACCTACTCATGGAATCGACTGCAAGCCACGCAGTTATTTCATGGTAGCGTGTGTTCGTAACACAAGAAGAATCGTACTTCACTGATGATACTATGCAATCTCCCATCCCCTCCAATGGGAAGAAGATAAAAGGAATAGTAAGAGAGACGACATGCCGTAAAGCGGAAGTACACGCATGCGTTCAATAATAAATCACAAACTGATGGTGAACCGCAGAACACGCGTGTTTTTAATACGGACCATGTGCACAGTCGTACTTTTATGTCTGCGTTGTATATACCAGTAATTACCATTACAGCATGACAGACTGCAAACTTAACTGAAGTAATGGCAGACCGAAAATTGGGGCTCACATTAAGGTAGGTACACTCCTTAATTCAGTTTGCAAGCTCAATGAAGATTTTAAGCTGTGACATGCGTTAACCCACTCTCCATCAAAGCTGACCAAGGTATAACATGCTCGCTCCACCACGCTACTAAAGCGCGTGAGTCAACCGTTCAGCTTTCTCTTATGCAGTAGTTCTTCGGCGGACCCAAACTCCCTGCATGCGTCCCCCAAAATCTACCAACGCCGTCCGGCTTCGCACGGGGTGGGTGTTGTTCAAAATCTGAACTGTCCATTGTCCCGCCTGTAAGGCACGCCTCCCATGCAACATGCGCCGCCATCTTGAACACGCCTTTACGTGCCATAGAAGTATTCATGCGCGCAGCTCTTCCGCCGACGCTTTTTTTTTTGCCGCCCGCTTTGCCTCCGTCCCACCCGCGCGCCTGCGACCACCCTCCTATCCGTCAACAAGTTTAATGCATTTACTAGTTCAACAAATTATTATATACAGCTTTTTAACGTTGGAGAAACATAGAATAACGCTCGATATTTTATGTGGGCCTGCCGCAGGCGAGTGAAAATTTTTTTTCTCAGGAACTACATTTCGTACTGCTTGCGCACGCCGTAGTGCGCAGTCAGAGGCAGGCAGCTTGCTGGAAGGCTGCCGCGTTTGCCTATGAAAATTACTTCCCATATGGATGGCATCCTCAAGTGCTGTCCCCGAAAGTCCGAGTCCCTCTGGGACTCGGCGTAGGAGACAGTGCTCAGTGGCTCAGAATGAGCACGACCACCGAAAGGAGCCAAGAATCGGAATACGTCGTTCCCAGTGCTAACTCGCAAGTAAGTCGCTCAGTCCTCAGTTGCCTTCGGGCCGACCCTAACCCATCATGGCGTCTCAATGACCTGCCCCTCATCCCGTGACCCCGCCTATAACTGTGCTGTCGCTTGCCCCCACGTTTCGGACAGCTCGCGCACTGTCTCGAAGTGGGTGGAGGAACCGGGGCGCGACACATGTCCTGTTTTTTTCCTGTGACTGCGATGTTCGTAGCTTCGCCCTCTTTGCTAACGCGCTGTGTAGCTGCGACGGCCATGGTGATTTCTGTGCGACTGCATGGCGCGAATGCGCTTGAGCCCCGTGAAACCGCTGTCGAGGCAAATTGTGAGCTGATATAGAACAAGCCGCGATGAACATGCTTCTTGTACGACCGCCTAACGGGTAATAATAAAAGTCGCATTTGAAACTCGAATATTTTACTAGTTTCGCGACACCATTACGCGAAGTCTACTCCGCCACGATTTCTGTGACGCAGTCTTCATTTCTTTCACCGGTGACGCGCGATTTTTCATTGCGCATTTTGCATGCAGCCCGTGTATAATAAAAAAGAAGAAAGAAAAAGCTTATGGCATTTAGCATTTCCGTGTCTGCTGACAGTGGCTCCGTTCCCGACGTGCACAGCCTTGCGCAACAACGACAGCGCGGCCTACGTCATATTTGCCTTCCTCGCGATTACGAAGCGCAGAACGTAGACTGCACGGTCAGAATCTTGTGTACCACCTGTTGAACGCAGTTTCTCTGCTGGGGAGAGCACAAGCTGCTGACTTCATTAATGGAATGGAATGGATGTGAACACTGTTTCTGGGCGCGTCGATGGCCTTGAGTGTTACATCTAGGCTAAAGAAGTGTGTAACCTGACTCGAAATGCATGCTTATAAATACTCTCAACTTAAATCGAATGCAAGCACGTTCCAGCGATCACATCACGTGTAGAGGTGCACTTCTCAAAAGTTCTGCTTCTATGAAGGAAGAACATTGTCACCCGAACTGCGAGTCCTGACCCCGAAATATTCAGTGAGGCTCGTGAACCTCACCGGCGAAAAAAAAAAAAAAAATACATGGGCGCGAAAAAGAAAAGAAAACCTTGGTACCCAACTACACGACCTTTCACTGCACTGGGTAATTCAGTGACGTGCGAGTTCCGAGAGTGCACTGCTCAGTAAAATTAATATTATGGAAATTAAAGGGCAAATGTCGCCATTGCGCGTAACCAGAACAAGCTGCTCGTTTGGAAAGACATATATTGATACAGCGTGTATTCTACGCCTACACATGGACTGAAGCAAGCACCTGTGTTGTCTTGTTTGCCTGAAGATAATGCACTACCTGAAAAACTCTTTTAAATTATCTCACCAAGAGAGCATCGAACGTGTAATGCAAAGATAGGGAATTGTTCCCCACCTGTGGCAAGCTGTTTTTTCATCCACTTTCATTGCCATTAATTTCCCATTTGATTTAATTCAATTAAGTACATTTGCATTAGGAAGGAACAGCGCAACTACGACGATCACGAGAGGGAGAACGACACAGGACAAGCGCCAACTTCATCTATCTTTATTCACCGAAAAATCAGCAAATATAAGGCAAATCACAGATATGCGCACAGGGACCATAATGCATCATCTGCCAAACCGTTCAAGATAGGAAATTTCGCTTTTGAATAGTCGCGGAAATATCACTAATAGTTTTCTCCTCTTCTTTATATGGAATGCTTCCAAAATCTCGCGTGCCTTTGTTTCTCTGCTTCTGCCAAGAAACATTATCTCTTGGAACAGCGGTTCGCACTTCTTGCAGTATAGGCATTGTTTCCGTGGCAAATATTCTGCTGTTTGGTTACACGCAGTGCAAGTTGCGAAAGATGCGCACCTCCTTTCAGTGACTGCACATGTTCTGCTGCACGGTCATTCACGCATCTGCGGGCCCGTTTGGCCCATGTAGGTTTTCTTGCAGGTCAAAGGTATTTCATATACCACACCGGTGCAGCACTTTACAAACTGCTTTCAATGTTTTTTGGTGCAGCTGCTCCTCGTACCCTCGCTCGCAACGCGGGCGCAAAGCTATGTTTGTTTCCGAGGAGCCAAAAACACGACTGGGATGCCATGTCTGTCTGCCGCCTTTTCATATTGTGGACTATCCTATGTATATACGGAACCACTTCCAGTTTCGCAGCTTGTTTTTCTTGTGTGCACGGTTTCTTGACTATTGCGCAACTTGCACTGCGTGTGACCGAGCGGCAGAACATTTGCCACGGAAACAATGCCTATACTGCAAGAAGTGTGAACCACAGTTTCGAGAGATAAAGATTCTTGGCAGAAGCAGAGAAACAAAGGGACGTGAGGTTTTGGAAGCATTCCGTATAAAGAAGAGAGGAAAAAACTGTTAGTGATACTTCCGGGGCCCTCTTCAAAAGTGAAATTTCTTATATTGAACGGTTTGGCAGATGATGCATTATGGTCCTTGTGCGCATATCTGTGATTTTTTTTATATTTGCTGATTTTTCAGTGAATAAAGTTGGTGCTTGTCCTGTGTTGTTCGCCCCCTCATGATCATCGTAATTGCGCAGTTCCTTCCTACTTCAAGTATGCACCATCTAGCCCAAATAAATGTTGTCCTGAACTTATTAAGTACTAGTAATTTCCCCTATGTTTTCTTGGTGGCTTTGTTTGTTGGCTTCTCATGATATGATTAATAAAAATCGGGCCTCTCGGTTAACCCCCTTTCTTCTCGTTCTCACCAAGAGAGAGAGGCACATTGGAACACCTCCCTACATTGTGAAAAGGGGGAGCAAAGGATGAGATGTCGAAATGCAAACTAATTTTACTTCGAACCTCCGCTTTTTGTATTGGAAGCCAGTTCCTTGTGTGCTCAATCACGGCCACAATTTCCTCATTACAAATCCGAGATCTTTCTGTGTTCTGCAATCCAAACTGGCTGCAGTGCCTACAAGCTTCTAATGTATGTTGCATTATACTGTATACTTACTAAAAAAGAGGTGATGGCATTCTCACAGCCTATATGCTGCAAGGTGGTTCTAACTGGCAATGCTGGAGTGAACAACTCAGCCAAGAGCATTACAAAATCAATTTGTACGTGTGCAGGGCCAGTATAGCGTAAGGATTCCTTTTGCTGGATTCTATTTTTTCTTTAATTTTTTTTTTGTCATTTACCGTTCACAACTAGCCGATCCCAGTGATAACATAGGCGGGTTATCCCTGCCCAGCTAGTGTTCTTTCGAGACCCTTATTTATACATTTTGTGTTAAAAGCTTGATTATTACCAGAGAAAATGAAAGCTTTTCTTTTTTTTTTTTTTCATCTAATCCTTAGTGCTGGTTTGCCATTGTGACTTCATGGACTTCCAAATATTTTCTTGTATGCTGCACTTTAGCACAGGAAAATTGTTTAAAAATTTAGCAAGCTGCACGGTTGGTCTGCTTATAATGGAGTATAGTCATATTATTTTACTGATCGACAAATAATTGGAACCAAACATTTGCTGTCAAAAGAAGTGATGTCATGACAAGTTCTTGAAGGAACTTTGGTGTGGTGTCACCACCTGTGGTAAGAGCCTCTTGATAATAGTGGCCGTTTGTGTATTGCAAGAGCGCCATTTAAACAGCTCAACTCTTTGGTACCCCTTTAAAAGCGAGACCAAATTGGATGCTCAGTCTTGCGGTGGCCATTGCAACTGCCACAAGCCTGTGGGTCTCTGCCAGCATTCCTTCATAGCTACAATGCCCCACTGTCTATGAATATGCTTCAGCATGTGTGTGTTTACTGGGCCAATAATCGTTCGACCATCTGGGGTTCTTTTAATGTGCGCCTTAATCTAAGTACCCAAACACTTTCGCATTCTGCACCTATATTGATGCAACAACTATGGGCAGGAGTCGAACCCATGACCAGGTGCTGGGTAGCAGAATGCCATGGCCACTGAGCCACTGCGGCGGGTCACTTTTTTTTCAGAAATTTCGGGCATCCTTGGTATTAGAAGCCCGATGCTTTTCTTTGTATAAAATACTTGTGCAGAGCTTGCGCCTCTGCGGTGGCATTGATGAAAACGTAAGTACAACTCAGCTCAACATTATGCTGCACTTAGTGCTGTGATGTTGAGACTCCACCTCCAGTGTTGCGAAACTGGGTTCTAACGAAGAATTAGCTTTAGTCATTGTGCATTGTCATTTCTGTAAACATGCAATCTTTCTTTAGTGTGGCAAATTTATCCCGACTGTGTCATTGCAGACAGACTATGTGCATAGCGTGAAAAGAATATGTAGGGCAGCATGTGCCACCCCACAATTTTCTCAACCACTGTTATCAAGGGCATTCTTTATGTGCAGTTACAATATTACTTTCAAAGAAAATATAGGTAACTCCAGTTTCATGTGTTACTGTACATGCACTTGCACAGAAAAAGGGCAGAGGTTGTGCAGCAGTGCCCAAATTAAGGGTGCACAGCATTCTCATTGCTCTTTTGCAGTGTTTGTATTGTATGTGTTTTATTTACAGTTAAATAGGATCATGCTGAGAATGTGGCTGTACTAGCATGTCCTTATCTGTAGGTCATTAGGTTATGAAAGCCCTACACTAAATTTTTCATGAACACTGTATTGTGGATTCTGAACTGCCACCCCTGAATTTGCTGAAAATGCTGAATTTGAAAACAAAAACAGTGTTCAAACTTCACATCACCATAGGAAGCTCTGAGCTAGCAAACAAGCTTTCTTCCATTATGAAGTTGTCCCCATAACCATACACCTGCTTGTGTGATAAGTGTTTGGTTCAGTTTGTTGACTACGAACTGTTGATTAAAGTTGAATGCTGCCCCAGAAAAGTAGAGCTGTCTGTGAAACAGAATAAAGTTCATAGTTTGTGATTGCGGTAACCAATTCATGCTGTTCTCAAATATACGCAACATTAGCCATGACAGCTGATGAGCCACTCTCAGCATGTGAGGGTACACATGCCTGATAGTAACTGTCTCTCTCACAATGACTTTGCATATGTGCTAATTCCTTATGGAGGAAAAAAAAATGTTTTGGCAGGTAAAAAGGAAACTGCACAACAAGCACATTGTGAGTTCAGGAATTTGATGGCGCTGCATTCTCTGACTGCCAATATTATTTGCAAAGCCACATTATAGGGACTGAACCAGCTAGTCACTTGCTATATTTACCATGTGGAAAAGAAGCTGCAGTTTGTGTACACCATGCTGTAAAAGCTGTTGAGTGTGGCTGTATCTTTCCGTAGTCATTTGGAAAGGGAGGCAACACTGTGACATTGGTGACAGAAAGCGCCTTTCTGCTGCTGCAGGAAGTGCAGCCATCCCCATTGGCCCTGCTGGCCGCCACGTGTAGCAAGATCGGCTCCCCAACGGATTCCCCAGCAGATGACAGTGGTGGCGGCGATGGCGCCAACGGAGACGCCTCGCCCGCCAAAACCAACAGTGCCACCGTGCTCTCAGCAGGAGCGAATGAGCTGGTGGCACAGTATGTACAGGCACCCACCATGGGTGTGCTCAACCCAGACGGCACCGTCACACCTATGCCTTCGCCTACAGTCAAGGCACAGCCCCAGGCACAGTCTGCAGTTTTCTCTCCTGGCACACAACTTGTGGCACAGGTAAACAACAATGACATAGTTTCATACAGTGCTATCCAGAGGGGTATCTGGCAGCACCATCTACAAGAGTTTAAAGTGCCGTGACATCATTGGAATGCTGGGATATAGATGGTTTGGCTTGTTTTGAATTGTATAGATGTTTTGGCTTGGCCTAAAGCTTGGTCATTGCAGTGCAAACGAAGCTTTCGTGAAATAAAAACTTCAAAAAATGTTTTTGTTCATTAAACCCTTTCATGCCACACTGTTATCCCAAATTCTGAGTAAAAATGGCCATATTATCTTTTGAACACCCCCAGTTGTCAAGCTGTTTTATCTCCTCAGAAAAAAATGAATTCACTTCTGCTTGCTCCTTCCCATAGATTGTGTGCTGCCATCTACCAAAAACACAACTAAGCAGTGAGACAGAACTAGGCTCGTCCGTTGCATTGCTGGAAAATGCAAAGTACGACTGACAAGCTCAACATCACTGGCCGTTTTTACTAGAAATATGTGGACGAACCCAGCTTGTCTAAGACATGGAAAAGGTTAATTTTTGCCTATAATGCAGTATAACTAGCAAGCAAACTAAATGCAAACACATGGCCTAAAAGGTATACAATAGACACAAACATTCTCTTCTTTCCTGTGACGTTATGGTCCAGCTGGTACCATTAACTTTTCATGTAATCGTACGCTGTATTGTGAGTATTTGTCTGAATGAAAAATATACGTAATAATAGAGAAGAAACAACTGTAGCTGAGACCTTCCTTTAAGTTAGTGTTAGGAACATTAGTGTCATGTTAGCGCTGTTGATAATTTACGCACAGCCCTATTTTAGCCTAATGGTGCATGGTTAGTGAGCACTCCTCCGCACTAGTGTGTCCTCCAATCAAGCGATGTCATCAGTGCATACTTATTTTTCTTCAATTTTCTTGTAGATAGTACTGTGTAATCTTTTGCGGTGGTGGTAATAAAAGCAATCTGGCGATAATATTGTTCTCCCAGCCTCTCGCAACCATCTGTTCTTCTGAACATGTAAAAATCTTATAGTACCCATAAAGGCACAAGCAGCAAGAACAATCACAGCTATGAAGGTCTTTCCACTTATCTGTGCTATTGTTATATTATCTTATCAATCGGTATGTAAGTCACACGGATAAAAAGCAATAGGAGTAATTAAATGTGTGTGCCCTAAAGTGCCTTGGTGTCTTGTGTCATTAATGAAACTGCAATCAGTTAAGGGTATTTCAAAGGAAACTGGTTTACCTCTGGAGTCAATTTAGTTCCAAGGGGCTGTTACTGAGATATTTTCATGCAAGAATGCATATTCAACATTTCTTATGATTTCAGCTGAATAGGTAGTTTGTTTACAGGCTCTTGCTCACTGTTGTGCTTCAGTCTACTTAAAATATTGAGGTGGTTGAGGCCGTGTAAGTGTTTTGCGTTAGCCTGTTGTACATAGTTGCAATCATATGATATGCAACCTTGACTACATGATGTCGGCAGTTTACCGTATAGACTCGTATAAGAGCTGCGCTTCTTTATTTTCACAAATTTTACGAGTTGCGGCCCTTACACAGGACCGAACCTCAAAATGGTGCCAACGCAGCTGGTGACTACTGCGCACCTCGGATCCTCAAATCTACCACTGCATCAGAGGACAACACACACCTCTCGCCATCTAGTAGTGGTGCACAGAAGTTCGCAGGGTGCGCGGCATCGGTGCACTAAACGCATTGCTTCTCTGATAGAATTGTCTTCTTAAATTTTGGGCTGCCAAGTTTGGGGTGTCGCTTTTACACGGGTGCAGCCCTTATGTGAGTCTGTATGGTATGCTGTATTGTGCCAATTCAGCTTGGATGTCTTCCATCTACACGTCAGCTTTACTTGTTTCATTATGTAAGCTCACAGACGAACTTTGTAGCCACACTCGCCACTTTTGCGGACGTCAGTCTAGGTTGCATGCGTGATTTGGGGTCCAATCACTGACGAGCGGTGAACTTTCTGTGATGGTTTGCCGTCGACTGCTGCCTGTCTTGGCTGTTCGTGTTCAGCTTTCATTACGGTTTTTTGTAAAGGAATGCCCTTGTTGCACCTCGTGCACCTTCCTTAAGAAGTTTATCTTAGTTCAGAAAAGTGAGGTAATTATGTGACAGGGATAAAAGTGGCTTAGCAGGACATTATTGCAGCTTTTTGTAGCCTGCTAAAATGGCATTGTACTTGCATTCAATGCTTATTGCAGCATGTGAAAGAAGAAAGCTATGGTAGTCTTCACCGGAAGTTCACATGATGATATAAATATGCAGTTTTGCTTTTTAAATAAAATGTGAATCAACTGTTTGTGCCATTAAACCATGGCTTATATGTATTTGGTAAAAATATGTGGACTCCGAAGTCTGCACTTCCAACATTCATAGCATCGCTGTTCACTTCTTATGCTCATAAGGTCACTGCTTTGTGGTGTTCAGAATGCTGCCATGTTTTAAAGATGTAAATAAGTGCCACCTTTTGTTGAAATAGTTACAGAACGGCTTAGTAGTTGTACACAAACCTCTTCCTCATGCATGGTTACGTACTTGTCCTTGTGCAGGTGACACCTAGCGGCCAGATAACTTACAACGCCATCCCACAGATTCAGAACATCCAGATTGATGGACAGGAGGCCATTTTCATCCCAGCGTCCTTCACTGGCGGCCAGCAGGCCATCCAACTGGCTGGTGGAGGACATGCACTGCTTACTAACCAGGTGTGAAGAGCAAGGGTTTGCAAACAGGTTCAACTAAATACATGGCTTCCCTGTCCACCTGATCACATGTACAGTGTGGTGCAGGCTGACCATAGCATGTCATACTCATGGGAACAAAGGAAACAGTGCATGCTAACCCAAAAACTGTTGTACTTGTAAACAATACATTGGCCATCATGTCAAGGAGTAGTTTATTGTAGAGACTGAACTAAAGGATCGCAGTTCAACTTGCTGTCGAGGAACACGAGCAAACATTTGCTGGTGGTGGAACTGGGCTTTAAATATGAAATGTGCCTTGTCGTACGAGCTTGACTCTGGGCATCAAGGACATCGTCTGGACATTAAAAGAACAAACCCTTGATTCATGTGATATCTGTTCGACAAAAAGGAACTAACATAAAATTCCCATGCCTGCTTGATAACCATAAAGACTGAGGATGTCAGAGACACAAAAAGATAGGTCTGCTCATTCAGCCAAAAGGGCAAGGGCCTGTCAAAAAAATAAAAATAATAAGTTGGAGCAAGTATGCAAAATTGGTGCATGCAAACACACAAGCAGTCGGGCACATACCATGTCGGCAACCACCTAAGAAATCTGTTGTAGTTCTCGTCAAAAAAAAAAAAAAGTAGCTGTCTTTTTTTTTTCTTTTTTTAATTGGAGGAATGGGCAAGTAGTCTGTCAAGCACTACTGTGAGCTCTTGGCTGCATGTACAGGAGTAATATTTGGCTTTGCAAGTTTATTTGCTGTGTTCAATAATTTCTGCAGGGCCCGTTTAATTGGTGGCTTGGAGAAGCTGTGAAGTAACTGCAAATAATTGTGCATTTTATAAATTATATCTCTAGGCATCAGAATGACAGTGTAATGTGAACCTATACGGTTCAGTCTCATGCATGCATGTAAAGTTGAAATCAGCCATTGTGTCACTCTCAGTGCCTAGTCTAATGCCACGAGACCACCATGCCTTGTTTGCATGAACACTTTAGTATGGGACAGTACTGTCAGGTGTGAGCAGAGTGCTTGCTATCCAGAGAAGATCGTTTCCCTGACAAGCCAAAACATGTATTACCTTTTTACAGGGATTTCTGCGCCCTCAAGGGTTCACACAGAATGTGGCCATCCGGCAGGGCAACATGGTTCAGACACTGCAGCTCCCATTGGCGGCGGCAGCTCCCATGCAGCAGACTATACCGGTGCAAGTGCCCATTTCGACAGGCAACGGCCAGACCGTGTTTCAGACCATCCATGTGCCCGTGCAAACACTGCAGGCCGTTGCAACCCCACAGGGAAACATGCTGGCCTCAGGGCAGCAGCTTGCCACTGCACAAGTTGTCCAACAGCTCGCACAGATGCAACCGCAGATGGCCCAGGTAAGACTGCTCTATAGCGAGCATCCTTGTGCCGTTGTACTCTAGTTACAGTTTCTGGCAACAGCCATGGCAGTTTGCCAAGGTTGAAGACTGGGCATGTTGGTATAGCATATTAGAGGTTGGATTGCGCAACAGTTTGACGAAACACACAGAAGAGAAACACACACCACAGAGCGCTACTTGCAACTATCGTTTTATTCCCTTGTCACTGGAATAAGTACAGGAAGATTCTCAAAAGGGGAGAGCGACAAAAAGCTTTACAAGCGGGGCCATCCACCAATTCCAAGCCGGTTTTGTCACGTGATAATTTTTGCTGCACTCGACATCGTAAAAAAGGGAAAGAGGATACAAAATTTCAGATTAGTGCATGAGGAACTCTATTTCTTTTGCACTAAGGGAGACGGATGGCATGCTTACGCACATACTTCCCACACGCGCAATCTCAGCGGCTTCAATTATCTCTCGCGTCATTTGGCTGCCATCTTTGCTAACAATCTTGCATTTCTTAAAGAATGGCCGACATCTGCAATCTCTACAATGTATCCCAAGGTGTCCAGCGACTGCTTTTGAAACATAATCATGCTCCTTTATTCTTTTGTTCGATGTTTGAACGAAAGATTAAAGGAATATAACGAATTTCAGTATAACGAAGTATTTAGCTTTTATAACTTCTTGTATTTCTTCTTGTATTTGTACAATGTATTTAGAACCTCAATATAAACAGGTTTCTTTTTACATGATTTCAAATAATGAAATTTCAATGCCACTTTGAAGGAATTTCAAAATAATAGATAGAAACGTCTGCGGGCACAGGTGGAATTACTAGCGACTGCTTGTGAATGCACCTCTCCAGTTGGGTGCTGAGTGACTTCTTAAGCGGAAAAGCATCGTGTTTCGTATAAAGTCCAAGTGCAATAAGATCCTATCACACCCAGCACGCGCTGTATGATTTGAGTGCAAGGGAAAGCGTAGGAAGCTGAGCTGTGAAGGATGGTGGCTAAATAAGTGGTCTTCCCCCTCGAACAAGCGAATGTTGCGGGAGCGAGCTTGCTGTTATGCCATCAAGATTACATGAGGCCAGTGTGCCCTGTTTTAGAGGTAATCTGCCTTGTGTGCAAAGAGTGGGCGTATCGAGAGATGGTGTGGCATCATATGCGCATTCTAGTACTGGAGGTTATGTAATCTCGAGTTTCGTTAAAGCAGGAAGCAGAATAAGCATTCAATCCTTGCTGCAGGTGCTTTTCAAGGTAGCGTCGTCCCTTTAAGGGCTACACTGTCAGTCGTGGGGGTGAAATGTACGCGAAAGCGTGGCTGCCTTCGCTTTGTACTGCTGATGTGAAGATATTGTCAACATGACATGAAACCGTATCTTTCATTGCAGATTCTCACATTCAACAAAATTAATTTTTCCCTCATTCAAGTTTGCTTTTTTCGATTTACTGATAATTCAGGAAGGTTTGTGGCCCCTTACATGTAAAGAAATTTAGTCGGTGACTGTACTAATTTGTATAAAAGGTTGAATTTTGATATAATGAAATTTCATTGTAATGAAGCAAATTTCCAATTTTACCGACTTTATATCAAGAGTTAACTGTTTAAAAATCCAGGACAAGCCACAGCCAAAACCAGTTGACTTGTGTTATCGCCTGAAGAAGGGACTGCAGGGAGAATTTTCTACGCATGAAATTGTTTTGCTTGCACTGTATGTGTCAAGCCAACCCATTGCCCAATGCAGCCCTCAAGCTTGCAAGTTCTGCTGCAACACGATCTGATTGCCACAAGTGAGGCATGTGGCACCACTATGGCTGCTACTAATTTACCCAATTACTGCTTGTAGAGGTGCTAACTAGGCAGGTTGGTACATGTTCAAAGAAAGTGAGGTGCGCCAAACTGCAGCGCACACTTGTTACAGTAAAACCTCGTTGATACAATCCCATTTCATATGATATCTCGGCACCAACGTTCGCGATTGAGGACACAAAATTACCCAATATAGTTACGTTTATTTTTTAGAGATATTGATACGTGTACTTCTTTATCTTTCTCCCGAGACTGCTTTTCACTGGCTCACAGATGTTAAACGTTGTCACTCGGCGCAGGACGCGCCTGCATGCATCGGAAGTTTCGCGAATGTTATCAGTGGTTCTATTCATTGTCTGTTGTCACCGCACCTTGTGTAATCTGATTGTATGCGCAACGCGAATTGTGTAGTACTTTCTGTAAGGCACACAGGCACCAGTGATTACGCTGGAACCTTCAACGAGTCATGTATAAAAGCTGACGCACTTGGCCCACTGATCAGTTTTTTTCGACGATCGCTGACTGTGCTCGCTGCTATCATTGTGTTTGACTGTTGCTTGTTTTTCCTAGGGACAAGATTGCACAATAAAGAGTTACTTTCATAATTCACAGTTTTTGATACTGTGTTCTTCACTGTCACTACAACGTCACAATATAGTCCTGGAAATTACAATCTTCTTGCACCGACATTGAGTATATTGCCAAACTGGAATTATAATACATTTTCTGGCCGTTAGATCCCATGTGAACAAGAAAAGGCGCCATGCACACATGGTTGAGAGCAGCACGCACTGACCACGGCAGCTTCCCTGCTGTACTCGCCCGCCTGTGTCACATGAAAATGCCAACATTCCCTCAGTTTCCTCTTCCAGTACAGTAAAACCTCATTAAACCGTAGTTGGTCAGAGCTTGGAAAAAGTACGTACTAAACGGTAGTACTGCTTAAGGGGGTACACTGCTATATAAATAATCTGCTTTATTTTCCCATCCATACTAATCAAACTCGTCAGTCTTATTGGTAGTTTTGCACTGATTTCAAATGTGTACTTAGTGTTGGTGTAGCTCAATTAGTTCTTAAGGTAATTAACATTTAATTACCTTTGTTTGCAGTCTCAGTTAAGAATAAATAGCACAATAAAAATTATTTGTGAGGCATGGTTAGATAGCATAAGGAGTAAGGATTGCAGTATAGCAAACACTTTTTTGATGTGACCATTAATAGATACTTTAAAGCCCATTGAATGTAAGCCCACAAAATGTGGCAACCATGTGGCACAAAATGTAGCAAAATAATTAACTTATAAAATGAAAGGTAAGAAATCTGCGTGCTATCTTCCATAGAGTACACATTAGACTTCGTTCTGCAAAAAGAATTTCAGTTCTAATTGTTCTAGGCGGTGAGATATCGAGGCCTCAATATTGCATGGAGCCAAAAATTTACGTTTTGAGAAAAATCCAAAAAACAAACAGCACAAAATTTAATTAAAATAACATGTTTTGCACATATTTACACGTTACATTCCTAATAACCACCAGGAATGTAGTCCAATTGCCTGCTGCTGTTTAAATGTCGTCTCTTCAGTGCCCCTTGAACACTGTCGGCCAAGGAATGACTCCGAGCACATTCTTTTTCTCTGCGTTTGTCCTTCGTTTGTTGCTCATTGTGCTGGGATTCAGGCTGAGCTCGTTCAGGATTGCTGCTGATGTCCTCCTGTTGCCTGCGTTGAATCCCATCACTGCCTTTGCCACAGCAGCTTCTACAGTGAATAGCGATGCATGGCGTTGCTTTGGTGCAAGTGACCAGATTGTGGAATGAAAACTCTCATTATTGTTCTGAGTTTTACCTCTCTGGCACCGCTCAAGAAGCTTCCTTTCTGAGAGGCGCTCATAAATTGGAAGCAATGCTTTGTACACATGAGGTGGCAAGTTATACCAGTGTTTGGGAGTAGGCTTGCCTCGGACTGCTGCTGCATTCAGCCGGCACCAAGAATCTGGGCCTGTTGGGCACAGACTGTGATTAGCGACTTTATCATTAGAATTAATGTGGTAATATGTCGCCATCACAGCCTTGTGAGTTGCCTCTACATCTCCTTTGTGCGATTTCAGCACAACCATAGTAAGAGCTCAACTTTTTTGTGAGGTCACCCGTGAGCCTTCCTCTGCCACTAAGGTTTTCTGTCCCCTTGTGTTTCGGGATCAAGTTGCACAGGGCTGTGCCCATACACTTTTGTGCGTGGTTAACACAATCTTCTTTTTCAATTCTTATGTAACCTTAGACATAAGCCTCTTTGTAAAGCATGAAAAGTGTGGCTGTCACCATCACATAACACTGTCATGTAGCGAAGGCCATTTTTCTTGAGAGACCTCTCGAAAAGTAAAAGGCCAGCTTGCACCTCCATTTCTCCAGCGTTCTTGTCTGTGTTCTTTTGGCATAAATGCTAGCCCTCCAAGCTGTGTACATTGGGTCACCCTTCTTTGGTGCCCACTCGCAGCCAGCACAAAAATTGCCTAAAACAACATAGTCCAGCACGAGCCCTGAGAAAAGTTCGACAATTGCACCTACCCCTATATGGGATGAGTGTCCACGTGTCATCCGCGAGCCATCAAAAGATGTAGCGATGTTGTTAGCGTTCCCCAAATTCAGCATACTGTATAGTTGCTGAACCGACTGTGCACTTTCGGTCATCACTTCTCCGGCCGCACAAATTGCTGCAGGGGTCAATTTTTTTTTTCACGTATTTCTGCCACGTCTTGTTGTGGAGACCACGGTTGGAAATGTTCATCACCAAAAAAATATTAAGTGCTGTCTCCTGGTTCCCAGTGCACTACATTCACTGTCTGATTGCCGCTAAGGTGCAGCGAGCTCCACATGGACGCGATGTCTCCGCAGTTGGAACATGAGAGTGCAAGTTTCACAGCGAGGCCGTATCATCGCTCACCTTTCTTGAACTCAACGTTGCCGCTATCACACGCTGTGCTCTTTGCAAACCTTAAAAGCTGGTTTTGCAGATCCAAAGTGACGGTCGTGAATGCCGTCTCGCTAAGCGCACTGTCGATCACACCGCTGTCTCGGTTAAAACAATCCGATTTGCGCTTCATTGCTGCCATTGACGCGAGTTCCTGGAGTTTTTCCTCGGTTCAAATCCTGTTCTGTTCCACATCAGAAGGCTGCAGCATCACCGTGTCATGGCGGACGCAGACGCTGTCGGCTTCGCGAGCTGGCGCACAAGCTGGACCCACGCCGTTGTCGCCAACTTCGATGCCTTGTCCACTCGATGTAGCCTCTACATTGCCCTCGCTGCATCTTGATGAAATGCGATGACCTTTAAAATTAGCAACCATCGGTGTCTTCCACTTTTTGCAGAATTTTTTCAGCGTATGAAACTTTCTCACTGACCCGGGCATTGTTACGTTTCTCAGTCGCTGCACGCAGTTTTTCAAAATGGCGTCTCAGTGCGACGGCGGCATGCGGGTTGGCTCGCTTGGCATACGACACCAGCCAGCTCCGCTAGTCGGGTGGCGTGGTCTTCTCACGTGGGCTCGTTCAGCCAATAGGAAACAAATTATGTGCTTTTCTTTATTGATTTATTTTGCACCATCCAATGGGCGAAACTGAGCAGCGGAGTTGGGAAACTTAAGCAGGAAGGCGGCTCGTTCAAACGAGACTGAGATGGCGGCGATAGGCAGCGTGAAACGGCAGCTGCGCGATGGGAAGAAAGGGCTGTGTTGGGGTTCATTTTGGCTGGAATTCAGCGGGAACTCATTGTGCAAAATATTATTTCGCCTAAGATAATGATTCTAGAAACGAGAAACTTGGCAGATAGGTAGAAAATAGTTGTAGATTTCGAAAATAACACTTTCAAAATCTCGATTTTTTTTGCGATATTTTTTTTTTTTTTTTAATGCGAGGATAAATGCCTCAGGGCATACAAGGGTATGGGATGGGGGTGAACAAGGATGATTTTGCGATATTTTGGTATTTGGGACCTGTGTCCCCCCTTAAATGAAATAGCATGAGATTGCCTATTTACCTGTCAAAAACAGAACTTTGAGAGAGTGTGATGAAAGGGGAAAAAACATGCAGGATTTATTTACTTCAGGCGACAAACATGTTAATTTCGTTTGATGCTGTGGCGGCCTAGCAGCGATGACAGCGGCCGCAAACTTGCTGAAGCTGCGAGCCAGCTTTTCATCCAGCCCCCTCTTCTCGGCAAACACTCGCATGGCAGGTTCCTCGTTGGCGTTGAATGTTCTCTGTGCACAAGCGTGGTAGCGTTACAGAAGTTGCGGGGCACCTTTTCATTGCGGGGTGCTGTTCTTGTCGTGATGACTGCATTCATGAGGCTGACGTAATACGCAGCTTCTGCCACTGTCAGCCTGAATCGCCCGTGCTGTCACTTTCCATGTCGTCCTTATCACTGTCGCTAGGCAACACTTTGGCAACAACAGAGGCACCGATGGCGAAAAGTAGAACTCTTAGCCACCATCTTTTCGTGGTAGCAGCAGCGCTGCTGAGCAACTTCTTCGCATTTCGAATGCCACACACCGTAGTCGACAGTAGACCCATGTCGTGTGCCAGCGCCGACTTTTCATGTCACGTTCGATAGCACGAACAATGTCTCATTTTTCTTCTATGCTGACCACTCGGCGTCTTCCTTTATCCAAGTTTCGGCATTACGTGAGTTCTCACTTGCACGATGGAACAATGCTCTCTGGCACGGCGCTGAGATAATGTTGATGAGGCTTCACGCCCAAATGCACAGGGCGCTCGGAGGCCGTTGCACTGATCTCTGAGGCTTGTTCTGTCGAGCTGCCCAATGGAGACGATGCACCGTTGTGTTTGCGTGACGAAAAGTGGAAACACTATGTTTAACAGATACGTATTCAATAAGCTGGTACAGTTTATGCGGATACAAAACACATGTTCAATGGTCGCTGAGTCGGGGATTTGACTTTACTACTTTTAAAATGAAACTACTGTTTAAGCGAGTATGGTTTAACGAAGTTTCACTGTACCAACAAATCTCATCACGGGTTGTCGCATGTTCCATTTGCAGCCGTCGCCACCAACCACATTTTAATAATAATAATGTTTATTTGCCATCATACATGCTAGATGGGAGGGTGGAGGGAAAAAAAGCAGCTCGCAGGCAGCTTGACAAGCCCACAACCCCTGGTCTGCTTATTTTGGCAAGCACAGCAACGCATCAAAAATACGCAAAGAAAACAAAGCAGCAGCAGCAGCTGCTGCTGCTACTGAGTTAAATATAAATACAGGGTAATGATCGAACAGAAACAGATTCTAATAACAATACAAACCACGGAATAACATGAAGTCACTGCAAAAGGAAGTATCCAGAATCAAGCACTATACGTAAGGCGAAGATTCTGGTAAGAACAAAAAAATAAAGCTATCTAATTTGTAGGTATTCAAAAGAGAGGGTAATGTGTAGGATAAACGCTGTTAACCAGTAGTGGTGCAATGATTCATGCAACACTTCGGCTTATGTAAATGTCACGTACAGTTGAGTCTGCTAGTGACATTTATTATTTTAATCTTTTAGTGGCTTCAGGTCATACATTTTTCCAGTTGGTACGTTTTTTCTTTAGTTTCTTTCCGTAAAATATGAACGAGGTTCTATGTTACATTGTATTCTTTGTCTGTTCTGGTTTAGTGCTGTTCACTTTCTTTTTCATAATGCTAATTGTAATTTGCCGTATTCACCTGGGTAAAGCTAGCACTTCTTTTTTTTTCTTTCATATCTTTCAATATGTGCGTGTCTTACACGAGGCAGGATTATTGCTACTCACTGAACTCCCGAACTACGCTCACACTACTATGCAAAAAAGCACCACCACTGGCATCTGACTGTGAACACATCTATAGTTGCTGACCTATTTTCCGGACACCAATAGTGCCGCGAATATGTCTAAATAAAAATGCAGTCTGAAAAAATGAATCGGGATGGTAAAATCAATTTCATTACTTGAACCACCACAGTATAAAATTAGTTTACAGGCTTTTGCTCAGTGTTGCTCTTCATTCAAATAAAATTAATTGAAATTTTGTGGCATCTTAAGGCCGTGGTTGGATATTGTGTTCAGCCATCACTCAGCTCAGTGTGATTCGTTGGTCATTGTGAAGTGCAGATACTGTGTATGTGGCTTTGACTTCACAACACTGCCAGTCTAGGCTGCGCTACGCAAAATCAGGTTGAGATTTTGTTGGATTTACAGCCACACATGAGCCACACGCGAGCTTTGGTAAGCACACTCACAAACTTAGTAGGCATTTGTGATAGTTGCCGTCTGATTGCTTGCATACCCAAACTCTGCTTCAAACACATGGCTGTCAGTCCAGCCCATGCACGTGATCTCATGCCCAATCACCAAGGTGGTCTTCTGGTGCAAAGATTCTGGTGGTGAACTTCCAGCAATGGCCTGCTGCCCGCCACATACCCCGGCTAGGCCTAACCAGTACCGCTTACGTATTTCGTCAGTCTGCGACTGACCAAAGTAGTTGTTTGGTTTCGAGTGTAGGATAAAGTGAGGATAATAATGTCAATGTGGGCAGGACAACTAGTGCCATGTAGTAGCGACTTGCTGCAATTAACCAGCATGTGCGTATGTGCATGACTGATTATTATTATTATTATTATTTATTTACAAATTTTCACACTCCAAGGTTGGAGTGCAGCCCTTACACGAGTAAATAAGGTATACGTAGACTGGGGCGTTCTTAAACACGGGAAAGCTTGACAGAAAAGTCTGGCCGACAGTGGCCAGTAATAAGAGGTGGGGGGGGGGGGGGTGTTCTGTATGAGTCCACCTAGTGGACTGTCTATTTCGGCCGCTGCTGATTGGCTAGGGCCGCTTGTCTCCTCCTCTCTCGTACAGCTGCATCAAATCAGCAGCGGCCGAAATGGACAGTCCACTAGGTGAACTTACAGAGTACCACCCAGCCCCGATAAACTTGACCGAATGCACTTGACAGCGTGCACTCAAACTTGTCGCATGCGGAGCATGTACAAAGGCACCAAGCTGTCTTGGGAAAGCCACAAAACACCACTGCTTTTGATGGAATGAAACTTTACTTTTTAAACTCAAGAAAAATGTAAGCTAAGAAAAGGAGTATGTAGTGCTGGGCCGGCCGGTTGGGCCTGTTTGAGGTGAATACCCTGGGATTGTTGACAGTGCAGTGTGTGACATATGGAGGGGTAGGAGCTTGGTTTTTATTTATTTATTTATTTACAGGATACTGCCGGCCTTAGTCTTAGGCCATGAGCAGGAGTGGACAGTGCGATATACAGAAAAAAAAAATTAACAGCAAAAATCATTACAAGAACTCAATACATTGCAATAGACATATCCCCGATCCGCACGAGCTGTACAGAGCATTCAAAAAAAAAAAAACCATCGCAAAATTTCAATATATTTTAGAATACGGATATTCGCTGAACCGCAAAAGCTGTACAGAGCATATTGATAACGACATCACGTACTGAACGACATCGCGCATGATTGGTAGGTTGAGCAGCAAAAGATCTACAAATAGTAATGACGAGCAAGCGAAAATAGCACTTGCGTATATCGTAAATCAAAAAGGAAAAAGAAAAATTACATACATACATACACACATACATAAATACATACATACATACAAACATACATACATACATACATATACATATAACATCAAGTCTAAACGCTATTCAGCAGGTTGCAGAATGGCTGGACGGTCGGGCATTCCACTGTACTGGCAGAGAGCGCATTCCACTCACTTATCGTCCAAGGAAAAAAACGTGTTTTTAAATATGTTTGTTCTGCAAGAAAATTCCTTTATTTTCTTCAGATGATTAGATCGTGTTGCACGCCTTGTAACTAAAGTAGTATACATATCCTTATCTATCCCCAGCATATCATAGTAAAGCAAATGCACGTATTTCAGTCGGTCCCTATATCGCCTTAATTTTAATGTTTCCAGGTTAGTCTTGTTAATAAGAACAGTCGGAGATATGTGCCAGCTATAACAGTTAAATACGAATCTAACAGATTTTCTTTGAATGTTTTTCGATTGTGTAATGTTCTTCAGGGCGTACGGGTCCCATACTACCGAGGCGTACTCAAGAATCGGCCTAATACATATACGTTTTGTACGCTAAAAGACGGATTTCTTGTGTGGACTGTCGAAGCGACCTTCCCAAGTAACCAAGTTGGCACATTGCTTTTTTTGAAATATGAGATATGTGATCGTTACATCTAAGGTCGGATGAAATTACGAGGCCTAAGTATTTGTAGCTATAAGTTGGCGCAGCTTTTGCTATGTAATCTAATTACGGGGTTTAGTGTATGAAATGAGCTCATGGGCTGTAAGAAACTTCATTGCAGGTGGGTGCACATTAATGAACCCAAGGCAGTAAAAAAATAATTTGAAGCCAACGCACACATAAGTGTTCTTGCATTCTGCCAGGTTGGGATACAGCCGTCACGGCCAGGAATTGTGACGCTGCGCTGAGTAGCAGAATGCCATAGCTACTGAGGCATAATTACCACTAGCTTTTTTGGCTGCAGACTATGTCACATAGGGTTGTCTAATAGGCAAAATATATTGTGAAAATAGAAGCACTCTTTAGTCCTTAAAGGGACACCAAAAGCAAATATTACGTTAATAAGCAAAAGTGATAGATTAATGCTCCGTAATGCCTAAGGCATCAATATTATTGCAAACAATGTTTCAGTAATCGAGAAATTGAAGTAAATACAGGACATTATTTGCGGCTCACCTGAGACGTTCAAGTACTAACCTGATGACGTAGGCGCTCCTCATTTTAATTCTGTCACTAGTACTCAAGCTCTCATAGTAAAAAGATGGTTGCATTGCATTATAAGACAGAAGAAAATGCTGCTTGTCCAGTTCTAGTTGATGTTTAGAAAAAAACGACTCATTGACAATGACACAAGCGATCAAAAGGTTTCGTTTTTGCTCGACTCTGCGCTGCCCTTGCTTTTGCGTTTCACCATTTTCATTATTGCGTAGTGCTGCGCTAGTTTTGTAGGCTTGTTAAACTTGCACAAACTGCAAGTAGCAGACAATATCGCGTCAGTGTGATGTCGCAGGATGCCGGAACTGTCCATGCCACTTGACCAGAAGCAGCTGTAGTGGTGAATCCAATGCTTCGTCTTAACTCACTTTCTCCATGGCTGCACTTTTGTGTAAAAATCCATAGCGCCATGTGTAGGGTGCCATTGTGCTCACTCACAGCAGTGAAGGGCGGCGATTGCATATGCAACGTCACCACTCCCTCGCTTGGAGCCAGGCGATTTGACTTGCATTAAAGTATGTGGACTATTCAGACGAAATTTTTTCTTAAACTCAGTCTTTTCTTGGCACAAAACAAGCACTGCAAGGCTTCTTCTGGAACGCTATTGTAACAGTGCACGTTGACTTAATATTTGCCTTTAGTGTCCCTTTAAAGGAATTCTGAACCACCCTTCTGGCTTGGTGAAAAAAAGTCCGCACTTAGTATACGTTGGTGTGAATATCTCCACCAAGTTTTGTAGTCGTGCGCGGCATGTGGAGCTCACAGGCGGAGGATGAAATCACCTTTCTCTCAAACGCTCTTTTCAACCCAGCGCCTCACTCTTTTCTAGATGCTTTATTTTGTAATATAGCAGATTCCCATACGCCGCCGCTATTAGCCAATAGCTTACATCAATTAAGAAAGGTGTTTGGATCACTGTGCTTCTTCCTACTGTTCCTGGGTATTTGACGTTTAATAAACAGGGTGAAGCGAAAATTTCTTTCAAGTTTCGATAATAATTGCGCACTTTCGGAAGAAGCCGACTATCATCTGCTTACGCGTGGCTGCAGCCACCCATCTAGGAGTTATACTTTGGCCATCCTGCTATAGGTGTCATAGCCGCCAGGTCCCGCTAATTTCAACTAGTTCTGAACACTCCACTAGCCTATAACCTCCTGAAACTTAAGGTCAGACCACACGCACGCTTTCCAGTATGCACTCCTGTAGACTCCTGGTTAGGTTACTGCGCATTGCTAGTGCTTCAAAATGTGCAAGTTGGACGTGGCTGCTATTCGACAGTCAAGCTGGTGCAGGACAAAGCCAGTCTGCACCAAGTAGCACGACCAGACCGAAGCATATGAATATGAGCGGGCACTCAAGCCCTGTCGTGCATAAAGCAAACGCTGAACATACGCATTGCAATTGCATGCAGCTGTGGTATGCTACGTAGCGTAGATACCGCAGCCACCACGGGGTACCGCGATGCGTCCTTTGGCTGAGAGCACTGCGGTTCGCTGAGGACAACTACATTTGGCGCGTCGTAGGCATCAAAATCGGAAATAGTGGCATCTATGTGAACATCCAAAATCAATTTTGAACCGCTCACCATGGTGACATTCAGTAGGCAGAGTGTTGTGGGCACGTCCCGTTCCACCATAGGCTTCACATTGCAAGTCGTTGTAGAAGGAGTGGGAGCACCGCTTAGAGGACGCTTGATTGCCAATACCTTTGCTTCTGCTTAACAGAAAGCTTAACAGAAAGCATTGAACTACTTGTAATGGCAAAGCATTTCTGAAATAGTCTAATTTAACTTCAAGTTCATTTCTCAATTGAATAAGGAGTGGTTCAGGGCCCCTTTAAAAAAAACATTTCCATGAGCATTTGTGCTGGCCTCAGCAGTGACACTGTGAGTGATTTGGAGCTTCAAGCCATAGCATAAGCACTCCTTAGCATTTAAAAGGAGTGCTCCTAATGACTACTTGTAATTTGCTTTTATAGAAAAATCGGCAAGCAGTGCAGGGAGCCGAAAATTACTTTGAGGCCATTGCATACTTTTATTTCTTCCCTGAATTAGAGACGTGCACGAACAATTCACATGTGAATCGCTCTGAGCAGTTTGCGTGCTGGCCTTATAAGTAGAACAGCCCAGCATTCTGTTTGGGAAGTTTCCAATGAGGGCCTCCAGAGTGCACCACTGCAAGCACAAACTGTCTTGGAAGCTTTCATAATGCTCGAGACATTCAGCTTCCATGCATGCATTAAAAAGACGTGCTTTAAAAGGATGAAAAACCTGTACTTTCTTGCATTTCAGGCTTGTTGTTGCTACTATTTAGTAAAAAACATGCAAGTACACCTTTAGGCAGCCTATGGGTTCCAGGCAGTCCCACTCCACTGCTGAACTCTCTCATAAGCAAAAATTCACGTTTTTCTTCATAGTAAAAACTTAAGGTAAATGTAGAACACGATTTGAGACTTTACGGGGACATTCTAGTACTAGCACAGTGACATAGTGCCTTATTATAAATGTGTCACTAGTAATATTTGCCCTGATAAAAAAAAAGACCATGTCATTGCGTTATAAGACGAAATAAAATGCTGCTTGTCTGTTAAAATTATATTCTTGAATAAAAGAACTGAATGACGTTACCCTTGATAACAGTGCAGGTGGCCAAAAGGTTTCGTTTTCGCTCAAACCTTTGCTGCCCATACTCTCACATTTTGATAGTTTCAGTATTGCATAGGGCTGCTCAAGTGTTGCTGGCGTGCCAAGCTCATACTAACTGCAAGCAGCAGAAAATGCCACATCCATCCTGTTTCTTGGGTTGCTGTCAGCTCTGTCTTAGCTTGATTCCTGGCTGTGTTTTGTGAAAAAAAAATGTAGCATCTGATCTCGGGCATCGTTTTACGCACCGATGGTAGCACAGGGCTTTGATGATATATGCAGCGTTGCACCACCTTGCTTGTGGCCAGCTATTGGAATTGTGCTAGAGGGATGCGGCCTATTCAGTCACTTTTTCTCTGGAACTACGTCTTTTCTTGGCATGAAACAAGTAGTGAGAAGTTTTTGGGATGATATAGTTGACATAATATTTGCCTTTAGTGTCCCTTTAAGTGGCAAGTATCAAAGGATGATGTCAGTTGGTATGCTACACCTATTGCATGTTTATGTACAACTAGCACTTTTAGCAGACCTATGTGGAAGTGCATGCTTTTTCAGTCCAGCGCAGGTCCGTTAAGTGCCAACAATTTATCTGAGATCTCCGTGTTACAACTGTGTCTTCACAAAAGTGATGCGCCATAATGTACTTTCCATTCAATAGCATTTCCTGTATGGCTCTTAGGAACAAGTGCAGGCTTAATAATTAATGTGCACTTGGGCTGTATACTCCGCTGTATAAGTGAATACTTCACTGTATAAGTACCTGGGAGGTGTACAGGGTATCAGGCCTGGCAAGGATCAGTATTAAAGAGGCAAATAGGCATTATAAGAATTTTGATATGGTGACTCCAAAAAGCACTCGTAAAAGCAAAGATAAGTGGATATCCCTTGACATTCGTGTTTTAGTACCCACATTTCTGTGCAATGAACAGCAGAACAAAGTTGCAGTTTCGCCCGAAAGGCAAAGCACCAATTGCGATGGAGAGCTATTAGGTAGGTATACAAAGTAAGAATACTAGGAGTTTTATCAGCCATATAAACTTGTTAACACTCGCCTATTAACTAAATTAACAATGACATAATGCATAAGCATGATTGAATGAGGACGCAAAGAAACACACACACAGAAACAGCACTGCCTCTGTGTGTCTGTTTCTTTTTACATCCTCGTTCGGTTGCGCTTGTACTTTCTATCATAGATTCAAACCAACTAGCCTGCGAATATGTTTTAACTGAATTAACAAGTATGGTGTCACGCATGCACAGGTAAACATGAACACATCTCGCTTGATGAGCGTGGAAACTCGCTGTCAAAATGCTGGAGTGAGGAATCGCAGCAGTGATCGAATTGACCTTTATGCATCTCTTGCTTAACAAAATGTCTATAGCACTGCACATATGAAGCTACCGGCACTACGTGCACTCTGAAAAAAAGATTGCAGATCACTTTGAAGATGAGACCCACGTGGGCGCCTACTTTGGCCATGTCGCAGATCACTTTCAAGTAATGGCGCCTGCATGGTCATGCTGTAAGCAGCAGTAGCTGCCGGAGAAGAGTGCCCTGCCCCCCCCCCCCTCCCTCCCCCCTCCCTCTCACCTCACCCCTGTGCCTCGTGTGCAACAAGAGAGGGCACACTTCCGGCCCACCTTCCTCGCTTGCACACGCGAGATTGAGCAGCGTTGGCTGGCTCACCCTTGCATGCTTTCACTCGCACAAGCAGCATAAGGTGCACAATGCCTATTTTATAGGCCTTGGACTTTATATAGAACCTCACGGCAAGGCCAACGCCAACAGCAGAAATGTGCCTGGAGTGTTCATATAGTTGCTATCGCAATAAAAACAGAAAGATGCGATGTAAAGCTCTTGGGAGATGACATGAATTGTAAATATCTGCAAACACTTCATGAGAGGAGCAATAAGTCATCAATTGTACCTATTCATCATCAAAAAGTCTCTCCTTAAAGGGGCCTTGAACCACTTCTTATCGAAGTCCAGAAATGCATTTGAAGTTAGAATTGACTATTTCAGAAATACTTTGCCACAGAAAGTATACTTCAATGCATTCAGCAGAAGCGGAGCTATTGGCAATCAAAGGTGTCGTATGATCCCCTTCGTGGTGCTTCCATTCCTTCTTTAATGCCTTGCACTACGAAGGCTATGGCAGAGGATACGGTTAACACTCCGTCTACCGAGCATCGCCATGGCATGCAGTTCAGTTTGAACTTGCATGTTCACGCAGATGCCACTACTTACAATTTTGGCAGATATGATGCACCAAACTTTAGCCAAACGTGGTTTTCCTCAGCAAGCCGCAGTGCACTCAGCGAGCAGAATCATCGCAGCACCTTAAGGCGGCCACGGTTTCTATGCTATATAGCAGGCCGCAGCTGCACTACACAACTGCAGTGTGTATGTGTAACATTTTTCTTTTGCATTAAAAGTGCTTGAGTGTTCACTCATGCTCATAAGCTCCAGTGGCCATACTACATGGGGCGGACCAGCTTTGGCCTGCACCAGCTTGATCAACGGAAAGTAGCCACATCCAACTTGCGCATTATGAAGCGCTGTCAATAGCTCAACACGAAGTGATGTCTGCCAAGGCATCTAAGGAGGAGCGGCCAGGAGTGAGTCATTGCTGGCAAGCACGCGTGCGATCTGACCTTAAGTTTTGCATGGTTCTAGGCTATTTGAGTGTTCAAAACTATGCGAAATTAGTGAGACCCAATGGCTACGACACCAATAAGCCAAAGTATAGTTCCTACGCGGGTGGCGGCAGCTGAGCGGGAGCAGACGATAGTCAGCTTCTTCCAGAATTATGTAGTTCTTATTGAAACTTGAAAGCAGATTTTCGCTTACGTCAATCCGTTTATTAAACTGCAGCAATAAATACACCCAGTGACAGTAGAAAGAAGCAGACTGATCCAAACACCCTTTTTCATTGATATCAGTCGGCTATTGGCCAACAGCAACCGCGTATGGGAACCTGCTATATTATGAAATAAAGCAGCCATAAAAGATTGAGGAGCAGGCTTCTGTTGAAAAGAAAGAGTGAGAAAAAGGTGACTGTGCTCCGGTTGCGAGCTCCACGCATTGTGCACAACTGCAAAATTTAGCTGAGATGTTCACAGCAGCGTGTGCTATCTGCAAACTATTAGTTTCACCAAGCCTGTGGGGTAGTTCAGGACCCCTTTAGAAAATAGAGATCCTTCAGATTAATTGCAGGTTGTTATCTTTGAGATAATGTCACTGACTGGTTATTCAGGCATGGTAGGATTTGCCTATATTCGGGAGTTGTTGGGAAAAACTGATTCACTGGAAAAAAAATGTCTTCATTCTGCAAGGGGCCAGAAAATTAAGCTTGCCAATATAGCAGACAACGATCACCTGGAAACATGGTTATTTAATGTTATAAGCAGCAAATGCTGAATGTGTGAAGTGCACATGGCAAACATGCAAATGCAGACTTGCCATCTTGGCACATTGGCTTGGCTTTTCCAGTGGTTTCGACACAGCTGGCAGCTACTGGATGTAGCAGCATCCGCTTGCTACTTCCAGCTTCAAGGGGGTGCTGCTAATGTATCAAAACAAAAATGTTGCTCTTTTTGCTATTGTGCTGGCCAATTTCTGACGTCATTGTGCAGGCAGGGTCCAGAAGTGAATGGTGCACTGCAAGATTTAGGAAATTTTGGTTGTGAGCGTGCATACATTTGTGGTGCGAGTGGCGATACCATGACGATGTCCAAAGAATCAAGCATGTCTGAACTTTCAGGGGTCAAAGAATCTGTTGACAACTGTTCATTACAAGGAGTGAAGCGTCAAAATGTCACCATTTTTCTATTACACAAGTAAACTTTTGTGCAAGCATTACAAGCATTCTACAAGCATTATGATCAGGGTTTGAGTGATCCTGCAAATCATTCATGAAATAACGATAGCATTTTTATTTAAAAAGATATTTCTAATCTTTAGTTTAAGATGTATATTGTGTGGTAAAGGGGCACTTTTTTTCTTTTTGCTGAAGCCTTGGAGTAGTTGCTGGAGCAGGCTGTTTGCGTGTTGCTTGTTGAATAAGAGCACCAGCTTACCTTACATGATTAGTAGACTAGCACTTGCTTGGTGCAAATGGTGTACTAACCTTGGTTTGGTGTGTGGCAAATTTAGGCATTACTTAGGTGAGGACTTCTTAGTGCAGTTTATGTAGGTGCTATTGAGCTTATATAGCATAACTGAATGTGACAACCTATTTTAACTGAATAGACGCCAGATTTATTTTTGCTGTCAGGCCACCCAATGTGCCACTAGGCATATCAATTAATAAGGCATAAAAAGGCTTCCCAGATAGCACCAATAATGCTGTGAAGAAAGCAAGAAAGCCTTTTCTTTTCCTTTTTACTGTTAAAGCATGTATTTGTGACAAACCACAGAAGTGTTTGCCATTGCTAGTCAGCAGCACTGACTCCTCAAAACGCTCAGGCACCTCGTTGACACAGAGCAGATAGTTGTTCTTTGGAACAGCACCCCCTACCTGAATTTGCCACATACCTAACCAGCCTGCCTGCCTGCCCACTGCACTGACTTGCGGCTCTCTTGGGGTCTCGCTTTCCTCCTGCTCCTCTCTGGCCCCTATTTCTGGCTTGGTGGTGGTGGTGCACAGCTGACCGCCCAGGGCCAACTGCAGCAGATCCAAGTCACAGCCACGCCCACGGTGGCAGCAAACCACCAGCAGGCAGCCCGTCCCCAGCAGCCACAGCCAACAGCAGCAACCCCGACGTCCTGGTCAGGGGCCACCCAGGTGGTGATGACCTCGACGGGTGAAACAGCAACCATCACCACAGGGGCACAGCCACAGGCCACCGTCCAGAGTGCCTCCAGCGCTCAGGCACAGCAGCAGCAAGCCCAGCAGAATGCAGCCATGGCTGCACAGGTGCAGGTGCGCCACATGCTTCCTCCTCTTTGCACCCTGCCTTCCCCCCCCCCCATGCCCATGCCCTCTGTTGGAACATTTTGGTGGCTGCACCCTTCCTGCTTCCCTTGCCATGGCAAAGCCTAACTTGGTGTAGCAGAGGGTTGCGCAATCTGCTCGCACGTTCGGGTTCAGCGCGCTCTTTTGTTGTGTGTATTTCCCTGCTGGCCTGACTCTGCTGCAAGCTTCACAGAAAGCGGTTTTTATCCAGAATGGAGTTACTGCAGTGTTATTTAGCTAGTTAGTTAGTTAGTGTGCGTGTGTGTGTAAATATCTTGTTTGTTGACCATTCTATTGCAAGGACTGGCAGCTGCATTTATTGGTCATGCAAGCTGAGAAGGCAAACTTTTTCAGATATCACAACACCCTCATGTCATCAGCTACATCTTGTGCACCTCTCTTGCATCAGAGGTGCTGATGAGAGCAAGATTTGTCCTATAATACAGTAGCTACAGTCAAAGCTTCTCATAACTAATTATTTAATATAACAAAGTGAATGGGTCATACCACGCCAAACCTCCCACGCATTGTGGTCAGTCATTTTTGTACACTATTTGACCTCACTGATTATTTGTCTAAGAAAAAATTTTTTTTTGTCTATTACACAAATTTGAATGTTGCTGTAGTGGACAAAACCTAGGTTGTGAAAAAACACCTGCAAAAATACAATGCTATTGGAGAGCCTTAGAATGCTGCTGGTTGATAGAAGAAGAACTGTGCTTTCTTATTTTTTACCAATGGTGGTCGCTACTTTGTCTCACAATGTGCTTTGTGGTGAAGCAATACTACGATTGTGCGCTAACTTTCACAAAATTCTACAAGACTTGCAGGCACAATACAACTGCATCACCTGGCTGGATAGGTGGCAGTAAGTGTGTCAAAAATGTATTGAAGTCAGTGGGCGAGTATTTTCCAAGTGGAAGCGGTGTAAACATTTGAGAAATGTGCGAAATGCCTCGTGTTCAGGCACATGTAGATTGGTGATGCGGTCCAAGTAACAAAGCATGTTTGAATTCATTTAGAAGGGTTTACAAGATAGATTTATTTGTGAAAGTTTCATCAGAGTAATCTTTGTTTTAGGTGAAAAGAAATTCACCGATGATTACAATGCTCCCTAACGTGCAGCTTGAGCGCAGCTGTATATGTGTTTTGATTTCGCAATATATTGGCTGGTGCGGACAATCTTTCTCATGAGGCATGTTGTAAACGGAGCAAAGTGTGGGGCGACTGCCTCACTATTTGGGAGATTGCCGGAGGAAGCATGTGGGTGAAGTGTGGGCATGATTCACAGCAGCCACTGCACTCACCCTCTGCTCATGCAACGTATTGTTTCCATACAGACCACACGCACTACTGTGACACCACCTTGTAGCCATCACTGACGCAAAGCCCCCCCCCCCCCCCATGCGCGGCACTAAGCTTTTCTTCTCACACTTTTGCCATACCCTCTTCCTCCGCTTTCCTCTTTGCACTCTCTTTGCTACTGTGAAATCTCGTTAAACCGTAGTTGGCTGGACCTCGGAAAAAGTACGCACTAAACGGTAGTACTGCTTAACTGAAATATGATGAGATCACCCACTTACCTGTCAAAAACGGAACTCGGAGAGAATGCGATGAAAGGGGGAAAAAAACATTCAGTATTTATTCACTTTGCACGACAAAAGTGTTATTTTTGTTTGATGCCGCGGCAGCCTAGCAGCGACGACAGTGGCCTCAAACTTACTGAAGCTGTGAGCCAGATTTTCAGCCAGCCCCCTCTTCTCGCCAAACACTCTCATGGCAGATTCCACGTTGCCGTCACGTATTCTCCGTGCACCCGCGGTGCAGAAGTCGCAGGCCCCTTTTTTATTGCGGGGTGTTGTTCTCGTCGCGACGATTGCATTCATGAGGCTGACGTAACGCGCAGCTTCTGCCATTGTCGGGCCTGAATCGCCCATGCTGTCACTTTCCGTGTCGTCCTTATCACTATCGCTGGCCGACACTTCGGCAACAACAGAGGCAACGATTGCAAAAAGTTGAACCTCATAGCTGACATCTCTTTGCGGTCGCAGCAGCGCTGCCGAGCAACTTTTTCACATTCCAAATACCACCCACCGTAGTCAACAGCAGATCCCTGTCGCGTGCCAGCGCCGAATTCTTCGTGTCAAGTTCGATAGCATGAACAATCTAATTTTTTTTCTATGCTGAGCACCCGGCGTCTTTTTTGTCCGAGCTTCGACATGACGTGAGTTCTTGAGTCCTTAATTGCATGGCGCCACAACGCTCACTGGCACGGCAACATGGCGCAGAAATGATGTTGATGCGGCTTCAAGCGCAAACGTGCAGTGCGCTTGGAGGCCATTGTTCCGATTTCTGAGGCTTGTTGTTCTGACGGGCCCGCCTGATGGAGACAATGCATTGCCGTGTTTCTGCGACGAAAAGTGGAAACACTGCGTGTAAACCGATACGTACACAATAAGCTGGTATGGTTTATGTAGATACAAAACACATTATGTTCAATGGCCGCTGAGTCGGGGATTTGACTTGACTACTTTTAAAACGAAAGTACTGTTTAAGCCGGTACGGTTTAATGAGGTTTTATTGTATCACCGTCTTTCATCCCCCACTGGGCTCCGCATTTGCTCTTTCATCCTTCGCTGTGCTCATTCCCCCGAGCTACGACACCGACGTGAAACACAGGAATTGGTATCAAAGAGCTGCGCTCTAAAAAAATTTATTTTGAGTGGCCATCGTCCCTAGGCGCTGGCCCATAGGGCCGCTTCACTGTGCGGCATGCTTCTCTGGGGCAACGGAAAGATGCGCCGGCCGCGCGCATGGCAAGATCATAGGCTGCATTGTGTTATCACATTGCTAGCAACTTGGAACTAGTGTGGCTGGCTGGTATGAGGTTTTGGAAGAGCATCAAAGGCTGCCAATTAGTACTAGGAGCTGCTATTTCACTGCCATGTCCCTGCATTGGTGCAGGCACACAGACGCAGTCAAAATGAAGTTGTGTGCTTGGTTTTGGCACTGTTGGGAGGTTGCAGTTTTTACTGTCGTCACCGGCACATGGTCTTTGCCGCTTGGAACACCTGTAATATGTCCATTCTTTTTTCCGTGCTTTCTTTTTAAAGGACTCGCACATATAGCGACCAGTGTCTCATTTACGTCTTCGTTCGCAATTTCAGTCTTGGATCAGAGCGAGATACAGTTTTTCAGAGAGCACCTTCAGAGCTTGTTGCTTTCGGTGTGGTATAGCACATGCACTTGCCTTTCTGGCACATCTTCTTCCCAAGAATGAGTCCCAGCATAGGTTGGAGGTCAGCCAAAGTTGTGGGAATAATGCATGTCCCATGCTTATTTTTCACATGCGGGTGGAACTTCTTAGAGAACTATTTCGATGGCATGTGAGCTGTGTACCATTTCATGAACATGGTGTAGTGATCGTAGAACACGTTCGAGATGTCTTGAGTGCGTTTACCATCCAATTTCAGGCGACAATCTGTTTCGCTGAGATCTTGCATGTTAAATATCTGCTGTTGTTTTGACTGTGTTGTCTTGTGGCAATCCATTGGGCGAAGTGAACATGCAGGAAGTTCCCTTCCTGAAATGCAGAAAATGGGATATAAATGTGTGGAGAAACTTGCTGCTAACACCTTCTTAAATAAATATTTAATAGCCATCAAAGTTACGCTAGCTCTACAAATATTGTTGTGCAGCTCGTTTGCCCGACCAAATTTTTACTAAGTGGTGGAGTGAATCAATAATTACTTTTTATTTACATCTCACCATGACTGACATATATGTGTATATCAGAAACTTGAGGACCAGCATAATCGAAGACAACTTCACTTTGCTTGATAGTTTTAAATCTCCGGAAAAAACAAGTACATCCCGTAAGACAGAAGGCATGAGATATACCTTACTAGTTCAGTTGTGAGCCAAGAAATGTCTCCTTTAAAATTTTCGATGCTTACCTTTAGAGGCACAAGCTTTAGATGCAGATGCATCCACTACAACGTGCTTCTGCAATCATGTCGGCCACACTAGGAAAAGCAATACTATCGTCTTCTTGCCTCTATTCAAAGCTAGAATTTTCTTTATAAACATGCAGAGTCGAAGAGTAAACTCCACATGCTCTCTTGCCATCTGCATCACAGGCAATGCCTTCAGCTCAGTAATTGTCAGGTGGCATCCTCCTTCTAGGTATTAATTGATAAACTCCACATGCCCTCTTGCTGTCTGCATCACAGGCGACGCCTTCAGCTCAGTAATTGTGAGGTGGCATCCTCCTTCTAGGTATTAATTGATTCCACTTTCAGTTATGCAGACTAGCCTGCTATCAGTGTAAGAGCACAGGCACTTCATGTAAATAATGACAAGACAGCAGTATACTCGCCATTTGCAGTGTGTATGTTACGTGCTGCCAAAAGATACAGCTTATAGATGCCTTGGGGGACGGCGACGCAAGCTCCGTAGCAAAGTTTACTTCTGCCAAAGAGCAGAGCATAAGAAACCAAAAAAGCAGTCAACTTTGATGCAGGAATAGCGCAAGTAATGTTCAAGCAAGAAGCCCAGAAGAACGAACTATAAGTGTATCCTCAGTGTTTTTTATACACTAAACAAACTGACTCTCGTTTTCCATGATGCCTACTTTGACAGCAGCACCGCAGAATATTGGTGAATGCGTGTCAGAATGTGAAAACTCAAAGCAACAGACAATTTTGCCACCCATGCGGTAGCTGCACGTTTCAGTTGCCCTAGAGAAGCACGCAGAGCAGTGAAGCAGACTTACGAGCCCACGCTCACGGACGTGGTGAGCATTCAGCATAATTTTTTTTTTTCGTGCCTAAAACAAGCATTACTGCAATCGGTTTTTTCAGAAATAAATGTCTTTTGTACACCCTTCTAAATGAAAAATATGCGAAATCTCATGTTCAGGCACGTGTAGATTGTTGATGTGGTTCATGTAAAAATGTTTGGTTGAATTCAATGTTTGCGCTTCTTCCACTTTGAAATGACGCGCCCATCAACTTCAATACTTCTTTGACAGATTTACGGCCAACTATCCAGCCACATAGTGCACTTGTATTGTGTCTGTAAAACAGGCAGAATTTTGTAAATATAGTCAAAATTGGCACAGAATTGTAGTATTGTTTTACCACAAAGCACTGCGTGAGACAAAGTAGGGGCTGCCATTGAGCAAGAATAATAAAAGCACAATTTATTTTCTAGCAACCAAAACCTTTTTAAGATGCTCTGTGTAGTATTGTACTTTTGCGGGTGCTCTTTCACAGCCTATGTTTGCCCCACTAAGGCAACATCCAAATCACTGTTAGAGAAAGAAAGAATGTTTTTTTGCAAAAATAGCCTACGAGGTCTAATAAATAGTCCACTAAAATGATTGACCACAATTTTTTCGAATAGAATCAAAGAGGGTCAAGCGTAATGTCCGGGATGGTTGGTGTGGAATGGCCCAAATACAAGTTCACTTAATTCTTGGGAAACCTGTGCGTTTACAACCTTTAGATGAATAAAGAAAACCTTTTTTAGTTCAAAGTGAAACTTTACTCATCATTTCATGCTGATTAGGCTGAAATGTGATGGTGCGCAAGGCTGCTAGCAACTTGTCTGATGCAGCAGTTCAAAACATTTGTAAACTGTCGTGTACCTGGCAGTGTACCAAACCAACTGTACTACCACACCGCACCCTACCAACGCCTCCAAGTCTCATGCCCTTCTGTATTTCATGTGCTATGCTGTTATGAAATGCAGGCAGCAGAGTGTGCCAGGCTTCAGGTACGTAGAGAAAGGATGCTTGAGTACATGCTGCGCTCTCTGACCACCGCTGCAATAAACATGCACAGTCAAGGGGTTTTCTACATTCCGGGATCATATTTTTATAATGATCGGTTTAATTTTTCATCCTCCTTGCCCTTCGCTCAGGCAAAGTGAAACCATCGTTATAACTGAAATTGGGCACTGAGTGAACAGGTGAGGAGAAAAAATAAAAGGATAAATGAAGTGAAACATTACAAAATACAGGCTTTACTCAAATTCTCTGTCATAGCTATGCTTATCAGTTTTTCATGAATGTGCTGGTGCAGTGCTACAAGCCTCTGATTTTTTGCGCTGCCCTTTGCTGGATGCCAATGTAATGAAATAGTTTTTTGTTTAGAAATGTCTACTTGAGTACAGTGACAAGCCTCAAAAAACCAGGGGCTTGCAGCGCTTCACTGACCATGCTCGTAAAACACTGTAAGGCTCATTTTAATAATCCTGCTACTTGTGCGTCCCCACCGTGGTGGCTTAGCGGCTATGGCGTTGTGCTGCTAAGCACAAGATTGCGGGATCGAATCCCAGCCGCTGCAGCCACATTTCGATGGGGGGGCAAGATGCAAAAACAACTGTGTGCTACGCATTGGGTGCATGTTAAAGAACCCTAGGTGGTCAAAATTAACCTGTAGTCCCCCAATACGGTGTGCCTCATAATCAGATCGTGGTTTTGGCATGTAAAACCCTAGAATTTAATTTTCAGATTTTCCGTATTTTCAATGACGGCAAAGATAGACTAGCTGTGCCAGCTGTATTAGAAGTCATGTTGTTCACAGACGTACCAGAAAACATTCATTCACAGTGTTATTCAGAGGGCTTTATGCATTGGCTCTGCCTTGTGGTTACCAACAGCCCAATTCGCTCACCCTACTAACAGGCAGTGTCAGCGGCAATGGCAGACAACTATTATAACAATGTAATGGATATAATTAAATAAGTTTGGATCCCCAACTTCGCTACGGCCAGGTTTTATTGACTTGCATATTGAAGCTGGACTGCATCATCTTGCACAAAAAAAGGCATACTCTCAATTAATGCAGTGCAAGCACAGCTGCACTTGTTTTTTGCTGGTTAGTGCATTTATGAAGGTGGTAACTGTTTCACCATGGAGCTTTTTGTAACTATATTATCGATTGTGAATAATTTTTTGTAAATTGCACAAGCTGTTAACAAGAGGATCTACTCCCGTAGGGTTCAGTCACATTAAGTATTCTTAATTTGCCTTGGTCATCGGCATACTTGCTTAGAAGAAAGTTTATTGTTGCATGTTAGCTATCGCACACTGGACGATCAAGCGTAAGAAACACAAAACGTGCAGTTCACTAAGGGGACTTATGCTTGTAGAGCAAGTTAGGGGCTTGGTAGCAACAGACGGGACATGTTTAGCAGAGCTTCTTGCTGAGCAAGTTGACACATATTTGTGAAAAAACAGCAAACCAGCAAATACTACATGTATACGCATAAAAAATGTACTTGTGCTTGCCCAATGTATTTCTTCTTTTGTGTATTCATCTATTCACCAGACTTTATGTGTTCAGAAAGGGACACATAGAGGTACTGAATGTTGATTCAGCTGCCATTGTTCTGGTGGCCTCTCATCATAGGTGCCACAGCACAGGGCTCTAGATTGGCTTACTTTGTTAATTACAGAAAGCAGTGGCACTGAATCTAAATACCTTGGACGTGTTTTCTGTCAAAACACGATAGGTATACATGATAGAAATTTAAAAAAGGAAAATATGATAATTTTACAGTAACTAATGTAGAAATGTAATAATTTGTATACTTGCATGTAGGAGTATCTATATATATTTTTTAAGGGGCCCTGAACCACTTCTTATCAAAGTCGAGAAATGCATTTGAAGTTAAAATAGACTATTTCAAAAACACTTTGCCACAAGTACTTCAATGCATTCAGCAGAAGCAGAGTTATTGGCAACCGAACATCACACTGATGGTGCTTCTGTTCCTTCTTCAATGACTTGCAATGCAAAGACTATGGCAGAGCAGGGCTTGCCCGCAATGCTCCGCCTACTGAACATCGCCGTGGTGCGCAGTTCAAATTTGCTTTGGATGTTCATGTAGACGTCACTATTTCTGATTTGGCCGCCTGCGATGCACCAAACGCGGTTGTTCTCAGTGAGCTGAAGTGCGCTCAGCCAAAGGACGCGTCGCAGTACTCTGTGGTGGCTGTGGTATCTATCCTGCATAGCATACCGCAACTACATGCAACTTTAGTGCTTATGCGCAATGTTCGCTTTGTGAACGACAGGGCTTGAGTGCGCGTCCAAGCTAATATGCTCCAGTCCAGCTTTGTCCTGCACCAGCTTGATCGGCCGCTAATATCCATGTCCAACTTGCACATTTTGAAGCGCTGTCAATACATTCAAACTGGCTTACAACAAATTTCAAGCACCACGAAAAATCTATTGTTATAATCAGGTTGCATGGAACAAAAAAATCAAAATGGGGGATGGCGTAGCTGTTTCGAAAAAACTATAATGGCAAGGAGGCCAATTCTCCCCCCCACCACCTTCCTCCGTCTTGCTTTTGATTGCGTTGACTTGTTTAACTGTTTAACTCTGCTTCCTGCGTGCTCCGATCGCATGTTGTTAACAGGCCGCAGCTGTCGGTGTTGAAGATTGGCACTGCTATAACAACTGCAAAGAGGGGTCACAGGCAGCAAGTAATGAGCTCCGCCGAGGCATCGCTTCGGTGGCCCCAAAGGGCACCTTTTAAAAAATGCAGGAAGGTTGCCGCGGCAGCATCTCAGCTTGAGAAATCCAGAAGATTCGCTGAGACATACATGATTGCCACGAGCATCTCGCCACGTACTTCCCACTGGCTTGCACGAGCAAATTGCATGTCCGTCAGCCTTGCTTGCTTTATGCAAAGCTTGCCGACATCCTTCTCCAAGGCATCCAGGTGCTCTACGTAGTGAAGCAGAAGGTCCCTTGCGAAAACAATCCCACGAGGGTCAATCATATATAGGACCTCTTGCGGGGACAATGTTGAGGCCGCCTGCCCTACAGCGTCGGCGCTGCCGTCGTGGCCGTCACTGTTGCTGTCCGATGCAAGCACGTTTGCGATGATTGCCTCCTTGGTTAGAAGCACTTCCTTTCCAAATCCATAGCAGTGTGCATTCTTTTCACCGGTAACGTCAAGAATTGCCGATTATCAGCGGGCGGATCAGCCATCTTCCGTTTCGGCGGCGAGTCAAACGAGGCTGACAAGTAACGTGGCCAGGAACGACTTCTACGCAATGAACAAAGACAAGCACGAGCGACTTAATCCGTTAGCAGAATTGCGCAGAATGAGGGCCATAGAATAAAGAACCAACTGTGAGGGCCCAGTGAGCAATCGGGGAGCAGCGCCGGCAGCATTGTCAGCGCAGTTGGCGTGGTCCATTTGTGTTTCAGAGAATGGCACGGCACAGAGCTATGGGCTCAGCCCATTCGTGTTCAGAGGAGTGGAAGAGCGACGGGAGAGATGCGTGCAAGGCTGACGTGCGTCTCCCATGGAAAGAAGCGTGCAGCGGCAGTTTGGGTGGTGGGTGATTGTGCAGCGGCTCGCATTTCACTTTTTCTTTCTTCTTTTCGAGGATTTCACATTCCACTACCTCTCAGCACAGACACCCAGCAGCCAGACTTCATTGTTATAACCGATAATGCGGCATGGGGACATTGTAGTAAGCGAGTTATATCCCCATAGAAAACATACAAAAGCTGACAGTGCAGCGGCTTTGCATTGTTATAACCGATGTATTGTTAAAACCGTAAATGTTGTGGCGGTGAAAGGGCTTGTCACGGCATCCCATGATGGCATCCCATGAGAACATCGCTGCTATCTTGGAGGTCACACGCAGCAGATACAGATACATGCACGTGTCGTGTGTAGACAGTCAGTGCAATGATGAAATGATTATTCTGACTTTTTGAGATTGCAAACATATATGTGTTTCGTTTATTTAAGAAAACATTAGCAATTATGTATTATTGAGTATGTTTTCGCGATCGCAAAATCGATCAATAGTGTTGGTGGGTCCAGCTGCTTGCAATGATGCTGCATGACAACATTGTGGAACAAGTGATTTTTCACCATTTTTTACACAAGATTGTAAATTCTTGCTGCATGCAGTGCAGTAATAATTGGCTCACATGTTCACAGCCATTTCTATGACAGGTCAGCAACGTTTTCTCACTATGCTCAAAAAGTATTTCAGGGCCTTCTAAAGTGCTCTGTGTTATCACCACCAAGAGCGCACTTATGTCAACCGGCAGGATAAAGACATCATCTAGTGATCTCCCCTGTCTTGCATCAGCAGACTCCATCCTGCTCCTGCCCCTTTTACAACCTCTACTGACCTTGACTGCGTTTTCCTTCTCTTGACACCACTTATGTTAAATAGACCACTAGTTACGGTATTTGCTGTATGCATTAAATGACCTGTGCAACTACTCTTCTTTCTCTTAACTTCGACTAGAATATCAGCTACTGTGTCTAGCCTCAATCCGTGCTGCCACCTTCTTGTCTCTTAATGTTACACCTACCATTTTTTGTACCGCCATTTGCTGTGCGCTCCTTAAATTCTTCTAAAGTTTCCTACTCATGCTCCAAACTTCATGCCCTTGGTTTAGTACAGGTGAGATGCACTGATTGTATACTTTTATCTTCAAGAAGAATTGGTGAGTTGCTGTTCATGACTGAATGTCCCCCCCCCAGAAGTAAAGAAACCTGAACCCTGGGTCCATTAGGTGAATTTAGTGCAGCCGTCTCAAGTGTGAACTTTGGGGTGCAGGCGCAGGCACTGGCTGTGCAGCTTCCTTCGGGCCAAGTGGTCCAGGGCCAGATGGGGCAGCTGCTGGCGGCAGGGGGCGCAGCCTGGTGGCCCATGGGGGCCACTGCCATCAATGTCTCGGGCCTGGCTGGTCTTAGGTCACCCAACATAATTCAGGTACTGCTTTTGTCCTACCGATAGCATTCCACAAAAAACAATCCTAGCAGTGTGCGCAAGTCCCATTTAACACTTGAAGGGAATGTTGCAGAAGCTATGCAAGTGGTGCCCGCAGCCTCACTTGCCCACACAAGGCGCGCACCCCCACTTTGGAGTACAAAAATTTGGAAAAAACATTTCACAACTCGTCATGTGCATACTTCCGTGCTGGTTAATTACCACAAGCTGCTACAAGATGGCACTAGTCCATACCTGAGAAATCAAACTGCAAGTGTGTTCATAGTTGGCCGCCAGTAATTGCATTTATTTGCATAGCAGTCTGGGCACAGTTCAAAGCTTCAGTGAGCAGCTATAAGCCTGCCTCATCTAAGGCTTGCAGCCACTAAATATTCCGAAATTGCGGGCCTTACATGGATAAATACAGTAAATACTGTTTTGTGCACTTTCTTAAGTTTACCATTTGTAATGCTGTATGTTTTGGCCACGAATGCAGGTAGGTGGTGTGCTGTGGAAGTTGTGCAGAGAAAGGATTCACTGTCACTTCACTTGTTCCATAGTGAATAAGTTCAGACGTGCAGCACCTTCTGTGTAATAATTTGTTCCTATATTTTGCTTGATAAATTTAGAAGGTTGATCGTGTGCCAAATCGAATTCCTGTTTCTTGCTCTGGTGTGGCAAGCACAATTTTTAGTCTCGAATACAAGGAGTGTGAAAAATTGGCTCCAACCTCTATGATGTTGCCTGCTATGAATGAAACCAAGTATAACGCAATTATAGTGTGGGCTAAGGTTACAGCACACATCTGAAGCCCTCCCTTATGGAATCTCTCATAGATTGTGGTGCAGCCTAGGGACACAAAAAATCAAGTTTATATCAAGTGTATTTTTGAATTCTCTATAGGAAATAGTTTTTGCAAAATATTGAGACTCATTTCATGTGGATAGCATGGTATGTGAGAAATTGATGTAAAATCTAAAGATGTATGGCAGTGCCTTATTGGAATTCCTCCACCAGCTTCCTGTGACATCAGAGACTTGTTAAACTTGTTGACATTCTATGAATAAGAAAATATTTGTTGCCTAATAAAAAGAGAGAAGTCGACCCTTCAACATGCGAATGTTTCCATTGCAGGAAGTGACCATGTGGGCACAAACGCCACAAGATCTATGTCATACATTACTGGCGCTATAGTTCGGATTTGAAATTCAGAAAGAGCACTTAGCGCTTCATTTCCTTTTTGAGTAATTAGGCATTTTATTTTTGTGCTGATCAAATTGAGATAATTTTATTGTCTCCTTTGTTGCCACCCTTTATTGTCCCTTAAAATGCACCATGCTCTGTTTAGTAGTTGGGAACAAGTATTCTGCCAAGTCGTAGCCTGTCTCTCTCTTACTCCCTGCTTTGGCAGCTTGCACTGCCATTCTGATGGTAGCGTTGTGCCTTCATGGCATGTGCATGCAGGTGCAGAGCCTGCCTGGCATCCAAATGCAGGGGGCAGCAGGCGGGGGCGCAGGGCAGCATCACCTCCTGGGGGGTGGGACCCTCCAAGCGCTGGGAATCACACCGCAGGGCAATGTCATTGCCTCCCCTATGCAGAGTGCTGCACCCCTCAGCCCCCTGCAAACAGTGCAAGCTGCTCTGGCCAATGGGCAGCTCTTAGGTTAGTCCTCTTTTGCTCGTGTATTAATTTGGTGCTTTTTCTGTTTACTGTCACTGCAGTAATAAAAAACTGCATCCTAGCCTGGGAGATACTGTTTTTCATCTCTCTTTCAAACACTGAGCACTCCCCACCACTGACCTTGTTCCCTTTCAGTAAAGAGTACATTGTTGTGCTAACAGGAAAATAAAGATATAGGAGGGCAAGTAAAAAACTATAGGTCGAGCGCTGAACTTCAACTGATTTTATTCTTGCAGTAGAGCAGGGAGAATCAACAAATGCGCATGCATGCATCAGTGTTGTCTAGAGTGATTACAGTGATGTTTTTAACAGCTGCATCTCGTTGTCAAACAGAAAAGCAGACGTGTCACTAATCTAACTCGTGCCTCACTTTTATGTGATGTGTCTCCAAAAGTTATCTTAATAGCGTGTCACCACTCCTGCCAATTATTTTAATCTCGGGCAGTAGTGGCTGGCATCTGCCTTCCAAGCAAACCATGCAGTGTGCAGGTAAATGTGTATTACCTTTGTTAATTATTGACAGTTCATGCTCCTGGGCCCTGGTCATTGACACATCTCCCCGTTTGCCCATGTAGGACTTCCCAAATTTCAGTGGTATCTCGTAAATAATGTCCATCACACATTTTACATGCGGTATAGTGTGGTTTTTCTGGCATCCTGACTTTTTGTCAACGCGGCTTATGTGCAGACACAGTCCAGGCAACTTGCGCGGTGCCGAGAAAACAGCTGGCACACCAAACCTATTAGCGACTTTCTGCAAGTTGTGGGAAAGTTTGTGGATGTGTGGCAACACTGTAGGTTTGCATCCTTTTTGGTCAGGGCTAGACATATGCTTTTTTCCCTTCACCTCCTGGAGGAATGTTTTTGGTGCTGCCCCTACGACTGAGCTCAGGTAGCCGGCTGTGTGTAGCCTCACCAATTGCTTATCAATGCTAGCCTGCATCGTGTGAGGGCACGACTTCATGAGAGCATACTCAAGGCAGAGTGGCTATTGCTCTTTTAACTCACTTTGAATGTGCTAAATTGTACGGCAGCAATTCCTTCTGGGCGCTTGGGGTATACTGCCAGCAGATGTGGTTTTTGTCAAAAACTAAAAACAGATCTAAAAGCTGAAGACTACCATGGGAAGGGATTTCATGTGTAAATAGCATGCCCTTCCCATGTAGCCTGAAGACACCTAAGACCTCGTCAACACACTGGTCAACAGTAAAATCATGGTTACTTTTTAAAAAAACTAAAGAATCATTGGCATATCTAAAAGACTTGAGGTAGAACCCATCGTCAAAGGAACCATGCAGATTGCGGTCAATTGACACCAAGAAAATGTTACACAGCACAGGAGCGACGCAGGAACCAATGCATATTAAACACGGACTGCGCCGGGCACTCGTGATCCTTTAGTGGCTCATGAGTGTCCGGGCGCAGTCCATGGTGGATGCAGGAAAGCAGTGATCACCAGCAAGGGGATCAAGGAGAGGAGACGCCATGCCAGTAGCGCTGTGCAAGTGGGCGCGCGGGAGAGCACGGACATGCCCGTGGGCGTTTGCGCACATCAGCAACAAACCTTGCAGCAGTCGTGGACATAGCGCCGTCCATTCGCAGAACAGTTCAGACAACAATAACAGAGGCAGTCATAGATAGGCTTTTGCCTATCGCAGTTTAGCTCAGCAAAGTGCCCATAGATGTTTACTTGCCATTGAACATACAAGTCATCGTTAAAAAAAATAAAAGTAGACTTCAAATAAAATTCCACTAAAACCATAAAATAGTTGATGGACATGCCTTCTAAATTCTGAAAATCTACTGGGCCATTGCAGTCAATGCAATCCCTAACAGAGATAGACATTCCTGTTGGGGCACTGAGTAAAACAAATCAACTATGTCTACAGACAAAGCATGTACGATAGAGGCGTTTTTTTAGGAATTGAATTACATCTCTAGAGCTTCTGTCATGAAAGGATCATCCACTTGCAATGATTTCATATTATTTAAAGGAAACTGGCTAACTAACTTCTGCCAAAAACCTTTCTCGCTTATGATGGTACGGAACAGAATTCCTTCCTTGTGCGATATTGCTGTGAAAAACTGTTAATGCAACACCTTTACAATCACTTGTAAACTATTGCCTTCACTAACTTCGAAAGGTTAAGTTCTGTGCATAGTTTTATTGCGTGTTTCTTGACTCTTGTTGCTTTTTCTTTTGACTGGGACAAAGTTCTTTTCCACAGCTTGTTTGTCTTGTTGTTAAACGCACCTCCTGGGAAAACTAAAAAATGTCCTTCCTTGTGTCAGACTGAAGAAGTTGGTGGTCATTTTCTTTGAAAAATGTTACAATGGTCCTTGTAGCGTCTCTGGACTTGCCAGACCCCACCTTATTGGGAGCCGTACCAAGGGCATCAGCACCTTCCAAAAGGCATGTCTCCTGGTCTTCACTAGTGGCTTTCTTTGGTGTGCGTCTGTTTAAGGCCAGAAGTTCATAGGCTGGTACAGTGAAACCTCGTTAAACCGTAGTTGGCTGGAGCTTGGAAAAAGTACGTACTAAACGGTAGCACTCCTTAACCGAAATAGCATGAGATCACCCACTTACCTGTCAAAACTGGAACTCTGAGAGTGTGCGATGAAAGGGGAAAAGGACATGCAGTATTTATTCACTTCGCACGACAAAAGTTTTATTTTCATTTGATGCTGCGGTGGCCTGGCAGCGACGACAGCGGCCTCAAACTTACTGAAGCTGCGAGCCAGCTTTTCAGCCAGCACCCTCTTCTCGGCAAGCACTCGCATGGCAGATTCCTCGTTGGCGGTGCATGTTCTCCGTGCACGTTGGCGGTAGCGCTGCAGAAGTTGCGAAGCAACTTTTTCATTGCGGAGTGCTGTTCTCATCCCGACGATTGCATTCACGAGGCTGACATAACACGCATCTTCTGCCACTGCTGGGTCTGAATCACCCGTGCTGCCGCTTTCCGTGTCGTCTTCATCACTGTCGCTAGGCGACATTTCAGCAACAACAGAAGCAACGATGGCGAAAAGTCGAACCTCATAGCCAACATTCTTCGCGGTCGCAGCAGCGTCCTTTTTATCCGAGCTTGGGATAAAGATGCTTCGGACATCACAACGCTCTCTTGGCTCTCAGGCACGGTGCCAAAATGATGTTGATGTTGATGTGGCTTCACGTGCAAATGCACAGGATGCTTGGAGGCCATCATTCTGATTTCTGAGGCTTGTTGTTCTGCCGAGCCCGCCCAATAGAGATGATGCACCGTCGTGTTTGCGCGACGAAAAGTAGAAACGCCACGTGTTAAACTGATACATACGGAACGAGCTGGTATGGTTTATGTGGATACAAATACATTATAAAGACACACCAATACACACCACACCACACACAATACCACACAATACACACCAATAAAGAAAGGCGTCAGACAGGGAGATACGATCTCTCCAATGCTATTCACAGCGTATTTACAGGAGGTATTCAGAGACCTGGATTGGGAAGAATTGGGGATAAAAGTTAATGGAGAATACCTTAGTAACTTGCAATTCGCTGATGATATAGCCTTGCTTAGTAACTCAGGGGACCAACTGCAATGCATGCTCACTGACCTGGAGAGGCAAAGCAGAAGAGTGGGTCTAAAAATTAATCTGCAGAAAACTAAAGTAATGTTTAACAGTCTCGGAAGAGAACAGCAGTTTACAATAGGCAGCGAGGCACTGGAAGTTGTAAGGGAATACATCTACTTAGGGCAGGTAGTGACTGCGGATCCGGATCATGAGACAGAAATAATCAGAAGAATAAGAATGGGCTGGGGTGCATTTGGCAGGTATTCTCAGATCATGAACAGCAGGTTGCCATTATCCCTCAAGAGGAAAGTGTATAATAGCTGCGTCTTACCAGTACTCACCTACGGGGCAGAAACCTGGAGGCTTACGAAAAGGGTTCTACTCAAATTGAGGATGACGCAACGAGCTATGGAAAGAAGAATGATAGGTGTAACGTTAAGGGATAAGAAAAGAGCAGATTGGGTGAGGGAACAAACACGAGTTAATGACATCTTAGTTGAAATCAAGAAAAAGAAATGGGCATGGGCAGGACATGTAATGAGGAGGGAGGATAACCGATGGTCATTAAGGGTTACGGACTGGATCTCAAGGGAAGGGAAGCGTAGCAGGGGGCGGCAGAAAGTTAGGTGGGCGGATGAGATTAAGAAGTTTGCAGGGACGACATGGCCACAATTAGTACATGACCGGGGTTGTTAGAGAAGTATGGGAGAGGCCTTTGCCCTGCAGTGGGCGTAACCATGATGATGATGATGATGAAACACATTATGTTCAATGGTCAATGAGGTGGGGATTTGACTTTACTACTTTTAAAACAAAACTACTGTTTAAGGAGGTACGGTTGAACAAGGCTTTACTGTATACGTGGTTCATGGCTATACTTCGGCCCTTTGTCTAAGACACGGGTGTCGCTTTCCAGGATTGCGATATTTTCTTCAGGTACCAACTCTTTTTGTGTTGCCTTCTTGTCTTCGTGACATGAAGCAGTCCTCTAATGCAGTCCAACCACAATAATTCAGTAGCGTGATGCTTAATGCCTGACCAGTTGCATTAGTGATAGGTCTGTTTTTATGTTTGAAAACGAGGTGCAGCTGTTAAAAACGTCACTGTAATCGCTCTAGGCAACACTGATGCATACATGCGCGTTTGTTGATTCTCCCTGCTCTGCTGTAAGAATAAAATCAATTGAAGTTCAGCGCTTGACCTAACGTTTCTTACTTGCCTTCCTATGTCTTTCTTTTCCTGTCAGTGCAACAACGTACTTAATAGATCTCAATCAACTCGCCAAGAAAGAAGTTCCCCTCCCTTTCAGTATGTGAGCAAATAGTTTGATGGCAGTGTTGCCTCTAGTCATCCTCTACAGCAGGAGTTTCCAAACTGAGTTTTGTGGAGCACCTGGGATCTGCAGGCAGCATTTTAGGGTTATAGGAGAGGCCAGTATGAAGAAACAACCCCAACTCAATTTTCTTCTTCATTCCCGCTATTTCTTTATTTAAAGAACGAATTTTACATTGCAGTTTGGATTTAATGAAGCCACCGCATGCTAAAGCCACAAGACTCTTTGTTGTGCAATTTGTGGGCCTATGTTGCCTGCACTGAGTAAATTTCATTCATGTTTTTTGGGGGGGTCTGTAACACATGAGCAAGAATGTACTTGAAAGTTCTTCGAGTCACAAGCTGCTGCCTAATCCAGCAGTGTCTGCTTGACGTGGTCTACTCTCGCTGCTGACGAATGACAATCATCTATTTAAATTGCATATTGTAATGGGCATGCGAGGCACGCTCACGGTGTCAGGATTGGAGGCTCAATCCCATCGCTCGTGATCTGTTGTCAAGATTGGAGTCCGGCATGAATTAGAAGGTAGCTAGCCCGTGCCGTCGTCCGACTTATCCACGCTGAAAACGTTGATGAAGGGAAGGACTGCTTCTCATCGAGAACGAGGAATAAGGGATTATTTACAGTATTTACATGCAGTTCATCAGTCTTCCATGACTTCGAGAAAAAGTAAGTCAGTCGAACACGACTGCTTGAGAGAGTGTCTCAGTCCAACATGACTGCTTAAGAAAGTGTGTCGAGCATCTGCACAACAGCGGTGTATAAACACTCCCCCCTCCCCCCCCCTTGATTCCAAGGGGACGGAAACGTTCGTCCAGTCATTGTAAACACGCCGCCTTTCTCCGGGACGGCTTACACGCACACACACACACACACAGGTTCACGGTCCGGTCCGGAACCGACGTCGCACAGACTTCGTAGAACTCGGAGCGGACCCTCGCAGTGCACCCGGGTAGCCATTGTCCTGCGTCTTGGTCGGCGCGTGGGAAGGGGTCGTGGACGACGTTCCCGCAGCAGCTGCCCCACTCGCGGCCGACCCGGTTGGCGGTGTCGTGTTACGGCACAAAGCCTGCTTCGTCGAACTCATTCAGTCACAACGGCGACGAGGCTAGAGTGTGATGGTGGCGTTCCTTGAAAGTTGACGCCGCCGCCGTCGCAACTGGCTGGCAACACTTGCACCTCAGCTGGGCCTTTCTTAGCAATGGGTGATTTGTAGTTCAGGCACCTCATGGTCGGCATGCCACATTTTCGATACAGGCGGGTTTGCTTCTGCTGTGCATCCATTTCTGCCATATCTGGAACAAAAACACACTACAAGCCCTTCAATGCGTGCAAGGCTTATTATGGCCTGGTGACGTGGGCTTTTATGATTAGCCTTGTGATCGGTATATCGACGAGCATTCCACAGTGCGAAAGACGTTCAGCATTTGTGTGCAAAAAGAAATGAAAAATTATGCTGATCCATGCACTCTGGGAATTGATCTAAACGAAGCTTTCTGTATTGCTTGAGTTGATTCACGATAATGGGCAGGGATGTTTATGGAAAATTTTTAATTTTGTCAGTGTTTTGTGCATTACTAGAGTGGTCAATTAACACAGGGTGTCTACCAACCGGGAAAACCGGGAATTCTCAGGGAATTTGAACAGTCTGGAAAAACTCAGGGAAAACTCAGGGAATTTGTGCTTCCATCAGGGAAAATTAGCTGTAACTTTATTGAAAGGGAACGAAAGTCGTGTTAATGCTGGCTCCAGTAACAGAGGAATCGCAACGAATCGTCATTGACGCCGTGTCATCGGCACGATGTATTGCCAGAGTAGTTAACGATCGATTTTCCAGACGCCCGATTTTTCGGACATGCCCGATAATTTGCACGGTTTTGCGGCACCACCACGTACTCCATATAGTCAATGTATATTGCCCCGATTGCAGGTCTGAAATGGCATTAATCAAAGCCGCCACCGCCGCTATTTTGATTATCTCGCCGCCTCGAACCGGCACTCTCGCAGGCAAATCCGCAAATCCGTAACCACCACCGCGGCAACGTCAGGCCTAGCTGCTTCTATGTTCGCTATTAAGCTTCTTGCCGTGCGGTGCCGTGTTTTTCATTGAAAGAATTCGCCGCTATCACCAATGGCACCGACTCCACCTTTGTAATCCTAGCGATTGGCTTTGAAGCTCGCAGAGCACAGCGCGTTGCGTAATGCCAGTCTGCGAAAGCTAGCTTCGCCTCGGTACACTAGTGTTAGGCGGTGAAGCATAACAAGCGTGGGAAGGGGCCAATTGTCGCGGGACACAGTATACATTACTTAATTACACATGCGTGCACGTCGTCTTCTGTCACAGTACAAGCCCTGATATGCCTGAAAAGCGTACTGGCAGGCCTTCATAGCTTTTTGAGACGTGCCTGTGGTAATTTTAGCCCTTAAAGGCAGTTAAAGACATGCATTAATTTTTTTCAGACTGCCCGTTTTTTTCAATTTTTTTTGCGGCTCCTCGGAAGTCCAAGAAATTAAATGTTGACTGTACAACTGACCAAGAGGATGCTTCAGATGATCCAAGTGGTGAAAGCGTGGTAGAAGGAGGATGAGAACAGAAAGGACCGACGCACTGAGGAATTAACGGGAAAGGAAGGGTGCCGCCACCTTTTTGAAGGAGCTTGAGCTAAAAAAACTAAGTGATGGCTGATGCTGAGACACAGGTGTCCCTCATCCAAACCAAAATAAATTGTTTACGCAGTGAAACCCAATACTGAGATGTTGTGTACGGGCTGAGAGTATGTCAGGACAGTTGAGGTTGACTTCCCAGCTGCTGAGTGAGAACCTTAGTTGTGACAAAGTTCAGGACCTCATACAGATGAGCTTGCTATCAGTTGATAGAAATAGCTGATATTAAAAAAATATTTACTTATGTATGCATCTCCTTTTCATTCGTATTTGAAAATGTTCGACTTAATTTGGAATGGGCTTTACCATTTCTTTCGCTGTGCATTTTACTAACACCTTCCTTCTGTTTTCTTTTTAAATAAAATATATATTACTCCTTACTATTCAAACTGGATTAAGTCATTTTTTTGTTTCAGCATGCTTACTAGAGAGTGACAGCATCGGGCAACGTGGTGTCAGCCTGTCTTGACATAAAACAAAGATCTGGCTCATTCAGGGAATTTCGCAAAGGTGCTCAGGGAAAACCTGGAAAACTCAGGGAATTTGGAAATGTCAACTTGGTAGACACCCTGTTAACATTAAGCATTACTTGCATGCACCACTTTCATTTATCTACGTTGCAGATATAACACACTGTGACGTGTTTGCTTAAGGCATTGTTGTGCGCCATTGTTCTTAACCTCCAAAAAGGTTAGCACTGTCATTGCCTCACAGGGCACAATGCATTGTGGCAGAAGTTGTTAAACTTCAATTCAATTCAAGCCCACAGTCTGATTAAGAGGCATGTGGCTGTGGGGGACTCCCCTCTTAATTTTGACTATCTGGCATTCTCTAACTTGCACCTAAATCAGAATACATGAGCATTTTTGCATTTCGCTTCCGTGGTGTCTTCTAGATGGTGTGGTGCTTTAACCCTTTGAAGGTTTTTGCCGTACATGTATGGCGGCGGTTTTTGTCCCGCAAGGTCTTTACCGTACGTTTACGGTTTCGACCCTCCGTTTGAAATATCGCGCTAAAGAACGATGCCTGCTCACCGGGAGGTGCCGCCACCTCTTAGCACTTACAAGATGCGTTTGAAATTGGTGCTACCTTCTTGGGGAGATAAACAGAACCGATTGCTAGCTTCAGCACGTCGCTCAGACTGCGGCAACGCCCCTTTGGCGGTTTCGGTTTCGCCGCGTGATCGCAACGGAGGCGCGCGAAACGTGGTTTTTCTCTTTGTCGGCACGCTCTCGCAGGGGCGGCGGAAGTTGTTTCTATTTTCATTGGCACTGCTCTTAACTTGTTTATCACCACCGCTCACAACGTATTCTCGCTCTCTGCGGCAATGCGCTTACACGAGAGGGTGCCTCAGACCTCTGCCCAAGGCATTCAGAGATGTCATGTGTGCGCCAACACAACTCCTCGCTCCAAGACAACAGACACGCATTTTAGGTGTGCAAACTGCGAGAAGGCGCTGTGCGTAGACCAGTGTTTCAAGGAGTACCACACTCGGAAATACTATTGAACATTTTGCGGTTCTGCGTGATGCCGACACCAAAATACTGTTCCTGATTATTTTTTACTATTTATTCCCAACTTTATACATATTGTACATTCAAGATTTGCAATAAAGTAATTTGACCACCTGGGAAAGTTTTTTTCAAAATAATTCGACCCTCAGTGGGTTAATGCCACTTTGTGTCTGCATACAATACGTCAGTTGTCTGCTTGACAAATTTGCTAGGTGTTTATTTTTCAAGAATAGCAAAAACATACAGTCACGTACCTTGAATTGATATTGATCTTGTTTGACGCCAATTTCTGCTGTGTATAGTTGTAGCTTTCCTTGCCTTCTTACGTTGCCTTCTGCTTCTCTCGTGCTCCCCCCATGTATCCGAACTGCAAGCAAAGGGTAACTAGGCTGTTCACTTGTTCATGACTGTGTTTGCTCTGGACTGTTACGCATCAATACAAAGGTATAAGTGCTGCAGTTTGTGCAGTGCTTTTACAGGAGATCACGGATAATTACAGCAGTCTAGAGGGCTAAGCTAGTTTCTCGCGTCTCCTTTCCTTTCTTCTGCGCTTCTGCCATTTATATAAGATGAGGAGCAAAATGAGAACAAGGTGAAAGCAGGTGCCAATATTTTGGCAAGTGGACTTGTCTTTTTCAAGGCGACATATGCTTTTCTCACATTCTTCTAAAGGGGAGAGGGCGTAAGGAGGGTGGGTGGGGCAACGAGTGAAGGTGTGTTAGCGGCGAGAGTGTCGAATTGAGAATAAAGGAGCGCTGTACAAAAGACCAGGGATACGGCCGTCTGTCAATCACATGTCAACGCCCTTGCGTCAGCCGGCATGTCACTGATGTGCACAGCAGCCCTCTATTACTTGTTTCGCTTGGGGTCGTCGGCTATCGTGTCTCTGACAGAGATAATAGAAGGAGTGGTAGAAACAGGTGCTCGTGAAAAAAAAGAAAGGAAATACTGAAATGGAATAAATAAATAAAGGGAAAAAAATAAAAATGAGAAGGAGAAACCAAACTAAGTGTTGTTGCCTATACCTTGCAATTTAGCATAGCGAATAGATTCTCAAGCTCTCTTTGAAACGTTTATGCCTATTAGTTGCAGTGTATTGAACTTATGGATAAGGTATGAGTCTCTGTATTTTCTTTCTCGTTCTGTCTGATCTTTGTGCTAGTGGCTTAAAACATTCTTATGGCTTTATTTACTACGCTCTATCTGCCTTTATTAGCCTAAAGTTCAAAGCAATCCTATTTTTCTATATGCAGAAACCAATGAGACTATGTGCACATGTATAATAATTGCACGTTGTTTCAGTTACAACTGAATATTTGGTTAGAAATTATAAATTAGAAAGTCACAAATACTCTTGAAGCGAGAGTGACAGTTTAAGCAAATCTATGTAGTAACCTTCATTTGCATGCTGGCTTAATGGCCATGCCTGCAACATCTGTAGAGAGTAGCACCAGAGCTACTTCTAGTAAAGTGTTGTAGGGAACTCTATGTATTATGCAATGCAAGATTCTGAAGGCTGAAAACATGTGGTGCAGCTTCCTTGCCACTAGCTTAGCTAAATAAATATTCTTCTTAATGTGCTTTTGAAATAAAAGGGACGGCACATTGCCATTTTGTTGTTGCCAACCTATGTGAAAAAATCCTAGCGAAAACTTGTTCTTTTCCTATATTGTAATGACAGTAGTAAGGACACTTGCTCTGACAATTACGCTGTTGCCAGTGCCGCAAATGTGGTTTTGATTTTGAGTCCTATCGTAACACACAAATTGTAAGTTGCAAATTTTGTTTGAAACTCTGCCATGGGCAGGCCACAAATCAGCATTTTCAGCAAGAGAGGGTGTGTCTTCAATGCATTCATTGTCTAGCGCTGCTAAAGCAGATGACAAAGAGACAAATATGACAAAGGAGATGCTGCAGCCATTGCACTCATGATTGGGGTCACTAATGGGGTCAGGCATGTGTCGCTGTGGAATGGCCACAAAATTGATTAAGGGCAACATTAAAATTTTTCTTTGCTAATAGCCAACATCTTCTGCTGAATAAGTAGAAATAAAATGTACAAAAATACTTTATCAGACTAAACTAACTTAGTGTTCATATTTAGTGGCCCTTAGAGGGATAAAACCAAGCTTTTTTTTCATTGATGATGTCAATAATCACCGGACATGTCTCAGAAACGGTAGATCGTCCCCTAATCAGTGTAGCACGGCAAGCCTTCAGTGCTGTGAAATACAGCTGTGCCTTTTCTTTTTCTCCTGCACTGTCCTTGCAGCCCAGCAATTCCAGCAAGATCCCAATGACCCTACCAAGTGGCAAGTAGTTACTGCGCAACCCGTGGCAGCTCCCGCGGCCAGCACTACCCAAACCCACCTTCAGGCTGCCGGACAGCAGGTAAGCTATGTCATTCCGTGTGGGCAGTACCCGTGAGAATTATCTTGGTATTTGTGCAGTTCGGTCGCAATGCCGGTGAAAAAGAAAATTAAGGGGGGACCCTGCACCTGAAAACTTGTTTTTAATTCTTTGTCGATATTGATGAAACTTGCCGAGTTTATGTATTTCAATGCGTTAGCTTTAAATATACATCCAGTTTTCTTTCAGAGTAACTAACCTTCCAGAAATTGAAGAAATTCAGCTTTATTGCATAATTTTCTTGCGGGTGAGCTATCTACCAAACTATACATGGCATAATAAATATCAACATACGAAAATGATGTGGAACTAACTAAAAGTGCAAATAAACAAGTATGGTGTTCTAACCCAATTTTATATCAAATGAGAACATTGCAAACTTCAGTGAGAGAAATCCGTCTAACTGCTAATTTTTTTTTTATTTACAGTTTATTTTTATTTTCTAATAAATGCAACAACGTTGTTTCGTTGTTGCTTTGCCTTTCTGGGGAAAAAAAAGAACTACAATGATAGCACAAGTAGAAGCGGAGATATTGCACCTGCAATACGGCATCATCATCATAATTGTGGTTTTGCGAAAACAGCAAAAAGCATTTCACAACTGATATATTGAAAGAAAGTTTGAAAAAAACGGCAAAAACGGCTTTCGCACTTCTGCCATTTATATATGACGATGAACATGCATTGCAAGTACGTTCACTTCAAAAGGATTACACGTTTTCGGTCTTTCAATTCCTCGCGAGATCCGTCCCAACGCAACTTCACCACAGATCTCGCAAACCACAGTCAGTTTAGTAGCGAGGCCGTAATCCTGATCACTCCCCACCCGCTACGCAGAACCACCACATGTACTACGCCAGAAAACGCCGAGAAGCTTGAGTAGCGGGCTTCATGACCGAGGCTGTTGCACTATCAGCAGTCGGATGTTCAATAAAACGCCGAATCTTTCGCTCCATGGCCATCATAGATGCAGTCTTGTCGAGCATAGCTTTCTCATGTGCTCTTATCTTATCCACTTCCTCTTTAGTTACGACAGCCATGTTCAATTCTTACGTGAGTGTAACCAGCATGTGGATACGCATGATCCGGCAAAGCAGTTGAGGTGTCAACGTTTGGCAGCAGTACGACTTCAGCGGCGAGTTGCCGTGTATCCTGTGCCAACTACAACGATGGAATCGCTTTCGGAAGTTTATTGCGTCTTGTGCGTTTCTGCCCGTAACAATTCACAGAATTAACATTTTCCTGTCCGTGGGAAAATAAGCACTTTTCGGGTGGTCTAGTAAACATTTTTTTTGCTGCTACATCAATTGTTTGATATTAAAATGTTTAGTATCAATTTGTAGAAGAGGGAATGTGCTTTTTAATGGTGTTGTTTGAAAGCAAACACTTATTACCAATTAATTGAAAAAAAATCACTTAATAAAAAATTTGTAACAAAAACGAGGAAACTCTGCAAAAACGTCGATGCTGCTTTGCACCAAGACAACATAAAAAAAATTCGAAATATACATTTTGAAGAGACAGGCCGTATACAACATTCCTGCAAATATAAACTTTCTATCTGTACACGTTATTTTTTTACAAAGGAAAAGGTTATCCCTAGTGGCTATCGTGCCACCGCACAAAGCAGTTGCGTGATGTGGTGAAGCACAAGTTTGCGGAGCACGTCTCGCAGAAAACGTTCGTTTTTTGTTCCACTTTCCGTTCTTGATAGCACAATTTGCAGTTCCTGTATCTTTGTAGCTTCTGGGGCTTGTGCTTTTGATCCTTAGGGGCACATGTAGCAGGAACAGCGGGAGGAGCCTTGGGTTCTGGATGTTGTTGCTCATCAAGCCCTATGAGCTGCTCTACCAGCTCTAGCCTGAACGCGAACTGATCAAAGCGCGTACCCCTTGACAATTCAGGTACTTCGGGATGTTGCCGACGGTGCTCATCAAATAGAATAAAGCTGTTGACAACAGCAATATCTATACTGTGGAAAAACAGCGTTTTCCACCAACGCACGCACTTCATCAGAACATTGCATGTCCCAATCAGCTGGTCCGATTTATCGACGCCGAGCATGCCCACATTGTACTTGCCAATCAGCATTGGCTTTTTCACCGATACTTCTTGCCACTTATTGTCCACTTTCCTTCGGCGCTTCGCAAGTACGAATTTGTTGACTGTGTGGGCTGTCGACATCATGTGAACAACACGCTTGTCCTTCCATTGCAAATATAGTACGTCCTGGTCCCGTAGCCAGCGAACATCTCCTCTCTTTGCTTTTTTTTCCCATTGGGTGTCCTTGAGCTCGGCTGGAAAGCCCCGACGATCCTTGCGCGTTGTGCCACAAGCAAGCGTCTTGCGCTCCAACAAGTGTACGAACAAGGATGTCGACGTGTAAAAGTTGTCTAAATAAATGATGTACCCTTGATCTAGGTAGTCCTCTGCCAGTCGCGTCACAACATCGAATGCCAGCCCACGTGCGCTAGGTGCTTCACGCTTTCCTGTGTATACACTGAACTGAACAGTGTAACCAGATTTGGAGTCCGCCAAAACCCACAATTTATACCCCCATTTAATAACTTTGTCCCGCATGTACTGTCTAATTCCGGATCTGCCTTTGGATTTTACCATCCTCTCGTCAACGGAGAGGCTCCGATCAGGCTGGAAAAATTGGGCGGATGAGGCGTTGATGTGCTTCAGCAGCGAAGCTACGCGATGCAGCTTGCCATGAGATGCGGCAGTTGTCTTCTCAGGGTCGGACACACTCAGGAATGCAAGCAACGCTTTGAATCTATTTCTTGGCATTACCGAAGGCGGAAGAAGACCAGAAAATATTTTCCGCGTGCTCCAGTAGCAGTGCAAGCACGGTACTTGTACAATACCCATGTAAATGAGAAGTCCGATAAACTTCTTCATTTCATCGGGAGTCACTACCTTCCAAGATCCATCTCTCTCACTGTATGATTGCTTCTCCAAAATATGCATCCACGCATATTTATTTGTCATCGTGCATATCTCGGTGATTATTTCCGCCGTGAAGAACAGCGCGAAGAAGTCGACGGCTCTTGCGAAGCGCCGCGCGGCACTACGGAGCGCAGTGCCGAGGTCGACTCCCGGCCGTCTTCTCGCGCAAAACTTCACTCTTTGTGCCGCCGCCGACAAGTGGTCCTGTCCAAATGACGTTGACACCCTGCAGATAAGAGCCGTAGCCTTTAGAACACGCCGCATGTCTTTAGATCTGATCGCGGCCGCGATAAAATGGCTCGGAGTGGAAAACGGAACTTACCGGCGGATACCTGTCGACGTTCCGGGGCTACTTGACGCACTTTCACCGTCCGTGCTGAAGTCAGATGAGTCAAAATCATCTCCCGAGTTTCCGCTGCTACCACCATCACAAAATTCTGATGCAGACTCATCGGAATCCGTCGAAACTCGCCGTTTCCGAGGAGCAGCTGCGCGCGACGTCGACGCCATATCCGAAACTAAGCGCGCTCGTCAAGCGCGATTAAAAGGCGTTTTCAAAATCCCTCCCGCGGCCAAAAAAGGAAACACAAAACCGAAACTTGAAAAATAGTTGTCCTTTTATGCGCTGGATGGCGCTAGCTGTCCGTAAGCGCTCCGAACGGGAGAAAATCGACGTTGAAACCGTCGATAACATACAGTAAACCCTCGTTAACTCGAAATTGTAAAATCCGGGAAAAATTTCGAGATAAGCAGAGTTTCGAGTTAAGCAAAATGCCGAAAATTTCAGTGACCGGGTCACTGAAATAGCCAGTAACAACCAGCACTGCTAACAAACGCTCCACAGCACGAGGGGAGCTTTTGCAATAGACACAGAATTCCCAGGAAAAACTGAATTTTATTGTTTTGGAAAGAACTGGGTGATGCTTGCCTGCTTGGCGTTGGCATTCGGCGCGAGAAAAGCGTCCTCAAGCTGCTGAACGCACCGCATGAGCCGTTGTTCGCCGCCGCTGCATTCAACTTTGTTGCGGAGCAAACGTAGTAAGTTCCTTGTTTCTGCAGTTGTCGGCACTTCTCTAGGTGGTTCGTCGTCTGCGTGATCACCGTTGTTCACTGCCATTTCAACAATGTCCGCGTCGGACAACATTCCGGTAATGGGCACGTCCGATTCGTAGAGCGCGTACTCTTCAAAAGAGATTTCGCCGTCTTCGGCATCGCTGGCGTAGCCGGCAGCTTTGTGGACTTCGTCGCAAAGTTCATCGCAATCACCGAAATCGTCAGTGTCTGGCTCGAGCGATTTCTCGGCGCGCGAAAATCCTGCGTGCGCGAAACAGTTGGCAATCGTCAATGGACGTACTTGTCGCCAGGCTTCGGCGATCAGGTGGACTGCACCCAGCAAATCTATTTCGTACTTCTTACCACTGTCGTAAGAGCACAAAATGCGGTGCAGGAGACTCTTCCTGTAAAACTTGCGAGCAACCTCAATGACTCCTTGGTCCATCGGCTGGAGCACGGACGTCATATTAGCAGGCAGGAACTCCAGCGTGACCGCCTCCAAGTTGTTGATTTTTCCGTGGCCGGGGCAGTTGTCCACGACAAACAGCACTTTCCGGCCGTCCCTTGCCATCTTGCGGTCAAGAGCACGTACATACTCTTCAAAGAGCGCTGCAGTCATCCAGGCCGTTTTATTGGCGCGGTAAGTCGCATCTCTCGGGAGCCGTGCATTTTGGAAGCACCTTGGATTGAGCGACTTACCGATAATAAGCAGCGGCAGTTTTTCATCGCCGGTGGAGTTGGCTCCGAAAAGTATCGTCACTCGGTCTTTGCGCTGCTTAGCGCCTGAGCACGCTTCTCCCTTCGGCGTGTATGTGCGGCTAGGCAGCATCTTATAGAACAGTGCTGCTTCGTCGAGGTTGAAAATGTCCTTGTCCGCGTAAGCCTTTTGCAGCTCAGCGAGGCGGTGGTTGCGCCAGGTGTCTGCAGCCCCTTCATCAACAGTGCCGCTTTCGCCGTGGATAGGCTTCGAGGCTACGTTATTTCTTTTTTTAAATCGTTCAAACCAGCCATTGCTGCAACTGAAGTCTGTGTGGCCCTTCTGCAACGCCAGAGCGTCTGCCTTCTCCATCATCATTTGGGTTGTCACGGGAAGGTTGGCTGCCCTGACATTCCGGAGCCACAGCATGAGTGCTGCTTCGACGTCCGGGAATTTCGAGGCCCGTATCCGCTTCCGCTTGCTGGAAAAACTTTGCTCGAAGCCATCGAAGATCTTCTGCCGATTTTTTAAAACAGTCGATAACGTCGACAAAGGGATGCCGAATTCTTTGGCGATGCTCGTTTTGGATCTTCCCGCTTTCTCCACTTCCTTGATTAACGCGACTTTTTTCTCCAGCGTCAGAGACTTGCACTGCTTGGGGCGGGACATCGTCGTCGTCCGTTGACCACACACCACATACACAACAACACAAAAAATCGCAGTCAACGCGTCGTGCGCACAGCGCGACGAAACAAAGAACAGAATCGCACACGCACAATTACGTCCGCACGTGCGAAATGCAGTGGCGCGACTACTCGATAAAACCCATGAGCCCCCGCACGCAAGCGGCGCACACCACGTGACTGCTTCCAAGGTTACTTGACGTGGTTGACGGAAAACGGCTGCATCCGCGGGAATTTTGTATTCGCTCCTAGAACGCGACCGCGTTCGGCACTTAAGTAGGAACCAAGCGCTCGCTCGGAGCCTGTATAACCTTTTGGTAACGGCCTTTGCCTTCAGCCGTCCCGGTCGAAATTTCGAGATATCCGTATTACGCCCGAAAAATGCTTCGAGATAAACGGGTGCAAATACATAACACCTATGGGTGGGGAAGGCGCGGCGTGGAAAACTTTCGACTTAACCGATATTTCGAGATATGCGAGTTCGTGTTAACGAGGGTTTACTGTACTGTCGATGGGCATAGGCGCGGACAGGAAAGTGTTAAACTTTTTCGGACCTCCAGCATATCCAGCATCGCTGTCGCAAGACTAAAACAAAATGGTAGCTGTTTTCATCATTTGAGTGCTTGTGGTCCTTGGAGCCAATCATGATTCGCCATCATGATCACATGCTCAAACTGGCCAATAATAGCGTGCACCATGAATTTCTTTTTCGTTTTTTCTTTTTTTTCGTGACCGCAGCGGCGGCAATGTTGCCGACCGATAAATAACGAAAGCCAGAAATGTGAGCTTTCGAATGATACAAAAATGGCGCTGGCAGAGTGCATATTTATCGAGTTATGCGTGACGAAAATCGGGCGCGATTTGTCCCCAATTTAAAGGGCAACGCTTGCGGATTCGCATCTTTAGATCACGATAATGAAAGAACTCACAGAATTGAACTTTGTCGGACCTCCAGCATATCCAGCATCGCAGTCGCAAGACTAAGACGAAATGGTGGCTGTTTTCATTATTTGAGTGTTTGTGGTCCTTGGAGCCAATCATGATTCGCCATCATGATCGCATGCTCAAACTGGCCAATAATAGCGTGTGCTATGAATTTCTTTTTCGTTTTTTTTTTTCGTGACCGCAGCGGCGGCAATGTTGCCGACCGATGAATAACGAAAGCCAGAAATGTGAGCTTTCGAATGATACAAAAATGGCGCTGGCAGAGTGCATATTTATCGAGTTATGCGCGACGAAAATCGGGCGCGATTAGTCCCCAATTTAAAGGGCAACGCTTGCGGATTCGCATCTTTAGATCACGATAATGAAAGACCTACGCAGTATTTTGTAGCCAAATTTCCTAGATAGGCGCGGAAACGTGTCGGGAACGCGGAAAGTAAAAATTGAAAATTCTAATCTTGGGCCAATTTTCAGTCTCAAAGACCCGGGTTCCCTCCACCCTAAGGGAAAGAATAAAGCAGTGATACTGGACAGCTACTGAATAGCAGAGTTTAGCATCAAAGATTGCCTCTGTAGTACAGTTCACTCTCGATATATAACGAACACACTTGTAGCAACATATCTGATATAATGAAGTAAATTTAGATTTTTTCTAGGCAATATCAGCATATATTGAAAACGTGCTTACAATGAGGGTATTTTCATGGCCTATGCTACTTTGTTATAACTATGTTTGAATGCACTAGAAGTTCCTATACAGTGAACAATCAATTTTCCGGACATGCCCGATAATTCAGACCCCTTCGCGCCACCTCCACATACCCCATAGAGTCAGTGTATAAGAAAAGCTGAAATTTCAGACAAAACAACCCTTCGCCATCTGATTTTCCAAACTTCTTGCCATGACGGCAGGTCAACAGCGTTATCGAAGCAACCACTGCTATTTTATCTCTCCGCCTTGAACCGGCACTCTCACTGTAGATCTGCTGGCGGCTGTAGCCGCCAATGCGGCAATGCTTGGCCTACCTGCTTCGTTATTTGCTATAAAACTTCTTGCTGTTTGGTTTTTCATTGAAAAAACTTCCTGTTGTCAGCAATGGCGCTGACTCTGCTGTTGTAATCCTCGCCAGTGGCTTCGAAGCTCGGAGAGCACGATGCGGTGCACAATGCTGGTTCCCGAAAGCTAGACGGTGAAAGCTCGACCGTTGTCGTATAAAAAACCTAGTGCCGCTGACGAAGCGTCCATTGTACTACCGAGTGTCTTGAGTGTTCGAGTGACTTTAGGGAAAAAGGGGACGAGAGATTATAGTTATAGGCCAACTGTGCCTGGTTTGCAGGATGCTGCATCTGTGTGGCCCAGACGGTGCACAGAATGGTTCGCGGCATCGAGAAGGAGAGCCACTGACAGGCCCGTTCGACGACAAATTTCGATAATGCTATCCTCTCCAACTATAGTACTAGATGTCATGACTGCCTCTGCGCAGTCGCTTGCAGGATTGCATGTGAAACATCAGGCACACATTGCACACACACGCTATACTGGCTATACACGTACTACAGTACATCGTACATGCACCAAGCTCGTTCCACATCATAGCTTAGTCAGATGGCACAATGCCAGCCCACTGAAATGCTTACAGCTCAATAAAATGGGTACAAATTATTTGTAAACACATCTATGAAATTTTTTTATATTGCTTAGCCATTAACAGATAATAGAATGAAAACTTTCTTTTTGTTTTTGAAAAACACGTCTATCGAGTCAGGCAACACAAACAGTTAGGCAGCGAACGCACAGTGGCATAGGCCCCTTTTTTGCTCCATGTAGCCAAGCCAGCGAACAATCTGTGTCTTCCTGGGTCTATCTCTGCTGTGAGAAGTTCGCCGTGAAAGTTTGCTCCGTGTAGCCTGGCTCTAAGTGGTAAAGCATACCAAAAGTGGAAAGGGGCTATTGTCATGGGACACAGTATGTATTCCTTAATTATATATGCGTGCACCCTCCATCTCCTGTCAGAGTACAAGCACTGATATGCCTAATAAGTGTACTGGCAGGCCTTCGGAGCTATTTCAGATATGCCTGGGGCAATTTGAACCCTTGGAGGCAGTAAAAGGCATTCATTCATTTTTTTGGACAACCACATTCACGGCTGTGAGTGGCAAGTGAATAAGATTTTGTTTGAGACATTCAGTGCTGGTGCTCTTTGAGTCTGATGTTGACGCCTGATCTGTTCTCTCCTGTATGTGTTTTACAACATGATAATGGTATGTTTGGTAACAGAATTCTGTAGCACTATTAGCAATGTATGTTTTTTGCTTCACCACTCATAGCAGTAAATGTAGTTGCTCCCCACTTTTCTAAGACACAATGGTGTGTGCACATCAGGGACAGCAGTTTACATGAAAAGTAATTGAGGCATTTCACATCATAAGGAAAGGAGATGGTTGTGTTAGCCAGTGATCCATTGCTCCGTGTGTGACAAGGATTTGCCAGCCCATTTACCGTATTTACTCGCATAATGATCGCACTTTTCTGTAAAAGAAATTTATGCAAATTCAGGGGTGCGATTATTACGCAAATTAAATTTCCCGCAAAAAGAAAATAAATTTTTTTTTCATCCCGTGTTTGCTGTGGGATGACAACAGGTCAACAAATAGGCGGCTGCCACTGTATGTAGTGCGGGACACCAAAAAAAAATGGCGACTGGCGGAGCAAGTCGAACGTGGCGAATGCGATTTTTTCTTCTTCTCGTGAGTACATTGCATGCACTGAAACAGTCTTCTGTATCAGTAATGAATAATGTTAATATCGGCAACTTTGCGGCAATAGCGTAGCCATGTCCACTTTGAGAGGACAGAAACAGATGGGCGCACTTAGCTGCCAGTGACATAGAAATGCATGGCGGGCATGCTGTGGAAACTGCGGCATTTGTCTTCACTACTATCCTAATGTGGCCTGTTTCCACTAAGTGTGGGCGAATATCTTAGCTGTGCTACAAGCGTCGGTGTATGAATAGGGTACACTTCTAACGTATCAGTGTAAACGTGGCTACTATCGTTGCCGCTCGCGATTTGTTGCATGTGCGTGAGTGGAGACGAGAAGAATCGAGAGGCACCTTTGTTGTTGTTGACCACAACCATTATAAAGCCTACACATAAAAGTTTGGTTGTAGCTTTTTTTTAGTCATGGAAGGGCAGAAAAGTGATGAAAGGAATGAAATGGGGCATTTGCTTAAGAATGTTTGGTGCATGCAGACCGCTTGGTTTGTCTTGAAGAGTCGTTTGCGTAGCGTTCGACAGATGGTAAGCGCGATCATTATTAGCTAGACTTGGCACACGGCATATTGCTGTGGCAAGTTCAGGGTGCGATCATTATACGGGAAATAAAAAAAATTAATTTTGACGACAAAATCAGGGGTGCAATCATTATGCGTGGAAATACAGTAGATTGCTGTGTAGGTGCAAGTATTCGCTACTTATTTGTGACCACAAACTAATGCTTGCTCCATTTGGGGAGGCTCGTAATGATAATTGCAGTGCTTGGCAGCTTGGAACAGCACTGAACAGGCCAGCAAAAGAAGTGGACAATGGACACTGGATCGGTCACTGAAGTGTTGACCTGCTGTTGTAGGTTCATCTGGTGCAGGCACAAGCCCAAACACTGACTTCAGCCGCAGGAGGTGCATCGACTCCTGTGACGGATGGCAGCGGTGGCCTGGAATCCCCCGACCTGACAGACGGGGGTGCCTCCCAGGGGGCAGCCGATGGGGCGAGCACCCCGACGGGCGCTGGCAGTAGTGGTGGCAATGCTGGCCTCAGGAGACTGCGCCGGGTGGCGTGCACCTGCCCGAACTGCCGCGAGGGTGAAGGCAGGTCAGTGGCACCTCTTGTCATGCCTTGTGATGTGTTTTAGTTTTGCTGTTATCAATGGTTCATGTCTCTCATTGTCTTGCAAGTTGTGCTGACATTACAAGATTGCGTTTTCACCACAATGTTTGTTTTTATCAGCTTTTAGGCAGCCATGATAACCAGCAATGTTTGGTAAAACTTGCTAAAGTTGTTTGGTGTGTAGGCATTGTGGAGTACTGTTCTATATGAAAACACAATTTGTTTCAGTAAAATTTGGTACGAATACATGGTCTAGTATAACAGGTCCAGCAGCAATATGAAAATGTTTAATGTGGAACTGTGAGACAAATAGTGTAGAAGCCAGGAAAGCATAACAGACAGACCAATTTGGTGGACTGTAAGAGAAAGTGATTAAAAGCTTCAATATATTTTAATGTCGATCAGAGTAAAGCATCCTTAGTGCGGGGACAATGCTTTCTGCCAGTTTGCCTGTGATCTTTTATTGTAACCATCAGCCTTGTGCAGGTAAGAAGGAGCAGAGCCATGATTCCTTGCGTCTCGTCATGCAGGAGTAGCGAGAACAAGCGACGGCAGCATGTCTGCCACATAGCGGGCTGTCATAAAGTCTACGGGAAAACGTCTCACCTGCGGGCCCACCTGCGCTGGCACACCGGCGAGCGGCCCTTTGTTTGCGAGTGGCTCTTTTGTGGCAAGCGCTTCACGCGCTCTGATGAACTGCAGCGACACAAGCGCACCCACACAGGTCAGTCTTTTGTTTTACAGAATATACGAATGGACATGTTGGTAATTCGTACTAAATAGAATGGAGCAATCAGAAAGATGAATGACGAGACAAGATGAAGCATTCACAAGACAACCCAGTGCTTCTTGATCTTGTCTCATCCTTTGTTTTCTTTCTGTTACTACTGTTCTGTCCAGTCCACCTTTAGTAGGGGTGTGTGAATACAGTCCAACCCACTTATAACGATTCCAGATGTAGCAATCTATCCATTATAACGACCATCTTTCAGTGCTTTTGCAATTTTTCTACCCTACCTATTGAAACTGTGGCCAAATATAGCAAACATTTTTAATATTGCTGTACTCTTATTAGAAACACTGAAGCACTGTTGTGGTAAAATTATGGTGCACACAATACGGAAAAAGTACTCTAACATGGTTATAATGAAACAGGATGTAACGAATTACATGAAATTTCCCTTGAGATCCTTACAAAGTTCCATGAAGTTAAAACCTCAATTTAATGAAGTGAGATTTCGTGCTAATGGATGCACTCGAACCTGTTATAATGAAGTTGAAGGGGAAGCCAAAATTACTTCGTTATATTGACTATTGCCCTTTACTGCAGTATATGCCCAGTGATGTGCAAAACTTTAAACATGCAATAAAACACTGGTTCCGCGGCCTGCCATATACAGCTACGTGGTTGTATGTGCAATGATATTTTAATAAAACAGTAGCAAAAGACTCGCCGGCGTGTGCAACATGAGACTTTTTAGCACCTGATGCGCCAGCCTTTACGTTAGTGTCCTTACGTTCCAATGCGATGGTCTTTCACTTCCGCTTTCCACTTGGCTTGCTCATATTGTCATGAAACAGCGACACAGTTGATGGGAACAGATAGCACGCTGCGATGCAAATCCGTTGTGTTTATGAAGCATGGGTCACACAACACAGGGTGCCAACTACGCAGCTGGGGTGGCATTCTCCATCACAAAAGCAGGAACAGCTGGGCAAGTTGGTAGGGTAACATAACTATAAAACAGTGTCAGGGACGCAGGCAGCAAAAAAACAACAACGCATTGTCCTGTCATTTCGTTTCTCTGTTGGCATCCCTGGTACTGCTTAATGATTATGTGACCTCCATGACCTCTGGCGATAGTTTCACTTTTGCGTGATTTCGCGAACCCATCAAATTGTATGGCCAAGAGAGCTTGGCGCAGCGCCAGAAACACTGTCGGCTATATACGTGGATGCATTCAACCAGTGAAAACGAAACTGTTTGATCCTCTGCTCTCAAGTAGCCCCATGGCTGCCGTGGCTCCGCTGTCAGAATTCATGTAAACCATAGTCCTAACCAAGTCCCATGTTGCACACATTGAAGATTCTTTTGTTGTTATATTCAAATTTCACCACATTCATGGCCATATAGCAGTTCCGCCGTCCGCCAAGCCATCTTTTTATTTCCATGTTTGCAACTGTACACCCCATTGGGCATATATTGCAGTAAATAACAATGATGAATACAACGAAGCAACGGATATAACGAGGTCATTTCTGCTCCCCCTTCAACTTTCTTATAATGAGGTTCGAGTGTGCAAAACAGGCCTTCTGAAGCACGAGATGGGCGTGCAGCATGTGCTTCCCTGCTCCAGTCCTACTGTTATATGGAGGTTACGCTTCGTCGACAGTTCGTTTGCATCGTTGCTGGTAATGAATTGTGATGACATTCATTATTTTGAACTTTGTATTTTTTCTTCTGAGGTGACACAGAAAACATAACTTTTCGGCTCCCTGTACGCTCAGCATCGTCTGACTGACACGCAGCCATAATGGCAGCATGTATGCCATAGTAGTTTCTGTTTGATGCCAACTAGAATGCTTTGTTCTTGTATCCAGAATCCAGTCAAGTCCTGCCGATTGTGTATTAATCGCAAGCTCTTGAAGAAAAATGGTGGCTGTGCTCATGATTTTGAAATGACTGGTGATCAGAATTAGGAGACCTTTTTAAGGAACTTTGAGGCTGGAGATCATTCCTGAGTTTCACGTTAAACACACACACACACACACTGCCGTCCGTGTTTTCTTGTCTCCATCTACATTAGCCTTGCACTGTAAACATATTTTAGGATGATCCACCAACTAGTCCAAACATTTACCTTGCACAAATTCAGCACATTCTTCTAAAATGAAAATTCGCAGCTACTGTGATAACTGAAATATAGGCAGAGTTTTTTCGAAAATGTGTATTTAGTGTAAAAGTGCCCCCTCGACTTATAGTGGTCTTTGGCAGAATTTCAACTTTGCCTGGTCACTAGTAGATAAGAAAGAAAGAAAAAAAATGTGAGCATCATCACTTTTGTTGCTGTTGCAATTGTGAATGTGGGAACAGCGCAAGCTCTCTGCAAATGTGCTTTGCTACAGCCTTTAAGTGCAATATTAGCAAATCTCAGCTCGACTTGAGTGCTGCATTTGAAAACAATGTGGTAGAATATGCAGAAGCAAATGGGAGCATGGCAGCGCTCCACCATTTTAGTATAGTGTGCTAGGACTACATAAGAACTTCAGTTTGGCCTAGTTGGTGTTTACTGCATATCATATTGACCGCAAATAAAGACGGGGACAGCGGAAGAAAACACATAAACGAACACGGGCGGTAACTAGTCCTAGTCTAGTACTAACCAACACGGGCAGTAACTAGTACTAGTCCTAGATGTGCTGGGACTAGTAGATTATAATCTTAAGGTTTCAACTAACAAAGTGAAATGGTGCAACTGTAGACTTTCATCGATACCTTCATTCTGCTATCACTATGCATACTGAACTTGAAGACACCACAGAGTAGTTTCTATGCGAGCATTACACATGACTTCTCTCAGTAACAGCAGGTTTAATTCATCGGGAAGGCCAGTTCAATTCACTCATAATCACACAGCAGGCTTCGCTTAACAAAGAAGGCTTGACATCATGAGAGTGGTTGTTACTTGTTAATGCTTTGTGATAAGACTGCGGTGGAAGAATGACTGTCTCTCATTGCATATTTTGAAGAGTGAGTCCACATATATGAACTACTGATATAATGACCACTTTTCGTGAAACTATCGAGTTCGTTATAAATGGGTTCAACTGTATTTGAAAAATTTTGATAACGAATTGAAAATATTTCAATACAATTGAGTGTTTAAATCAAATGACTTCCATTAATGCAGCTGTGTAATACAGCTTTGTTATGCGGTGAAGCACACCAAGTAAGGAAAGGTGCCACTGTTATGGGACATAGCATGTGTTCCTTAATTTACGCATGTACATGAGCCGGCTAGTGTTTTATTGCATCCTGCTTTGTGCTTGCAATCACACGACCTTCTCCTAGGTAGTATGTTCATTGTGTGAGCTGACTTGCATGCTCATCTTTGTTGCATCGGCCGCCATGATGACCACTTGTGCAACGTAGCGCAATAATATGCACACAAAGGTTAGATAAATGTATAGGCTATGCCAACTACTGCATTGCTGATAATATTAATTATTTATGTCTTAAGTTGTGCTGCTATGTTGATCAACCTTGCTAAGAAAAGAAAGGCTGGTAGTCGGGACTACATTCAGAAATATTTGCAGTTATGGCTATTCACACCTTATAGAATATTAAGCAGTATTGAAACTAAATACTAATAAATAAAATATTAAAGTTATAATATTGTATTCGTGATTGAAATTCTGAATATTTTCACATATTTCATGAAAGAATAAATTTATGTCAAAACGTTTCTTTCTAGCTCTGTATCAAGGAAAGTGAGCACATAATGCTACACAAAAGAAATAAGAAATGTTATTGCACATGTAAAAAACAAAAGAGCTGCAGTCGTCCCCTTCCATTCCAAATGATTATACTGTAGAGTGGCGACCATGCAAACAAAGTTCATTTTTACTCTCAGTGGTAATGGTAGGTCAGCAAATGCTGCAAAATACAGTAATTTCATTACTTTTTGAGTTAAAGTATATGATAAATGCAGGGAAAAAATGCATGTTCACATTGAAAGTTAAGAAAGTATATGGGCACCTTAGAACACAATAGAAAAATGTCCAGTCTTTGTTATCTTTTTTATTTAGATGTAGAAGTATGGGAAGGTAGGCTCTGTCAGAGCTGTGGTAAAGAATTACGGCAGATGTGTGAGGCACACCTCGATGGCTCTGCCTTTTCACCTCGACCCTGTTTTTCACTGCAGGGGAAAAGCGCTTCCAGTGTGCTGAGTGCCTGAAGCGCTTTATGCGCAGCGACCACCTGTCCAAGCACCTCAAGACCCACCTTAGCAAAAAGGGCGCGATCTCCGGCGTGAGTGCAGCGGCCAACGCCTCACATGATGACTTTGCCCCAGACTCCTGTGACCTGGAGATGTCTGTTGACGTCTCGGACCACGACCTCTCGATAAACGAGTCGGCTCTTGCCGAGAACAATGGCACCACACATGTCCTCTCCACTTGAGACTGCACATCTTGCCAGCCCTGTGCATCTCATCACACATCTGACTCCTATTTGCTGTGTTTCCCACAACACTTGTTGTGGTGTTAGATCCGTGCATTCGAATGTTCAACGGTCTTTGAATCATTTGTGCAACAAGGACATATTTGTCTGAGTCTTGAGAATAGCACTGCATCTATGTCCTGCTTTGAGCTAGCACAGCAAACAGTACAAGAGATTTTGTTTCATTTGTATGGCAAAACCTAGTCATAATGAAAATTATTAGATGAAATTAGCTATTTCCTACAAATTGATGCAAGGAACCTTTTATTTTAGTGTGTCATGGAATATTTACTGATCATTTCAAATTTACTCATCATTTCAAGCCAGTTAGGCCGAAATTTTATGCTATGCAATGTTTCTAATAACTTGCCTTTTGCAGCAGTTAAAAACTTCTAAAATTGTTATGCACCAAACTGCAGATTTGGAGGCCATTTTACTTTCACACTCTGCTACCACAGTCTCCCAATACCACCACACACTACCAAAGGCTGTGCACATTACATGCTGTGACATGGTTGAGTTTTCTGGACTATCATGCCAAGCTCCGGAATAAAACGTGAAGAGCCCATTGTGCAACTTGAAGCACATGCTGTGCCGTCTGAATGCAGATGTCATGAACTGCTGCACACTCACAGTAAAGTCAGTGGGCTCGCAACTTCACATTGCAGCTTGCATGTTATCAGCATACTGTGAGTGTGTCACTAAGGCAGTGCAAGCCTCTGATTTCACACAGTGCTCATTGCTGAATAAGGTAGTTTAATGAAATAGCTTTTTCGTTCAAGTTTAATGGCGTCTGCTTGCATCCAGCAACAAGCATCGTACAAAATCTGAAGACTTGCAGTGCTCTGCCGGCAGACTTGCAAAATGGCAACAAGCCAAGTGGTCACCAACAGCATTAGATCAGGAGTTCAAACCCTTTGACTTGACTGAGCATGTAGAGCAGTTAATTGTGGTTGCAGTCAGATAGGGTGCCACATATCGCAATCTGCAAGAGCAAATTGAAATTATTTGTCAGAAAAAAAGATTCACTTGTGCACACGTTTTTTTCATATTTTTTGTGTTCCGTTGGTGGCACACAGCAGGATATGTTGCATCAATACTGTCCCTCCTCCTGTGGGCAACATTGGCTGTAATGTTCATAATGAACTAATTTAGGCTCCCTGTTTAAACATCATTATAGCGAGGTTTTGCTATAGTTAGATAAAAGTGGACACACTCACAGTAATAGTGGACTCTTATTGTGCCAGAAGAGATGCAGGTTGCTGTGAAACTCAACCTGCCTAGTAGGCTGAGAAAAAGCTGTGGGTGCGAGGAAGCAGAGACGCGAGTAATTAGTCGACAAACTTCTAAGGTACAGGTGTTCGCAGTACAGGTTTGGATGCATAGGAAAATTAATAGGAGGCCTGGCGTCCATAGCAGGTGCGAAAAGTACTGCAGTAGCTGTGCCACATTAACAAGGTCTGTGGTGAGCTCACTGATTGAATCAATGATGTGCGCAGGACAAGCTGTTGTGTGTGACTCTAGGCCATAAAAATACTGTTAAATGTGGGAAATACAGCAAAAGAAACTTTCTGCAGCAGGGACACTGAATGGAGCACTCTTAGTTTCAATATTGGCATGTGAGTGCAGCTAAAAAAGGTGCAAGTTGGAAGTCTCACGTTTCAAATTTTTTATTAATTATTGCTTGCTATATTATGCTCGTGTGTGCTTGTTATGAATCTAAAAAAAAATGAAAGCAATGTTTGAACATAAAACTTATATCGGTGGCTCATGAAATTGCTTATCTTGTTGCGCTTCACTTACTCATCATCTTCATCATCAGCTTATTTTATGTCCACTGCAGGATGAAGGTGATCTCCAATTACCCGTGTCCTTCGCCAACCAATTCCAACTAGCGCCCGCGAATTTCCTAGTTTCAATTTCCGACTGCGTTTCCCTTCTCTTGGTACCCATTCTGTAACCCTAATGGTCCAACAGGTATCTAACCTGCGCATTACACGACCTGCCTAGCTCTATTTTTTTCTCTTAATGTCAGTTAGAATATCGGCTATACCTGTTTGCTGTCTGATCTAAACTGCTCTCTTTCTGTCTCTTAACATTATGCCTAGCGTTCTTCGTTCCATCACTCCTTGCACGGTCCTTAACTTGTTCTCAAGCTTCTTTGTCAGTCTCCAAGTCTCTGCCCCATATGTCAGCACTACACTTACTATTATTTGACAAATGCCATCCGTCACTCCAACTGTGAGAAACTGACAGCACTTTATCACTGAAATTATCCATTCATGAGCCACACACCCCTTTTTTAAGTGGACACCTTGTCAACTGCAACTGCACGGTACTCGCACTGCACTATGAATTGCAAAATTGTAGTATAGTGTGATTGCACTCATGAGTGATTACTCGCAAGAAGAGTCCACTTTACAACTTTATACTTCCTAATTTGTGTTCTCTTTGTTCACGCTAGTACGTGGGTATCATGGCAGACAATGGAAAAATTGAAGGGTTCGGTTGGGCAGCAAAGATGCTTCCAGACTCACCAGTGCTCTCTTCAGTGACTCTAGCTGTAGTGTATATTTATCCATCTCAACATTATGCCTGCATGAATCTCCAGAAATTGATGAGTATGTGTCCATGGGCTGTGTTATGTCACAAACATCTTTCATAATCATTGGGAGGACATTGTGCTTGCTGATTGTACCATGTACATGTTTGAAGTGTGTGGCAAACTTTGGAGATTGTGAATTTTTATTTTCATCGCTCACTGTAATGCTCTGAAGTGCCATATAGATTTAATTTGTCCCAGATGTTCAATCAAACTGTTGCTGTCACATTCATCAGCTATATGCACTAAAGGTTTGCTTTAACAGAAGGGATCACATTACTACATTGTAAATTGATGCTTTTTAAAAATTGTGCTCAGCTGTGTGACCATCATGGTGCAATGGTTGAAACAAGGAGTTGGCAGCTTTCTTCGTTTCCATTACAGCAGGCCTCTCACCCCTTTGGCTATCTTTAGCATTTCATTTCTGTTTCAGATGAAGGTGCCGAGCTTGATTCTACCTTGGTAAAATCCTGTTTTAATAAATTTGCAAGAAGAAGAAGCAATAACTATTACCGTGCCAATTTTTTTGCTCAAGAATGTAATTGGAAACAGAATCTCTCAAGGATGCATTTATTTTAATTTTATTTTGCAGAGAAACCTGTGTGCTTCCATGGTATAATTTGTGTTTTCATTATGTGCAAATGGCACATGCCCAAATGGTTGGTGCTCACAATCATTTGTGAATAACATATTTATTTTAATATTAAGTGAGCTATGTTTTTTTTTTTTCAGACTTATTTCAGCATAATGCACATATGGTAAATGCAGTCAGAATGGCTTCAAAGTACTGGCTGTTGAAATGATTATGAATTCCAGCTCACATTTTAGTCTACTCCAGTCAACAGGAACATAGGAGCTGCCAAAAAGCTGCCAACTTCCTGAAAAATACATGACCAAAATGTGTGGAGTTGTGTGGAGGCACCACACAACTTTCTTCATGAGTGCATTGATCCCTTCAATTCAGGCTCTATGCCCAAGCCACAAGGACAGGGATCTTTCAAGAGTTCTGAAGACTCTAGGGCAGTCATTATACGTTTTGTATGTGCTGTTGCAGAATTTGTGTTTCCTGTGAAAGTTCATATCAGAGGAACTGGCATTTCGGTGGTGGAGGTTTAAGTTGAGCTTGTCATTGCAAACAACTCGCTTCCTACACCTCACTGTAGCAGAGTACCCAAAGTTTGCCCTCACTGAACATGGTGGTTACATCAGCAAAGCCGTGCTTAGTTAGCCCACAACATTTTCTTGCTAGCTACGTCTGAGAAAGCGAGAACGAACTTCCCTCTTTCAAGGGAAGTTCCCATAATTTGCATTAGTCAGATGATGGCTGCAAGTATGTTGTTGCGGCTTTGTCGTGGAGAGTCCATTACTTAGACTTTCTGCAAGTTGTAAAGATTAATGTGGAGATTTTATGCTCATATGTGTCGTACCTTGGACACTTCACTCGAGGTGACATTGTGGTGCCGCTTTTGCACTTGTTTGTAATCTTGTGAAGTACAATTTTTGTTACTAATATATACTGAAGCAGCATATCTGCAACATGCACACTGTGTGCCAAGTTTATGGAGTGCTCATCCTGCCTTGCTGAAGATTCTTTTCTTTTTGTCACCTGAGCTTCATCATTGTAGCACTTTTATTTCTAGTGCACACATGTTATAGTCATTTGTGCATGCTGCATTTGTCGTGAGCATATTTGATTGCTTTGTGCAGATCATCACATCACTAACATATGAAATCAGTTTTGACTACACATCAACACTGAGCATAAAGACTGCACCAACTTCATTTTTTCTTATTGCTTTTTATCTAGTATGTTGTACAGGTTGTGATGGCCACTTTCATATGACTGATGTAAATACAGATGATGGTGTAGCAAGCTTTCATACTGGGTGTTTTTGCACTTTTCATATGTGAGAAATGAAGTGTTGCAGAGTTTGAATGCAGGTACCTCATGTCATCCATTGTTTTGTGTGGTATGGCTATCATCCACAATGACAACTTCTCAATAGGAGCATGTTAAAATGCTACTCTGGCATAAATGTACAGATTTTGAAATTGCAGCTATCACAGTATGGGGAAATAATTTAGGTCATCCAAGATTGAAATGTGCTTGTTGATGTTAGCATCTCATTTCTACAGCCCCTTCTCCCATTAAAATTCAAAAAAATTAAATCATACATTTGCACGGTTTGTGAGGGTTACTCTTTGTCAGAAGATTGTTGACTAGCACATTTTTGTATATTTTCTGAGCAGGGAAAATGTGTTGCGATGCCAAACACCATGTCATAAACTCAGAAAGCATGTTATTGAAGGTGTCAAATAAAATTGAACAATGTTGAACACCTTACATCCTGTCTTGGTATTGTCATTTTATGATAATCCAAGCTTCTGTAGGGTCTTTGTGTTTGCATGTACAGCTTCGTAGGTGGACAAGGCATTTGTTGTTTCCTCTGCACATGTAGCACCGACCCACTGTGGCGGATCGGGAGCGGTTTGCACAAAATGACAAGTTTAGAAAATAAAAACTCTTTCTGGGGTAAAACATGTTATTGCTTTCATACAGGACGTCTTGTACATCGGAAGAGCGTGACAGTTGCGGTAACGCAGCAGTCCTTAACGATGTGGGGGAAAAAAAAATATGTTTGGGCAGATGACAGAAAATATTGTTTGCTATAGTCGCTCTCAACAACACTAAAAAGAAAGTAACGTTCTCCGGATCTATTTTGCCCCCAAACAAGTGTTCCTTGCGTTTTCTTGAAAATTCTGCGCTCGCTACTTTCTATCAAGAATGCCATGTAACGCTGATAACGCGCGTGCCGTTCGTGAACAGGAACTACCGGGCGCACAACGTTAAAAAATAAACGGCACGCGACATAGTTTGGGAGCAAGCCCCAAATGACATAAACATTTAAAGCGAAGTAGAAGCCGCGAAACATGGCGAATCCACGGCCGCCATTGCCGAAGTGGGTGGCCGCCATGGAGGGTGGCTGCCGTGTCTCGTCTAACTATAGTGCTGGCGTCACGAATGGGTCCAGTAAATTTGCCAGCAGATATACTGCTATGCAATGGGCGCACACATCTTCAAAACATTGCGGCGATATTGTAAAGGAGGTACGTTGCTGCTAGTCGATCTACTGCTAATGCGGCGCGCTTGAAAAGAAATTTAAAAAACAAAAATGGCGGCTTCGACAACACCGCGCGTGCACCGAGGGACGAAACCTAGCCTCTGCGTTATCATTGGCCTAAAACAGGCACGTGCGCGTAACTATCCGCCCTCTAGAGGGAAATCTCTGCATGTCGGCATCCATTTTGGATTTCATCTCCGTTTGAGTATGGAAAAGAAATGTTGTGTCAAGAATTGCCGCACTAACTCGGGAAAAAATACCAAGGACATTTTATTCTTCAACTTTCCGAAAGCTCAGAATCAAAGGAAAGAGTGGGAAAAAGCCATAAACGTGAGGTGTTTTAAATCTAATAATGCCACACTGCTGTGCTCCCGCCACTTCCTTGAAAACAACTTTCATGCGATTCGCGGTCGATCAGTGTTGAAAAAAAATGCAGTGCCATCGTTGGAATTAAATCCAAAGCCCGTGAAGGCACCGTTGTGTGTAAAGAAGCAACTGGGTGAGTGAATTTCACATTTTTTAATCCAGTCATACCGTGTTATATTACTTTAGTGGATGCGTAAACCTAGCGGTGCTTTTATTCTTTCTCCTACTTCCCATGCTAAGCAAAAGAGACGAAAAAGGGAGAGAAAAAGAATTTGGAGAAGAGCACCGTACCAAACCAAAAGAGTAAGTTCTTTCAGCAACATTTTCACGCGCAACGTTTCTATGCGCTTAAACAAGCTTTAGGCGGCGATGTGCAGTGCACCTCGGGGTTCCGTTAGCGATGTATAGCAACTCTGCATAAAGCTTCTGCCTTTTTTCACACAGCAGCACCGTGTGAAGCAAAAGAGACGAAAGCGGTAGAGAAAAAGAGTAAGTGCCTTCAGTCACATTTACACGCGAAGTTGCTGTCCGCTTAACGTGTTTTTAGGCGGCGATGTTCAGTGCACCTCAGGGTTCCGTGCGCAGGTGCTAACTGGTGTAGGATTTAGCGTTAGCGATCACAGATACATTGCAGTTTTGACTAAAGGTTCTGCTCTTTCTCACACAGCCGTCCGGTGTCAGTTGCCCACGCGTTGTTGAGCGCACTCGGCACGGTTTCAGCGGGAAGCTTGTTCGTGCTTGTTTTCCAAATGTTTGCTGTCTGTTGCATTCGCCCATCAGGTGGTTGTGGCATTGTTAGGGAGAGGAGGGGGGGGGGAATAAAAGAGCAGAAAAATGATTTAGCGTTTTACTGATATTTAAGCGAATCCTCCGAAGTCGTGGAGATATAAAGTACTATATTGTGAACGTTCGAGCGGATAAGAGAAGTGTCAGCGGTAAATGCGCCTTGTTCTGTTATACATGCGTACGATGACGTAAAAAAAGATGTGGCACTGAATATTTCATTGTAGTTGAACGGGAAATAAGAAACGAGAGCTGCAGATACCTCGCGCTGCTCTCAATGAGCATCATAACATGTGCTGCTAGCGCGTCACCTCTACTGACGGCGATCGCACTGGCGAAACACTTCGCATGCGAGAGCGAAGAATATTAACGATTCATTTTTGCATCCGACACTATAACATCGCATGCAGTGATCTTTAATAGGACCTTACACGTCTCCAAAGAGCAGTACTGAAGGTTTTGTTTCAAGGGAAACATCTGAATAATCTGCTTGAAAAACAAACATTGAAAACATTTGCATGTTTACTGATCATGCAATGAGAATGCCGTGCAAGTTCGTGAGACTGCAGTCATTCAGCAGTATTAGATAAAAATACATTCCCCCCTATTTTGCCTCAAGTATAATACTAGATATGCATGCCTCCTGCTGGGTATATTACTTTGCTTCTGTGTTGCCCGTTGCATGGGAATATCAAACCATTACGTTGCACTTGAGTCTGTCTGTGTCAGGTTTGTTGGTTCATACAATCAAACTTGTTGAATCAAACTTGTTGCTTAACATTACGGATCACTTTCTTGCCAGTGAGCTGTTTTTTTTTTTTTTTTCAGACTTGTCAAAATGTTTAGTTTGCCAGCAACCAGTTGCTTTCATGTACGAGTTTCTCACCGACGCTCACGCCCACAGAGCATTTGCCTTGAAGAAATTCATCTGTGGTCACTGCCTCCATGAGTTTGAGAGCTTCAGTGACATGATGTCACATGTCACTAGCATTGGATCGGCTAAGGAGTATGTGCCTGACAGAAGTGAAGTCGCACCAGTTCCTCGAATGGCTCCACGTCGAGAGTATCCTTGTCCACAGTGCAATGCTGTCTTCGGAACCACTATGGCAAGACTCTATCACGAAGTTACTCATACTGCTGTAAGTGAGGAAGATTTCTGCAAGCAGCTGAAGCTCAAGGCAAACGTTGTGGATGCATATGAGGAGAGTACTGCCAATAGGCGTGAGAAGACTGCTGCCAGGAAGCCACTACTAGCGGGGAGACGACGTAAGATTCTTGCTGCTGATCCATCTGAAATCTGTTTTGATGAACCACAAGAGAAAAGAAAATCTCGGTCTCCTGAGCATGAACAAGAAACAAAAAAGCTGTGCAGGGCAAACACTCCAACTGGTAGAAAGCAGTTGAATACCCTCAGTTCATTATCACCGCAGAGGAAACAGGAGCTTGTGTCAATAGTTTACTGTAATTGGTGTGAACAGAAATTCATGAGCCTAAGGCTTTTGGACAAGCACTACTGGTCTCAGCACCCAAACATGGACATCCCTTTGGACCTTGCTTTTGAGGTGGGCAGTGGGGATGTGACACCCAGACTGACACCGTGCTCAGCGTGTGCTAAACGGACTGCATGTGTAAAAGCCATACAAAAATTGCTTGATGAAGCTGTAACTGATGTTGATACAATACCCTGAGATTGCCACTGTGCTCTTATTTTTAAATAGCATTGAAAAAATGTCAGGCTGGTGGAAAGAGCAGCAACTTTGTCATAATTGCATTGCTCATTACTCTGGTTGTCTGTTGCTTGTCTTCTTGACTTAGCTGCCCGTTCTGTGCAAGTTCTGTGCGCGGCCAGTTTACACTCACTGAACCTGTATCACAGCAGCAACAGGAGTGGAGTGTGTGTCTAGGCATCCTGCCAGCTTATGTCCTCTAATCTAGAAAAAAAAATAAACGGCCACAGTAAAATGGCTAATGTTGTTGGTGCTTGTAAAGCTGGATTTGTTTGTTGTGACATGTAGAAAGCTGTGAGGGTTCAACATAATGAACTGTGGAGTGTTGAATCTTCATCGAAAAGTGCAATGACAGAAAGCTCTTCCAAATGCTGCAGATGTGGAATTGAAGATGTCACACATCTGAATTATGAATTGCTTGTCAAAACACCGCACCTCACACAAGTTTGTGCGGAAATTGCATGTCTTGGTCTGGATGTGTTGTCCAGTGTATATTTATGCAAGACTGAGGGCATTATTATACTTTGTTTTGTGCTTTGAAACAGTACAAAATTGCAGCCATATATGTGCAAATTGCAGATTTTTCAGTTTCATAAATGTTTTGCTCTAGTGTTTGACTTGGATAAAGCATATTGCCATGCATACTATTTTGCTAATGTTCCCTCTTTTTGCGATGGAAGGTTAAATTACTGTATGCATCACAATGCTCAGTTTGCAAGTACATATTAGGCTGATATTTAGGTAAGCAGACAAGTAACATAGGAGGTTTTATGTGCAAAGTGCTGCTGTTCTAAGCAATAATTGGAACAGCTTGCAAACTTGCAGTCTGCAAAAGCTAATGGTAAAACAAAGGGAAGGCACAACATGCCGAGGATGGAAAAAAGTAAGTTAATGGGGAGGTTAGCCAGTGTTTTCACCAGCTTTTTACTTTTTACTGGGAAAATGGTTAAAGGGCTTGAAAAGTGATATAAAAAAAGAAAAGATAAAAAGAGAAAGGTGTGCACACAAAGGCCATGAAATGTGCTACAATTCTTAGTTGACCACACACTTTTCCGTGCACTCCGCTAGTCTTCAAGTGGTGGAGCAATGCTTTCAAAGCCTTCTGTGTTGAACATGGTCTGGACCTTCGCAACTAGTGATTGTCCAGTTTGTCGAGCACAGTCGAGAGCGCTTTTCTAGCCAGTCATAGAGGAGATGCCTGATTGTCTCCTCACAGCCGCAGCTGCCATAAACAAGGCTGTCAGCCATTCTGATGCTGAATGAATAGGCATTCGTGAATGCACAACACTCCATTATTAGTCATATGCCTGTCATCTGAAAAAAGCAACATTTATGCATTCCATTTCTGGTGGAATCCTAATAGTGTCCTGGTTAATGTGATAGACATTGTAATCATTTGCCTTCCGGTGAGATCAGAATAGTATGCAGTTGAAAGCACCAAATCTTTTACTTAAGTTTCTTGTACAAGTGTGCAAGATTAAGTTGTGTGCACCTGCTGCAATAAGCAACTGTCCACAGAATACAGATCAATGAAGTGAAGCTGTCTTTAGATTATGTCTGTGAAATGTGCAGCCACGAAAAAAGTCCTACTTTTGATGTCCAGAAAGATTGTCATTAGCAATATGTGTTATTGTTGAAGCATGACCCTGTGTTTTAGTGAAACTTGTAGACCAAAATCCTTAATATCTTCATGTTAGGTAAACATGACATTTGCAGTTGACAGAAGGAAGCTTTGTACATTCTTATTTAACACTACCCATAGCCACTGGGTGAAGTATTGAAATGTTTTTATCCTCAAGGAGATTTCATGCCAGTTGGTTTTGAATCCAGTTCTGAGCAGTTATCTCCTGTATTGGAGAGTGATGGCAGCACTGCATTCTTACACTTCACTCATGTGATTGCTGAGCTGGCATTTCCTAATAAAATGGAAGTAAATATGTGCCCATTGTATTGTATGGTTGGACTTGGTGGTCGCAGAGACCCACAACCCTGCACTTGGGCATTTGACTCGGGCAGGGTGTCTACCAACCGGGAATTTTCAGGAATTTTCAATAGTCTGGAAATACTCAAGGAATTTTCGCCTCTATCAGGGAAACTTTGCTGTAATTTTATCGAAAGGGAACGAAGGTCGCGATAACGCTAGCTGGCTCGAGTAAAACGGAGAGGAATCGTAACGAATCATCGTTGACGCCGTGTCGACGGCTGGAGTTGCCATTGTACAGTCGACGGCTTCGCGGCACCACCAGGCCATTGTATAAGAACGTCTAAAATTTCGGACGCAAGAACCCTTCGCTGTCCGATTGTCCGTACTTTTTGCCGTGACCGCAGGTCCGAAACGGCCTGCGATTTTGAGTATCTCGAACCGGCGCTCTCACGCAGATCCGCTGGCAGCCGTAACCGTGGATCACCGCAGAAACGCCAATCGTAGCTGCTTCGACGTTCGCTTTGAGTTTCTCGCCGTTTGGTGCCGTGTTTTTTATTGAAAGGATTCGCCACTGTCAGCAATGGCACCGACTCCGCCTTTCTGCTACTGGCGATTGGCCTCGGAGCTCTGAAAGCGTTGCATAATGCCGGGTGCCGAAAGTCAGCTTTGCCTCATTACAGAACTGTTGCGCGGTAAAGCATAACAAGCGTGGGAAGGGGCAATTGTCACGGGATACAGTACGCATTCCTTAATTGTACGCGCGTGCAGCCGCCATCTCCTGTCACAGTACGAGCACCTACATGCCTAATAAGGGTACTGGCAGTCCTTCAGCGCTTTTTCGGATGTATCTGTGGCAATATTGAGCCCTCAAAATCGGTAAAAGGCATGCATTCAATTTTTTGTCATTCTCCCATTTTCGGAATGCCTGGTTTTTCGGACGTTTCGCGCCCCCTAGGGAGTGCGAAAAATTGGATGTTGACTGTACAACTAACCAAGAGGGTGCATCAAGTGGTCCGTGGGGTGAACGCGCGGTGGAAGGACAGTGAGAACAGAAAGCACCTACACATTGAGGAATGAACGGGAAAGGAAGCGTGCCGCCACTTCTTTAAAGGAGCTTGAGCTCAAAAAGACAAAGTGTTGGCTCACTCTGAGATGCAGGTTTCCCTCATCCAAACCAAAATATATATGTATTTTTTAATCAGCTAAGTGCAACACTGAGGCATTGTGCGGGGCTGAGAGTATGTCAGGACAGTTGAGGTTGACTTAATTACCAGCTGTTGAGAGAGAATCTCATTTGTGACAAAGTTCGGGCCTCATACCAATGAGCTTGCTATCAGTTGATAGAAATAGTTCATATTCGAAAATATTTCATTCGGTAAGCATCTCCTTCTTATTCGTATTTGAGAATGTTGAACTCGATTTGCAGTGGGTTTTACCATTCTTTTCGAAGGTATTTTATTCACTGTGCAGTCTATGAAACTCTTATTCCTTCTGTTTTCTTTTTTGAATAAACTAAGCGCTACTCCTTACTATTCAAACTGGATTAAGTAATTTTTATTTTTTAACATGCTTACAAGAGAGTGATAGCATTGGGCAACATAGTCTGAGCCTGTCTCGACGTAAAACAAAGTTCTGTTTCACTCAGGGAATTTTGCAAAAGCACTCAGGGAAAACCTGGGAAACTCAGGGAATTTAGAAAGGTCAATTTGGTAGACCCCCTGGGCTGCAAGGTCGCAGCGGTACACTGCTATTTTGATGTTTATGGTGTTCCTTTTATTTTTCACAATTGTTGGTGTTTGTTCTGTACATTACCCTTGCAGCGAAGCAAAGCTGTCTGGCAGGTGTCTATTGAAAGTTGTGCACAAGACAACATACTGCAACACTGTTCATTCCAGTCAAGCAAGTTTTGTAACCAAAGGTGCTCATAACTTCTTGCAAGCAAAAAGTGTGTTTCTAGTATAATTGCGTGATTTGAAGTGCGAGAACAGAACAGGCACTGGGAGATGAGCACTAACTTCACATAGTTAGAACATGTCTATGTCTGTCCTCCCATGCCTAACTTGTTCATGCAGTTCAAGTCTAGTAATTACGGAATACCAACTAGCCTGCTCGCAAGCCTTGGTAAATTGCATCTCCGAGTGTACTCATTCTTTTCTAAGGTGTTATTTTTTTGTTGCTTAGGTAGGAAAGCCACTGACAAAATTGCACAGCTGCAATGAGCAGTAGCGCAACTAATACTCCAGTCAGACGGGTAAATTTAGTGACACTGAGCAAGTGCGCTTTACCACAGCTAGTGTCACTTTGGCCGCGTGCTACTACACGGTGAAGGACTGCAGTGTCAGTGGGTGAGTCAGTCTGGGGATCATATACTTGTTATTTTAGGCAATATATTTGCAAAACAACATAGGCTTGCATTGCACACATTTGAGCGATGTGCTTCCTGTTAGGAAGTGTTGAGAGTGGCGAAGCATTGGTGGTTTATTTTGCAAATGACACGGGGACATTTACAACATTTGAAGTAGTAGAAAAAACATTTTCTCTGCTCCGCAATAAGTTTTATTTTAGTTTTGAACTGCTTCTATCAAGGCTACACACTTCAATGCAGCAAAAGCGAGCTTGATGAACACACTCGCTGGTGACAGCGTTCTACAGCAAGTGTCACTAAACCTTTCCATGTGACAATCTGCGAATTACACTATCGGCAAAGTGCACTTGACACTTAATTTACATGTCTTGACAGAAGTGTAGTACGAATAAAGGATTTACAAAAGTTGGACAAACTGAAGTTGCAAGCTGCTGTCTGTTATGTACATATAGATTAATGTGCATTGGCAAATCGGTGGCCATACCATGGGCAAATTTCAATGCAATTTAGAGAGAAGCACCTAAATTGTGCTGGGACTTGCAGACTAAAAGCTTCTTTTCAGGTGGAGTAGGGGGATTGATGATGATTCAAAAAATTAACTTAAGGCACGTTTCTTTTTTTCATTTTAATGTAAAAATTGGTTCTCATTATCGGCATGTGGCTAAGTGAAAACAAATTGTTGCAGAATGACAATATAAAAACAATCCATCACTAAGTATAGTTTCATTTTGTAAACAATATGAAGTTTTTTGTGTATCAATTTGCTAGTAAATTTGTTTTTCATGCTGTGGAGTTTCATCAGGGTCATGAATTTCACACACAAGTGGTGTTAGCGTAAAATGTTTTGTGGCCAATACATGGGTGTTATGCGTGCTCTCTTGAAAGTAATCGATTGTGCTATGGCTGCTGAAATTAACAAGGGCCTCTCACCAGGTTTAGACATTGCAAAGAGACAAGCATGGTACATAGATCATGCGGTGGTACTTGCGCCTGTGTGCACTTTCTCTCAAGGAAGTCCCCGCTTCTGGCCAGAGAGTCTTTCACATGCACAAATGCCTCTGCATAAGATGCACTGCCTGCAACTCTACCGTCAGTCGCTGGTAGCATGGTAACATCTACTTCCTGCTCCAATAACTAATTTGAAAAGTACTTTTGGTAAAATTCTCCCTAGATAGTGCCTTACAACTTCCAAGTGGGGCTTGGTGAGAAGCAGAGAAGGATGTTACATCAAATGTGACTCCAAGAGAGCTTAGCAAATTTCTTATAATTTGCATGTTTTTATTAATATTATTCCTCATTCATGTCACGATTTAATTAAAATTATTAGGAAACATTGAAATTGTAAAGTTTTATATCTATCCATCTTTGCACTTTAGTCAAAGAACATCTAAAAAATAATCCAATTAGAACGTTGAAATTTCTGTCACAAAGTGAGTATTTGACTGAACTAAAACAGTAACATTCCCATTGTAATTCATTTCAAAAACTGCCACGGTGGCTAGAGCATTGCGCTGCTAAACCTGAAAGCATATACCCTCAGGCTTAATTATGTGGCTTGGTGAGAAGCCCTTTAAAGGGCTCCTCACCAGGCCGCATAGCAAATTATTATGTTTATATGCTGGAAGTTGTTATGTGCCCTCTAAGGAGCGTTCTGCCACAAGTATTCTGCCGCAAAGATAGAAGTATTTAAAGTGCCGTGAACCCATGATTTCAGAAGGCGAGCATCACAGCCAACATAGACACTCTCTCCACTTGCCCGGTCTAGCCTCGTCAAACGAAATTCCTCCTCTGCATTTACCCATACTGGACCCAGAGGATCGTGTGGTGAACATGCCACACAGACCCCGCCTTCTCTCTCTCTCTCTCTTTTTTGCTGGGTGGTGCACCTCTGGTGATGGTCTCACACGTATGCTGATGCATTTGTCTTGTTTTGCGCGCTCTGCACGAGAACACCTGAGTAGCAGTATTAGTCTGTGCCACAATCGTGCACACTGAGGCAAACGGAAGAGGATGAAAAAGCATGATCATGCTGGAACTCGGTAGAAAATTACATTGTTTTGTTCTCTGTGCACACAACTGCACAACATGGGAACAAGCAGACGAAATGGAAGTACATTTCTCTTGCTATAGTACGAAGTAAGACAAAAACATGTAGACATTCGGTTTGTATGTTTTATTTCTTTAAACTTTAGTTCGTCTAATGAAGCAACAGATTAAACAAATAACTGATGTTGCCTTGAATAATTCTTGAAGTCTCGTGCATTATGAGTGATGTCACAGCACTGCCATACATGTAGGCGTACTTGCACAATTGATGTCAACCCTCCAGCTAGGAGCACAGCGCCCGTGTGAAGAATGGGCAAATAGCATTTGGTTTGAAATTTAAGCTCTTTCTGTGGTGCATAGTGATGTAATGCCTAGCAGACACTATCATTAGCGTGCATTTTATGTACTGTTACGGGGATGTTAGGAGTATATAAAGACTGTATTTACAATATATATACAGGATGAGTCAACGTAGACAAGATGGCTGACCACCAACAACATGCAGCAGCCAGCGTCTCGCAATCTTCTTTTTCCTCTGTCTTCTTTCATCCTTCCGTAACAGGACCGCCGGGTGGTAAAGCGCCGTCTCAGCGCATGGTAGGCAAAGAATTGCGAGCGAAGTATGGCTTCAGCCGTGAAACGTGCATGACGTTAACAGGCGTCGGACCTGAGGATGCATCAAACTGTAGCGGTGCAATCTCGTAGTTTATGTCGTTAACTTGACGTAGGATTTCATAAAGCCCTGTGTAGTGAGAGAGAAGCTTCTGGGAGAGGCCAACCCGACAACATGGTGACCAAAGGAGCACCTGGCGCGAACTTAACATTGCGATGGCACCGGTCACAACGCTGTTTTTGTATATACTGCGAGGCTAATAAACGAGATCGGGTGACTTGATGTGCCATGTGAGCACAATCGATGACTTCACGAGCATACTCAATTGCAACATGTGGCACAGAAGGGAGGATGGTGTCAAACGGCAATGTGGGGTCACGACCATACAAAAATTAAAGGGTGAATATCCTGCGGTGTCATGTCGGGACAAGTTATACGCGAACGTCGCGTAGCCCAGCGTGGTGTCCCAGTCACAGTGATCATTGGAGACGTACATTGACAGCATCTCTGTGATTGTTTGGTTGAGACATTCCGTAAGACCGTTCGTTTGTGGGTGATAGGCGGTGGACAGCTTGTGCTTAGTGGCACAAGAGCGGAGGAGGTCATCGACAACTCGAGACAAGAACAAGCGGCCGCTGTCTGTAAGTAACTGTCGAGGCGCACCATGGTGGAGAATAACGTCATGAAGGAGAAAATCGGCGACGTCGGTTGCACAACTAGTTGGCAATGCCTTTGTTATCGCGTAATCAGTAGTGACGGCGATCCACTTATTCGCTCTAGTTGTCGTCGGAAAAGGGCAAAGCAGGTCAACGTCTACGCAAAAGAACGGTTCAGAGGGAACTTCAATTGGATGGAGTCATCCGACAGGTGGCAGGGGAGGTTTCTTCCGGCGCTGACACAATTCGCAAGTTGAGACACGCACAGAGCGGTAGAGACCCGGCCAGAAGAACCGGCATCGGATGCGGTCGTATGTACGCAAAACTCCAAGGTGTCCCACGTCGATGCATCTTGAAGTTGTTCGAGAGCGATGGATCGCAGATGACGGGTAAGGACAAGGAGCAACTCGGGTCTGTCGGGGTCATATTGTGGGGTAGAAGATGCCGTCGTGCAGCACGAACATGCGGCACGTGCCGTCAGTGCTGCCAGATTGCACTCCAGCTATGATGGATTGTAAGGATTCGTCGCGTTGTTGTTCAGCGGGTGTGCTGGTCATGTTAGTGAAAGCCATCACGCAGGTCACCGGATCATGCACAGCAGGATCAGGGGGATCCACGGGGTGACAAGAGAGGCAGTCAGCGGCCTTGTGGAGGCGTCCAGTCTTGTAACTGACAATAAATGAAAATTCCTGGAGCCGGGAAGCCTAGCAACCAAGCCGTCCTGTCAGGTCCTGTAGAGAAGACATCCAGCAGAGTGTGGGGTGGTCTGTAACGACCGTAAATGTGCGGCCGTACAAATATGGCCGGAACTTGGCGACAGCCCAAACTAAAGCCAAGCACTCCCGCTCGGTGACGGAGTAATTTCTCTGGGCAGGTGACAACAGGCGGCTCGCGAAAGCTATCACACAATCGGTACCATTCTGTTGTTGAATGAGAACAGCGCCAATGCCATGGCCGCTTGCATCAGTGTGGACTTCAGTTGGTGCAGATGGATCAAAGTGGGCAAGTATGGGAGGGGTGGTCAGAAACTCGATAAGGGCGGCGAACGCATGAGCCTGCTCCGAGCCCCATGAGAATGACGTGTTCTTCTTTAGAAGATCTGTCAAAGGCCAAGCAACGTCGGCAAAGTTTTTGACGTAACGGCGAAAGTAAGAACACTGGCCGACGACCCATCGCTCGTCAGAAGCAGAACGTGGCACAGGGAAACTGTGTACGGGGCGTACGTTTTCCGGGTCTGGTTGAATACCGGATGCGTCAACCAGGTGTCCGAACATGGTAATCTGACGGCGCCCGAATTTACACTTTGTGGAGTTCAGTTGGAGGCCGGCTTTTCGGAAGACTGCAAGAATGGCAGCGAGTCGGGTAATGTGGCTGCTGAACGTGGGAGAAAAAACAATAACGTCGTCAAGGTAACAAAGACAGGTGGTCCATTTTTAGCCTTTCAGAAGAAAGTCCATCATATATTCAGATGTCGCAGGAGCATTGCATAGGCCAAAGGGCATGACTTTGAACTGATATAAGCCATCCGGCGTGATGAAGGCCGTCTTCTCGCGGTCCATTTCATCAACTCAAATCTGCCAGTAGCCGAATCCAAGATCGATAGACGAGAAGTATTTAGCTCCGTGCAAGCAGTCCAAGGCGTCATCGATGCGTGGTAGTGGGTAGACGTCCTTTCGCATGATCTTGTTTAAGTGGCGATAATCGATGCAAAAACGCCAAGTACAATCTTTCTTTTTCGCAAGGACGACAGGCGAAGCCCAAGGGCTGGCTGATGGCTCGATGACCCCTTTGCGGAGCATTTTGTACACTTCTGATTAGATGACTCGACGTTCAGCATGCGATACAAGACATGGACGCCGACGAATAGGATTCGTGTCTCCAGGGTTTATATGGTGGTGAACAACAGATGTTTGGCCTAAAGGCCTGTCGCCGATATCAAACATGTCACTGTACGATTCAAGCAGGAGAGGTATGTCCATGGCCTGTGCCAAGGTGAGGTCAGGTGCAATCATTTTCGCGAGGTCATCCGTTAAGGAACCAGAGCTGTGAGCTGCAATTGGCGCCAAGAAACCACTCTCGGCATTCAGACTCTCAATGTCAAATTCGGAACCATTAGAAGCGCTAGCCAAGAACATGCCGGCTGGGATCACTTGAGGGCACAGGTTGAAATTCAGAAGCATTAGAATGATGTTGTTATTAGTAACCGTGACCAGCATATGCGGAACAGCAATGTTCCGATTCAAAAGCATGTCGACGACGGGGCAAAGCATTTATTCACTGTCGGGAACCTGTGGCTGGGCGGTCAAAGCGACGTAAGTAACTGCCTCGAGTGCCAGACGCACATCATGAAGCGAGCACAAGTGCGGTGGGGTGGTGCTCGGAGCAGTGGCGAGTTGAGGCAGTTCTAACTGAAGAACGCCGGTCGCGCAGTCGATGAGAGCAGAATAAGTGGATAAAAAGTCCAATCCGAGGATAACATCATGAGGGCAGTTGTCTATCGCAGGAAACAGAACAGAAGTAGGGCGGCCGGCTATACTTAAACGCGCAGTACACATTCCAAGAAGAACCAGCACACCGCCTTTGGCCACACGAAGCACACGGGCAGCTGCTGGGGTGAGGACCTTCTTTAAACGTCTACATAAGCTAGCACTCATCACAGAAACGTGGGCTCCAGTGTCGACGAGTGCTTAGACAGGTAAGCCGTCTATTCTGACGTCAATTATGCTGTAGTAGGCAATGCAGCAACACCTCCGAGGGCTGCATTTCTTAGTTTTCCGAAAAGTTGCGGCCAACAGCCATGGGGGACGAAAAGCGATATGGCTGCAGTGAACGGGAAGATGGGCGACGTGTTTGTGGTGAGCGCTACTGGTGTCCGCGCAGCGATGGTGAGCGACTGTACCATGTGTTCCTAGCAGTGTTGTCGGCCCTGTTGGACTTGGCGGTGGGCGAAACATTGCGGGTATTTTCATTAAAACGGCTCAGGTTTGTCAGCGTGCGAGGTGTTGAGGGCCACGAGTTGCAACAGTATTGGGCAATATGACCAATGCGGCGATAGGTGAAACATATCAGCTGGTCGTCCGCAGTTCTCCACTCAGTTGGGTCGCGATAACGCCGAGCAAAGTGTCGGGGTGGAGCGAAAGTAGTAGAAGGGCGTTTGCTAGATCTGGGATTGGTGACAGCACAGTCGGAATGTAATCCAATGTTTTCAAGTTCCTGGCGAATTATGGCTTGTACGAGGGGAACCGAAAAAGTGGTAGCATCAGGGCTACACGAACAGAAAGCTGTGGGTGCCATCGCATCCAGTTCACATTGAATGATTTGTACCACGTCCTCTGATGGCGACGCATGCTGCTGTGCGGGTTGATCTTCACACGTCGACGTTGCGGCAGTATTGGGAAGTCTGGCGAATGATTGCAAGAGGCGTCGGCTTTTTGCCTGCTCGAATTGTCGGCACTCTTTAATGATGGAATCAACTGTAGAACAGCTTTTGCACAGGAGCAGATTAAAGGCGTTGTTAGCAATGCCCTTAAGCACGTACTCGACCTTTTCACCTTCTGTCATGTTGCGATTGGCTTTACGACAAAGTGCCAGCACGTCCTGGATGCACAAGACATAGGGCTCCGTGGGGGTTGGGCACAGGAGGCCAGTTCCTGCCTTGCAGAAATTTTACGGCCGGCTGGTTTGCCAAACAACTCTGTCAACTTCTCTTTCCATTGGTCCCAGCTGGTGAACTCCTCTTCGTGTTTTTCGTACCACACCTTTGCCGTGCCTCGTAGGTAGAACAGGTTGGCTAGCATAAGCATAGGGTCCCATCTGCTGATTCCACTCACGCGTTCATACATAGCCACCCACTCTTCAACGTCGGCGTCATCGGTCCCGCAGAAAGTTCCAGGATCCTCGGGTTGCACAACCACAACCGAAGGTGACAGCAACGTAGGTGGTGACGTTGGAGGCGGCAACGACGTTGATCCCGCATGCTCACCGTCATTCGTGGTGCGGATGGTGATACAAAGTCCACTGCGGAGCTCTGTTTCCAGCTGTGGTACCCCGCACCTCCCACCAATATGTTATGGGGATGTTAGGAGTATATAAAGACTGTATTTACAATATATATACAGGATGAGTCAGCGTAGACAAGATGGCTGACCACCAACAACACGCAGCAGCCAGCGTTTTGTGATCTTCTTCTTCCTCTGTCTTCTTTCATCCTTCCGTAACGGTTGTAACAGTACTGTACGTGCTTATCAGCTCAAAATGGCCAGATCTAGTGAGGGGGCACCTTAAAGGGACACTAAAAGGAAAAATGATATAACTTGTATTAGTAAATTACCCTTCCACTATACCAAAAATGCCACTCTAACTGTGAGAGGAGGTTGTGGTAAGACATGTGCAAAAGGAAGACTGGCAGTGAGGCTGCCTTGAAAATCCTGCATCAGCTTGCTGGGATGTCATGTATTTTAACGGTATCTGCTAGGGCTTAGTTAATTGTTTACAAGAAAAAATTGTCTACATTGCCTTCTAAAAAAGTCGTAGGTAGAACATGTAAAGTTTCTTTAACTTGTATAGAGCCAATGTGGCCTAAATGCCAAAAATTCCCTTGAAATCCTTGATGTCATACTTATTAACCACCTGCTAAAATTTCGCTGTGAAATTTTAAAAAATAGACCTCCATTTTCTCTTAGTAACATACAGATTATGAGTTTTCAAATAGGTATTTTATAAAACTAAGCAGACTTAGTTTTTTTTTTTGTCTCTTTAAGGTAACTCTTCAAGGTTGGTATCTGACAGAGGTGCCAGAGAATAACTAAATGTCACTTCCATGTTTGCTAGAAGTGTGGAAGGGTGCGCATGCATAATTCATGGTCATGAACGATCACCCAATGGCTGGCATCTATGGGCTGTTGAGCTGGGTATGATATCGTTGATGGTGGCGAAAGAGAAGGAGCCTCAGGAGAGCAAGCAATCTATTTCGAAAAATTTTGAGTTCCCAACTGCATGCAGTGGAATAATATTTGGCTTGCATGTTCATTGCAGCATTGTCTACAGATTGCGAACATTTTCTTATTTTGTTAAAATAGTGTTTGCTGCTCCTTTAACAGCACTGAGTGCATTTTCTTTGGACTGCCTCGGTGCCAGGACACGTCCAAAGTAGGCGCAAGTCTTCTGTAGATGCAGGGGCAGAAGTTCTTAGACATTGGACCAACCTTCAGATGGTACACCCCAGGTCCAAGTGATGACAAGTGGGAGAGCCATCCCTGCTCACAAGTCTCCAGACAGAATCCCTCCACCTGAGGGATATTGTGGTGAAGGGAGCAAACATGCAAAGGTATTGGGACATGTGCATTGCTAGAGGGGCTTGATCTTTTTTTTGGTTACAACCATATGTAGGAAACAGACAATGAAGCCAGAGAAACCATGGGGGAAGTTAATTGTTAAATTTAATGGAAATGCAAAAACTTTTTTTAAATTCGAAATGAAAGTGGACAAAAGACAACTTGCCGTGGGTGGGAGCCAAACCTATATCTTCTGCATGATGTGTGCGGTGCTTCACCATTAAGTTACAGCAGCATCCACCCTCCCACTATTTCTTTTTTTTTTCTTGGGTCTTTATGTTTGCGTAGAAGATTAATATAGGAGTATAGGCCACCACCACTCAACGGACATGGCAGTAGATGTGGAACATTCTTTCAAATGCAAGCTTTGTATAGTATGTGAAGTTGGAACACAGCTGGCCAATAAACCTTTGTATGCTACCTCATGGCATCAGGGCTGCCAAAGTCAAGGACCTCACTGTGCAGTGAGCAAGAAGTATAACTGGAACCAAGCTAGGGGCTCGATTTTGTAAGATAAAATTTTGTCTAATAAGGATAGTGAAACTCGGCTGCAGTGGTAATGGAGGGGTTCCCAGCAACAACTAAAGTGAGCATTGCTGTCCACGAGGTCATTGGATCGTTCCTGACCATGTGCCTGCACCAAGCAGACTCTGATGGCAGCACACAACTTTTATGGTCTGATAATAAAATTTCCCACTTTGAGACCTTGTTAGGATTGTTGTATTAATACCAACAATTTTTACAATTTTCGTGTGCACCCAGTTCAGGGTAAAATTTAAAAAAACACACACACACACAAACAGTTCCTCGATCGATTTATCGGTCTGATTTCTCAGACTCAATACAACTCAATACTCAATACAACGACGGGAAGGGCGCTCCTGACAAAGCTAGGTCGGGAAGTAGAAAAATGACAAAGTAGCAGGGCCACAATACCAGACCCACTAAGAAAGAACCTACGCATACAACCTATCCCCCGCAACATGGACCCAAACCTCCATGCGAGTAGGAGACAGGCTAGGGCAGAGTTTTACGAAAAGACGATGGGACATCGGGACAATACAGTCTATACCGATGCGTCCCTATACTCACACGCACACAAAAACAACGCGGCAGCGGTAGTAGTAAATAATCAAGGAGAATTAATCACAGGACTCACGGCCGAGGTGGCTAACATAACCGAGGCAGAGGAAATTGCTGTCGCACTGGCAGCGGAAGAAGGTTATAGAACAGGAATATCGCTCAATATTCTAACAGATTCACAAGAGGCGTGCCGGAGCTATATAAGAGGCAGAATAAGTAACACGGCGCTCAAGATCCTCAGCAGAGTTCCAATCGCTGAGGGACAACCCACACATAACATTATCTGGATACCAAGCCACGCAGGGATCAGGGGTAACGAAGGGGCGGACTGCCTAGCTCGAGGGATGACCAGCCGAGCAGGAACGTCAACCGCCCCAGAGGGGCCACAGATCAACTGCGGGAACAGCTATTCAGAGCTATTAAACCTCTATAAGGGTCTAAGATATCAATATCCGCCACCACATAAATCATTAACAAAGGAGGAGGCCGCAGGATGGCGGAGACTGCAAACGGGCACCTTTCCAAACTTACACCTACTAAGTAGGATGTTCCCCACGCAGTATAGCGCAACCTGTCCGTGGTGTGGAGCTAAGCCAACATTATATCACATTACATGGGAGTGTACAAGAAACCAGGCATTCCACAAACACAAAACACCAAGTGCGGAGCAATGGGAGAGCTGGCTCACCAGCCGCGAGCTAGAGACTCAAAGAGCTCTAATAGCGCACGCGTGCGAGGCGGCCCGGCTCAGTGGAGCCCTGGACTAGGGGCCCATCCATGGCTGAAGAGGACTCAAGCTTCAAGAATGAAGACTTCGGCCTCGACCCGCTAAAACCTTTAAAGAGTGAATAAAGTTTTCCATTCCATTCTCAGACTTGCTAGATTATTTGGACCAACTCGCAGCAGTGCCACCTACTCGCTGTGTATAAAAGCAACTCAATTTTCAGCCGCTGTTTATGTTTCTGAATAACCTTCATAAACATTTCCATGTGTCTGTGCTGAGATCATTTTTACTGGGATTATATAGAAATAAAGAGCCGATATAGACCAGCATCTCTCTCAAAACACACTAAATTTTTTTTTAGTAGAACCAGCATCTCGGGCAATAAATTAATGTTTAGCTGTTTTTCTTTTTCTAATTTTGGTACTTTTTCAATTGTCAACATTGCCAGGTCTGGTAACACATAAAGACTTGTTAAGCATATGAATTCGTTCACAGATGCCCAATTGCACTGAGTAATAGTCAAAATAAAAAGATAATGCTGACCACAAACAAAAATGCATGGAAACAACGTTTCAGCTTCCACACAGGAGCCAACAAAAAAGTTGCATGAGCATTCCTCGTCAAAAAAGTATGATATTGACTGGGATAGGGCACACATGCTAGCTATTGAAAGATATCTAAACTTTCATCTTCGTCTTGAGTCAGTACTGATCCAGACAACTGATACCACACTTCATCACAATGATGGCAGCTTTCCTTCTGTTTGCACCCTCTGCCTGTGCCATCTATTCATGCATACATAATCATTTGTGATTTCCTTATTTTGTGAACAAGGTTTCTGTATGGGAGCCAAAACATCTTGTTTTTATTCATTTATGATTGTGGTTGGCTTCTGGTTTTTCTTTTGACTATAATTAATCTCCACCAGACAAGTTTTTGTCAAACACTGCATTGATCGAGCGGGTATTCATACATGTGAAGCTCGTTGGTCTAAGACAAGCTGAACAAAAAATCATGAGCCATTCTACTATATGAAGGTGGTTGACCAGCGAAGCTTCTTAGCACCCAACACGAAAGTGGCACATAATTTTGAACAAAGGTAAAATATCATTTTTTATCATAACCAGTGTTCATTATTTCACTCACAACTTCAGTCACATTCTTTGATAATGTCAAATTGGGTATGCTGCTGGGTGGTCGGTTGGGCTGGGTCAGTGTGGCATCGCAAGGGATATGTCTGCAACATGGAACGCCTAAACTGCTCCCTTTTTAATACCGACACATTCACATTTAAATCACCAACTATGACAACAGGGGCAGTGTCATCGCAGCTAATTCACACAAAGTGAATAGCCATGAACCTTAGGGGACTATGAGTCGTTGCATTTTTTTGCTTGCTTACGGGGGCATGAGCCATTGCTCACGGGGACATGAGCCATTGCTCATGGGCGCGTGAGCCATTGATGATGACAGTTTTCGACATGCTGTTCTGTATGCATGATTAGAAAGAATTTAGCACTGTTCACTTCACTTTGCTGAGTGCTCGTAGCCTCTGCCTTGCAGGGCTGTGAGACATCACATTTTTTGCTTGCTTACGGGAGCATGAATGCTTATGTGGGTATGAGCCATTGATGATGATAGATTTTGTTAATGGAGAACAAAAATGCACGGAACCTTAGCCATATACAGCTTTGCTGTAAAACAGTGCTCTTTAGCAGGACAAGTTTCCCTTTACCATTTTAGTTGCATCCTCTATAGCCTGCAGCTGTAGATTCACATTGCATTATGTGCTGCTTGGTCTTGTAAAATATATGTTCCACTCACTGTTTCATATAACATTCAGGTTTTGTTTCATCTTGTGCTTAAGTTGCAGCATTTCTAAGCATGTAAGAAAGGAAACAATTAGTACACTTATAGTGTAGGAAGCATTTTTGGATGTCTTTTTGAATACAGTACAAAGCTAAACCTAACAAGTTTTTGGGAAATAAGCTAAGTGGACCTTAGCATTGCGCAGGTGTGATACACCATTTTAAAGTTGTAAGGTCTTTTTGATACTTGAGGTATCTACGTGGTTGATGACTGTACCAGTGAAGATGCTCATCTGCTTTTGGCAGCACTTTAAATTTGCTAAATGTTCATTATAAATTTGCATTCCTTTATGCTTGTTATTTCCTGTTTGTGTGGGTCTTGAGCAAAGTGTGCATTTTAACCCAAGCGCACAGCAGCAGGAAACGTGATAATTTAGAAGGCTATGCCAGAAAAAGATTGTGGCCATGCACAGAAGATATTTAATGGCAATTTCTTGTTTTCCTTTAGACCAGTTGTGCACTGTGTAAATGCTAAGTGGGCTTCGAAACCAGCATGCCACAGCAACTTGACACACTGTACCTACAACTGTTAAGGTTTGCAGAATAACACCAATAACCACAAGGACGTGTGAAAATAATGACCTTGGAACAAGCTGCATACATCTTGCGACACTGTTGATTAGACCTGTGATGCTGAATTTGTTTTAAGGCTAATATGTCCTGAAAAAGCTGGAAGAGGTCAGAGTGCTTGCTGGCACTCTGTGGCCATGTAGCAAGGCAGTTAAAGCATTGCTTTATACCTAGTGAATCTCTCAAATTACTAACTTTAAAAGTGCATTGCAAGTGCAACAGCTAATTTTGCTTCTGTAGATTTAAATCTTTTTTGAGTTTAAGTGCAAAAGTCATGTGAAACGCTGTAAAAGTTATAATTCCTAGCCTGCTATGTTTTGATGCTGTATGCTTTATAAGATGAAGAATTGCTTTGTGCAACATAAGGCACAAAGGCCTGCCTGTTAGAATCAAATTTTCACTTTCCTGCAGCCAGTCTAGTCTCACTGCTTTTGTCAGAAGCCTGGTCAAGTTTATTAGTATGGGCCATGTACGTTTATGCCCACAATTGTTGCACAATAGTCCTTGGGCTATGCAATATAGAAAAGTACACAGTTGGACTGTCATTGATATAACTGTCAGTGCATGTGATCTCCCATTGAGCTTTCACACATTTACAGACAAGATGTGTCCCATTTGCATTTCAATTTGTGCCGATTCTACAGTAAATCTTTCCTGCCATGTGACTGGCATGAGTATAGGGGTGTTTGGAAAGTATTAAGATTTCCTAATCGAATAAGATGTTTATCTAAAAACAAAACTGTCTTCAGGATAATAAGAGTGAAACCCACACATTCTTCATTTTTAAAAAGTACAAGGAAAAGGTCACATTGAGCTGTGTGATAAGCCTATTTATATCCTTCAATATGTGTAATATTGTTCAGTATTGAAAGTTATGACTAGATGTGGAGCTTGGCATGCTACTAGTGCAATATTGAATAAGGCTGTCATTGCTCAGAAGAGATAAGTACAGCATTATCTATTACATTAGTGGCACAAATCAGGAGATCAACCAATTAAAACTTATTCTGTAGATGGCACCCATAGGCATCCATATATGGCCCTTGATAAACTTGAAATTCATTGCTTTAAAAGTATTGCTCGGGAGAACAGAACCATTCAATAGAGGCACTGCAGGAACAGCTATGTATGCCTAGACAAGCTGGCTTAAAAAGAAGGAAGTTAGAGATGGTCTCCATTTTCCTGGTTATCTGGTGTTTCAGCAACAACTTTCTCTAGTTATTACTAGGGGATTCAAGACAACGAGTTGCTGCCGGCTGAAGCTCTCACCAGGTGCAGACAAAATGAAACTCCCTTAACATAGATTTGCTTATTAATGTTTGAATTATCAATGTTAGGCTGTCAATGCCAAGGAACATTTGTAGCTAAAGGTAAACGTGGAAAATATGGCCTTTTTTTTTCAGGATTTTGTTGTGCCCACAGGGTTCAACAAGATTCGCATGGTTGAAGCGTCTTCTCCAGGGCAGTTCAGCCCTAAAGAAAGCTGGATGTTGGGCTGGGCGATGCCTGTGCCCATTTGGATGGAAGCGTGGTTTTGAACTCGTGTCCTCCCTTGGACACTCAACCACAAGGTCACAGCAGCGGTGATATGAATAGGAAACCATTATTTAAGCCATCTGCCACCAAGAGTTCTGCCCAATTTTGCATGTGAAACAAGTGTGTCAGCAATGTACATTACCACAACTTAAGGTTACATCACATGGTGATGTGTTGCGATATGTGCCTTCCCATGGCATGTTGCCAAAGCGCCAAGCTTATCTACTTTAGGTGACATGGCTTGCGGCTATGCTCGGTTTGCCCTTGTCATCCAGGAGGAGAAAATCAAGAGTAATTGCATCTGATCGACAGTGGGTTCCCCTGGCTGGGTATCATAAGGGCCTATTTTCCAGCTGCTGCAATGTTTTGTTTCGCTCTTCCTTCATAAGAAACAAACTAAAAGTCAGGCTGGGTTTGGTGTTAAGAGGCAGCCATAACACAGATAGTTGACGTCCTGTTCATCTGTGGATAGCTTTGCAGCACCCATCAATAATGGAATGATTTGTTTTTGTAAGTGAAAGTGACAGAGTATAACCAGCAGCATTTGACTTCCCGCACTTTTGCCACATGATGTATTTAGATGGTTATTACAATCCCAATGGGCTCAGTTTCATGCAAATGACAGAGTGGAATCGTTTGTGCCAGCATGCTTTAAATAAGGGCTACTGAATGATCTGTCACAGATCTTTGCTGACCCTTCTGGGAATCTTTGCCAGCAAGAACAAATCCCTTATTTTAACAGCGGCGCTGTTCTAAGTCAAGCCTTCGCCATCCGTTGTCACGGAGGGGTGCAGGGGGCAGAGCATGCGCCGGGGAAGGAGAGAGGTATAGGAGCAGGTGTTTCGCTGGTGCGCACCTTTTCGACCCATGGATTCCGCTCTGCGCGAGTGTCAGAGGTAGCTTGCACGGGAGCAGCAGCAGCAGGAGCTCGCACGAGAGCAGCAATACCAGCATCGTGCAAATCCTGAGCTTCCAGAGTGAGAAGCGCAAGCGAAGCGCCAGTCGAGGGACGCCGTTACCACCGAGGATCGAGAACGGGAAGCACAAGCCAAGCGCCAGTGGAGACAAGCCAACTTCCACTTTCAAGACAAGGCAACCCAAGCCAAGCGCCAGCAGAGGCAAGCTACTTCCCAACTTCGAGAGTAGGAGGCCAAGCAGAGACGTTGATGCAGAGATTCCTTCCATGGAGGGTGCCGATGGACGATTCAAGGAAGAATTCCTCGACTGTGAGTGCGACCACAGCTGCAAGGTGTGTGGTGGACTATGGTTTGATCACAACCTCACACAACTGAAGAGTGTGCGTAATCCAGAACCGAAGCTCGGATCTAGCAAAACGACGTCAGTGAGACAAAACACTCATAAAAATTGCGCTATACACGAGTTCAAACCTGAGAAAACGACCACCAGCTTAGTTTTGACAGCTTTCACTATGTGGAACTGGCTTTACTTTTATTTCATGATTAAGGACAGCCGCTGCTGAAACATGTTGTATTTTGCCGTAACTGAATTTTACAAAATTATCTAACTTGGAATCAGATATGGCCGGAACTTATTTATGCTCAGAATGATGTGAATGCAGCATCATTCATTCTGCAATTTATAGTGTTGTACAGGCACATACCCACAATTTTTTTTCGGGAGGGGGAGGGGGGCAGCACGGCAACTTCTCTAAACTGGGAATAATGCCCACTGTTCGCCATAAAGGCACGTAAACTCGCAAAGCAGAAATAAAATAAGGTGTATCTCACAGGTACACCTGTGAGATACACCTCTCCTTTATTTGGCAAACAAGGAACCACATCAAATGGACTCTCGCAGGAAAGAAAGGCAGGAACGATATTGCCAAATGCAAAAGTATAAAATAAAAATTCCTAGTAGCGTGTTTTGAGTTAGCTCTGAAAGAATTATAGAGAAAGATATATTTGCAGAACAATCGCAGTTCTTTTGGAAACCTCGTTTACTGCTGCACCAAGTTAAATGTGAAAACCGATTAATATTGTTATTTGCGAATTTGCATGATGCGTGGCCGTCAGTCCCCTAACCACGTATAGCATAGGACGATGCGATTCTAGACGCACTGAGCCCACCGCGGAAGGTTAGAAAAGCACCCACATAACTACAGTAGAAAAGTGCCTACATTGGGTGACTTGACTAATAACTGTAGAAGAGTCATTCAAAACAAATGGAATCCTTCTCCACTTGTGGTCGTGTTTTCTCTGGTTCCTTTTTAAATAAGATTTTTATGTATAAATATTTTCACTAACAACACAAAGATTTTTGCTTTTCCTTCCTGTTTGGTTGTTGCCTCTGCTCTCTCCCTTAGTTGGTCGCTTAATTTCTTAACTCCTTGCGACTCTTGTTTCCTGTTGCCAATTTTGCACAAAAAGTGCTGTACAGATATGTAAAAACCAGACGAAGTAATGGGTGACATTCATATTTCTTATGCGTTTAGCGGTTATTGCAAGGTATGATTGAAAATTTTACAATTTTTGGGATGACTATGAAACGTAGATCATTGAAAAGATATCACTGGGGCCTTTCCGGTGTCAGCACTTTGAGATTTTGTTACAGAAATAATGAGAAAGGCAAAAACATTTCCCATTTTTTTAATGGGTAGAATATCATGTTGGAAGCCCTCAGTTTAGTGTCCTTTCCCTTGACCAGATCAGTGATTGCTTCCACACCTCCACAATCATAGTACTATAGTAATACTGTAACGCAGCCTAGTGTTGACCGCCGAATAGCTGTGAAGTCTTACGATTGATTTGGCAGCACTTTAGGAATGTGTTTGAGGAGTGGTGGCGTGATAGTGAGGGAGGGCCCCCCCCGGGCCACCCCTCAGGTGTAAGAACATTAACCTGTGTACAAATTTGTGAGGCTACTGCTAAACATGCCAAAGAAATGCATGTGCAATTTTTAGTACTAGTTCGAATTTGAGTATTATAGGAAATTGAAACTTGCACTAATGCTGTGACGCCCGTTGTCTCTTTAACCAAACTAGCATCTGCGCAGACATGGTAAAATCAATCCATCTTTAAGTCACCCTTAGTTGTAGTTCTGTAGTGTTACAATATATTGCATGCAAGACCTCTTGCAGTTGGTCCAGCTCATGGTGGTAACTTGTGCTTGGAATCTGGCCTTTTATTAAAGCTTGGTCTCAAAAATGTATGTCTGGTATAAAATATTCTCCGCATTTCTCCTGCAGCAAACTGCAAAAGACAATCTTGAGAGAAGTGATGCTTCACAGCATCAATCTTTGGTTGTTGGCTTGAGGTTGTGTACAAGCTCTGCAGCCAATTTTGCGTTGGGCTTCGATATTGCTTTCTTCTCAGAAGAGCCCTACTTTCTTCTTCAGGTCAAGTTTCTTCCATCGAGGCAGCACATCAAACTGTTCGTAGCTCATGGCAAAGATGCGTTGGAAGTCTTCATCATTCAGGTACAGCTGAAAAGCAAAACCAAGTAAATGAGCCTCTGTGCAATTATGCTATTCTCAAAGAAAAGATGTAATTAGCTGCAAGTAGGCCGCACCTTGACTGATGGACCTGCCAGTGTTTGAACATTAAATGTTCTGGATGGCTCAGTGCAAGCAAGAGAGTCTAGTGATTAACTAACACTAACAAGCACTAATGTGTAACATTGTGCCCACTGGTGCTAGGTGCTTTGAAATTTTCCGCTGCACATGACCAAGAGAAGATGCACACTGCTGTTCTGTTATTTATAACACTGAATTATCGAAAGGCACTCGAGCTTTTTAAACTGGCTGAATGGGTATTATTAAAACAAAGGGAAGCTAAACTTTACTTCCCTCATAAGTATGCTTTGATTAGTATGTGCCTTTCAGTCTAGATGAGAATTTGGGTTCACTTTTTGTTCAGCTGTTGCGACAGTGTGGGGCGATGTGTGCTTGTTCTTGTGTTTTTGTGTGTCGATAACAGCATTTGAAAGCACAGAAGGTTACCTCTTTGTTGGCAGGGTCAACACAAGCTGGCAGCTGCTCAGGATTTTTAACATGCAACTTGTCGAAGGGAAACTTCTCGACCTCTGACCTTGAGTTTCGGTACATTGCTGCTTGTTGCTGGAAGGTTTTTATTGGGATCATATTTAGTTCAGTACTGTTACAATGTTGCTGTGGGGCAAGAAGGAAAGGCATGTTTACCTGCATAGCCAGGGCTGTTTGGTTGCTTTCCTCAATTTCATTCTTGATGCTCTGATATGTAGGGAGTGTCTGAAGAAAGGGTAAGGCAAGAAAATTTTTTTGTAAAAGGTTCACTGTACAACAGCAGTTTTGCCTTATGAGGATACACACAACAAATTTATGCAGTTACCTTCCAGAAGTTGTCACTCCATGAGCTGAACAGACCAATGAAGTTCGGTGGCTCCATATTTTGCTTGACGCATGCAATTGGAGTGGTCATTGGACGCCCACTTGGATCAGTGCGCACATATTCCTAGGCAAGATGAAAGAGTTTATAGGTGATCAAGCTGACTGCTGGCGATGGAAGTGCAGCGCCACTTTATTGGTACAGCTCCAGTTAATGCTAAGAATAAAGCCTGGGCAAGTTATGGGTATGCATCAATATGCCATGTTCAATAGCACCCTAAGCATATATGACTAGAATATACAACAGGGGGCATGAGGTATTCGAGTTGAGATCACGATTGTAGGACTACATTTAAAGAAAATAAGATACTTAAACTATTTTTTATGCACCTTTTGTTTTGCTTCTGTTGTGAAGTAAAATTGCCTAAAATAATTTAACTGAAGTGCCTAGATGCTGCCATCACATATTCTTCTTGACTATACTTGGTCATTGCATCCATAATGAAGATGATTGTGTCGTTGGTTTCTCGGTTGATTACACAATTGACAGCAAATGAGAAACTACAATATGAACAGCTATACACAATTATTATGTATGCCATGCGGCAACCCAATTGATAGATCTAAGACAAACATTACCTTGATCAATTTGTGCCACAGTGTAATCTACACTGGCAGTACCTATACATTGTGGCATATTTCCACTGTCATTGATGTGATGTCCAAACAAGTAACCCAATGGCAAATGAGCCATAAAAGGTGATGGCTACAGCCAATGCCTCCTTTACTAGATGCCCGCCGCGTTGATCGCTTTCCCATTGTAGCGGTGGTTCTCTTAGTTGAAGTTAGTTAGCAGAAATTCCATGAGGCGGCGCTCGTTGCCTTTTCAACTTCCGGCGGATGCGGCAGCGGCGGCTGAATGCATCCGCCGGTGCGTTATATGTGCGGGCGTTATCGCGGGCCTCCGAGACGGTGACAGATGCCACGTTAATCTTAGAGGCCGCAGCACGTGATTGCAAGTTGCAGGTGTTCGCCATGAGAGGCGCTCGTTGCCTTTTCGCGGAGGAGGGAAAAGGGAGAGGGCCCGGAACCGAGCGTCCGGACAACGTGGAAGGCATCTAGTAAAGGAGGCATTGCTACAGCGAAGCTGCTTAATGTAAAATGCCAAGCAAGTGATTTTAAAGGAGCAATGAAACAACCTACTCAGGGTATTATGGTGCCCTTGCCTATTTATGGAGGGATTGAGCTACCGTGTTCCAAATTGGATTAGCCTTTGTCCATAAGAAGAATAGCAAGCAACAGAAAGAATTGGGCTAGTAGATTATTCGCAATCCGAAGCCAGATCACGCGAACACCCCCTTTCTCTATGAATTCTTTATTAGATTCAGACCATGCACTTGCTAAAATGTTTCCTCAGATCAACTGTTCGATTTTTTGTTGCACTAGAGAGGTCAGGATCAAATCCCGCCAATTCAGCTACTGATGTTACCGCTGACACAGTCACATAAGTCACTGTCATGGTCATACCTCTGCACTGTGGTACACCAGCTTGCGGTGTTCTTTCTTGGCTTCATAGCCTATCCAGATGAAGATTGTGTGCCAAGCATCCACCAGCATCACTTCATCCTCGAGCAGGTCACTTTGGTCGAAGTCCACGACCTCACGAGGAGCATAGTTACCTTTGATGTCCCATAGATGGAACAGGCGGGCTGCCCTCATGCCCGACTCTTCCTGCATGGGGCCATCCAGAAATGCATGTAACCAAGGCACGTATGTACCCGACGTGCTACCAGCCTGTGCCTGTGCTACCACATAAGCTGCACTTGTATGCACCGGGCTATTAGCTACCACAATGAACATGCATGGTATATGCGTCAAACTTGCTACAGCATGTAGATAAGGGTTAATGAAGTTATGGAACATTCAAACTGTGGTAGGTCATCTGGTCCCTCCCAAGCACCATTCTTTCTTTCTTTCTTTCTTTCAAATAGCACAGTGCAAGAATATAAGGAGCCATTCTAATTTTTAATGGTGAAGAGCAATGCTCTACTACTGTCATGTGCCAGCATGTGCTAATCTACAACTCAGTCCTTTAGTTTACTTGTGTGGGGGGGCACATGCACAAGAACTGTAATAAACAGATATGTCCACACTGGCACATGACTTAGTCTAAACTGCAAATGTGATGCACATGCTTAGCCAAAATGGGGCTATTGTGTAAGGGCAAGATACCTAGTTACACAAAATAGTCTTCTCTCATTCCCTGATGCCACTTCCACTTGGACAAGTTATCCCCTTTGCAAGTAATAAAATCTTTTGTTCAAACGTTTCACACCCAGGTGTTTTCTCATCATTCTTCTGCTATAATTGGCAGGCATTGCCATGCTTCCATCACCATAAGCACATGACCTCCAGTTGCATTCAATTAAAGGACATTCACATGAAGGACTTATCCAGAGGATCAGGAGATAGATTAACAATTCCATCAAATATCCTCCCCACAAGCCGAATCCTGTGCACCTTCAAAGGCTTGGCAACCTGTCTGTTCCCTGTGGTGTGGCCTTTCGTGGTTCTTGATCTGAGAGTCTCGGCACATGGTGCACTCACAAGTTGTTTGCCGCACTGCCGAAGGTACGAGGTGTACATCTTGCACAGCGGAATGGAATTCTGGGCGTAATTGTCTGATTATTGGTGGGATTAAGGTCTTATTTTTGCTTGGTACATAATACATTGCAGCAAGATGTGGCCTGTTAGGACCTTTGCACATACATGTTGTATGTATTACTGTGGTGTTGAGCAGATGACGCGGCATGGGTGAACACATCTCGAGAAGCATCTGGCCTTATTGGCTAAGAAGTCCTGCAGGCTTTGACAGAGCTGTAAACAACTTGTGAGGTGTAGTAGAAAAGCAAGAGGCAGATCCCACCCTCTTGTGAATATCTCTTAACTTTTTGCTGCAAGCTTGTATCATGCAAGGCAGCACAAAGTGTGCTGGACAAAGTTATGCTTACCTATTATAAAACATTGGAATGCATAAGTCATGTTTGCCACTTGTCACAACCACAACAGAAAGGCCATTAAAGGAGGTCGTGGAATATGGAAAGTTCAATGCATGTTTATACCATTCAATATAATACCTGTCAGTTGCATGTAAAACTTACATGAACATTTTTCTCGCTGTTGTATGGCAGCTTTCCTCCAATGGCATCCCAGAATTCTTGCTTCTCCTGACCCTCAGACACCAGTATTATTTCCCTGTAGATAAGAAGCAGTTGTGTGAATCCACAACAATTGTATCAGTATTTTATATTAATGTGCTGTATGTATCGGCAACTTAAAGGGACACATAACTTTAAGGGACACCTTAGAGAAATATGGAATCAATTTAGATTGATAAAGTATTCTTGAAGAACATTAATTTATTTTTGTGATAATAGATTGATTATTAAAAGAAAAAAATGAGTCAGGTACATTTTTGAATTTACATTTTACAAGTTGCATTTTTGATATTGTAGCAGATGTTTCATGCACTGAATAATAAATCAGAATCTAGCAGTTGAGCATTTCATAGCCAAAATATTTTCAGCAAGTTCACGTAGCTTTTTGTCATTTACAGAATACCAGAGATGCACATGCGTGCAGCAGTGCTGGCAATACTTCATGTGATGCTGCATTGAACCAAGGCATGCTTAACTGTTACTACACTGGTCAGCCAAATTCTGCTCAGCTGCTGCAACGATGACACTGACAGGAACACCACATTCCAGCTTCTTTTTGTTCTTTTTTGTTTTCTTTCTTTCCAGATTGCCCCCCCCCCTTTTTTTTTAAGTAGAATATTTGGAATGAGAAAGTGGTGACGAACTTTTAACTAATAACTTTCTGACACATTGTCATTTGCAAATTGGAGCCAGCAAGTTCAAGAGGCATAGCCCCTTAAAAGAATTCTGAAGCTGGCACCAGTTTTCAAGCATTCATTCCCAAAACAAGTGACGGAATGCATGTGTTCCAGTTAAACTTGTCTTAACTGCTTTAAAAGGCACTTTATTCAAAAAGTAATTGCTGGTTGCAAAATTCATTACAAGTGGACCATTCCTTCCAAATTCAACGAGGCTTCATTTTATCAGTTGCAATATGTGTCATGAAGTGATCAGTTCAAAAAGTTAATAAGATTCTACGATAGGATCTGGGCTGAGGAGGCACCTCGCATCCCTTCCCCAAATAATTCGCTGAAACAAATCCACGGAGGCATTCTCCTCAGCATGCCCTTCAAGGCTGCTGTGAACCCAGGTACAACAGAAAATCAGCACGAACTACTGGCCATTGCAGTATCAGCAAAGCATATGTGCATGGGCTTTGAACGTGCCAAGGTCAGCATAGTAGACATACCACGGGCAATTTTTAAATAGCATGTTTCCAATTCAAAAATAAATACACGGTATAATGTATCAAAGTATAATGTAATGTATAATGTAACAAAACGTCATAAGAGGTCACTACCAGCACTGCTGCCACCAGCTACTTCTTTCGGAGTTGCAGTATTCTGTAAACTGTAGTAGTACTATATGAACAGGCCGTTCTTGTTGCCCTCGTTACGCATTCTGCTTGCATTTTATGAGATTTGCTTGCAGGTTCCAAAACCTTCATAAAATAAACAAATATCACTTGGACCATTTCAATATTACATCATTTCTGTAGCTTGATCACCAGCACTATTATAGAGACCATTTCAAAGTGCTCACAGAAGCATGGTACTACTTCCACTATAGGTGTAAAAGAAATAATAAAGAAAATATGCTGATTATCCTTATGTGCAAAAATAAAATTGTTGGCAGAATTGGAAACTTTTTTTCTTCTTTACCATACAAGTCATTCCATGCTGAGCGCATTGGCTAGAAACTCGAACCTGGACAAATTTTTTTCTTTGATTATGGGCATTTCATAGGTCTAAATAAATGCATCCTGAAATGTGTGTAAAAGATTGTTTCTCTGTCCGAGTGCCATTTGAATTTCACCATTAAAAGCACAATATGATGCATATGTGCACATGAAAAACTTTAAAAAATGAACCTTAATTCAGAGAAAGTGAACATTTCATCACAACATGGGATTGCGTTTACTGTGCAGTCTCTCCCTTATAGGCCCCAACTTCAGCTTTGATGTACTCATAATGCTGGTAAAAAGGCCAGTTTATGGCACCTTTGAGATTTCTAATGAAAATTTTAGATTTATCTGCAGTTCTGTTATGAAGCATTCTTGGCAATTAAATATCGAAATAATTTTTGAAAATATTTTGGCCTGCAACAACCCCTAAATTTAAAAGAAAAATGACCTCGAGGTTGCAAAAGTTATATTTGTGTCATGTTTTGAGCTGTTCTGCATTGTAGTGGCCTGCATTAAAATATGCAAGATTGGGTATTTCATAGAAGAATGCCTGAAATCAAGTGCTAATTGTAGAAGGCATTCGATGTGTCCACGAAAAAGACTTCCAGGATATATTTGCAAAGTGGCAGAAGCACAGGGAGCACTTGTACGTGGTAAATACGTGGTATTTACCATGTATTGTCAGCACTATGTGGCATGGAGACCATGTCGACGCTGAGACTATTACAGTGTGCATAAAACAATTATTTTATTTAAGATAGAGCTATTCTTGAAACTTTTTGATACCACCTAATATTGGTCTTGGAAAAATTCTCCCAGCAACACTTGTGGAAGCAGTGTGGTCAATCCAAGGTATTATTCAAGTGATAAAGTGTTCGATGGCATCTTGCAGCTTGGCAAGACAGACAAAATTTTACATATGATAACTGCATCACAATCTAAATTGGCGCTAGTCACTGATGGAGTGAAGATATGGCGACTGTTTGTACATGGAAGCCTCTTTTTTGCACTGTCATGGTGAAACACTATGGAGGTGTGGTGACTTGTACAATTTTCAGGCTCTTGAATCTTAAAGTGTTGATTACTTCTGGGCCATTTAACAAAAGCATACTTGTGATTGCAAATGGCTAAATGTTTAATATGTACATTTATCTGGTACGTGTCTCATTCACTTTCTTTTTTTTATAGCACCTTACAATTGCATCGAGCATGTATTTGCGGATGGGTGGCTAACAGGGTCACAAGGGCTATTTAAATCAAACAGCTGGAAACGTAATGCTAGAACAGACCATTAGACCACGTACAGTACTATTGGAATAATTTGCAGCAGCACCCCACCACCCCTTTCCGTAGCATTGCTTTGCTGCACCAGCGTAGTGCTTAACCCTCCATGAAAAAGTGTTGTTGACAAACAACAAACCAAAAAAAATACTTTTTTCTTACTGAGTTTCAGATTTGAGTGCCAAGCTTGTGGCGAAATGTCTCCAGCTAACACAATGATTAAAGTATGGACAGAAGAGAAATAGTGGTGAAAAATTCATGGCTGCAGTGGTACCGCGCAGGTGATGCAGAAAAAATGCATTGTACACCTCTCTTTCACATCTGACGAGAACTGTCTGCAGAAGTTCCACATGAAACTATGGGTGGCTTGGAGTGCAGCTCACTTTAGGTGTTGTCCACAGGCATTGGTGTAGCCAGCGGGGGTTGAACTCCCCCCTCCTTGAAAATTTCCCATGGAACAATATGTTTCAGGAGGCAGGCTCAGAAAGAGCAACATGGATGAAATGGAAAGAATGTGAAAGCAAGCCGAAAGCTAGTGGCAGTGGCTGTCATCAAAGGGCGATCCTTTGTCCCAAGCAAACACACTAAACGTCTTCGTCATTGCACCAAGAACAAATAGGCAAAAGGTGCAGCTTACTTTGCATCAGCTTACGTCTGATTGTGGAAAAAGCAACCACATTTGTGCGTGTTGGAAGAAAGAGAATTTTGCTTGCTGCACTAGTGATGGCTAACGCTTGACTGAACATTGGCCAGCAAGGAGGCTTTTGCAATGAAGAGGGAACAAAATAGAAGAAAGCACCGAGTGAGCAGCAGAAAAATAAAGAGAGCCTATTTACAGTAAATACAGTACTTACGATAGTGAATACTGACACATGTACTTTATCTGTACTTTATCACATGTACTTTATTGACACATGCACCTGGTGACAGACACATGACTGCATTTCGCCCACTAACAAGCTCCAGTGCAAGATGCACCTGCATAATTTGAAAATTACTCAAATATTGTTTATTTTATTTGTTCTGTATGTTCTCGCCGAGCCTTGTGTAATCAGACTGTATGCATGACATGAATTATGTAGTACTTTCTGGAATGCACGTGGGCGCCAGTGATTACGCTGAAACCTTTGATGAGTCACAATAAAAGCAGACGCGCGTGGACTGCAGATCCGATTTCTACAATCCCAGACTGTGCTCGCCACTATCATTGTGCTTCGAGTGTCACTTGAATTTGTGGGCACAAGTTCGCTCAATAAAAAGTTGGTTTTTTAATCTACAGTTTAGCTACTGTGTTCTTCACCGTCACTACAATGTGGCAATATCAAACATTTCACCTCCCACGCAGGGGACATACTGGCTAGTGGGCATGACTAGGGTGAGCAGACAATGAAGAAAGCCCATTTCAAGAGGCGCAAGTCGAGGGGTTATTGTATCCAGTAAGATTCCAGAAATTTTCCGGAGCCTTAGCTTTGTTCATAGCTGTTATCGAGGTGTTTTAAAAGTGAATGCAAGTTCATCCACATCACTGCTCCCCTCAGGCACTTATGCCTATGACAGGCACATAGCGATTACGAGAGCAGGCACAAAGAACTTTATTGAAAGGAAAATGCACAAGCATGCAAAAAGCTGTCTGAACTGCACATTTTTACTTGAAAGAATGATGACTTTGTCATTCTCTGAAAAACGACTAACCTTTGCTTTGTGCCTGTCACCGGTTGTGCACATAAGTGCACCACTGATGAGATCCTCCATGGTTAAGAGACTCGTAGCCTGACTGTGCTGCTTTTAAGCCTATTTGAGGCATGAACAGAGAGCTTACGAAAAAAGAATTTTCTGCAGTAGAACTCTCCTTACCATGAATCCAATGTTTAAGAATGATGTGTTTAGGAATACACTCCTTGTGCCAAATGGATGCAAGGAGTATGCTGCAAAGGAGTTGCCTGGCACCTGTAGCAAGCAGAAAATTGCAGCCCCACTAGAGGTGTGCCTCTACCTCATTTTGAATCATGTTAACTATAACAGCTGAGGGGGGATTAGTGCTAAAGATTACACACACAGAGAAAGATGGGATGAGCACATGCTTAAAACTTGGGGGGGCATTGTTGCACCCTACCAGGCCTTCGTGTCATCAAAGAGCTCCTCATTTCTGTTACTTGACAGAATCGTTGACCATGCTGCGCAGAAGAAAAGCATTCCAAAAATATTTTGACTTGCTTGTCTAGGAAATGCACAATAAGCAGCCCCCGCCCCTTCTTTTTTTCTTTTCCTTGTCTCTGACTTTAATTATGTAAATAAACTTGGAGTGCTTAGCACTAGACTACTTTGTACACATTGTTAAGAATGAAAACAGTGCAATAAATGGTACAAGAAAGAAAGACTACAGAATGCTGATTTACAGATTGCAAAATATATAAGGACGGGGGTCCAGAACCAGGGAAGCTAAGAAAGAGTCAAAACTAACAGGTGGGGGGGAGGTAGGTAAGGACTGCAACGTCCACCATGCAGCGGTACCACTGCTGCATAGACATGGGTAAATGGAAAAGAAGAAGGTAAACGGAAATATAAAGGTGTTAAGGGCTGCCACACTGCGAGTGACGAAAAAGAGCATTAAGGAGAAGAGTGTGGTGATGGATAGGAGGGGAGGGAGGGGGGGAACGCCCATAGACAGCGTGAAGAACAAAGGTGGAGAAAAATTATGGACGTAGGGAGAGTGTCTTGTCACTGCTCAATCCCTTGTCACCAGACAGCTGTGGCCAGTCGCCTAGTTGAGGTTCACCTACACCATCGTAACACGTGCTGCTTGCTGCTGAGAGCCTATCCTAACAAAATGACTCTGCAGTCTTCAGAACAGCCAGGTGTCAGGAGACATGACACTCCCAAATCTCTCAGAGCTGCTAGCCCTTATTTTACTGCAAACTACGGATGCCATAATTTTGACAAAGGCTTCTAAAATATCCTTGCTTCTGACCATCTGTCTCATGGATTCACGAGTGTGATCAAATAATGATATGCATTGTGTGATGAGGACTACAATACGATAATCGTAGTTCCCTCCAAACATCTCTTCCAGCAAGTTGGACAGCAGGTCACCGAAAGTGAGTGAAACTTGCATCATATGATACTATCAATTCAAAAGCTTGGTCCTGCATTTTAAATATAAAATATAGCATGCCCGTAATGCAGGAAGCATGACAGCAATAGGCAACTTGCAAAATAGTGCTCGCCTTCCTCCAGGCATAGCCATGGCTGAACCACTCACTAGAAGATCTTGTTGGAAAACAATGCTTATCTCCACTGTTACCTGGGCTACAACAGGTCTATTTTTGTTCCTTGCCTTTCTCTCCAGCACCTTTCTTTCTCCTTACTTTTTCTGAGGAAAGTGTTAAGTACAGATTAAAGAAAATGCCAATCCTTTTTCGATTCATGAAAAGCTGATAGACATCGGATCTTTATACAACATCTGCAAAAATACATGTTTTCTGTCATGCCCAGCTTTTGGCATTTTATTTATTTAATAAATACTGCCAATCCCAATGGCGATTTTAGCTCTCCTCCACAGACTCTATTCCTCTCTCTAAGTGTGATCTCTCAAGGGGAGAAGCACAAGCTCAAAGGCTTTAGAATTTCTGGGAAAATTTGTTCTCATAGTTTGCGACCCCACACCTAGCCACCAAGAGGAAATGTATTGTTGCAATTCGTGCTTTTGCCATCACGGAAACATAGAAGATCAAGTAGTAGGGTGTGGAGTGGTAAAGGCAAAGCTGTTCAATGGCAAGAATACATTGTACTGCCAGTCTGTCGACGAGAATATCATGGTTGGAAAGTACATCTCTCGGACATGCACAGAAAATATCTGCAAAGGGTGGGCCACAATGGGCTGCATTGTTCACTATGGGTTTTTAAATGCTGCTTATATAGATGCTTGGAAAAACGAACAGTGCTAAAGACGGGGCTAAGACACAAGACAGTGTGCTGTCTTGTTTGTTTGGTCTCATTTATATGCTGTTCATTTTTTCAAGTCATGTACCAACTAGGTAATCCACATATGTTATATAAATGCATCAATTTGCAAATGAAATGTTAGTTTATTATTTTTAATATTGTTATTTTTAGAAATAGCATAAAGATATATAATAATGCGAAGTGGCTGCATGCCTTAGCAATGAAAAACTTTTCTCGAAAGTTAAGCATAGTGTTGTTTTGCCAACGTAAAAACGTGAATCCTTGCTATTAAAAGCATGCCTTTGCGGCGAGTGCTAGGAGTTTGACTTTGCATGGTGTACGACCGTGCTCTCTTTCTCTCCCCTCCTCACATTAGATTTCTGGCTACACCACTGCCCACAGGCAACAAATATGCTGAAAAACCTTGTGCAAAGTATTTTTTTTCTTTTCATTAAATATCCTTATATTGGTGTATTGTGCATATTTTCTTTCTTCAGGTACTATTTTGATACCTCATCTTTATAGTGTACTTCAGGCATCCATACTAGTTCATGTATACATGTCACTAAACAGCTTGATTTGAAATTTGAGGTCAACTAACATGTATGAAAAAGGACATCGTACTGAAACCGTGCACTCAATATACAGATCATGAGATGTGGTAGGTACAGTGCTCGATTACATCCTTTGTTGTAGTCTGTATTTTGTGCCCACTGCTTCAATATGAGCATATACCAGCTTGTCCAGATTCCATTCTTCTACATGGAAATGGCATTGACAACCAGTGCCCTGGGCCTAACTCTTTCAAGGAAGGGTGACCTTGCCTTTCAGATTTCGTAGCAATCTTTTTGGCCATTTCACGCTCGTCACCAGTGCTCTTGCGTCCTGCCCAGAGGTACACGGTGGAACCAGAGAAGAGCAGGAACACATCACCCGAGTTGAGTGAGGCAGCTGTGAAGGGCACTTGCACAGCCTTGGTATTGTGCTCTGTGGTCCCGTGCACTTGCAGAAGGTACATGTTGGTTGCATAACCTGCCCAATCTGAGGTACCATTGCCATTGTGCACACCGCCCCCATTGTAATGGCTGCTGTCGCCGTCCTTGGGAGCAGGGAGAGAAAGAAAGTACACAGCGTGAGCATTTTGTTGGTCAGCTAGCTGGTAGCGATTGGCGCCTTGGTAAAGGTGCAACATGGTGAGCGGGTGAAGAAATGTCTTGCATATATACAGTGCCAGTATAGTTTAAACTTTAACTAATCAGGAAGCCTTCGTGCAATAAGTATATCTATTAGCAATTTGTCTGGTCATGGGAACACACAAGAGACTAATTGCATGTGGAACCGACAGTTTCGAAGGATCTGCTATGTTCACCATCATGCATCCCAAAAAAAAAAAACTACGCAGCCTAGGCCCTGAATCTATGAGTAAATTATTCTCTAATTTATTCAATTTATTCATTCAGTTTTAATAAAGACATTTCATCACTCACTCACACCCTTTGGAGAAGTTATCTTGTTCCTTAACAAATTGCCAATATTGCATGTGTTTCCTTTCTTTAATGTTGCATGCTGAGCACTGGCGTAGCTAGGTCGTCTGGCACCTGGGGCCCATAGGTCTTCTGTCCCCCCCCCCCCGCCCGGCGGTAGTCAAGGAAGTCAAGGATATCAACAATTTCGGGGTGTCTTCAGATGTATATGACACCCCCTTAATGACCCCTAGCACCCGGAGCCCACGGCGCCCTGGCTCCCCCCGTTGCTACGCCACTGATGCCGAGCACTTTCTTGCAGGAATGGCGTGCACATCCCGACATACTATGGCATTCCTGGCAGGAAAGTAGAGAGCACAGAACATTACAGGAATTGTATACAAGATTGATCACGATGTGTCCAAAGAGTGCATAATTTTAATCTGTGGGCCAGATTGGCTCACATCCTCTAGGCTAGGTTACATCCACGTACATGACTACTTGAGAAGCTGCATGGGGGATAGCAATTGCTACAGCTAAATTGGTCATCTCTAATGTGAGTTCAGCCAACAGTGGCTTGTTCTTTTTTTTTCTGCACTTATCACGAATACAATGAAAGGATATGTATTGCACCCTCGGCTATTAAAGGGACTGACAACAGATTTAAAGAACCTAGCTTTCTTTCTTTTTTTTTTATGGCACAATGCAAAGCTCACCCTCGGCAGTGTTTACACCTGCAGCGGTTACTTCCAGACATGCATGGATATTTTTAAGCAGAATTTTTCATTTGCGCAGTCTGTAAAGAAGAGAGTCCCTCCTCCAGCAATTCTGAGAATTGAGAGTGATGCCAATAGTCCAGCTCACAAATTGTAAAAGCCGCCCATCCTTCTTCTTTCACAGGAGTGAGTGCAACTGCGGTTAACCGCCTACATTTTCAGCCCATGACCTCTTCAGCCACTTTTGAAAACGAAAAGCTGGTACATTGCTCGGTTCTGTTCCAGAACTAAGAAAGCTGATTTTGTGAGCAAATCGCGTAAAGCCAAACTCTGTCTTAGTGATATTGGATTTTCTGGCTCATTTAATGCTCCCATCTTTGTAAACGAGCATCTGACCCCATCTAACAAGGCTCTCTTTTCCAAAGCCCTAACTTTGAAGAAAGAAAGGAACTGGATGTTCCTCTGGACGGAGAACTGCCAAATCAAGGCTAGGAAGGCCACTAACTGCAAAGTTCTCCGCATTCGAGACGAATCTGACCTAACCAAAATAGACTGGTTAACCAACTGACATAACAATTATGGCTTCCCTACTGAAACCCCCATCAAGTGAATTCCTTTTTAAGCAGATTTCATTCCATCATTCACTTTAACGTGAGGAGTCTTCGTAAGCACTTCGACACAATCGATAATTTCCTCACATTGCTAACTAGTATGTTTCCACTACTAGCCATTACCGAAATTTGGTTATCTGATGACTACAAAAATTTGTATTGCTTCCCTAACTATAAATCGGAATACTGCAATAGATTAATGAGCTGTCACGGTGGTGCATCCATATATGTTTCTCCTAATATTGCTTATTGAAGAAGACACAACCTTTCCTTAACCATTACTAATTGCAAATCTGTTTGGATTGAATTCAGTAACTGCTTTCTTGCTTAGGACAACAAGAATTTCATATTTGGCTGCATTTACCGTTCTCCTTCATCGTCAGTTAATGATATCTGTACCAATCTTGATCATATCTTACACACTATATCACTAGAAAATAAAAATGTTATAATGGGTGATATAAATATTAATTTACTCGATGAAACATCACCCATATGTATTCACTATACTAGTTTGTTCCATGGCTACGGATATGATTGTTTAATTGATGTCCCCACACGCGAAGTTTCTAACAGCACAGGTACACTTATTGATCGTGCTCTTTCTAACCTTCTTCATTCACCAGAGGCAAAAGTTTTGCACGTCGACATCACTGATCATTATCTCCTGCTCTTACGCTTCAATTCCAATGCACGACCTTGCCCACCTTCACATACTAAAGATGTTCTGGATAAAGTTGGCTTCATAACTGCTGTTGCTAATACAAATTGGTCTGAAATTAAATCACTAAAGGACCCACAGCAAGCTTTTTTCACATTTTTTTCACATATTATACCATACAACAGTTCACCTCCAAAAAGAAATGTAAAAAAAATGTAGCATTTTCTTACAATCCATGGATCTCGCAGCAGTTATTAACAGCATTGCACAAACGGGATAACTTATATAGGAAAACAATTGCTGAACATGAACTTACGTGCCCGATATAAAAGCTTCTGTAACACTCTTACCTGTAAACTAAAATCAGCTAAACGATTGTATTTCAAGCAAGAAAATTTTACAGGTGGCTAATAACACTAAAAAAAAATGGCAGATTGTTAACTCCTTCTTAAACATAAACACACAACTAAACCAAGCATCCAGAATTTTAAATGATGGAGTGAAGCTCAATTCCCCCGCCGACATAGCTGAGGCTTTAAGTAGGTTTTCTTTCTTAACGATTTAGCTTCTTCCTCACAGACTATCAGCATGAACCGTCTACCTCATTCATTCTTTTTATTTCCTACAACGCCAGAAGAAAACTGCTGTTATAAATAATCTAAAAATGACAAGCGCTGGAATTGATTAATTGTGCACTTAATCTCAGATACACTTTCATTTATTTTTAATTTATTATTCAAGACTGGTTTATTTCCTTCTGAACTTAAGCGTGGCAAAATCATCCCAGTTTTTGAAAAAGGCGATAGCTCATTATTAAATAACTACAGACCTATTTGCATTCTACCATCCTTTAGGAAAGTTATTTAGAAACTAATTCAAATTCGGCTAACGATATACCTTTCTAAATTTAATATCCTCTCTTCATGCCAATTTGGTTTTCACTATGGATATACCCCAGAGCTGGCACTCATTAATCTTACGGACCAACTAAAAAAATTAATCGACGAAGGATTTCTTGTCACCTCAGTTTTTATCTATCTAACGCAAGCATTTGATAGCATAAATCATAATATCCTTTTCTCTAAGCTCAAAGCAATTGGCATTTGTAGGCCTGCTCTCTCACTACTAAAAGCTACTTATATAACAGAGTTCAAGTCGTTTCTATTTCCAATGCTTATTCTCGACAGCGAGTTACTAACATTGGTGTGCCTTAAGGATATCTGTTTTTACCTTCCTGGGACCACTTGTGTTTAATGATTTACCTGTCTTTCTTCCACAAAATGCATTCTGTATGCAGATGACACCACTATATTCACCTTTCATAAAGATATCTCTCGTTAATAAGTTAAATGCCAACTTAGAAAATATCCTAAGGTGGTGTAATGTTAACATGGTATATATTAATGCAACTAAGAATAAATTTGTTGTATTTTGTTCACATCAGCAAAACATACCATCTATTCCACCTATCACTTTTGGTCCTCACCGCACTTCTCCTAGTTTATGTTCATCTTTCCTTGGTATTCTACTTGATTGTAATTTGAAATATCACAGTCATATTGCTCACATAAAAAGAAAATAGCTTATGGTATACACATCTTAAAACACGCCCTTAAAACATATACCACATTACTCTCACTTTACACCACACTTCTGTCCACTCTCACATTATGGCTTAATATGTTGGGGAAACACCTATAATTCTCATATTGCGTCTCTCCAGACATTTCAGAACCAAGCCACAAGAATAACTACTTACAGTCCACGCTTGTCTAATGCCACTTCCCTACTACACAAGAATAACATCCTTACCATTTATGGACTCGCTAAATATAATCTAGGTATTTTTTTCTACAGATTTGTGAATAATGAGCTACCATTGACCCCATTTTCACCATCTAACCTGATGATTCATAGTACCACCAGATTTGCGTTGAATAACAATTTTCTTTTACCAAGAATTCACACTAACTAAGGTAAACAGAGTGTAGAATTTGCTTCCATATCAATATGAAACACTCTTCCTTTCATAGTGAAAATCGCAAGATCCTTATCACAATTTAAAGGAAAACTAAAAATGCATTTATAGTGACCGATTAATGAGAGGGTTCATTACATTCAGTTTTTGTTCCCTTTTAGTGCTTTTTTTCTCTCCTTTTTTGTTGTAAATAAACTGTTGGCATTTTTTTCCCACACAATCTTTTCCTGCCACCATGAGATATGCTAAACCTTGTTATTATTTGTAATCAATTCGGTATTTTTTTCTGTAACCGTTCTTTCCTTGTTGCTTGTATACTCCCTTATTATATGCTACTGATGCTTTGAGATGTTAACTATAATAACTGTTCTTGTACAGGAGGTCCCGATACAGTCTTTGACTATGGGACCTCCTTCTGCATACAAAATACTTGTAATGTGACCCAACTTCTAATAATAAAATCTGATTCTGATTAAGTCTATGTTGTTGTACAGACCTTTCTTATACTTGTACAGCGTTTTTCCCCAAGTGCACACCTACCTCATGGCTGGCTGGCCGTCATAGTCATTGTTCTGTCGATAGACGAGCCAAGCCAACTCATCAAAGGCGAAGGCAGCACCACTTTTCTCCTCACTACAAACAAAGGCCTATCTCCACATTCTAAGTTAGAAAAAACTTATAGCAGAAAAAGGTGTATTGCATATTAATACTAATAACAAGACCAGGGAATCGTGTTAGGAGGTCATGTGATAGGTCGCTTATGCATCTTTATATTTTTACCGCGTAGAGCGGCACCAAAGGTCATTTTTCGTTATCTAGTGAAAAATGAAGATATAAATCGCGTTTAATGCGAAAAACACGGCTCATTTTGACCAACACGATAGGCAATCTTTCCATCAGCGGGGTTATCTCGATTCATGTTCTGAGCTGTTGTCTGTCCCTTTATAGCACTTCACTTGCATCACAATTTCAATTACTTCAGCAATTGTATGCTCTTCTAGTAGCTGCTAACCTGTGCATTTTTGCCATAATACGTATCAGTCAGCTGGGTGAGCTCGTATGGTGTCATTTTTGACACCAGCTAAATGACTACATTCTGTCTGTGCACCTGTTCGTTCTTTTGCACTGCAAAAAAATGACAAATCTACTCTGGGATGAAAGTATCAGGGTCTAGACAGCAATGCTCATTATACCCAGAGTAAATGACTGCTGGTTTTTTTCATTACTCCTGCACATGAAATTTTAACAAACAGCTTGCATTTTAATGAACACCTTGTCTTTAGCCTCCTTGAGATATAGTGCTACTTCTAACAGCATTGATAAAAGCAAGTAGGCTTTGGCACTTACCTCAAAAACAATCATCTGTCCTGAAAATATCATCATGAAGTGTGGGGTTTCATGCCCCTGGGCTAGTCTCACCTGAGGGCCAAAAGGTACGAGCACAGTAAGATTCTTTGTTAATTGATTCTGTATTTGATTGATTGATTGATGTTAATTGACTTTGTATTTGATTCTTTGTTAAGCAGAGTTTACATTACCAGTAGAACTGTTACATTACTTTCATTACTTCTTAGCAGCATTGTTTCACATCAGCAAGGCAACTGAGCATTACGGTCCACTTAGTTGTCAACAAGAAATACAGTTTTGTCACAGTTGAAACTTTTGCACGTCACTTGAAGCTCCCCAAACTGGGCCACACTGAAACTTTTAAGAAACCTAATTATTGATTCCTTAGCCTTGTTGGCATGCTTTACCAGCAGCTTGACTGCTATATAGCAAAAGATCAGGCCTGCCTGATCTGTTCAAATATAAAACTGCAGTGCAGCACAGATGTATTGGCAAAAGATGTACCATTGTGGCGTGTCCATTGAAGCGGTCATCCAATTCTACAGCCTTGGCCTCTGCTGTCACATGCTCATCATTTACCGAATTTTTCCCCTGATATTAAAAAAGAAAAGAAAAGGCATTATCACGCATGACAACAGCTGAAGTTTATGCTAATGTTGCTTCACAAGTGGTGCTTGCTCTTATGTTTCTCACCAGCCAGCTGTAGATGATGCAGTCCTCTTTTGTTCCTGTCTCATATACGTAAGCAATAACATAACAACAGCTCGAGAAAAACTTTCCATGCTCTCGTACATCAATAGGCACCAGCTCCAAGTTCTGGACCCGGAAAACCTGTAACAAACATTTTGTTCCATCTTTATCACTTGCCAGAGTCATTCAAACAGTTGTTTTCATTTTTACTCTTAAATTTTTGCTAGCCTCTGTATGTAGCAAAAGTGTTCACTGTATAACAGCACTTAAATGAGTCTTTTTCTTGGTGCATACCTAATACTATTTCAAGAGTGGAGTGACCAGCATAAAGATGTTGAAATATGTGGTATCTGAGCAACCAGCCGACAATAAAATCATCAGCTTGTACATGGAATAAACAAAATTCATTCAGGCCATAGGCACTGCTGCAGCAGCTTCTATGGTTATGCTTTGCCACTTGTGGCTCTCTTTAGGTGGCACAGAACAAATGCTATGCATGCATTACTCACCTCTTTTCTGCCAGTTCCATCATCCACCATCTGCATCTGAGCAGCCAGGCTTGGGTTGCTTTGTAGTGTGCAGGCATCAAATTTGGTCTGTACTGTCTTTGCTGGACACAAATAAATGATGTGAAATGTATACTTTATCTGATCACTGCATTGCACCACGTTCATAACTTAGTGTGTAATGTTGCACTGTCATTAAACCATCACATTTTCTTTAGGCTTGCATTGCATGGCCAAAATCCCATTGAAGTTAATGTTCTCCTCGAATTTAGGTCTACACTTGAGTGCTCTTACAGTGTAAGCAAAGTACCATTCTGGAAGACGAGTCTTGTTGTACAACTATAACCAATGCTGAATAGAAAATATGCATGGAATTTTATTAAACGAAACTAAAGTGAGATCCCAACAATGTGAAATCTCTTAATTCGAACTGACAGGTAATTAAAACTGTTCTGTTGGTCCCGGCGAGGCCCTATGTAAATGGATAGAGAAAAACTCCTGTAAACTCAACTCCAAAAACCACGTAACGGTTTAGAATAAAAGTGCTCACTCCCATGCACTGCTTTTTGGACATAATTGAGCCAAAGGCTAAGGTTCAATGCGTCACTAGCTACCGTAGTGTTGTATGCCATAAAAATGATGAGAAAGGACACACAGAAAGCAAGACCGAACCAGAGCAAGCAGAGCAGCGCACACCTTCCTTTCCCGTTCATGTTAAAAGGAGCAGGAAGGATCTGCCAGCACATGCTTGGTCCCCTTACCCTATGCGTGGTCATCTACGTCTCCCCTCCTAGCGAGCTTGGTCACGTTACCATGCACTTGATCACCTCATCTCCAACATTGGGCATGCAGGGTACGGTGCGCGTCAAACCACCATCATTCTTGACTCACCCTCGACCCGCCGTGGTAGCTTAGCAGCTATGGTGGTGTGCTGCTAAGCATGGGGTCGCACGATCAAATCCCGGCCATAGCAGCCGCATTTTGACTGGGGTGAAATGCAAAAACGTCCATGTCCCGTGCTATCGGGGCATGTTAAAGAACCCCAGATGGTCAAAATCGTTCTGGAGTCCCCAACTACAGCGTGCCTCATAATTATATTGTAGTTTTGGCACGTAAAACCCCAAAATTTAATTTAATTTAATTTAATTTGACTCGTGCTTGCACATTTTTTCTCGCACCTACAGCAAATGGCATGTGAGGAACCATCTTATTGTACTTGGACTCTATATAGAGCCTAGGTTTCTTCCAGCACATTCCGCATGCTGATGGAGGAAAGATAAAGCTCTTTCAATGCAAACCCAGTGACAGTTCTGGTTTCGCATACTGTACCGCACAATTGATTGGGCACTATATTTAAAGGGGCTCTCCTCAATTCTAACTTCATTTTATTTGAATAAATTTCCGGTCCCCTCGGAGTTAGAATTAATGAGATTGTACTGTACTAATGTAGTAATGATTACTGTGAATCAAAAGCTCGCCTACATAGCTGTGCTCACATCCATCAACATTTTCGTTAACAAAAGTGAAATTTAGGCAGAATGTCGGAAGAAGACAAATAAATTACCAATTAAACAATGCCATCAGGGAGGAAAATGCATTGATACCTCCTTGCCTATGATGGTAATGTGATTTGAATTTCATGGTACTTTTCATGTATTTGGGCTGTTTGTGTGCAGGCAGTTGTGGTCATGAGTGAGGCTTGTTAACACTGCCAAGGCTAATCTTGTGCCCATGCACAAATATCCAGGAATGTGGACGGGAGGATGGCTCCCACAATAGCTTAATTGATAGAGCAAAACACACATAACATGGTCTGGCTCCCACCTGCGGCAAGTTGTCTTTTCGTCCATCTTCATTTACATTTTTCTTATTATTCTTACATTTCAAACATAACAATTGCTTTTTCGAATGATTTCTCTGGGTTTATTGTCTGTTTTATCCATATGCTTGCTGGCATTGTAGTTTTTTTCAGTTTTCGTGTTAAAAAAAAACAAAATGTATCCTCACCTTAATTCTTAGAGTGCAGCCATTTCAGCGAATGTGGAGGTTGCCAGATTTAAAGTACACACTCACCAATTTTTGTTGCAGAGTGTGCTTTCCCAACGCCAACAGGGTGATCCGTTTCATTCCACGATCGAAAAAGGCACTTGAATTCTGTAGGCTCCCCTCCTTCAACAACACGGGCAACTTGCGTGCAGTGTGGGTATCCTTTCTTCTTGATAAAGCCCTGTGTAGCACAGATGATGCGGAGTCTTCGTGATGCACTGTAATTGCTGCTTATTTTGCAATGTTTGTTTGTGGATGTCTGTTTAAGGGCTGTTCTTTCACGTATATATTTAGTGGCCTATTATAAGAAAGTAAGTTTTAGTGGGCTAAAAAAAAGGAAGGTCACTTTAAGCCACTTCATTTCAGTGTAATGACAAAAATTATCTGACGACACAATCATGTTTGAAATGTGCTTTCTACTTTTATTTGCACGAGATATTCTGTGTTTTAGCATTAAATGCAAAATCAAGCCATCCTGTAAGAATTAGTACTTGTAAATGATTTACTTAAAGTGCTCAATTTTGAGAAAGCCAGCCGTCACACAGATTACTCAGACATCTATCGGAAGAGTTTATATTTCACTGCTGGAAATCTGGAGTGCTTCAGGGCACAGACCACGATTTGCTTTGAACTCTAGAGGACAGCTATGTAGAGAAATCAGAATTGAACCTGGGCATTCCGCATGGCTTCTGTGCGCTCCTTGTGGCTAGCTTTCTTGCCAACCCAGACCCAAATTCCAGCCTCTGCATTGTCAACGATGTAGGAGTCCTGCAGAGGAAAGGAAAAGGTTCATAATGGCACGATCATTGCATCATGTAGAATATGTGCAAAAATAGTTTTGTCTTTTTCTATCCACTATGTAACAGTTTTGCACATTACATTTGCCATTATTTCAGGGCAAGATGTTGGCTGATGTATATGGCTATGTACATTATAATCGGCACCTACAAAGCAATTATAATATCCTTGCAGCTGCAAACTAAATTTTTTTCAACATTTAAGTGTATGCTTTACATCCAATATTTCGCATGAGTATATTAATTGCATACTGATAGCAATACCACACATACAGTGGTTGCTGATGTAGCAAGAAACATAGCTTTATTGCACGCCATTACGGCTACAATAACTTACCTGAGTATTAAGATCTTTCTGGTCAAGTGGTCCTGCTTTTACCTCTGTGACCCTCAGCGTGCCACCTTCATCTGAGCACCTAGATGTTAGGGGTACAGGTGGAAGTAGTGGAGTGAAATGAATATTGAAATCTGGAGCAGAGTACAACAATTTTCTTCACAAGGGACCAACATATTTACTTTTGCCAATTTGTTTATTTATTCTGAATACCCCTAAAGGCCCTCATTCGAGGGTATTACATGGTGGGACATAGGCTGAACAAATGATTCCTTAGTACAAAAAAGCACAACAAAAACAAGCAAAATTATTACAGAATATTACTGCTCTAGTAAAACAAGAAGGACAGGGTAACATGTCAAGATATAATCACACAATAACTATTATTGAAAGCAATAGTAAATATTACTGGGAGCAATATAACAGCATACAATATGCATAAACGTATTACCAAAGTACACATACATCAGATAGGCTAAGCTTCTGTAGTACTATAGCACGACTGCTTAATAATTTTGAAATTTAGTAACGTCTGATTCAGTTACAATGTGTGATGGTAGATTATTCTAGTCAATTAAACATAATTATTTTTTGGCATCTGGAAAAGTTTAATAGCTATGCTCCAAAGTTAGAAGTATCAATGTAAATTCAATTCAGCTTTATATCTGATATAGGCCTAAGATGAAACGTTCAAGTTAAAGAAACATACAGGTCCAACATACATGTTGTAATCTGTGGATGAAAGCTTTTGTAAAGCGGTTAATTAAATGTTACAAAATACAATGCATGTCAGTGTCTTTATTTTTATCCTATGCAATCTGTAATATCATGATGTTTATACATTTCACCATTCACAAGCCATGCCGAAATATAAATCTTTGCACTTTAAAGAATCAGAACTAAAAAAGTTTTGTCTTTACACGCTTCACACAAGAACAGCTGAGCAGGAAGAGGTGAAGCTTGGCAGCATCTTTATATAATCTCACGACATTGAGCAGGAGAGCTACTACTGTAACATTTAGAATAACTGCCACTGCAAATATTCCATGGTGTCGTCTGACTTCCTTCATTTGTGTGACCAATTCCAAGCCAATTGAGTTAAAAGCTTGCCTGTAAAGCTTCACATCTCCACGGTGCTGGCTCTCAGCAGCTTCATCCTTGAGCACTTCTCGGTGGCTCTTGACCAACTTGTCTTCCAGTGGCAGCAGGTGGTTGAAATACTGAATGCACAAGGCAAAGAAAAAGAAATACAAGTTGGCCCTCTGTAGCTTCTTTGAAAAAGGGAGACTAAGCACTACAGTAAACAAATAATTCTGCACTAGATGTGTCACAGTGTAAATTCTGTAGCAAGTGCCAGTAATCTCCTGGGTCTTCCATTACATTCTATGATGGCTCACTGAAACAAATAGCATTCATCCTTGTTTTTACTCTCGTTGAACCACCACATGCGCTGATGCACATACAGAAATTTAGTACATCCATAAAAATAAAGGCTGTTGTAGTTTCACCGAAACTACAAATCAGTAACAGTAATAAGTGGCAGAGCATTTCACGTACTAGATGCAGAAACAACTATGGCTTCAGCTGTACCCACTTAAAGTATGGCTTTGTATGTGGCTTATCCATTAGACAAGCTAGTACTAATTTAAGCTGGGACCACTCAGCCTAACAGGACCTGCTGAGTGAACAAGATCACTCAGAACCACTGAAAAAGTCCCCTGACCAAGGTTTGAGGTAGTCTCAGCAGCACTGGTAAGGCTGGCGAAAGCCCTTGTGTGAGAGAGAGTGTGTGGAGTAGTTCCAAGTGGCCCCTTTTGCTCACTGGAAACTGCCAAGACAAAGGGGAGTATGACATCTCACTTATTTCCTGCTAGTATGATTGGGTGGCTCAGTCTGAGCCTGTGCAGACTTGCAATACAGACAACCGAAAACTGCAATGTTGCATCACTCTCTCTAGTGCCTGCCCTTGCTCCAGTCATGCTACCATCACATGTTCACTTACATCTAGTGCTACTTTTGCTTGCCTTCATGCTATTTGCCTTCTTTAGCCAAATTAATAAATAAAGTGGCCGCCTGCCAAGTTTGGTGACCAATGGCAGCATAACTTTTGCAGTCATCACCACCCTAAAACAGCATTTGAGTGCATGTGCGTGGCACTGTGCATGTGCATGCATGCATGCATGTGTGTGTGTGTGTGTGTGTGTGCGTGCGTGCGTGCGTGCGTGCGTGTGTGTGTGTGTGTGTGTGTGTGTGTGTGTGTGTGTGCGAAGGTTTTTTAACAATCACGTGTTCTCGGTGCCACCTATGAGGAGACAAAACAACCTGCTTGGTGCTTTTTATTTATGTTTCGCAGTGCCCCTAGGGTATTTCTTTCATTACAATGATTGGTGGTGTGAAGTGAAAATTTGTCAAGTCAATAATCTTCCACCGAAAGAGTTGTGCGAAGTGCCACACTTGGTTCTCTTTATGTGGTCCTTTTTGTAGTGTCATCACAAAAAAAATGTGGATTTATTTCGTAAGATACATCTGCATTTTCCAAAACTTGTGTCATATGATCCACCCACATTGTTGGCACAAGAATCATAAAAGATTTCTCTCACATAGAGCAGTTTAAGTATACCATTAAGAATTTCTGAACATTCCTCATCACTAAAAGAGTAGTGCTTTTTATGCTTTCTGCGTTTGGTTTGATGAAGAAATGTGCATTTTTTAACTTGTACCAGTCAACGCCATGACATAACATGTGTAAATATGCTGTAACAGAAATCGTGATTAGGCTGATAAAAGAAGATAAAGGAAGTAGAGGTTGTGCTGTAGCGCAGTTGTTGCCATTGGAAATAGTAATAATAAAATAAAGCCAGGATTATCTTTGTTCAGAACAGATGTGTAGAGCAACAAGGGTTGCACCATTCGAGCCTGCTAATAGAGAAGCTGAACTGGTGAGAAGCAAAGATGCCTGAAAAGGATCAAGGTGGCAACCCCTCCGCAGTCCTCTACTACATCTAAGCAAATAGTTTGGGAAAATAGTTGGTAAGTTTACATCTGAACTTGATGCTGATGTTATTTTCTTGCTTAATACATTGCTGTTTGCTGTTATCCTGTAAATATGTTTGTGCTTCACTTGAGTTTTATAGGCCCTCTAAGTATGCTTGCACCTGTGACTTAAATCTTTCCATAGCATGCTGTAGGCTCGAGTTTAATAAAACTGAAACTGTCAGGTAAACAGAAATCGGGCACTGACTTTGGTTGACCACCTGTAGGCATAATGGTTACATACTATGCATCAGTTAAATGGAAACAATCTATTTGCAAACTTCATGTAAAAGGAACTAGTACTGAAACTATCCTGGCTCTCACCTGCTGGTAGAATGCATTTGGTATGAAAACAGTTGCCATGTTGGGAGGTAACTTATGTGGCTAAAGAAATCGACTCCTTGGACAATTCCCTTGCAGTGACATGAACATCTCCGCCGTAGCGTCAACTTTCTCAGCTTATTAATATGCCTTTTGTTGCACATCATTAAAGAAACAAATAGCAACTGCACAATGTGCTGATATGCACACTACGATAATGGACTTGAATGTGATTGAGTCAAAGTTTAACAAACGAAATTGTGAAAAAGGGCACAAGTGTTAACACTGTCATGAGTATGGTTTTGATTCTATGTGTGATACGATATTAAGCCATGAATACAAAAATTTAGAAAATCTACAGCGATCTACAGCATCACATTTAACATGATGTGCGCAGAATTTCTAGCCAGCCTGTTACAGGTGTGTACATTTCCCTTTTGCAAAACTGTCACTGAAGTTGCAACACAATACAGTCGTATCTTTTTTTGCACCTTAGTAGCATTAGAGAGCTTTAGCTGAGAATTTATGCTCTGCTCTGCTTGGACCAGTATATCCCAGCGATTTTAACCCAGCAATCCACTTGGCTTTGCTGTCATTTTGCAGCCAAGTTCACTACCTGTCGCCGACATATGTGGGAGATGCACTTATCAAAAATGTGAAATCAACACAGTTCTCTGCAGTGGCTCTGTGTGTGAAACCATAGTGGAGTGGAGTATAAGCGTTGCTCAAGTAAAATTGTCTATTAAGACTACATATTTTAAAACAGTATTGTAAGTTCTTCCTGCCCTTCACCTAAGCAAAACTTAAAATAAGCAGAACAACTTTTCCTTCCTAAAGTGTCAAGATGTAACAGCAAATAGCTGTCACATTATTACACAGTCAGATATGTACTGTGTTGCATGGTATCAGTTGCAGAAAGCATTTCTAGTAGCGCACAAGCAATCTGCTTTGAAGAGTGTTTGCTTCCACTTGTTTCTGGCCCCCCATTTCACTTATATTTACATTTGCTTAGCTTTGTTTCATTTGGTGCAGCTTTATTATTATCTCCAGCACCGTGGATTGCACCAAAACCAGTGCCTCACAAGGTGACACCACATTTTAACACTTGCTAGATAATCAATATGGCCAGTAATGTCAACATGACTGGACAGTTCTAGGGTATGGAAAAGAGAGTTGGAAGAAATATTCATAGCTTTGGCACTTTGATCTTGCTACAGACTTGAAAACCAGACAGAGATTCAGATGACTTACCTCTTTCTCTGGTGAGCTAAGGTGCTTCTCCTGAGCATCTTCAACAATGACAATTGTGCCCTCACCATGCTCGGCTTTGAGTTGTTGTGCTGTGACTGCGCCCTAGTGGAACATCATATATGATAGATATGAAGAACATAAAGCAAGTAGGATAATGCAGTAGCTGCTGGAATACTACCTAAATCACAAACTCATCAACTTGTTACCTGCATGCTGGCAAAAGATTCAGTTGCTTATTTTGCTATGAAACCTGCAGTAGCTAGTTCTCCACAAATTTAAAAGAGCTATTTACGTGCACATTTGCCTTGGCACTGACGTACTAATGTCATAGGCTGTTTTTTGTTAGGCTACGAGTGAATGCACTATTGCTATGTAACTAATAATTAAGTACATTGTAACATGCAAAACTTCCAACTTAAAGCAGTCACTTTATGACTTGAACAAGGTCAATGGGCTGACGTACCTGAATTTTCTCAACATGGTTGGCATAGCGACCAGTCCACACAAAGATGATTGTCCGTGCATCAATTATGAAGACATCCCCGTCATTCATATGACTCCAGCTGACGCCTGGCAACTGAAATAAAATTACATAATGACTGAAAATTAGCATAACTTGTTCATTATTAAATGTGGAAGTGCTGCGAGCAAGTCGCATCAGGCAGCTGACAATTAAGAAGTTGTTAAATCCTAATTCCAGACTATGTATATGACATTTTGTTTGACTTGAAACTCTCAAGGCAATTTCATATGGTATTATGATGCACAAGTGACCTGATGAAACATGTCTATGGTGTCACATTGATGATGATGCTTAAGCTGATGCAGTCATAACTTCACAGAAATTTACCTTAAAGAGAATAGCATTAAGAACCTGAAGTTTAATCAACACTAACACAGATAAATGATAACATGTGCAGTGCTAGTGACAGACAGCGCCCATCACAAAATTAGCTGGAAAGTACATTACTATGCTGATCATCTTGTTTCTTGTAAGTTCTTTACATTATAAAGCACCGGCTGCTCAACAATTCTTTTTATTGCGTAAGTGTTCGCTCTATGGTACCTTTGTGAATCTACTGGTGCATTCTATAGTACTATAGCCAGTTGCATGTGCTTACCTCTTTCACAATGGGCCGACGTTTACCCTTCACATGGTACATACGTGCTACGGTCTGATCTTCGACATGCGTGAGACCACTTGCGACCCCTCCATTTTGAATCCTGGGAGTATTTTTGAGTGAAAGGAATCATCAGGTTTGCATGCAGACACACATTTATCATACTTCGCATTTCAGAAAAAATTGACAAATATTGTTGAAGAGAGCAAAAAGGAAATGGTGACAATTTTTTTCTGCAACTTATTATTTATGGCAGGAAACATCAGGAATCGTGTGACAACCACAGATAAACTCCTTAACCAGAATGCACTCATTGACTTCTTAACAAAAAACTTTTCTCCTGTTAATTATTTATGGGGTTTTACGTGCCAAACCCCTTTCTGATTATGAGGCACGCCTTTATGTGTTTTTGGTCTTGATACGTTTCTCCATATTGGAAAGAAGGTTGCCTCCTCCCAGGATGGCCACATTATTTCTCCTTCGACAGGAGTCAATGCACGTTAAAAAATCCCAGATGATCAAAACTAGTCAGGGGTCCCCCCCACTACAGCGTGCCTCATAATTAGACCGTAGTTTTGGCACATGAAAAGTCAAAATTTGATTTTTAGTTAAGTCTTGAAGGCAGTGACTTCCCAAGGCATGTCCTTCTTCTGGAACAATCAGAACCAGTTTGTAGAGACTCATAATGGTGCATAAAAAAACACAATTGTCTATCACGCATTTTCACAAGAGCCTTCCTTGTGCAAATTAGGACAGCGCTATGTGAAACATTAATATTTTCACTGCATTTGGGGGGAAAACCTCATATGAAAGATTCCTCACATATGGACTTGCCTAGGCACTAGCTGGCTTGTTTGAATAATTTAATTTACTACTAATTAACCTTTAATCGATTATATAACAAACTTATTGGCAGCTTTTGCTCCCACTGCACCATTTGTATTGCTGGAAGAAATTGGCTCTGTCCCCACTTATATATATATATATATATATATATATATATATTTTATTTTTTGTCAGCCTTCCCTGAAATCATTCTATAATATAGGGCTGTTATCTGGAGAAAAAAATTTGCGATGCAGGCTACAATCAAGAAAAATATCAGTAATCCAAAATACCAAGTTTTATCACAAGCTTTCTAAGTAGGTAACTATTACCTCACATTAATGTTAGAGTACGTTTTATTGCTACTTCTCTGTAGTGAGCAACTGGATTGAAATAACTTCTATGTTAACAGCATACACCACTTGAGCTTAGCTGTGATTACTGCACAGTTGTCTGTACTAACTACAAAAGGAATCCGCAGTGTAGAGCACAGTTTTACCAGGCAAATAGCGTCAAGTAGCTTAATTAATTTACAGTCGAACGCCTTTATAACAAAGTGCCCAAGACCTGTAAAATCTTTCATTATACAGGTCACTTCGTTGTAAAGGTCGCGAATTGTACTGCTCACACTAGAGCAGGGCAAGCACGTTCAATGAAAGAAAACTTTTATTTAACACGAGTTCAGGAGAGACTTAGTGAAATAAGTAGCTAACTTCTTTATGTACTCTTTGATAGAATGTGGGACTGCAGCCAACCTTATTTCACTGCATTTAGTTCTCAGCATGCTCTGCAGTGGAATGCAGGAGCTGCGGAAAGTAAAGCTGTAGATAGTTGGATGCTGGATATTGCAGCGCTTGCCATGAAAATCCTTGGTTCATTTACAGATCTTTATCACTACTGCCTTCTGTGACATTCATGTTTTCCATCCTAGCTGGTTTTGACAACAAAATCTGTCTCCAGTGACAATTACATAATCACGTCGTCATCAACTGCAACGTACTCATCAGCCATCACACCTGATGATCCTCTAAAACATGTAGCGCATGAGTGGAGCAATTCGTGGAGCAGTGCAGCAGGACAACTTCAGACATCGGCATGCTGTTTAATTGCGCCACTAGTGCTGCTTTTAACTCTAGCGCAGAGCACACCTTGGTGACACCTGCAGACGGCAGTGGCAGCACCATTACGTGGCATTCATTATAAAGGAAGAAATTAGCCGTTGTGGACACCTAAATTTTTTTAATTGTACAGGTAAATTCATTGTAGCAGACTCCGTTTGGAGGCAGTCAGAATATATACAAAAGATAAGAATTCAGCCGGGACCTAGTCTTTTGTTATACAGGCCATTTTGCTGAAGAAGTATTCATTGTAGAGGTGTTCGACTCTATAATGGACAGAGGGAATTTCAAATGTGATGAGGGAATCCATGCAATGCAAGGAAGTACTGACAGGAGGGGAGCACAGCACATAATATAGTGGGTCATTATGAGAACCAGAGAAGCTGGAAAGCTTTCCCATTTTTGCTGCCTCTAAGGTAACAGGAGCATTTATGCAAAATATTGATCAGAATATTGTTCATTGTGATGCCATATATTTCATTATGTGCCACGTAGTTGCTATAAAAGCATAAATTTCCTTTTACTTAGATTTCGTATACATATATGTGGCTTTATGGCAATGAATTTGCAACGACAAGCAACATACCAAATTTACAGCATTACACATAACACATTCATAGTTACATGCATATAACACAAGCATAGCTGCATGTTTATATTTTGCTTGAAATGATATAGGTATTCATATTCAAGTACTCCATAATGAGTACAGCTCCCTGCACTCTAGTTCCTTTGTTTCCTTATATTACTGTCATGATTGCATCTTGTGCAATCACCTTTCACTCCTCTCACCTACAAGCTGCCTGACTGACATTTCCAGCATCAGCAGCTTCACATGTATGGGACTTAATATTATTTCGAACATAGGTTCTGCACATCCTTCCTTTCATACCTACTTGAAATAAAGTGAGGAAATATTGCATATCTGATTCATGATTTGATTAATCAGTTTTAACATTGCAAGGTTATTCAGGGGCTATGGGAGATGCCACAGTGAATGGCTGAGGATGAATATTGACTAATGGGAGTTCTTTAATATGCACCTGAAGAACACAACACAACTATTCTGCCCTCATTGGAATGCGGCTGCTAGAACCGAGAATCGAACCTGCTATCTCATGCTCTATGGCAGAATGTCATCGCTACTGAGCCATCATTGCAGACAATATTCAACATTGGAAGCCAGTTTTTCTAATAGTTTATTTGAATTTGAATTTTAGTTTATTTGCAACAATATTTAGGGAGACCAGGAGTAAAAGCTGTTTAAACAGCTTGAGAGGACCTAGCCACCCTACACACACGTCAGCATAACGGTAGTTGCAGCAGGAAAAAATAAATAAAAAGGAAATGTGCAGTGCAGTGTACATGGCTCACGTACAGGCAAAACATACTTGCATATGCCGCGCATCAGAAAACTTACACAAACACTATTTCGATAAACAGCAAAATGAAAATAAAGAAACTGGCAAAAACTTCGTACACACGTGTATGAGATTATGGGAAAGATGCTACTTCCGGTAATACTCTTCGTAGTTGTTTGAATGAGAGTTGCGGAATGTCAAAGAGCTGTTCTCTGCTAATTGTATTTAGTAATGTGGGTAGCAAGAACTGTAGCATGTTCTGCTAATTGTATTTAGTAATGTGGGTAGCAAGAACTGTAGCATGTGCTTGCCATAATTTGTGTGACATTTTTTTTGCCATTCTTCCGGTTTGCGTGTATTATATTTTGTAATGTTTGCTTCTAGTCCAGCTAATATTGCTAGCGTGTTAGTATTGTTGACTGTACCAAATTTGTACTGGCGACACAAATTATAAGTGTACATAGAACTGACCTTAGTAATGCTATGTTTTCTGAAAAGGTTCCCAATGTGAAAATGATATCAAACCTTACATATTAATCGAACCACACGCTTTTGCAACACTTCAAGCTTGTTGATATTTTTGTCAATGGTTGCACCCCAATCTAGTAAACCATAGTTAATTACTGGTAAAAAGAGAGCGTTATAAAGAAGCATGTTGACAGGTACGGGGCAATCAAAAGAAATGTGGCGTATCACACCAATAATTTTAGACAACTTACTAATGTGGTTTACGTCGTCATCCCATGTCATGTGTTCACCAAAGTAGACTCCCATGGTTTTTATTGATGGCACTAGTTCTATTTCTATGTTACTTAACTTAATTGGAGCGAGCTGGACAGGTTTGTTTCGAGGTTGAAATAAAAACGCCTTTGTTTTATTAATGTTAACTTTTAGGTGGTTTTGAGTAGCCCAGTCATTCATTTTAGATAGCGCTTCGTTACCTCTATATACTAAGTCTGTGCCTGAATTTCCTGCAAAAAATAAACTGGTGTCATCTGCATATATTATAAATTTAGCTGTATTATCAGTGGTTGGGATCTCATTAATATATAGTAAAAATAAAAATGGTCCCAGAATGCTTCCCAGGGGAACACCACATTTGACCAGTTTCTCAAATGACCTTTCTCCTGCAATCATTACATACTGAGTTCTACATTGTTAATAGGAAGAAATTGAAGAGTGTGCAACACTTCTATTACCATAAAATTCCAGCTTTCTTAACAAAATGATATGATTAGCAAGGTCAAATGCCTTGGAGAAATCTAAAAATAAGCTGAGTACCATTTCCTGACATTCGAATTTCTCCAATATTAACTCCTTTTGGGCTAGAAGGGCAAGTTCAGTGAAGTTCTGCTTTCGGAAGCTACATGGGCAGAATGTATTATGGCGATCTACACAAGATGACAGGTGCAGTAAGATTATTTTTTCAAAACCTTTAGAAAAGACTGGTAATATAGATATCGGCCTGTAATTGCTCATTTCATTTTTCTCCCCTTATTTAAATACTGCAGTCACCTTGGCAGTCTGCATGTCATGCGGAAAAATTCCTAATGATAAGCTTTGGTCAAATATATGGGTTAGAAATGGCACCAGGACATCGATTACGTGTTTCACTGGTTGTGTTTGGATACCTGACACATCAGTCGCTTTACTGTTGCTTAATGCCATAAAAGACAAGACAACTTCATTCTCGGAAACTGGTGTAAGAAATGTGTGTTTAGTGTGAGAAATTGTATATATAAGATCTGCATCAATGTTTGAAGACTGACTGAGTGAAAGAAAGAAGTCATGGAAACTGTTTGCCAACTCACTACATGCTAATTCTACGCCATCTTGTAAAATCATAATCGTTTGTTCTGGCAATTTTCCTAGCATTGTATAAGCGTCTTCCAAACGTTAGCAGTACGTCCTACAGATATATTAAATTTGTTGAATAGATATTCACTCTTAGCCTTCCATAGTTCTTTGGTAACAGAGTTTATAAATTGCTTAAGCACTTTAAGTGCCTCAGGCATTATAGTTTTGATGAATGTTTTGTACAATTGGTCACATTTTCTAATTTGGTGGAGCAATTCCCTTGTCATCCATGGTTCCCAGCATTTTTTTTAGTGTCTAACTGTCTTTAAGAGAAACAAAGAATGATGGGCTTCCAGGAATACATTAAGAAATATCTTATATGCAGTGTCAGGGTTAAATTTTTCTAGCACAGCACCAATGTTAATACGTAGTAGTTGTTCTCAAAAGAATCAAATATTTTCATTTATCATGCACCCCTTTTAATTAGATGATATGGCACTTGACTCTTTCCTTACCTCTACAAATGTGCTCATTTCAGTGCGTTTTAGTTATAATGCTTTACTTTAGCACATATTAGTAGCAAGATATACCATGATACATTAAATTGTATTCTGATCACTAGTGTTTTGAATGGAGGTAAAACAGAAATAATTACTCTGATAGTTTTTCAGGATTTTGATGTTAAACTTCAAAGAAGTAGTCCAAGAAGTATGAATGAAATTAATAATTTGATACTTTTAGTATAAGTACTGAGAGGGAAAAAAATTCAGACATATACAAAATGTGTACCAAAAAATAAATATGCAGATTTGGTGGTATGAATTTTAGCCATAGTGATGCCCATGCTTTGCAGTAAAGCGTTGGCTTTGCAAATGTGAAAATGGGTGAACACCTATGGTGCAGAAAGCATTTGTTTTTTGTAATGACAGCAAACACATGGTTCCTTTTTTACTGCATATTTAAGTTCTTGAAGCAATGTTTGTCAGGTGTGGAAGCATGCACAAGCCTTCTCATACTTGATTAAATTGTTTGATCAGCTTTTTTGTGCAAGTAATCTGGTCTAGTCATGCACCTTGAGCTGGCACTGGAGCCTTCACACGCATTGCAGAGTACTTGTACAGTACTGTTCAGTAATGTACAGCATTGCCCTATATTGTACAGTAATGAATGAAGGCATTTGCACAGGAGGTGTCCAAAAAGTGAGAGCTTAGACTGCTAGTCAAGAACCTGCTGAAGGTCGGCCTGAAATCCACTGCGTGCTCTTGTGCGAGTGAAAACTCCAAATGATGGGAAGGATTACTCATAATACACTGCAAATTAGCTGTGGAAACATTGATGGGTAAAAGCAACCCAAGGCAAGAAAAATATAAAGTTGCATCTGATATTACTCTAACACAATTACCAAACAACACACCCTCCTGAGCGTGTACCGATGTTTGAGACATCGTTAAAACAGCATAGACATTGGATTGGCATATTAGACAACCTGACAGGAGCTTCTGTGTCTTGACCGTTGCTGTCATTTAAAATTTTGCTGCATTGATGGTAGCGCAAATTTTGTGTTGTTTGTTTAGGGAAGTGCACTGGAGGCTAGTTTTGACGATATCTCGTATAAAAGTTTTATTTTTAATTTTTACAGGCTCCTCATCATGTCAGAAATTGTCAATTCTTAGCAATAGTTAAAAAGCAACTGTTATTTTATAAGGTGCATGGCACTGCTTGTGGAAGAATTCCTATGGTAAAGCTTATTGACGTGCCAAAAAGCAGCCGATCACATTGATTTATTGACCTATTTCTTTGGGCCTGTTAAGGAAAGAGCTAACTACTTCAAAATGAGAATATCAAGTATCCTTTTTGGTACTGCAAGAAATAAAGCAGTAATGCCAAATCGATGTTTTGGAAAAGGTAGTCACCTTATTCCACGGGGGAAGTAAGACAAAAATCTCTGCGACTCAAAGCCCTGCACTTCCCGATGCTGTACAGGGGAGCCACCGAGGAAGTCATCCAGTTCCACAGTCTTGTAAGCAGCCACGCCAGCTTCATCCTGAAAATTGTAATGCCAATTATTTTTCAAGGATGGGAGCTGAGAGAGCTGGTTGGTGCACTGGAAAATTGGCAAAAAAAAATTGTCACAGAATGAGATGCAGATGGGAAGGGCCCAATACTTTGAGCATGTCCCATTCAGCACTTTAAAGGTTTCTCGTACACAGACTATAGTGCTATGGAATCAATTTGAACAACAAGGTCACACTCAGTTATTCAGAAGGCTACATTCCGAGTATCATAAGTCAAATTATGTGCCATAGGTGCCTATAAGGAAACTGTGAAGCTGCACAGAATACCATAGCACTGACAGAGAAAGTGCACTGCGCTTCTTTCTTTTTTTTTAATTTTTGTATTCTGTGATTCTAGATGCAATACATAAAGAAGTAAAACAAACACTTTTGTCAGAAGCACACAAGCCACGCTGCAGGTGACTGCACACTAAATATATAACAATTGAGCAAGAAATCTTAAGCAATGAAATTACCAGTTGGGCAGACACAAACATCAACTTCCACCGCATTCAAAACAAAGCTATCTGTATCCTTAGCACCTCCAACTGCTCCAATACAGATTCCATACTGCACATTAACCACGTCTTTGCTTCTGTTTTGTCTTAACCTAGCTCTTTCAAACAACTTAACCCTTGAAAGCTTACATGCTTGAGTTGCATGCTTACTGTGTCACACAGCTCCAAGCTGTGCATTGTAACATGGCATGCTTAGCTTCACATTTGCTAGCTAACACTGACAAGTGGTCTTTGTCAGCAGAGTGGCCTCATCTTCGTTTCAAGCAATGCTGTCACCTCAAGTAATGGTGAAGCCATGACAGAAGATGCAAGCACTAAAAGGTGTCGATATGAATGCTGTTAAGGTGGCTTGAATTAAAATTTGAGATGGAACTAAATTACTAATAAAATACAAAAATGACTAAGTTCCAACTAAGTTACAAAAAACGATATAGCTATCAATGAGGTTACACATTCCAGAATCTTCAAGTTTGCTCTTTTTCTACAGCATACTACTGCTACTGCCACATGCAGTACCACTTTACCCTACTTCACCTGCGTGCATGTGTGTTTTCATTATTATGCCTAATTTGATCATGGTAGTCACTCAGGTTATTACACAAATATAGCCAGTTGGCACAGTCGTACAGCTTTTCTATATACAGAAATACTGAGGTCCAGTGTTCTATGCCCAAGCAACACACTCATGTTCAGAAATGAAAAGGAAAATATACCAAGAGACTACATAGGCAGTGTAATTTTTATGAAAAAAAGAAAGCATGAAGCACAAATGAAAAAAAACAATATATTTGATAAATAATTCATGCCTTTGTGAAAGTGAGGGCAGAATATGTAGCCATATTACTGAAACAAAATACAGAAAGCATGGAATAATTTACCAGAATTAGTGTACGTTCAACACAAAATATTTAATGACACAAACGTGTTTGCTTAGAATTAGCAATATTGAAAGCATCTGAAATGTTATGTTTGCATAAAGCATCAAAAATAACTCGCTGACACAGGTAATCTCAGTGCTTAATGCGTAATTGGATGTGTTTCATGTAGTTCCAGGGAAGATGCTAGTCAGAGTTTTTAAAAATCACATATGTTAATTTTATGATGGGTTGCTAAATTATAGTGCCACATGAGCACCGATACTTAAAAAAAACTTTCTTGTCATTTTGTTTGTTAATAGTTTAGTGCAACTCTTTGCCTATCTCTTCCTTGTTTGTTGGTATTAGTTGGCCATGGCTGTCTTGCACAATATGCCACGTGTTTCTCCAATACGGTTCATTTTCCCTGCAATTGGCAGAATTTCCTACAAAAATTACTAGAGGAAACTCTGGCATTAGTGCCTTTGGGAGCTGCGACTGTGGTGGTTTGACCACCAATGGAATGATGGTTAGTACATGGATTTGCCAGAACTTCGTCCTTCTGGCTTCACATGGCCTTGTAACTTTGAAAATTATTCATTTGCGACAAAATATTGCATTATAAATGCAACAATTTACATTGATTATGCATGTACATATATAGAGCCTTATTACCTTCTGCATTTAGAAAAGTAGAATATTTAGGACAATAGAGGCAGATAAAGTGCAGCAAATAAAGTCATAAGCATGCAGATAAGACAAATTCTTGTAGTAACTATGATTTCTATGACTGGTGAACAATCGCAGTGCCAGAATACCCCATAGTAATTTAAGCAGGAAAATATGCTGCAATCCACTCTCTTGTATGGTGCTTCAGCACTTAACATGGAACGAAAAAAAAAAGGGGGAGATGAAACCATGAAGCAGTAGAAGAGGAATACAGCATTTACCATTCAGAAGAACAAAGAAGAAAGTTTGAGGTGATGTACAGAATGTCACTATTCTTGCAGCCAAGCTGCAGAGTTTGCTTGTTGTAAAAAATGAATACGAAAAGAACAGGCACACGTGTAATTTGTTTAATGCATTACATTATGTAATGCATTACATTATTCTCCAGAGATCTACTGGAGAATTCTAGGAAGCTTACCTGAGATGTTTGTGCTCCAAGCCAAAAGTGAATGTGAATGTCAAGGTTTCCAACTGCTTTCTTGCTCTACACACATAGAGGGCAGACATGCATCACTGTCTCGTATTTCAAGCTATCTTAGCAAAACTCTGAATTGAAGAGTCTGGTGCATAGATAGTAAATAAGATTTCACTTACTTTCATGTAGCAGTTCGGTTTCTCAGTGCTGTCCGATGCCTTAAGGTGAAAGAACAGAAGGTTGCTACACATTATCAAAACTATACATGTCTCGTCAAGTCAATTCACTACACAAGGCAATCGTATGTGAGCAACATGAATAATGAAATTATCCAGTTTCCCTAACAAGCTTCACACATAATAATACTTTTTGTACTGATTACAATTGCAAAAAGCAAAATGCATTTTCTTTTCTGCTGCAGGCAATATGGGTACACATACACAAAACTATATTGCATAGTGTAATGTTTCACTGTACTTTAGAAAGAGGAGCAGTGAAGCTAAAGAAAATGTATTGTTTAGTGCACTTTTATAGCACTGTCACATCTGCACTCGTCACTGTGTTACCATTACTGCTTAATCAACCACGAGAAGTTGGAAAAATTTGTCTTGTGACTAAATCCTTACTATATCTTACCACTGCCACAATGTATGAATCTCCATTGAAGAAATATCCATAATTGTCCTTAGGAAGCTGCACAAGTTGCATTTTCTGAAAGTTACAAAATGGCAATTTAGTGGGCTTACTTGGGCAGCATCAACACAGAAGTGCAAAAGGAAAGGTAATTGAAATAAAACTTGCCTCAATTCGCCAAATGGTAAAGAATGTGCTGTTTTTGGGCAGCGACTTGAACATTGGATCTACAGAAGACATGATGCTGCAAAAACACAAATTTACACGTAGTTGAAACTGACATATTTATTACATATATGTTCCCTAAACTGAAGTGCACTTTTAATAAACACGCATCCACACCACTTTTACATTCGGTTCAATCTAGAATCACTTGAGCTTGCCGATAACGTGCATTACAAATGTCGTAAATTTGACTTGTAAGCAAATGGAAATACAGGAACTTCCTCGATCCAGCATGCATGCACTAAACAAGGAATAAACGATCGAGAACCGAGAGTGCATGCTTTATTTATCGATTTATTTATATTGAGTCGATTGTGTGTGTTCTTGTGATCTGAGGAAAGAATAAGGCATGGTTAATCGTTTGGAAGGAAATTGAGTCCGGTACGAGGGGCGCGCAGCTCCAATTTAAATGCGCCGTCGGCGAAACGGCGCGAACGCTTCTCCCGCGCGGAAAGTGGGCGCTCATGCAAAAGCAAAGAAACCGACACGTTTGATCGTATTCGCGATAATCTCCTGAATCGCATTTCCCGCTTCGCGCAGCGGATTTCAACCGGATACAATGTCTCGCTGGGGAGCACGCAAAGCGGAGCACACTCGGGAGATATGCACGTTTTTGTTTGTTCGTACAGAGAACAATTGTGGAATCCGGCCTCGTGGACAAGCGATGACCAGGATTGTTTGGCAGCGAGAACACTTTCCTCCAAGTTCCGCGTTGCAGTCTCGATCCCTTCCGTCTCTTATCTTTATTGTAATGATCTTTGTATCCGGCAACTATATACTGCGCTGCATGCTATAGGCTCTACGATATATGCTAGCGCAATTCAGCAGCGCGAAATGTTTTTGATCATGCGGCCAATGGCGTTTCGAAATATTATCTGGGTATACGTGCATGTTTTGTTTTAAAGGTGATGTCCTTTCATACAAATTTTTAATATCGCTTTTCCATCGAAGCTGCAGGCATAGACGATACGTACAATTAGATTAGCAATAATTTAATTAGGCTTTCTGTTAGCAGCTTTCCCTTCCGTGTGACCGCAGTCGAAAGGCTACACGGCGCCTGCCATATCCGCGTTCTTGAAGAAGCCTCCGATTCGCGTGCACGAACTACCGGCAACTCGCTCTGCGCGCTCGATATATTCGGGACGCAGATGACTGCGCCGTGGCGTGTCCGAGGCCAACTATCCAAGCGAAAGGTTGTGTTTGGAAAACAAAGAACAACAAGCGAGAGCACGGGGACGAGCTGGCCGGGAAAGAAGAATGGGAGAAAACCGGATGCGAGAGCCGCACGATGCCACAGGCAGCGATGACACGCATGGCTGGCTGGCGCCGCGGGAACAGTTGTTCAAGAGCACGCGGAGAGGCCCGCAAACAGAGCTTTTATCTGATTTCTCTGCTGCCGCTGTCCTGCGTCGGCGCGCCACCTTGTCCACTACTAGCGCTTGCGGTAGTTCTTTCGGATGCGACACTGAACTGAATGTCTGTGTAGCGCTGCAAGCGTTATTTCAATCAAAATATATTACACGCTTCGTATGGCGCTCACGTTTTACGGCGCCTCTTTTTCCGTTATAAAGCGGGCATGGACTTATATTCATCCATATGATGCAAAAGACGCCAGAACAAATTGCCGCGCGCTAACTGCGTGCGCGTTCAGAACCGAAACCCATTGAAATCCGACGGCGAAACTTCGAGCTTTAACTCCTTCCCTTCTCATCGCGCAGCAAACGAAACAGCCAAAATAAGGACCTTCGAACGCTACGCTAGCGATCATCAGCTACGATAGACTAGACAGGTGCTATACCAACAGTGAACTACCTCTTCACGGGACGCTTAAGAGATGTATGCGATACAAACATACAAAAAGAGCGCCGCCTCAGCCGGCAACACCTGCCGCACTTTCAGCAGCAGACGACAGAGGAGCGGGCGCACGGCGGCCGCTAGGCCTGAGAGGCGAGGTGCCGTTCCAATGCGCGACCAAGATCGTTGTGCACCTCTCGAAATCCTAGACGTGTCTCGAGGGGCACGACCCATTGGCGACGAGGTTGGAAAATTACTTACCTTTTATGGTGCTGCTTACGAAGGTTAACTCCAGATAAACAGACGAAAAGCAAAAGTCTCTGCAGAAACAACGAACGCGGCCGTATCACACCTCGCCGCTGGTTTCCATTTCGCCGCAGAACATCCACCGTTGGAAGAGACTCCCTGACAGGAAGTAGTGCGCTGCCAACACCCTCAAGTATAAATCGCCACGAACTGCCTTCTACCTATCAGTTTAACGAAAGCGGTTCTTAACGACTAGTAAAGTGCTCAGCTGCATGTTTTCTGGCAGTGTGGCCTTTATCTTGTCATGTTGCTAGTGAAAAGAATGAAGTGCGTGTGTTCCTCCGCTGTCTCGAAACAGAAACCTGTTGTGCGCGCGACGGCGTTTCTGCTTTTGTGTTGCGCGTTCTTTCCCCTTCCCGACGCCGGCCCGGCCCGTCAGCGCGCACAATGCGCTTCTCACCCTAATTCCAGGGCACAAGAGCAATCATAAGCCACCCACTCTATTCTCCCTCGTCTAACGCATCTCAGTGTGTCGCGGGTTCGGTTTTCATCGGTTTATACGCCTTTTTTTCACAACTTCGTTCTCTTTCGCATGCGAGACATGCGACACTGACCAGAACGTGCGCTTGGTTTCGCTTTGACTGGCCTGCGTAACGTGGGTCACCCGCCGCACCGCACCCGCTTAGTGCCAGTGTCCCCTTTTCATTCTCTTTGCTTCCTTTCTTTCAAGTGCCTGTCCGACAATGGCAAAGAGGAACAAAGCCTGCGAGCGAATGGCATTTTAATCGGAGAACGAGGTCGCCGTCGTAGTGCACTTTGGTAGCACTCTGGTTGCGGGATCCGGACAGGCGATAATCGGTTGCGGGACGTACTTTAGCAACCTTGGCGACGGAAAGCAGACGATGCACTCCACTTATAGTTGGTGAGATCGACATGTTTTCGCTATAATTAGCCGATTCCTCATATTTGTGCAGTTAGTCCGGAACAACCGCTTAATTTCGTTAATGTATTGCGATAGTAAAGGCTGCCAGTGCGTAAATACCCGCTCAAGAACCATTCAGGCCGGCTTCCAGTACAATACGGGACAAGGTGCATGCACGTTTGCAGAGAATAGAGCGTACGCAATGTGCGTACATTCAGCCGCGCATAAAGCAAACAGCACGTCCACTCTTCGAATGGCTAAACATGGTACGCGCAGCAGTCTCCTGCTCCAATTTTCATTGCTGGCAGCAATGCCTCGGGAGTCATATTTTGTCTTTTGCTGCACTTAAAGAGGGCAGGTGACGCGTCTGTACAGCGATGGACTACAGCGGGCCTCATAATTGCAGCGCGAAGCAGGTCGCGAAAGAAAAGACCCACCTCAAAGAGAGAGGACGACGTGAGCGTGGATGTCTGCTACTGGAGTTCTGCTAACGTGTCGGTCCGCTATATTTTCTTTGTTATTTTGCCTTCCTTTCTTTCTCGTCTCGACTCTCGTCCCGTCTGCCGGGCCTGCTTTCCTGCTGCGCTGCTGAAGCAAACGTTTGCCCAGCCGCACCTCGGCTTCCGCGGCTATCCTCTCTGTGTTGGGCATCATTTTCCTTTCCTACTTTTATTTCTATATTTTTTAATTCGTGTCTTTCGTTTAATGGAGTGATATGTCTTCTCTTTGCGAGGTATACCTAAAGAAAATGCGCAAATAGTCGGAAGCAGCGAAAGGCGGCGTTCGTGAGCAGTATAATCTCTCCAGAGATCTGTGCGTAATACGTATACGCTCCTTGGCTGCGGACTGTCTTACGCCGCACGTCTCTTATCTCTCCTACACTTGCCGCTAGAATGGGAATCGATGCGGAGAATTCCCTCGGACCGTTCGTGTTTTAGCGCCTTCTCACGAACGGGGGCCCGGCTAAGATTATAAACGCCAGAGGCGTCCATCGGCAGTTAAAAAGAATGATGCTGTCAGTGGGCCGCGTTGCTCACACATGTGCTTTTTAGACCGCAGCGGACACTCGATCATGCCGCTGTTTCCCGATCGCTTCTGACAATCCATCCTAGTCATGTTGCGGATTATGATGTTTGCCGACAAACTTATTGGCATGGTCGAATGGTTGGAACCGCCGCGGGGCAATTCCAGCGTGCGCATAGCCTGCAAGACTAGCCGATTGTGAAGGTGCCAATGGTGCCTTGGGAAAAAAATGAGTTTGGTGAAACGTCACTCAGCGTGGAGATATATAGTTGACGTTCTGGAGTGAGTTTCCTTCCTATAACAGGAAGTACTGCGCAGTAACAAAATCCGTCCAACTATAGTAACCCCAATATCTATCACGTTTTCAGTGGATAAGCAGCTAGGAAGTGAATGTGGACGAGCCGCAACTTATATACGAAAATTATGCTCTTCAGCCATGAGCGATTGGCAATGAAAAGGACGAGAGAGAAAAAAAATCCGCTATATCTTTATTTTCGCAGAAATACGCCCTTTTCTCCACATCGCATTGTTTAGTGTTCGCACACAAACCCGCGCTTGTTTCGAACCCTGCGGAGTGAACTTACAGTGTAGAGCCGTGCCGCTTCGTGAGGCTGGGTTGTAAGAAGCAAGAAGTGTACGCGTATCGCCGCCAGCGAAATTTTGCACTGTACGATGCGTAATCTCGTTACAAAAGGGTCCAGAGCTTTTGGTTAGGTTTCGGAAAATGCGGGCGTAAAACGGCAAAGCATTTATGATTGTAGTGATAAAGCTCAGTGCTTCGGTTGAAGAAAAAGCATACGCGCAGATTATCCGACGGGGGCTCATGCGCCTGCAATATCCCTTCACTTGCAGTGAAAAAGGGCCCTTAATTATAGCTTAATACTACCGGTGTTCTTTGGGTTGACACGTTTTCGCTATTATTTACATTGTTCCCACTTTTGCTTAGCATTTACATTGCGTTTCTTTCTTTCTGTCTTTCTTTTTTTTAATACTTGCGCTCCCTTTTGACCAATTTCCCGTGGTGGGTATGTGCCATTTACTGGGAGCAAACAAGCTTCATGTTCCGCGCTACCGGCTTCCTCGTTGCCGAGATCGAAAGTGCGGCCAGGATAATTGCGAAATGCAGACCTTCATAGCATCGTGAGTGCCGGGCGGCCGGGCGCAACTCTAAAGCACGAGAAACGTACGTTCTGCACGTTCCGAATATTCCCGCAGGGCCGCAGGAAGCGTAGCGTATAGTTATACGAACAAACGGCGCGAACACGTTGTCACGTGTGACGATGAAGAAAGCAGCAAAACTGTGAATGGCGGAACTAGTGTTTTATTGGGCGAACCTGTGCCCTCTATAACAGGCTACACTCAAATCACAGCAAGAGCGGCGAACATGGTCGTCGAAATCTGCTCTGCCGGTCAAGCGCGTCGGCTTTTATACACGGACCATCGAACGTTCCAGAGTAATCGCTGGGGCCCGCGTGTCTTCCAGAAAGTTCTACACCATTTGCGTCGCGCATACATGCAATCAGATTACACAAGGTTCGGGGTGTTATGATTGGGGGTTCAATCCCATCGCTCGTGATCCGTTGTCAAGATTGGAGTCGGGCATCAATTAGAAGGTAGCTGGCCCATGCCGTCATCCAACTTATCCACGCTGAGGACGTTGATGAAGGGAAGGACTGCTTCTCATCTAGAACGAGGAATATGGGTTTATTTACAGTATTTATATCAGTCTAACATGACTGTTTGAGAAAGTACATCAGTCTAACGTGACTGCTTCAGAGAGAGTGTCTTGAGCAGCCGCACAACAGCAGTTTATAAACACTCGGTCCTCCCCCGATACCCAGGTGAACGGAAACGGCCGTCCAAGCACCGTAGGTGAGTTGACCAGGCACCGTAGGGGGATTTATTCCCCGAGCTGCAGCGCGCCCGCCGGCCGCCCATTGTCTGGCGTCTTGGTCGGCGCGTGGGAAGGGGTGTCAGTAGACGTTCCCGTGGCTCAGTAGCAATAGTTGGTCCGCCGAGCCCGTTTAGTCATAATGGCGACTTCGTCAAACTCGGCTCCAGCGACGGAGAGTCGAGGACGCACGTATTGTTGTCACGCCGTGGCTAGAGGTGTGCGGCGACGCCCCAGGAAAGTTGCCGCCACAGTCGCAAGAAAACTTGCACTGCAGCTGGCCGTTCTTAGGACAACAGAAAGCGGATAGAACCATCGATAGCATTCCAGAAACGTCCGATACATGCAGGCGCACCCGGAGCTGTGCGATAACGTTTCTTAGGCCGTGAAATGTGGTCAGCCGATAAACAAGTACACGTCTCAATTTCGCCAACGTCAACAGAGCATGTTCTTCAACAGCAGGCGCACACAACAAGGTGACCAAAACGATTATCACAGCGACGACAAATAATAACAACAATAATAATAATAATAATAATAATAATAATAATAATAATAATAATAATAATAATAATAATAATAATAATAATAATAATAATTCTATGTAACAGGGCGAGTTCCGCATACATCTCAGCCATTGAACTCTCGGTGCACCGTTGGTCCCCACGTGAGTTCTTGCTGACACTTTGAAGATGTGCGAATAAACATAGCACGGAAATATGTCTATTGTCACGTTGCTACTGATGGTCGTAGACTAACGCCATGGCGCCTGGGCTACACGAGGGCCGATGGTTCGGCACAACCGACCGTGACCTCGCGAATACGGGTGTTATGCCGACGCGCCTCCGTGAAGCTCGGAAGCACACTGAGCAATGCGAGCAGCCCTCCGTTGCTGTGACACGTTAAAAGGCACGCCTGGCCCGTTTCTGTCATGTTCGAGGAGAGCTCGAGATGGCGACAGGCCGCAGGCGTGCTTGTCGGTGGCAGTTCCTCAGTTCTCCTGAGCAGACGGCGCCTGGACATGCAAGGCGGTTGCAAATCTCGATGAGCCTGCTCGCACCGCCAAGAAGTGAAGCTGTCGTGAGGACGTGTTGGCATTCTCATTCGACATTGTGTCCTCCCCGTAAAAGAGAAGCGTGCGCAGTGACCACCGCCGAAGCGAAAGAGAGTGCTTCGCTCCAGAGTCATCGGAGTCGTTACGAAACTGCGGCTTGCTTTTGAATGCTATGTACGCTTGCCGGCTGGGATATCTATCTATCTATCTATCTATCTATCTATCTATCTATCTATCTATCTATCTATCTATCTATCTATCTATCTATCTATCTATCTATCTATCTATCTATCTATCTATCTATCTATCTATCTATCTATCTACGTGTATATATGTATGTGTGTGTGTGTGTGTGTGTGTGTGTGTGTGTGTGTGTGTGTGTGTGTGTGTGTGTGTGTGTGTGTGTGTGTGTGTGTGTGTGTGTGTGTGCGTGCGTATCGCTTAGGTAGCCATACATTACAGGTTATACAGAGATCGTTCGCCCTCTGTGAAGAGTTCTGTACATGCGAAGAAACTGTTCGTTTGCTCCCAACTAATGATCCATTTGTGCTTTTAGTAAACAATGCTTCATCTTGAACGATGTAATCACAGAAACTTACTAACTGTAAGAATATCAAGATGTTCACATCGTGGTATTCTAAGTTTCTAACATTCGCCAACTCTTTGTTGCGACTTACACAAGCACGCACGCACATGTTTGAAGTCGACGTTGAAAAACGCAAACTTTTTCGGCATTTCGGAAAAGAAAGGTGTGTGTGTGTGCGTGTGTATGTGAAGAGAGAGATAGAGACTAGAGCATTGCATGGGCCCGAGCCCGAAAGTACCATGCGTGGCCCGTCCGAGCCCGAGCCGGTGATATCAAACCTGGCCCGGCCGTACCAGTCTCGGGCCCGAAAGATTTCGGCCCGCTGCCCGATCCGGAACGGTTCTGTTCGACCCATTAGCCCTTGAGCATATGCACGAAGCTAGGTCGATTTCTTGGTTATTGTGAAGATATACTGTCATGTGATCAAAGGGCGCCGGGCGGTCTTCAAGCTGTGCGTGCGTGCGTGCGTGCGTGCGTGCGTGCGTGCGTGTGTGTGTGTGTGTGTGTGTGTGTGTGTGTGTGTGTGTTTGTATTCCCTCGTAATTACATAACATGTTCGCGTAAGTTAAGTACAGCTTTTTTTATGACATTTTTTTCTTACTCACGACACGACGTAAAAAAAGTAACAATAAACAGGTGGCAGATATCGAAAGCGTTGCGCATACACGACAAATCTCAGTGGGCAGTTAGCTGAATAACAAAGCGTCGTTAATTAATTTTGTACTTCATTATCTCAGGGCACACGTTTCAATTGCGCAATTAAAGCAGTTTAAGGTATGTTCATTTCCTTGACTCACGCGCTGGGCACCTGAGGGACCTACACGTAAGGTCCTGCGTTTTCAGGTTAAACCCGACCATCCCCAAAGTTTCGCCCACTTTCATAGAGGATAATATCCATTGCAGGTGTTGCAGAACTAATGAATTCTGCCCACCTTTTGTGAGTAAGTGGTCAAGACATCTATTTTTTATATTATTATATTTATCGGCTCATGCTAACCACAAAAAAATACTCATAATTGGCTATTTTAATACGCCTGGCATTTCCTGGAAAACCGGCGAAATTTCAACCCATTTTTTACTTATCTGCCAAGTGCAACTCGTTACCTTATCTTATATATTTTGCATGCCTGCGCCAATTTAACAATATTCTGAACTCTTGTGGCAATTTACTAGACCCATGCCTTAATGACGCGGAAGGTGTTAATGTGTCTTGCGTCGACTTTCCCCTTCTTAAGCCAGATAAATGTCATCCCCCGTTCCATATTTCATTACAATTCGCGATACCAAGTAGCAGAAGATTGAAGGGTACAGCAACACCTCGGTCTTTTAATTTCTCAAGCTGAGACTACGTCGGGTTTTACCACTATCCTAATAATGCGGACTGGTATTGAGAAGTAGAACTAAGAGATGTTAATGACCAAGTCACGGCATTCACGAATGTCATTCACGATGAAATGAAGAACTTTATACCACTAAAATGTACTAAACGCTCTAAGTTTCCCCACTGGTTTTCTGTTGAACTGAAAACAACTTTGAAGCTAAAAGACCTGTGCTCATAGGAAGGCACAGTGTACAAATCAGGAACACTGGCATATAGAACACTGGCATATAGACATGGCACTCTGTAAACGTCTTTACAAGCGTGATCGTTCCATCTATATAGAATATGTGAAAGCTAGTACTTCTAAATATTCAGTCTTTTTGGAGACACGTTCGTAAACAGTTATCCAGCAATACGAAACAAGATGTCGCTCTACTTAGTGGCGACAGCCAACCTGGCTCAGATGTCACGGGCGTATTCGCTCTACACTTCGGGTATGTGTACGATGAAGGGTACGGTCTAGGAGTTAGCTTTTCAATCACCCTTCCCTGGATTCAAGTCTATCGGTCTCAGAGGAACTTGTCTTTAAGAGCAGAAAACGCTTACAAAACGTCTTTTTCGTATGGTCCTGACGATATTCCACCTGATTTGATTAAGACGTACATGCCCTTGCTTGTTCCAGTGCTTACTTGTGTTTTTAATTCTGCTTTAACGACGAACACATTCCCAAAGGCTTGAAAAACAGCGCTGGTCGTTCTCATCTTTAAGTCAGGGTTAAAAACTGCTGCGAGCAGCTACAGGCATATTTCTCTCCTATGCGCAGCATCTAGATGATTCTAGTCAGCTCTGCACTCAATAATTTCATCCTCTATTAAAAACACTATCATTCCTCAGCAGCATGGATTCACATCGGGATACTTCACAACTACTAACTTCGTTAGATTAATGATGCATGCCTCTCAAGCAGTGTATAAGAAAGGACAGCTGGATGTCCTTTTTTTTTACCTCAATAAGGCGTATGATGTCGTATGCCACAAAATACTCCTTCAAAAATCGACAATTTGATCTGCACCACTCTGTCACGGCGCTGATAAGAAGCTACCTACGCGACCAGTACTGCTACGTTAGCGTAAATGGTCAGTCGTCAGAACTTTATGCGGTTACAAGTGGAGTTCCTCAAGGGTCTGTCCTACGCACTCTTCTTTTGTCGCTGTTTATTAACGACGTTTCGGCAGTCATTCAAAACTCTTCAATTTTGTTATATGCTGATGACGCGAAACTTTTCAAAGGGGTAAAAAATGTTAATGATTGCGCCGCTCTTCAGAAGGACATAAAAAATTTTGCGTCATGGTGCGCTGAAAGCAAACTGGTCATAAATGCACCAAAAACGATAGTTGTAAGCTTCGCGCGGGAGGCTAACAGGACTTTATTTCCCTATAGCGTTAAAGACGTTCTCCTTCCAGGAGCTCAGGGAACAAAGGACGTTGGAGTGTACTTCGATAGCTCTCTGAGTTTCTCGCCCCACGCTCAACAGACGAGGCAGCGTGCATTTCGAACGCTCGGCAGAGTATGTTGGGTGACGAGAGAATTCAAACAACCTAGACCATTTGTAACTTTATATAAGAGCGTATGCCTTCCAGTTCTTGAGTACGCCTCCGTTATTTGGGGCGGCACTTGTACGTCAAATTGTGAACTTTTCGAAAATGTGCGAAAGAAAGTTCACATTTATATTCAAACATCGACTCTGACAAAAGCGTGCTAGGAAATGACAAAACACTTCTACCTGGGGCGCTGCATCTTTCCGGCACCACACCCCGAACTTAACAGGCCACAGTCGCTAACACTATACGCTTACTACAGACACACATGTGTATCCAAACCCCGCCAAATTGTACGTTTTCTATTCCGACGCGTTCCCCAGGGACACCTGCCCCTCATGCGCAGACACGGCGACACTCGCACACGTGCTCTGGGAGTGTAGAAACGCTCTTGCCGACTCTACCTCAGGCAAGTGGAAGAAGTCCTTCAGAAGTTCACTACTCGCCGACCAGCAATGGGCCGTCCAGCAGGCCCGCGAAGCGGCCGCCAGTATACTCCCTGTCGGTCCCTACGTGGGAGACGGCCGCTACGCGCCCTGCCCAGGACCATAATAAAATTTTCCAGTCCAGTTCTGTCAAAAGCCTTCCACCTCCACAGAGCTAACACAGACACTCGCGTTACCTACCCTCTAGCAGGGAATAAGTTTGGGCGTGTTGGTAGTTCAATCGTAAGCTGGGATACATAGCGCAAGAACGATACAAGGACGAAGCAGGAACACGGGACGAGCGCTAACGAGTAACCAAATAACAATGAGGAGGAAGAGCATAGGAAAGCCCCAAGGTACTAGAAATGCACTTTAGCAGGGAAGAAGCTTGGGCGTGTTGGTAGTTCAATCGTAAGCTGGGATACTTAGCGCAAGAACGACACCTATGCTGTTCCTTTGCTTACTCGTTAGCGCTCGCCCCGTGTTCCTGCTTCGTCCTTGTGTACATCTACTGAACAAAGCATAATCGTAGCTGGCTCCAATTACGAACTAGGCAACATGTACCCTAGCTAGTATGTTTTATTATAAAGGTAATTAGTGGATACTTAATTCATGTATAAACTCTGATTTGTTGTGCAGGTGATGTCAGTCTCTTTGCACAGCCCAGCTGCAAAGGCTGAATTGCCATACATGTCAAAACAATTTCTTAATGTTCAAATTAAGAAAAAGAAAGAAAGTTGACAAAGACAGAGTATTTGTTACGATGTAAAACGGCCAAAATCTCCCGCGGCGTGCTGGCGACGCCGGCAAAGCGTTCGCGGCTGAATCTCAGCGTTCAAGGGAGAAATATCCCCGTGAAAGAGTAGTAGAACAAGGATGAAGCGTTACGTTTTTTTGGTGAACGAGTACTTTTTCCGACAGTGCATCAGTGATAATCATACTAGCTCCCAGGCTGAAGAGAATGGGCAAAAAAAAAAGAAAAGGAGAAAGAGAAAGGAAAAAGTAACTATGGCTTCTACTCATGCAGACCATCAATAAAACCGTCAAAAAAGAAGGCAATGCATCCGATAAAGGAAACCACGACAAACAAACAACCCCGGAAAAGTGGGAGCGGCGATTCCTTTTATAGCTCAGCGTGGTCAGGAGAACAAAGATTCTCGTACGGTCTCCTCCTCACACCTTTGCGCAGGGATAGCCCGCCGCCGAGGCGTGTATACCGACCGTCACTGGCGTAGCCGCCACCTGTACTATATACGTGTTGGTAGAACGTGCGCGCACTGCGCGAGCAGCGACCGAGCCGCCCGAACCGGTCCCGTGAACAGTCGGGAGCATCGGAGACTCGCAAACACAGATCGCGCGGTGTCTTCCGTCTTCACCTGGCGATCGACGAGGCGATGATCCCCTTCCGAGGAAACGACGCCGCCGCTCTTGTTTGCGGCGTTTTTTTGGTCGCTCGTGGGCTGCCAGAACCTGGACGAGAGAACGGCCGACGGGAACTCGATGCTTCCCGCGTTTTCTTGCAAGCCCAAGATAGACGCTCTGGCTTATGGATAATGTGCGGAGTATGTCGTTCCGCGTCCACGTCGGGGCACACGGATCGACATACCCCGAGCGTGGGATGGCAGACCGGAAGCTTGTCTGGTTGACCTCTCCACTTTTCCTCTCCTTGCTTTCCCTCTCGAATAACGAACCGAATATTGTCCACTTCGATTCGGTTTTTGAACGGAGTGTCACTATTCGTGCGCGAATATTCGTATTTACGTAAATACGAATATTTCTGGAATAGTACTGAAATATTTTGGTTCGGCGACTGCGCGCGATGGAGCACAAAATTAGAGTGAAAGTGCAATAGGCTGTATACTCACGGCCATATTAGACGTGAAACGGGAAAGTGGAGCGGGCTGTAATACGTCCCTTCAGGGAGTCGGACTTTCCGGCTAAATTGCTACCTTTCACATTCGCCAGAGTCTTGTCTACTCGAACTGTTTATTTGTTCCTAATACCCCAATTGCGATCTTAATAACCAACGTACGCCTGATTCATAATGAACAGCATGTTCGATGTAATGTACAATGTAATGTTCAATGTACAATGTAATGACAAATACTTTCTAAAGTTGTGAATATATTAGGATGGTGAACATCGTTTTGTGCTATGATGAAATCGAGTTTGCTCATTATTCGAAAATTATTTTAAAATTATTCGATTTTCGATTGATTCGATTCTGGTAGCCTGGCGCTATCGGATTCGTATTCGATACGGTCTCAAAAATTACTATTGGCACACCCCTAATAGGCTCTCTTAAAAACGGCTATTACGCACGGCTTTACAGCGCTGTTAGCGCGACTATAGAAACGCTCGAAAACGCGATTGCCAGTTTTCACTATCTCCAGAAAGAACCGTAGAATATTTACGGAGTTTGCCCTGGGAAGGGAATTTCGCAGCGCGTAGTTTAATCACCCGCTACGGTATGTAGCCTGGTGGCTACGGCGTTGCGATTCCGAGCGCGAGGTCGCGGGTGCGATTCCGGCCCCGCTCCAATGGGGCAAGAAACGCTCGCGTACCGTGCATTGGGTGAGCGTTAAAGATATACCAGGTGGACGATATTGCGGCGATATTTCCCACTACGGCGTTCCTCATAATCGCGTGGTTTCGGCACGGTAGACGCCAGGATTTAATTTAGAGCTTTATAAAAAATCACTCATACAAGCGTAAATATTTATAACCGCGAAAGAAGTTTGCTAATGTCCGGAAGGAACTCAGCGTGCCGCAAAGTTGCACTTTTGAGGGGAATGCGACGCATGTAGTGCGTGTGCAAAGTGTCAAGGAGTTTGTCAATCAAAGATCCCCCCCCCCCCCTAAAAAAAAAAAGTTATAATGCAAGTTTTCAAACGCTCACATGGCCGTTATCAGCTGTCTCTCCTAATTTCCAGAGAGAACTATATGTCCTTCACGCTGAGTTTACATTTGGTGGAATTGGGGCGAACTTTAAGTAAAATGCGTGCTGAAGGTTAAACGTAGCTGGCTTAATTAAAAGCGTCGCAAATAATATTCAAGTGTCGTATGAGGTTCATAGTTGATTTTCGCGGTGTCCTTGCTGAACTAAAGAAGGCACCTTGTTTATATTTGGCTAAAATTTAGGAGCAGCTTGTGGAATGTGTAGGCTAAGTTCAAGTATGGACCAATTACGGCCTTAGCCCTAAATTATGTATGCGAGCAATCCAGGGCGTTATGAGTGTGTTTTACGAACGGTGTAGAATTTAGCCCGCTGGCCTTAGAGAACTACTATCGCCCCTGATGTCAAATTTGGCCAGAGTGTGGGAAACACTATGGCACATTGGTATGCGATGTCAAGTACGTGTGGATAAAGTACAGCCTTTCTAAAAATAAATAAATAAGAATGTGATCGAAAGCGTTGTATGCGGGCAAGGTTTTAAACAGACGAGTCACACGCAGACAATGTTTGAAAATATATAGTTTATTTTCTGGCAACTGAAATTCTTAAAACACCTTCGTTGGAAAAGTGGACTGCGATTGCGCGAGGTCGCACAAGTCTGCAGTCTTGCTTCGTTAATCGACACTTCTTTTTTTTTTTTTGGTCATGAGTTTGTTTTCAGAAAAATTGTTAGTGTCACATATGAACCAAACTGACATGCCAGACCTCCGGCCTGGCATGTCAGATATGTACAGTAAAATGATATTCACAGACGCTGCTCAGGACAAAACGAAAGCGGAGCACTCAATCTTGTCATTGTATTCACAACGCACTTTATTCCACTACATGAAATACCGGTTTGTGCTGACCGTCACTCTGCACAGTTTTCTTTTTAATCAGCTTTCTCTTCCTCGAGCCGCCACTGAATACCAATGTTAATCCTTGTCCAGCGCATTTAATATGTATGTCCCTGACGAGTCAGGTTCCTGCTAAGCGCGTGGTATATATGAGTATAAGACCACGGCTGAACGACATAAGATAAAGGAATTGTGCCGAAGCCATCAACGATGATTATCAATGTAAGGGAATAGCCGAACGCTTCTAGAAAGCTGTTAATATTTAATGGAATAATGCGCTTGACGGCGTAAGTTTATTGCAGTGAGGATATTTAGGTGTCGTTCGTTGTTTCATTGAGAAATTCCGTGCAGGGAAGAGCGCTGTTTTATGGAACATAACGTGCGTCGACGAACGTGGCACAAACTATTCACATTGGCGGGGAAAGCTCGAGCCACCGCCCATTAAAGGCAAAGGAGCCAAATAAAGCTGTTCGCTTCAAAACGGTGCGAGACGTTGACTCCAATTAAAGCTCCCTAGGCTAGGTCAGGCTGGGCACCATGCAGCGTAGCAATATGATCGCATGGCGTTGTGCTGACCGGTTTCAACACTGCTTTGATTAGGTGACACGTTTATGTTCATTTTCTTAAGTTACACCGGGGGTGTGAAGGTCGTCTTAGTGGAGGGTTCCGCAGAAAGTTTGATGACCAATATTGGGAGCCGTTTTTCGTAACGATCCATTAGCGATTCAACAAGAAGAGTGAAAATGAAACGCCTTGTTGCAGAATACGGTCCCGTCAGAATGCGGCGCACAGCCCAGCCGGCAATCGAACCCGCGTCCTCGTGCTCAGCACCCCGTTCTATCGAAATGGAAGATGTCCGGCCAGCCACAGCGGCCGGTGCAAGGCAAAGCGAAGAACGCCGCGCATAGTATCCAAGAGGGCCGTGCTGCGCGCGACCGATGGACCGGGATGACGCAGTGGTGTGTGTCACATACTGCGGCAGCCGCCAGCGTGACTGTGTCCTCGAGGACAAGGCCCGCTGGTGATTCTCGCTGGGACAGCGTTACCGCACTAAACGGAAGGCGAGGGAGCGTACGTCACGTGACCAGGGTCACGAACCGCCCCCACGACGCGAGGCCGCTTCCCCGACGACGTGCCATTCCTCGTCCACCCCCCCTCGCTCGCGCACCTCTTTTTCGGCGCTATTTACCTGTCCGAGCCGCACGAGCGTCTCGGCGGACTTTGGCTGCCGCCTCCCTGCCGCTTGAGCCGCTTCACGAAGCGTCGCGACGACGCTCCCTCTCTCTCTCTCCCCGTCGCAAAGCGTATGAGACGACGAACTAACGAACCGGCGACGTGCTCCGCATCCTTCGGATGATGACACGGGCGTGAGCGATGCTCCGGCGGCCCAGCGCGGTCATTGCAGCCATGCAACTTCCGCGCTGTCCTGGCAAACACTGAAGATCAGTTGTTTCCTTTACCAGGGCGTTTCCGTTAACGACACTTGACAAAGTTCAGTGGATTCCTGCATGCGCATTTACTTGTAGTTGCTGACTGGGAACGAATTTTCAACCCAATTTTCTTACCCTTTATTATGGACTTTTTTGAATGTCTCCGTTTTACGTTGTTTCTCTACTTTTCTTCCACCAATCTTCCAATCGCCTCTTACTAATCTCTATTGCAGACATGTTTACTTCCCCCCTGCTCTCGCTGAACCCAAGAGCTTCAAGGACTCCATTGGTGCCTAAATCGGCCACTGGGCAGATATATTCACATTCTAATATAACATGCTCCGTTGTTTCCCTAGCTTTACTGCAGCAAGCACATGCTTCTTCTACCTTCCTATATCTTGCTTTATATGTGTGTGCTCCGAGCTCTACAGGTTAATACATTGCCCCACCCAACCAGAAATCACCTCATAGCCCCTACACAATTCTCTCCACAATGCCGCTTCTGCGTAGAGCTCGGGTCCCTCAGGCACATAGTAGGGGTTTGCAGAGCAGCACCATTAAATCCTCCGAACCCTCACCCCACTAACGAGATTTGGGAGAGAGCCTTGGCCAGCTCCGACCTCGAGGATCAGCAACGGCTGATTGTGAAGGCCCAGGACGCGGCCCGAGAAGGCATTCTGGAATGAGTACACTTCTCCAAAGCTGCATTCACCCAACAAAAATGTTTATTCTCTCTCTCTCTAAGGCAGCCTGATCTCGCTTCGAAAAGTAATGAGCTTCCCTTTGTGTTACCATGAATAAAAGCATTCAGCACCTCTGAGCAACCCATGGTGTTCAGCGTACTTAACTAAATCTTGGTACATTGCCTCCATAAACTTAAGTTATTTCACAGTTATTACAGATGACCATGCTGTAGTAAAGCAGAGGCTTGTGTAAATATTCACATGTGAGGGCTCCACCTACGAAGCACTGAATTTCCATGGCTTATGGAAAGATAATGAAGTTATAGCAGCATAAATAAATTGTGATTTGTAATTTAGCGATTGTGAGAATGTGATAGAATAACTTGATAGCACGATCCTTAAAATTTTAGTGAAGCTTAAAGCAGAGTGCCCAACAGTGCAGCATTCTCAGCAAATTTGAAATTGCCACCAGATCCTTATTGCCGACATGGTTGACACCAGGACCGCATACTCTAGAAGATGCACTGACTTCTCTTGCAGGCAACTACCATGCCCAGAAATTACAATACAATATCGTCATTTTGATGCCTTCTGCATTTGTCATAGCAGCCTACCAGGCACTGGTGAGGCTGAAGGCGCACTTAGTTCAGTGCATGTTCACAGATCGGTCAGCCATATTCTTTGCAAGCATCGTCCAGGATCCCACAGCTACCATATTGTTATCTCACTGTCACTATATCATTCATGTAAAGAAAGGAATAAAACATTACAGCACAAACAACACGTACATTGGGGCTGAAAGCCCAGTAGGCTCCATTTGTTGAATACTATTTATGCTTTACAAAAAACTATAGACTTCTGGTGATGATTTCATTACAGAAGTAACCTCCTAGTCCACTACAAAAACATATTTTGAAAGATCAGCTCTTGCTTCTGTTGGCATGCTCAGCTAAAGAGTAATTATTGTTTTCGGTTTAGAATTGGCATAAATGATATGTAACATTTAATGGCACATGGGCTAGGTCTCGCCAAAGAGTGCCATGCAAGTGATCATGAGTTTTTAATTGAACAATGAATTGCAAAGGATAGATGTAACACTGCTCTGCAGGGGCCTAAAGAACATTCTCTGTAGAGTGCGTAATATATACACGTATTAAAATTGTGACAAGGACTTGAGGTGTGCGGTGAACATAAAAGAGATGCTTTGAAAAGACAGTATACTAATATGTGTCAGTGCTAGTAGCACCACTGCCTTAACCACGACCTGGCCTTAACAGAACCCTTTAATGCAAGGGTTTGGAGGCACATGTCATACAAAATGCTATTATCACAGCAGCTGCCTCTATTTAGAGGGTGTGCTATGAATTTCTTAGGCTTATGCCTTGCAATGAATCAACATTATCTAAAAATCTGTCAGATGGAGAGGAACATTCTGTCACTCAGCTAGAGGAAAATGCTCTTGCCTTTCAGCTTTTGCTCCTCAACAATCAGCAGGTTGTGGAGGACGGTCAGCGAATTGGCACACAACAGGCTATTTCCCTATCTCCTACAGTTGCAATAACCTGAACGATTTCCTGTCTCCATGAGTGGTAATACTAAAATTATTGTTCTTCAAATTGTAAACCATCATTCGTACTTTCTACTCATCCAGGTCTTCAGAATATAAATTGAATAAGCAAGAAATGCTGCCAGCTTTCCCCAATATGCTCGTGCTGTTAAATATTTACTTTAAATCTGCGCTTAAGGTTTAGATACTTGCGTCCTAACTGGTGCATTGCCATTAAAGATTTCTGAATGGCATTCTTTTAGGTAAGTCAAGGAACAAACTATATAAACCTTAGAAAATCACACTGGCAAGTGCCAGAGTGCCCCATATAAATTACTTCAGTACTCCTATGAACCATTTTCAGAACCCAGGTGGTGGATGCATCACGACGTCAGGATACATTTGCTTACTGCTATTGACACATGCGAGCGTAGCCTGAAAAAGCTCATACAGTACGTTTATTTCTTATGAGCAATGTCTTCATACCAAGCCTTGTTGTTGCAAGATTTTGGCAAAGTTAGCTCTGTGTCATGACGTCACAATAATGATGATGCCAGGTCTGACATCTCACAATTAAATTTAGGTTAAATTCAAATATAAGTTATAACTGTTTTCCAAGCTTCATAAATATTTCATACTTGTTTTAGTGTGAGTAGCATGTGGTAGACTCTGTAACAAAAATGTGTGTCAGTATCTTAAGCAAGACAACTAGCACAGTGAATTCATCTTACAGGCACAAATGAATATTTTATATTACTCCCCAACTTTATTTGGCTTCTTTGCATCTTTCCTTTTCTTTGTTTTCTTTGCTGCACCACCATCAAGCTGGAAAATTTTCTTCTGAACCTTTTGCTGCATCTTCTCACGTATCTGCTTCTTCAACTTTCTTTTCTTCTTTGAGAGGCGTTCAGCCTGAGAGCCCTCAAAGCTTACACCCTCTAGTGACTCGCGAGACTTCTTTGTCTTCCGCTGGAAGGAAGTTCCTTTCTGAACAACTTTTCTGGGCACAGCCTGTTTTGAAAATGGTGATACCCTGATGGGCCTTCCAGACAGCTCCCGGCCAGTCATTTCCAAGGCGAGTGTAGCTCCATCCAACTGTTTAAAAGTGACAAAACCAAACCCTTTGCCCATGCCAGTTACCTTGTCTCTGACAAGACGCACTGCGGCTACATCACCACACTCTGCAAATAACTTCCAAAGTTCCTCATCTTGAATTTCATGAGCCAGGTTTCCAACGAAAACCGTCTGCTTCTCATTCACTTGTGACTTGGGCGCACCAACACAGTCCACCCTGATGTGATTTCCGAAGAGTACACTACCATTCAAGGTAAGAGCGTCTTTGACTGTTTCTTTCGCCTTGAAAACGATGTAAGCATTCACACTCTGCTTGTTCGAATGCAACGCTTTGCTGATGAAGGCAACCTTTTTGCTGAGGCTTTCTTTAGCCGGAACGATGGACCGGAATCGAATGCTCTCAATAGTCCCGTACTTAGAGAACACGTGTCGAACACTTTTCGGGGTGGCAGTTGCTGGCAAATTACCGACGAAAACGGTCCTCTCGTCCTTGTCCGGCGTGTCTGGGTGCCGCACTTTCTTCTCTTGTCGATGAATTTTCTTTTGCTCTTTCGAATTATTACCTGCCACAAGGTGTGAAGGTTCATTCTCCGTGCCACTGTCCAGATCGGAATGTGACACTTTGTCTTGCTTGCGGCGTTTCAGAGGCCGTACCGGTTTTGAACCATCAGCTTCGCTGACAATATTATCGCTCGCGACGTTCCTTTTGAACTCGGTTGCTTTCTTCTTGTTTTTCGGCAGCCTCGAAGAATTCTGGCTATTATCCCTATTACTGTTTGCGACAAGCTTGTTCTTGAGAGGTGCTTGCTCACCGCTATCCGATCCGTCGATGCTGTCTCCGCTGTGTTCGAACTCCCTTTCAGCGAGTTGAGCCGCTTTTTCTTGTGTCCGAGGTAAATGCTCACCGTGAAGTCGCTTTCCAAGCCTGCGCTCGCGTCGTGATGCTTTCACTGGCGCTGAAGCAACCTGGCTCTTGAACTCCACATAACGCAGAACAGAACGTGCTGGATTACGCGCCTTCCTGTTGTTCTCAGATGTCTCCGCAGTACTGGAACTTGTAGCACATTTTTTGCTGACAAGATCGGCAATCGCGCCGATCGTGTACATGATTGTTAGAGTATTTTGCTGACTCAAAACTTGTCGCACGTGTGAACAGTGCGAGCCGAAAAACCAGACATGGCAGCTGCCATCTTGCCGCGCATTGTTGCTCGCTCTTGCAGATCTTTCGCCAAAAGTACAATTAAACACTAAAGTTTATCAAATATTATTTAAACTACTAATGCGCACACGTTTATTAACAACTGTTTTATTAAAAGCTTATTTTTTTAACAATAAAAAATTATAAATCTAAATTTTAATAACGCTTTGATTTTTGGCGGACAGATGGCAGCACCAATCTGAACGCACGACTTCTGTAATTTTTTTGAGTTTGCAGTGTCAATGTTTCATAGACAGATGGCAGCACCATACTACACACTATGCATAAAACGTACTATAATACAGCCGTACATCGTCCGCGCAGCAAAACATGAGAGAACCACTTTTGCGATGACGCTACCATCAGGGCGCTGCGAGCAACCGGTGTGCTTAGAGCGCAAAATTTAAATGCGTAGTGCGAAACTTTCTGCATTTATAAACCAAACGCTGGAAAAAATAAAAAAAAAAAATAAAAAAAGAAGCCGATTGAAATAATTTCTTTTTCACATAAAATAAATAAAACAAGCTCTTAGAAAACATTAATGCTATAACATAGCCTCCTCTATTTAAAATAAAGGAGGCTATGGCTATAAATAAAGCTGGTTTGTATGCGCTTAAACCACGTGGCTAGGTCACATCAGTGGCACCGTGCTTGCACCGTTTGGGCGTTTCCAACAGTAGTTACGGTCACCACCGTGTTTGCGGTAGATGTTTTATCTGCTGATCGTCTGTTTAACGCTTTGACTGCAGAAGGCAAGGGAGCGCTCGCCTGCTCGTTCCGGTCGTATGCATTCACGTCTTTTATCGAGGAAACACAAGGAATACACAGCCCAGAAGGATCACCCGCACTGTGAAATGAGGAATGTACGAGCATCATTTCAGCCAGATGTCACCAAAATGTGGTCGCCGGGATTCGCTAAAGAAAAATTAATGCTCAGGTATGATGGATACCGCTACCATTGCATGCCCATTTCACCATGACGCATAAAGAACAAAAAGTGCAACTTTCGACAACAGTGTGCCTGTCGCGCACAATAGAAGAAGAAAAAAAAAATCAAGGCACACTAAACTCCAGTTGACTTCTACGTAATGCGGAGCATGCTTGTTTTGGTAAAGAATTATTTTTATGAATCATTTAACTGTTCTATAGCGAACGGTTCGTGATTTTGCGACGTGTTGAGAACAAGGCGGGCTGCAGGACGTGGTGTTGTTTGTGGTTGTGATAGCCAGTGACGCAAGTTTGCGCCCAGTGGTACATAGTATGTACCACTGGGCGCCAACTTGCGTATAGGACCGGTGTGGTCCTATACACCGACGTGGCCCGGTAGCCACAGAGACGTGTCCTATGTCTAGTCGTTGTATACAGTAGATGCATGCTGAGGGCTTCGGCCACGCTAAACATGGTGGACAGTGACACGGCAGAAGAGGCTGCTATCGTCCTAGCCATCGTACACGCTTTAACCATACTGGCACCGAATGGACCCATCACAGTTGTCTCTGATTCACAGACCACCCGTTCATGACGCTGCCCGATCGGCCCACGATAAGGAAGGAAGGAAGGAAAAAGTGGAGAAGGAAAGGTAGGGAGGTTAACCAGTTTGGCTTAACCGGTTTGCTACCCTACACATGGGAGAGGGATGGGGGAGATTAAAGATGGGGAAGGGGGAGAGGGAGAGAGAGCACACAGCACAGCACACACACATCGTCCGTTGGAGTGCATCAATATGGCATGGTACGCGACGTCACTTTCACAGCCGCTTGTCCAATCCCGTCTCTTTCAAAAACCGAAGTAGTCCCTTGGTCGCCTTCACCTGCGAAATCTTCTGTCGGCGGCATGTGAAAATCGTGTCGAGGGACAATGGTCTACTGTCAAGGCGCGCTAGAACAGATGCCAGGGACTGTCGCTGAACATTATGGGCCCACGATAATGCCCATATTATACCAATACCACTGTCAAGAAGAGATGCAGCCACAAGACTTCGCTCCCTCGCACACGAGCTTACGCAGATTCTGTGGAACACCAGTGAATTCGCGAACACACGTCTCCACAGATTGGATCTACGTCTGCAACTCCGTCTCCCACCAGGGTTACCACGAGCGGAAGCAACACTTCTGTGCCGCCTGTGGCTCGGCGTGCCATTCATGAACTCCTATTCCTTCCGCACTGGAATGGCCGACAGCCCTAGTTGCGACACCTGCGAGGAAACGATCGAGCACCTCCTCTTTGACTGTCCCCTTAATACGAGCTAAGAAAAGTGCTCGTGACCGCGCTCGAAAAACTGGACAATCGCTCCTTCACAGAAGAAAAAGTTGTAGGACAGTGGTCCAGACGGGTTTCGGCAAAGTGGAAGTGGATGGGAGAACGGCGCCGTGGCAGCTCAATTGGTAAAGCATCGCACGCGACGTGGGATCGTTCCCCACCTGCGGCAAGTTTTTTTTTTTTCATCCACTTTCATTTCCATTAATTAGCAAAATTTACTCTCTTGACTCTTTAAGCACGACTATATTTGGCTACACCTGCTCCTAATGAACTTCTATGTAAGTTGATTCTAGAGGGATGTACGAAGTTGTTTTTGTGCGTATTAGGTGTAGTTATAATAGCCGCTTATATGTGCAGGCATAATTTAAATACTTTTTCTAAGGTTGAAATTGGGGGCACAGGTTTATTGAAGGAAGCGTATGGCATATATTCATCGAAAATGAGCACCTGTGTCGAAAGCTTAAAATATGAGCTTCTTGGGAACGAGAAACTATGGGAACACACTCAGTGGCACGAGAACATCTGGCGTACTGTACTCACAAACCTTGGAATAACACTACGCATGGTTAGTTGTGCACTCGCATACGCGAGTGTCTCTTATTTATTTAAGTTGTTTTGAATGTTTTGTTTCTATTAAATTATATTCTCCTATGGTCATTTTTTCTTGACATCAGCCTGCCTATGTAGTTGTTTTTCTTTAGAGTGCAGCTCTTAGACCCCCGTTCCTGCGTTGAGCATCGGCCTCGGCGTAACCGGCAAAACGAACGCGGAGCGCAGCGGAGGTTGAAAGACGGTATGTGCGGAGAGCGCGAGAAGGAAAGCGGAGTGGGAGGGTACAGCGGAAGCATGAGGAAAACGGAGAAGGAGAGTATGGCGACAGGCTGAGGAGGAGGGTGGTGTGCCGCGCGAGACGTGCTCTACGGCGGCGACCCGCCACGATATGGCGCCACAACCGCGTGTGCCGTCACGCGGTTGCCGATCACGTCATTACTAAGACATGAGACGAGCACGTCCACCGATACTATATACGAAAACAAAGCGTTGGCGTGGGCTTCGGACCCACTACGCATGCGCTACTTCGCCTGTGGTGGTGGTGATAAACTTTATTGAAAGGGGGAAGGGTAAAGGGGGACGTGGCTGAGGGATTGGGCTCAAGTAAGGCACTGGGCCTGCTTCGCCTGCGCAGCCGCCGCTAGAGAATGGACTCCGCGCGAGCCACACGTTCCCGTTTACGCTTTCAACAATAAACGACGCAACCGGTGGAAGTGCCTCGTCTGCCACTGCTGCCGTTCAGATTAAAATTCTTTGCCTCAATATATCGCGAATTCAAAACTCCCCAACAGCTGCGCTCAAATTTCGCATTAGGGAGTATCGTAAACGTCGGGGAAATTTTTATGTCGTATAATTCTCTTCTTTCTGTATGCACTACGTAATCCTTGGATATTCGCACAGATTGGATATGGGCCACTGCTGTTACTACTACAACGGTCTCCAACTGCATAAACGTTAAACCAGCGTTCAAAGCCTTTCGGCAGCCTTGCTCGATATTGATGCGGCGGGACTGTGGCGATCACGCGGAACGAGCATCTGCAGGACGAACAGGTGAGTGTGCAAGACAATATTTTCGATAAGTAAAATCGCCTAGTTGAAGAGGATAAAACATGAAACAGTTGAGGAGTATAAAACAAGACGAGAGTAACGAGGGCTTCTGCTTCTCCTTGCTTCCGTGTCGCGCCACTGAGGGGACTCCTCAGTCCAGAAGTCATACGGCTGCCGCCGCCCGGCCGGCCCGCCACACCAGCTGTTACTGGTCACAGCCTGTTCAGGGGTTGGGCATGCGATTAGGGGAAAGATTGAAGTGCTGGGACAAGTGGTGTGATACAGCGAGGCATACACTCCTCAGTTCGGGCATTTGTGGATGGCGTGATAGAGGCCTAGTCGAGAATAGGTGTTTGTCAGCAGTTTCCGCCACGCAACTGCCTCCTCCCTTGTGATGAACGAGAAGAAAGGGGGATAACTGAGAGGCCCGATTTTTATTAATCACATCATGAGAAGCCAACAAACAAAGACACCAACGGAAATATAGGAGAAATTACTTGTACTCACTAATTGAATTAAACAAATGGCAAATTAATGGCAATGAAAGTGGAATAAAAAGCAACTTGCCGCAGGTGGGGAACGAGCCCGCGTCTTCGCATTACGCATGCGATGCTCTAACCAATTGAGCTACCGCGGAGCCGTTTTCCCCATCCACTTTCTTGGGTATATATGTGTCACTACTAGAACTAACCCTGGGGGTGTTAGCCAGCGCCACCACTCACAAACCTTGGCGGCGGATGTGCAACATCCTATCTGCTGCAGGCGTCAAGAGTACGTGATTTTTTTGGGTGAAGGCAACTGGTCAATAAACCCGCACGTGCTACCTGAAGGCATCAATGTTGCCAGATTCTAGACCCTCGTCTTTGAAACTCTTGTGAGGGTTTCATGAGGAGATGGACGGGCGGTAGTGTTGGACGAGGTTGGAATAGGTGGAGGGCATGGTTTCCATGTGGTCTAAGTCGAAGTATGGGTTATGTGACCTAGAAAAAGAAGTGGTGCTATTGATGCTTCTGATTTCGTTCGGCGTCAAGGTATCTTTACTGTCTGGTGCTGCTTTTAGGGCGTCAGTCCCAGAGAGGAAAAAGAAAACAAGGACTGCTAAATACGGTGCATACAAGGGGCATGTGCGCATGGACTGAGGAGTAGGTGGGACAGTGTGCAAGGGCCTTGAGAGTGTAATATGTGAAGAGGTTACATCGTTATTTGTAACACGAACAGGAATAAGTTAATTTAGAGCATGCCATAAGCCAATTTCGCAGGTTTACTGTTGAGCTGCCGCATCTCTTTTCTTCATTCTCTATAATAAAGTGAGATAAATAAATAAATAAATAAATAAATAAATAAATAAATAAATAAATAAATAAATAAATAAATAAATAACTGTCGTCGGTGACGAAGAACTACTCATGGCATGTTACTTATTCGAGCTATGGTGGTGGTGGCGCCTCTTATAGCTTAATATGTCGGTATTAATTTACTTGATTATGTGACCTACCACTGCGAAAAAGAAAGTTGGGAGTGCTAACCACAGTCGGGCTCCTTCAACGTGGTAGACTTCGGGTGCATAACATGATATTGTTATTCGTTATAGCTTTTAGTGCTCAGATTTACCGACTTACCCATTCGCTATACAATCGAACGCCTCTAAACGAACCCCTCTACAGCGAAATGACTTGTATAACGAAGCAATGATTATGTCCCGGCCGAATTCTTACCTTTCATGCGTATTGAGAGCGCGTCTAAAGCGAAAAAAATTTGTCTGTGCAGCGTAGGAATTAAGACGACTGCAGTGGCTGGCTTGTCGCTTTAAACGAACGCGGTGCCGCAACTGCCCTCCGCACACGTCACCGTGGTGCGCCCTGCGCTAGCGCAAAGGCATGCACTAGCGACTCACTTGACGAGCGTGTCGATATAGCTGAAGTAGTCCTGCTGCACTGCTTCAAGAATCAATAGCCCATACGTTGCTCAATTAATGTAACGCACCAAAGTGTGCGACACCTGACGTATGCGTCGCATTTGATGACGACGTGGTGATGTAATCGTTATTGATGACCGACGACGTCTTCAAATTCATCTCAGGCGAAAAGGGCGTGAATTTCAACGAAGGCAACAGTGATGAAGATCCTATCATCCAGCCAAAAATTTTGATAGCAAGGCAGGCGATACCGGCATTCGACGTTCTGCAGATTTTCTTTGCGCAGCTCTGGCGCGTTTCGCCTCGAAGTATCCTGCAAACCTTTAGGTGTGCAATTAGGTTGAATATATATATATATATATATATATATATATATATATATATATATATATATATATATATATATATATATATATATATATATATAATGAAAGACAGAAAAAGTCGTTATTACCTCCTCTCAAGTGTCGGTTTTTCAAAAATTAAATTTGGCCCTTCCAAGCACATGCGTGGTACAGTACGTGCTGACTTATATGGCGATCACATTATCACATTGGTGGATTTTAACCTTGTATTCCTTGCTATATCTATACACGGTGTTGCTCTCTCAACCGCTTCGTGACACGTTCGTAGAGCTTTAGCCACGCATTAATTATTCCATACGGAAAATCAACTGTGCGCTGTTATAGTTCTTTGCTTTTTCCGTAGTGCAAAATAATGCAGGTGCGAACTGGAGAGAGATGGTGTTAACCAAGTTGCACTTGGCTTTCTACTTTGCGCTGAAGAAGGGGGAAGGAAAGGATTAGAAGCGATGCGCGCACACACACACCCGCATTCAGGGTGCATTCAGAGGCGCTCTGTAGAGCCCAGCCGTTATTATAGAGTGCAGTAGGATTCTAGTAGTCCGCCTTGCGGATGATGGTAGAGTCATCCAGGGTGCCGCATTACCGTACGGCTAAAACAGAAACCCGACTGGGCTAGGTCTATGTGGATGTAGCAAAGCTCAATGTCGTGCCCTCGCTTAATGTCGACAGGTATCCATGTGGCGCGATCGGCCAAAGGTCTGAACGCTGGTCGGTCTCCTCTCGATGACAGGATGCCACGGAAGGCCTGTGGGCAAGTGCTGTTCTCCGTGGACAAAAACAACCGCGATGGTTCGCCGACCATGCATACACCTAGAAAAAAAAAAACCTTTCTGCGGTCGGTCTCGCGATCGCGCTAGTGCAGGTCCACCGGGGCCGACCCCAGCGGTCGTGGCAAACGGCGAAGAAAGACAGGACGGACAGATAGCTAACGAGAAAGAAACGCCGCTCCTTGCGAGCCACGCGCGCTCATTCGTGAAGCGGGCCGGACGAAGAAATGTAAGGAGACTACGAAGGAAACTTGCACGGTTCATGTTCCGGGGCAGAACCGAGCGGCAAGGCGGCATTAGCATTCGCGTAATTGTTCGAATGTCTCTGCCATTGAGCCCGAGTGACGGAAACGACCTTTTTTTTTTTCTTTCAAGGAGAATAAAGGGCGGCTGTGTATAATGGGTTGCTCGCGCTCGGCCGGACGGGGCACGGAACCGAGCTGGCCGGCGTCGTTGCACGTTTGGCCGGCTTCATTAATTGGCCGTGGCCGAGCAGGAAATTTACGTAATACGGGAAAATGTCGATGCACCGCGTTCGCTGCGAAATGACTCTCGAGTACGCTCGGGGGAAATCGTTTTCCGAAGTGAGAAGGGGCTCGCGTGTGCCCCGATACGCGGTCTGGCATGTATCGTCGGCACCGCATATATCATGGCTGCGCTTGCCTGCGCCTCGCACTCCTTGAGCGCGTCACGAACGCCCTGTTATTGGCAGCAGTAGCGGCGCAATTAATTGAGCGCAAATTTTGAGCGTACACGCCTAAGACACACCACTCTGGCCTTTCGTTTATATTTTTTTCAGTGGAACAGACATCACATCGCAGAATCCTTGAACGGGTCTGCGCGCGTGGCTGCTGCCGGAGTGCGCAGACGTTGAATGGTACTATACGCCGTCACGATTACTGCACCTATAGAATATAGAAAAAAAAATTGAAAAACAGTTATGCGCAGCATAATTGCGCAATGCGATAGTGGCGAAGAAGTCCACCGGAGAACACACGAACGAGGAACTCACAACGAAACAGAGAACCCACCCTGACGCATAGCCGACACTTTTTCTAACAAAACAGAGAGAGACTGAGAGACTGATCAAATGTGTGACGAGTAATGGTTGTTTTCTTTATCAACTATCTGTGGTGCTTTTTTAATCACGAATCGTTCTCTTCATTATTAACTACACCGCGACAGAAGGACAGAGCACAAGAACGAAGCGAACACACAGAGCGCGTTCTCTTAAGTCATATCTGTTATCAGTTTGTCCAACCATAGGCGTAATTCCCTTGTGCTCGTCGTAATCGTTCTTTCCATGAACTATCGTAGTTTCAAATACTTAATATTTATCACACGCAATTCCATTCTGGGAAATTGTAATTCAACGAACGTGTGATGCGACTAATGTTATAAAAATTGGCAGTGGCTTAGCTAGGCTATACCAGGATATACGTAGCGAAAGCTAAGGCATAGCATGGTTAGCCTTTGTTAATCTTGATTGCAAGTTCAGGTTAGTCTGGTTATCTAGCTATGTTGCGGCGTTTAGCCAGTCGTTCGGCGCGCTGTTCGTCTGTTTCCTGGGCGCTTCGTTTCCTCTTCATTTCGTTCCGATGTCGATTCCAGGCCTCCTCCTGCTTATCAGAATTGTCGCCGTCTATACTGCCGCCTCAACTGTGGTTGCGGCGCACGCGAGCTCTCCTTTCCAATCATTCGACATGTTATCAGGCATGCGACGCAGCTGGCGAAGCGAGCGGAGGCGAGCGCAACGACGAGGAACAGGGTGTGACGTCATACCAAACGGCGGCGGCGGAACACCTGGGGCTCGGTGCTACTAGTTGCGCATGCCAACACCCTCTAGAGAACTTAAGGCCTTCTGGCTGACCCTCTCCCCTTGAGCGACGTCACGCACAAGAGGCCAACATAGAATTTCCGTGCAGCGTGCTACGAAGCTACGAGCGGCGCATCAGTTTTGAAAATGAAGCGCGGAAGATATACAATGGTTAACCCCGGCTATTCAGAGAAGACCGAGGGGACGAAAGTGGCGACAACAATTCAATTAGTTCCAGGAGCCCTGCCGCTCCTTGAATAGCTTCGGGGTTAAACAAGTCCCGGCATGCTCGGCCATGCTATTGCATGCTTCCGAACGCACATTTTTTTCTAGACGTGACCAGTGCATGTAGTCTCAACACTTGTGCTGTGCTTGCGATTGGGTGTACCGCGAGTCTTCATTGCCCCAGAATGTGGAGTGCCATGCCGAGATATGCCTATTAAGTGCTGCGTGCCCAATTGCCGGAGCAATTACATGTACAAATCAAGGCAGAAAAATAATGTCTTCAAGTTTCCGCAAGATGAAGAAGCCCAGAGTGCCTGGATTAGGGCGCTACCACGTGCAGACTTCACTGTATTAGCGCACTCTAGGGTAAGATGTTCAGAACTTCTTTAAATAGTTACTTTTGAAAAATACGGAAAGGTTAATTGCTCAATTACAGCAAGTGCATTTACAGAAAGTGATGTTTCCTCAGAGTTCAACGCCTGCGAGGATAGACATAAATATGAATTTGTGTTAAGGCACCTTTTGTGGTGTAGGACGAATATTTTATTGAAGAACTACTGCTGCACGTTGAATGACAAAATATTGGATGCCAATGCTAAGGCATGGAAGAGAAAAGCTGAAACTCTGCGCAATAAGGCAGCTGTTTTCGTGTAAATAGCTGCACAAATGTTTTATATCCCATTTCTAAACTCATTTGAGTTGTTGTAAATTAGTGAACTGCGGTAATTAGTGCGTCGAAAGCGAAATTATTTGTTTGACCATAATCTAGATTGTAATAAATACATGTGTCCCCAATAAGATTGTTCATACGCAATTGTGAAGCTAATCGAGTGCATTACATTCGTCATTGCCGTGCCGTAAGAACCGCAAGTACAAAATACGGAAGGAGAGGTATTTGTGGATTCAATTTACTTGAAGTAATAGGTATGAAGTATGGGGTATAATAAATAATAATAATAATTCACAAAAACCGTACATTACAAGCGCGATGCTATAAAAGCTTCTGGCAACAATACATGCACAAGCTTTACAAAGCTGTTTTGTATCTGTGCCTCTAAATAAATGCTTTGTAAGGTGCGTGCTGCTCATTCCGCAGTTTCGACTGAAGAAAACGTGTGGAGTGGTCAATAAAAGCATACGGCTGCTAGGTGAACCAAGCCGCCATCCCTTCACTGAACCCGTATCCCCGAGCGTGCCGATGGCCTCTTGCCCGTGACGTCACTCGCCGAGCACTCCGGCCTTCTAGTCTAGGAGGTGTTGCGCATGCGCAGTAGTGACTAGGGAGCGAGAGAGATAGAAATATCCGCGGCGAGGCGCGCGTTGTGAGGTCATACGCCTCCTCAGAGCACCGCCACGGCGAAATCGCAAGTTCGCGGCCAGTAAAGCTTTCGCTTTAAAACGGATGCTTGGCTTGAAAGTATTCTTGAAGTAAAGTTATTCCTCCCCCCAAATTAGCCCATAATCCACCCCTGAGTAGAATTCTCCGACATATTACAATAATCTAGCGTGATAATTGGATGAGATAGACTACACAACAGGCGCACCTGGGAGCTTCGCTTTCGGGCCATCAAGTCCTTCTATCCATTATGAAGTTTTCGGCAAACGTCTGTCAAAGAAAAGAACCTCACGACTCTAGTGCCAATCAAGCAAGTGCCCGTGAAGGCTTTTTTTTTTATCGCCGGCTACTCGCTTTCGCATATATAGAATGAACGCAGACTAAAAATTAAATGAATGATTGGACGGCGCGCACTATAGCTTCAGTTATGCTTAGGCCACGTACTCCACTGTTCGCGTTTCATTTGACGCCGATAGTACGAAGCTTACTCGATCGTACCTCATCGTACGATCGAGTACGCTTCGTACTATCGCTGCTTGTGTAAGGGCCGCTCGGTTTATCACACGACACGTAACAAAAGGGCCGGCGAAGAAGAAAATGTGCGATGTGACTCTGCACGGCGCTGCGTTTGTCCCGTTCGCGAAGCTCCGACCAAAGAGTCTGCCCGCCAGGGGAGGAGTCGGCGCTGGTGCCGCCTGCGGTTAGGGTGGAAACTTGTCTAGCGCCTCGATCGCGTTTTCGTGCGCGGCGTTTTATTTCGCCGACGTCCACATTTGACCGTGCTGCTTCGTTTGATGTTGCAGCATACGCATGTTTCGCCAGTTACAGATAAATATTTCATTCAGAGTACACAGGCATCGATAGCACATCTAGATGTACGAACGGAAAAATCGCAGTAGCAGTACTTCGTTAAAGAGCCCAGGGCACCCGCACCCTCTTCGTTTAGAACTGAGGTTAAACAGCGCGAACAAGGACACGAGGAAACAGATACTCGCAGTGTAAATCTTCGTTTACACGGCGAGAGGCGTTCACTGCGCCGCAGTGCGCGATCAAAAGTCACACGTCACATGCTAATGCGAAGGTAATTTGCGGCGACTGAGATGAACACACGTCGTGACGTGAGCCGTTCTACTGTTTTAGTGTCTCAGCACGGAATTTCACTAGAGTCGAACAAATTTCCTGTTTCCCCTAAACAGCGCTTAAAATTCCTATATCTAGGGAACTCGCCCTATAGAGGGCGCCGCACTGCCTGCACATTACATGGCCTGCCCAGCACCATTTGTTTCTCTTAATGTCAACTAGAACATCGGCTACCTACCACCCGACATGCTGGCGTAGTGCATGGCTCGACGTGCCTCATAATCATATCGTGGTTTTGGCTCGTAAGACCCCTGAACTTTTCTTTTTTCCCTCTGTTAACCTCAAAGTTTCTTCCCCATATGTTTGTACCGTTAATTCTTATGAGTTAGTTTAACAAGCTTCTTCGCATTTCGGAGACTGTGCTTTAATTAGTCTCCTGGGCCCCGTCGCCATACGGTTTTGCATTCCCTGCTCTTATTCTGATCGAGAATATGTGCAATTGAGTGCGCCGTGGCCCTTCAAATGATTTAATCGGCATCTTGAATGCAACTTCTGTAGACCGTTTCATTTTCCTTCTTCTGGGAGATTTGACACAATAATAGAATTTTATGGCACACCGTTGTTCATCTCGCTTGTATCTGAAACCAGCGATTATTTTCACCATAAATTTTATCTCGGAGTGTCGCCGATATAGAACTTTTCCTTTTTTGCGTGTCCATATGTTCACTGGATGCATTGCGGACCTACTTAATCCCTTCTTTAATTTTATTATTCTGCTAGCTTAATTTCTTTCCCCTTCAAGCTGACCCTCTGGTTCTGTAATTGTCGGCATCACGATGCATATAAGCTATTTCTCATTCTTTCGGAATCTTCACTACTTCGTCTCCTCGTAGTAAGGAGTAGCTGTAGTGCTTGCTAGCTGTTGGCCATTTTAGCTCATTTTGCATCTTGCTCCCGTCATCCCGTTTACTGCCTGGTACTTTGTTCGAAGTGCAAATCTATACTTTCGTCACTTCGTAAGCGCACCTCAACCTTCAGCCAGGCGCGAACCCAGGATTCTTTCTCGAGGGGTGGGGGGTGGTGAGAGGGGGCCCCAACACAAGGTAACTTTTCTATGCAACTGAGGAGAGGGGGGGTACCTTTGCTAGTACAAACGTGAATAATGTCCACCGTTCGCCATAAAGGCGCATAAACCCGCAAAGGAGAGATAAAATAAGGCGTATCTCACAGGTACACCTGTGAGATGCACCTCTCCTTTGCTTTGGCAAACAAGGAACCACATCAAATGGACTTCCACAGGAAAGAAACGCAGAAACGACACTGCCAAGAACAAGTAAACAAGCGAAAGTATAAAATAAATACTTCTGGTAGCGTTTTTTGAACTAGCTCTTATAGAGAAAGATATTCTCTTGGAACAATCACAGTTCTTTTCGATCCCTCGTTTACTGCTGCACCAAGTTAAATGCCGAAACCGACTAGTATTGCTGTTTGGGAATTTGCATAACGATGCGTGGCCGCCATTTCCGTACAGCTGCGTATAGCGCAGGACGCTGCGGTTCTAGACGCACTACACCCCCCGCAGAAGGTTAGAAAAGCACCCACATAACTACAGTGGAGAAGTGCCCATACGTCGGGCGGCTCGACTGATAATTGCAGAAGCGTCATTCAAAACATAAGGAATGATTCTCCACTTCCGGCGGCGTCTTTTCTACTTCCTTTTTAAACAAAAAGATTTCGATCCGGAAATATTTTCACAAACAACACAAAAGAATTTCCTCTTCCTTCCTGTTTCGTTGTTGCCTCGGCTCTCTCCCTTCTATCGCTTAATTTCTCAACTCCTTCTGACTCTTGGTTCCCTTTGCCAGTCCTGCATGAAAAGTGCTGCACAATTAGGGAGAAGCCAGGCGAGGTAACGGGTGACATTCGTATAGTTTATGGGTTTAGTGGTTATTGCTGGGTATGATTGAATTTTTGGAGTGTTTTGGGATGGCTGTGAAACGTAGGTCGTTGAAAAGATATCACTGAGGCCTTTCCAGCGACAGCACCTCGAGTTTTCGGAACAAACATCGGAATAGTGAAAAAGGCGAAAACATTCCCCCATTTTTTAGTAATATCATTATGTTTCAAGACCTCAGTTCAGTGTCCTTTCCCTTGACCCGATCAGCGATCACTTCCACGCCTCGGCCATAATAGTGCTGCAACAGCAGCCCAGTGTTGACCACCGAATAGCTGTCAAGTCTCAAGATTGATTTGGAGGCGCTTTCGGAATGTGTGTGAGGAGTGGTGGCTTGGGCGAGGGGTGTGTATGCCGCTTAATTTCAGGAAAAGGGCGACCCCCCCCCCCCCCCCCCCTGGGTACGTGCCTGCTTTCAGCATATTCCTTCCAGCACCAGTACGTGTAATGAGTAGTCGATCGTCTGGTTCCGGACTCCTACGTCATATTACAGAAGCTTTCGTTGCCGATACCTCTCCGCGATTTGACGCGTCCTCGTCGTCGTTTGTCGCGCCGAGTAAAAACGGTCTCGCAATAACGTAAGAAACATTGTCTGTCCATAGGCTGCTCTCGAAAGTGGCTCTCCAAGCTCATTAGTCCCATGCTCTAGCCTTTAGGCAACAAACGCCATGCCTATAGAAGGACCGAACAACACCCTTGTCAGCTTCCCCCTTGCAAGTCAGTGCTTCGAAATGCTTTGTGTGTGAATCGCGTCGCCACAATTTACTTACAAAGTGAGAGCGCGTGATCTTCTTTGAGAGGGAAAAAAGCTAGAGGAAAAAAAAAACGAAGATGTAAGTTTTACGCCTGAAAAAGAAGCCGACGCAGCCGCACCATCATTCATTCGCAGCCAGATATGCCGAACCCCAATTCTACAGTGTCAGAAGATAACGCCTTAAGGAATGAAATCTCTGCAATAAGCTTTCTCACGCTTCGCACAACTTTAAAGCTCTCTGTAAATATATAGATGGCGGTTCACCTTTATTTTAGCCTCTTTTGCTTTGGTTGTTACTGTATACTTAAAAGGACAAATTGTCTTGGTGTTAAAACAGTAGAGAATACTGACAACAATTTTATTATTATTTTTTTTAAATAAAGCATTCAACGTTTAGACTGGAATGCGCAAAAAGTAGTACTGGAAGTAGCGAAAATATTAACGTAGAGGGGGAAAAGAGAACAGAAACTTAAGCCGAGAAGCTCATCATCGGCTCAGAAGAGAAGGGATGACCCATCCATTATGCTATAGTCAGCCGTACTACTATGTTCGTCTCTGGCCTTCGCTGCTACCGCGCACGGGAGCGCTAATTGGCGACTGACGGCCAAGAAATGCAACGCCGCGCTTTTTCCGCGTCAGCGAACACGGTTGGTGGAAAAAAGAACAAAAGAAGCCTCGCCACGTTCTATCGGCGGTTTTGTGTGCTTGCTCGCCCGAGGTGCAATTTCAATTAAGTCTCGCGATGCGTACACTTCTTGTACACAGTCATGGTAGCGTAGTTCGCAGCGGTTATTGCACTCATTGTTGTCAGGGCTGCTACATATGTGGGCTGCAATGTGGCACGAATAATGGAGCTGCTGTTGGAGAGTGTTAACTGTGGGATGGCTTCATAACAGTGGCCTCTTTTACGGCCATGACATGTTGAACGTTTAGGTTCTCTTCATATCACCGAAGCTATGCAGCAAGCAATCAGTCGAAGCCGAGCGTGTAAATTTGTATATATATATATATATATATATATATATATATATATATATATATATATATATATATATATATATATATATATATATATATATATATATATATATATATATATATATATATATATATATATATATATATATATATATATATATATATATATATATATATATAAGGAAAGCCGAGACCTCTGGCTTTCCTGAGCGGGTGTGTGTGTGTGTGTATATATATATATATATATATATATATATATATATATATATATATATATATATATATGTACACACACACACACACACACACACCCGCTCAGGAAAGCCAGAGGTCTCGGCCTGAGCGGGTGCTCTCTAGGCTGCTACTACGAAAGGTATAGGGAGTGAAAGCACAGTGATCAATGATGATCACGAGAAGGGGAGGAGTGGATGCATATGTATGTACAGTGCTCTCAGCGATTTAAACGGCGCTGGGGACAGTGAAAAAAAAAAGTAGGGAAGAGATTGATAAGAGCGGATCCGTTACAGGCATAGGTAGCGGTACAAGATATAGATAGAGAAGTTTTGAGGTAGAGAACAAAATATTAAGGAGATGTATACAAGGATGCTAGGATCAAAAGCATGCATAGCAAATGCTAGAATGAGAAGCATGTGTAGCATGCCTGATTAACTCAATCAGGCTAGGTGACTATTTATCATCGCTCCGTTTCCAAGGGGATGTCAATAAATCATGATCATCATCATGCATTCATGGGTCACATGAAAGCGAGAGATCTTTTGATGCATCGTTACTGCAGTTGGCCCCGCCCCTTCAGCGATCACCCGGCGCTCACCGGTTAAAGAAAAAAGCGCGCGCCGCCATGCTGTTCGAGTATCGCGTTTCAATCGCTGAGCACTGAACGTTATGTACATGGCACAACGGTCTTGCTAGAGCCACTTGTCCAGTCTCGCGGCGTGCACGAACCCCTACAACGCCTTTGTTGTCTGCCTGGCTGTTAAAAAATGTAGATGTATATGTATAGGAAGTGGTTATAGATGGCTATGCATAGATGGCTATGCATGGTTACGAGCCCATGCTCTTTTTGAACACGTTTTCTGGGCAATGGATCTGTGAACCCAGTTTGACGCTGAATACGCACGGGCTTTAAAACGTGGTGCAAGCGGATTCAGGGACGAGAAAACTAAAGCAAAACAGATACCAAGTATTAATAGACGATGAAACACACACGTTCCTTGTGCTTCTGATGTCGCATTCACGAAGCGCTCGCGTTTTCCAGCACCTTCTTTCTTTCATGCCATCAAGATGGCCGGATTATGCGAACGTCGGCTCGTTCAGGGTCCGGAGTCGCACTTTAATTCCGGACCCGGCTATGCTAAGGACATCTTTACTGTCACGCTGCATCGGTAGCGTTGCTGACCCTCCGCGGAACGGACGAGGCCAGTTGCTCTAGTATTCGGAACAATGCTCGTAGCTGGTGAGGCAGAGTATACGGCATACAAGGGCAGCGCAGCGGCAGCCCCGCATCGACGAGGCAGCGCGGGCGCATCTGCCCCCTGAGAATCCTTGCTTGAGCGATCGCGCTGGCTGACCCGGCGAAGACCGGAGTCTGTCGTCCGGAACAGGTTGCGCGCTGACGCGGGCCCATAATTGGAAACAATGAAACAGTCGACGTATCATTGTGCGCCGCGTGCGAACGAAAGCGCCTCCTTCCCCTTCGCTACCCCTTGTGGCTATCTATCGCGGGCCTCTTCGCCGGATGTATCAGCAGAGGTATTCCGAATTACCCGCCTTGTTTTGTTGCATTTCGTCGCTCGCCTTCCTCTAGCCTCCCCCCCCCCTCCTCGACGCCTGTTTGCGCTTGTTTTATCGTCGTGGAAGGCTGGGAAAAGACAATGACGCAGAACCGGGAACCGGCGCGTGTTCACATGTCACTGTAACGCGTTATATACACATTGCTCTGTGTGCAGCTACCGGCATTGTCTATGGCTTACGCCTATCATTTTCTTTTCGTTACATCTATTTTTTTCCCCACGTAGGACTGCGATGTGATGTTTTTGCTTGCAGCTGCAACGCTTACCGTGTCGTTCCTGATTCTCGGTGTGAACAGGTTGCTCACACGCAGACATATACTTCTAGAGGTTCGTTTGTAAACGACCCATCATGTAGCGAGTTGTTTGCGCTCTCCTGATCACAGAACTCGCGCACAGGCAACAGCACGTACAGGTCGCGCTGCTCTGGACGCCAGTGCCACTCGTTGCCCACCACAATCTGCCTCGTACAAAACTACTTGGTTTATGTGAAGTTACACGCACGAACAGCCAATATCGCCACGTATGGGTACGAACAAAGAAGTTCGCAGCACGAACGGGCAATTTACAAAGGAGATTTGTAGAGCAATTTCACTGACCCCAATTATGAAGCATCTCTTCGTCAACACCCACTTTATATATAAAGGGACACCTAACAGCAACATCTAATCAGTTTAGGCCGGTATTCCAGACCTATATATCTTCATTAATTTGCGGGAAAAGACTGATAACTAGTAGGGAAATAGAGGCCATACTTCACTTTCATTTCGCGCTATAATCGCTTGCAGTATGACGGCACTGATTTAAATGTCGTATTTGGACTGTTTTGGACCACAGCAAAAAAATTATAATCTGGCTAGGTGAAGCTTTCGGTTCATTTCAATTGCAATGCGGGGCTCATTTACTGACATGTAAAAAACTAGACCCCAGCAGGTGCTTTCAAAATCAATGACGTCATTGGGAGCTAGTGGGGATCGAGCTCCACGGAGTCGTCGACACGTCTGGTGGCGAGAACACGAACCTGTCTGTGAAGCTGCGTTCTATGTGAACACAGGTTCACACAAGTATACTCTGTGAACCTGTGTGAGCGCCTTTGACTTGGCGGTGCCCTCTGTGCGCGTGAGCGAGTCCACTGCGTCCTTCTATTCCCCTTTTTTCGTCGCCCAGCGTAGGGTAACCAACCAGACGCTTATCTTGCCAACATCCCTACCTTCTCCCTTTCCTTTTTGTCTTCTCTTTACAGAGAGTACTGGGGTTTAGTTAACTGTCTATCAGTAAATGAGCACAGCATTGAAATGAGATCTCTAGCGCAGCCGTGCGCATCGTTCTATATGTACCCGTGAGAGCAATGTGGGGCAATTGCTGAACGGACCGCACTTTAGCGTTCAGGATGGTGTCAGAAAATGGCGACCACCAAATCAGAGTGACATAGGAGATGGCAGGTAGTACGACCTGTCCATAAAGTGTTTTGACATAGCATAACGAGTTGTCGAAAGCTAAAATTTTAGGTGACTAAAATAATATGAATGCGAGCGGTTTGATAGGAATCCATGGGTGAAAACATCGCAAGATAAACACGGACAGTGGAGGAACACAGGACGAACTCAGGTGTCAAGATTTCTAATTTTTCTCTAATGTAATCGGCGTGTTCCTTGAACCCTAAACGGGAGTCAAGGACAACGCCTAAAATTTTAATGGTGTTTCGGTGTTCTAACCTGCCATCGCCCACGAACAGCCGTAGGTGTGGTCCTCACACCGCGGCGCTGACGTGCGAAAACGCCAAAAAGAATGGCTTCGGCACACCGACTGACACTCTCGCCCTAGATGACCATTCAGCCATTTTTTGAAGAACTACAGTGGTGGTGGATACTTCATCTAGCAATAAACGAAAAAGTTTGAGTACTTACTGGCTTACAATTAAAGCCTGCGCTAATTATTCTGACGCAAAATTTTGATGGTGTTCAGCGCTTAGTGCAGTACGGCAGTATTGCCATTTGACAATGCACGCTTCGGCGCCATATTGCGTTGGAGCTCACACAAATACCGCCGCGATGTGGTACATTCTGCGGACTGCCAGAAGTTAAGAATGTGCGACGCTTGTATGAAAGCGCATCTTGCAGTACAGCAAGTTAAAATGAGCGCTCTTACTTAATTAGCGCCGCTATGCACATGAACGACGGGCGGTACGGTTGTTATTTACTCACTTCGTGGCAGCTTCGGTGGCCTGTTTCCTATCGTTTTTTTTTTCTATGGACAGAGCATCCGATTACTGCAATGGAGGACGCTGGTTCGAATCCTACCACTGGATGCGTTTTCTTTATTTTATTGGAGATACTTCAAGTGAGTCACGCTTTCCGACGTTGCGTTTCCCTTCTCCCGCGCTCCTCGAATGCACGCGCTCCCAACCCGCCCTGCCCACATTACGCGGGGTTCGCGACATCAGCGGGAAAGCCGATGGCAGAGGAAGCTTCGCTTTAAAAAAAAACGTAATGCAATTATACAGCTTAACCTACTGTTGTTCTCAGGCTCCCTTTAAAGGTCAGACCCTCGACGCAAAGGAGGTCGTGTCCACAGCAGCGCTTTGCTGTCGCGCACGGTCGACATGCAGAATAGGCCAAGCTCGGAGGCGGGCCGGTGGCAGAATGATCGAATGCGCACGCAAGCACTAGCTCGGTTCACTGCATCTCGACGTGGCGCAGCGTATAGCGGTGAAGGAATGGCGGCGGCGCAGCGAATCGCTCCGCTCCTCCCGCGATCACGTCCGCGTCACGTGTTCGTACGCGCGTTTCAGGCACGCGTGGTACACCGGAAATGATTTGTCGCCGCTGTGCAACAGGCGAGCGGATCACTCGCCTTGTCTGGCGCCGTCGGGGGTCGTCTCGGGCGCACCGCAGAATGAGTGGTTTTAGAATAGGAGTGCTGTTCTGGACGTTGTCGAATTGCGCCGTATTGTGGAAATCGCCATCTTGTTAGCTCTGATTGGCGGACAGGGTCTCTCTGATTCGCTCGAAATGCCGTCACTACGTAGTTTGATAATATGGTCGAATATGACGATATCCAGAATGACACCCTGACCGTGCAGGCGTGTAGATGTTGAGGGGGATTTGCGACATTGTCTACAGAAATAATAGAACGGTACTTTGTCTTCATTAATATTAGCAGCGTGTACGAAGACGTAAACATGGAAATTTCTTGAAGGTCTCGGTAAAGACAACATAACGTTACTAAAGAAACACTTACACAGGTTGTCCCACATAACTTGAGCCAAAGGTTTAAAAATGCTGACCAGCTGGGTCAGTTGGTACATGATTGAAGTTGAATAAGGGGTGAGTGTAGGTTAAACTTCATCCTGTCGCTTGTACATGTTGTGTTTTTACGTGGTTATACAACTTCAATTTACATAAACAACGAGCTTAGTGGCATGATCCACCATGCCGTTTCAAAGTGGCTGGATGCTCATAAAACCCACCCATCACAGCACCAAATGAGTGAAGGGGATCAATCGAGACCGATGTGGTCGGACGCGGTGCGCGCTATTGTAGGCCACTCGTGATGTAGTAAACGATGTGCGCAGTAAACAAGTGTAACCCTTCCATTTGGACGAACAGATTCATTAGGGTCAGAGTATTTTAATGTTCGTTGAGCATTTGCGTCGGTGCAGGAGTGAGTCGATGCGATGTTTCACCTATTTCTTTAGTGGTGCTTCTTCCACACTGTCGTTGTATTAGCGACAGTTTAATTTTTGCAGTGCATAAGTTTTAGAGATTGAGTCCTTGCGATAACTACGAATGTCTAAACTCTGACATCTATCCGATCGTCGCTTGGTGCTTGTTGATAGACTTAATTATAGCCAAATTTGTCTTCTGTCATTGTGCTGCGGAATCAGTAGCGAGAAACTGGTTAGCAATCTTTGTCGCAAGCTTGTATAAACTGTATGGGATGGGGGAAAAGATGTCTGCTGATTTTACAGCAGAAGCAAACAGTATAATTTGTGCTTGAACGCCAAGGCAGTGCCACATATATTTTTTTCGTGGTTCTGGCATTTGAAGAATAGAGAAGTGTGGTCGTCCCAACTCCTTTCAGATTTCCAGCTAGCTTTCCACGAAAAATAATAAAACAAGAGGGAGAGAGAGAGCTTTTTCTCCGCGCTGTCAGGACGCTCGCTCCGGTTGGAAACACGTGTTGCACACATAAGGATGAACGAAACCTTGTCAATGTTTCCTGTCTTCGGCCCGTCACTTCTTTGTTGTTTCTTTCGTTGCCTCTGCGCCCTGTTCTGGCGCGTTCCTCTTTTCGGCTCTTCGCGAAACAACAATGGCCCCGTCGCGTATCGGCCGACAGTGAATGACCGTGCAGGAGCAAAACTTAAAAAAAAAAAAAAAACGGCTCTCAAGAACCAAGCAACTCCCACGCACGCCGAAGCACCGCACGCCCTGCTGCCATTTTTTCTGCCTCCTGTCCGTTTTCTTTAGAGATTCTGCGTTTCATTGATTGGCGTTCCTGAACGCCAGAGCGCACCCGCTTTTCGGCGGCACTCTTTCCCTCGCATTGCGCATTTCTCGCTGCCCTCCTTTCCTCCGCCGTAGCGCGTTCGCGATTTTGGCTTGTAGATGGCGAGCGCAGACAAAGATCGCACCCGAAATTACAGTCAAAAAGAGATTACGGAATCTTTACGACCGTCGCTGCGCCCCTGCGACGAGCGACGCGTATGGCACCACGGCACGCTCGATCGCACGAACTTCCTGTATCGCTCTTCGGTTTGCTTTCTGCCTTTCTTTCTTCAGCTCACGTGTGCGCTCGGTCACCAGCGTGCGTAGTACAACTCGTGGATACTTAAGAGGTCTTCGAAAGAAATGGTTTCGGAATCCGTGAATGGCGTCCGTGTCTACGAAGTGGTTCCCTGCTCTTGCGTCTGCATTTTCTAATGGCTTGTGTGTAGTGGAGGCGATCGGAGAGCGTGCGCCGACCTGAATGCTTACCGGAAATTCATCTGACTGACGGCAGCCCTGTGGTGCCTTGCTATAGGCGCAGAGAACAAGCAGGATACGTGCAACAGCGAAGAAACAGAGACGCTGCTCACACATGAATCGATGTCAATGACGTCGTCAGGCGCGTAGGTAATGCCAGCTTTGCAATGTTTTGGCATTTGCAGCTGTAGTGGCCGAGAAGTGGCAGTGCAGTTTTTGCTGCTGTGTTATAAACGCTATTAAAGAGTAACAACACTCACAAAAAATTAACGTGAGGAACATTTTGTTGAAACGAAGAATTTATTTACTTTTTTTACATGTATATACTGACATTAGCGCAGCTCAGTATGAGTACAGAAAAAAAAAAGGAAAACCAAGAAGAAACAGGAGGTAAGAAACGTACAGCACAGGGTTAGTGCCTACTGACTCTTATTCCTTGTTATACCAGCTGACTGAAACCGCCACGCTTAATTGTGAACTTTGTGTTGGAGGTGTCGGGAAAAGAGGCGTTTATACAAGTCACTGACATTACTAAATGATTGAGTCGTGAGTGAATGATAGAAGCGGCACAGCAACTATAAACAGGCCGTGGAGCGAAGAGCATGGTTGAGTCCGGTCAGTGCAATAACTTGGCGACTGCCATGAGTTCTTCTAATACCTTTAAAAAAATGCGACTCCAAAGGCTTGATCAGTGCACTCTGCGAACGAGCTATTAGGAGAAATAGCTACACCGCGGTACCAGCTAGAGTTGATGAGGCGGGAACAGCAGGCAGGGGTCTGAGGCCGCATCCGTGGTCTTATACACTGAGGAGCCATACTATCAACGGGCAACGTAACTAACCCAGCTTCACTGCTCGCGCATTTCAATTTCAGAGGGCATATTTCAGAAGTCAAATTTCAGAGGCGATTACAAAGGTTCAACGCCAGGCGAAACTAACACTATAGCTCTTATTCTGGCAATCCACCTGCGCACCCCCAACGCCTCTAGCACTCCGGACCTCTTGACTTTTTTGCTTACATGCCTAACAAAACGATTTAAAAATTATGCTATGAAGATATCATATATGTCACAGTAAACTTTGGAAAGAGATTTGTACATACAAGCTTTAATGATATTCTGGAGATCTTTGCCTGGCTACTCCAGCTGCTGGGGGATAATTATGATATACACAATAATCATATCAAGAGCACATGCAGTGACACATACACAGTGACACACACACACAAGCTTTAGGTCTCTAGGGCTAGTGGCCCTGCGACGTTAACGTTCAGGGAACAAGAAATTAATTTTATGTAGCTAAACATGGATGCAAAAGCGGAACATTCAACATTAACAAGCCGTTACTGCGTTTACAACTACAAGCATTTACAATTTTACAAGCACGTAAGGTGATGGAACAACTGAATAACAGAACAACATCATCAAAAAGTTACACAAGTTCCATGACGCTTGCGAACAGTGAATGGGACAACGTCGTCGAATTTGAGCTCACCCATCCCGACGCTGTCGAGATGACGTACCTAACGGGCACACATGTAGAGGGATTTCTTCCGTCTGTCCTTCAAATGGTGCAAGAAATACATGTGCGGCCTGGACGCAAAATCTTCTGGTCGCATTGAACGAACTAAGCGACATTTCACACACAGATTCGAAAGTTTCGGTTATCCGAGCAACTTGCACAGACTTTTGTCACCCCGCAGGTCATCCGCTATAGGGGAGCCCGTTGTGCTTCTTAATGTCTGGCTTGGGTTCCATATAATTTGTCACTCGCGCAAACCGATTATTTTGCTGGCCGGAGCGAAGCTGTTATCGTTCCAATGTTTCAGTGCAAGTTAGAAAACAGCTTTTCCGTACGAGGAGCGCCTAATTTCACTCTTATTTGAGTTTTCTTAGCTTATTTGAGTCGACCGCGTATTACACGATGGCAAACATTGCCCCTGCTGCGTCATTCACTAGCAGCGATGACGAGTCCTTCAATTTCTTACTATATGTCTACGCGACAACACCAGTGACCGCCGCCCACGTTCGTTTTTCCCTCATAAGTAGAATAAATTCTGCTTCAGCCCTGACTCGTCCCTCGCTGTTTATGCGATATACGAACCTGCTAGGCCGCTGCCGCGGCAGAGATGGATGAACGGCGGCCGTGCTGATTCTTGCGAGGCTGCGATTACCGGCCAGACCTTGGCGGGCGGCGCCGGGACGCTCATGAATTCCGAGCCACGGTTGTATATTAAGCGCACAACGCGTGCTTTGGCAACCGCTTACGCCATGCATGAGGAATCTACTCGGGACGGACATGCGGAAACGTCCCTTTTTCTCTCTCTCTGTCTTGGCGGGAAATCCGTCATTTTGCGAGAGTGCATGGTGCGTAAGGCTTGAGTACTGTGGCCTCTTGACAACAGACGCAGGGAAGTGACACAGATCGCGTTTCGCTGGTCACATTTCTTAAGTTCACACGAGCGAGCGAGAGAGAGAGAGAGAGAGAGAGAGAGAGAGAGAGAGAGAGAGAGAGCGAGCTAAAGAACGAAAGGCAGGGAAGTTAACCAAAGTGTCTACCGGTTGGGAAAGGGGGAAGAAATATAAGAGGGAAAAAGAGTAGTGTAGTCATAATATCGCAAAATACAAATGTTTCTGGGCAGGCGCAAATGAAATCTTTCATGAGTACCACATGCGCGTGCGTGCAGCCCTCTCTCTACATTTTCCTTAACCTATAACCTAATTTTCCTGTGCAAAGCAGTCAATCGGAAACTCGCATCTGGTTAACCGCCCTGCCTTTTCTCATTCCGACTTGTTGCAACGCGTCATTGCCAGCGGAGGAGGAGGAAAAACTTTATTTGCTCTAATTGGTTAGAAATTAGCGGTGGGAGATGTCGTCGGTCGTCTTCACGTCTTCTTCCCCATCTGCGCAGGGTCGACGCCCCTATTCCAGGGCACCACTGAGGGGTGGCTACTCGGTGAGCGTGCCTTACTAGTCCATGCTGAACTTTCGGGTCGCTGCTGGAGAGCACCCTCTCCCACTGATCCGCACTCGGGTCTTTTATTTGAAGGATTTGTTGATTGTGAACGCATCCCCATGTAATGTGATATAAGGTGGGCTTAGCGCCACACCAGGGGCAAATGTCTCTATACTGGGTGGGAAACATCTTGCTTAGTGTGTTTAGATTTGGGTATGTTCCTGTTTGCACCCTCCTCCAAGAGGTTGCTTCATGCTGATTTAGGCTGTTGTGGGGTGGAGGGTATTTGATTCGGACTCCCTTATAGTAAATCAGAATGTCAGAGTAGCTTGGGTCGACTGGTATGGTTTCCTCAGAGTCGGTGTTTGTGGCCGCTCGGTTTGTATGCTCTCGAGCTTTCTTGTCCGTCCTTAGGTTCCCTTCTGTTCCAGCGTGTCCCGGTACCCAGAAAATCGTGTGCCTGACTTTGTTGTTAGCCCTGCAGGAGCGGATGATGTGGAGCGCTCTGCGTTCTATTCTTCCGTTCAACTGTTTTACCACGCTAGCCGACGCATGAGCGAGTAGCACCTTTATCGCTATATCTATCCGAGGCATACTCCTTCTTTAAAGTCCGGTATATAGGCTGCGGAAGGCAGGTGCTATGTCTGCAGGAACCGAGTTCCGTAGCCTCTCAAGCGCTTGTTCTATTTCTGTCCATTTCTATCCATTCTTGTTTCGTTTGTGAGTTTTATACAGGAGGCACACGACATATATGTTCGCAAAATGCAGAGTCTGATATGTGAATATTTTTTGACATGCGGCAAAAAATCCATGCTACCGAAATCTACCATGCTGTTTGTAAACGAGGCATGGATGATATACCTCCGAAAGAAATTGCAGCTTTCCCTATTGCAAAAACCAGCGTCTTCCAGTGCCTTCCAGTGTGAAACCAGCGCGTTTTTTTGGCACAAGATCTTTCTGGATACGCTGGCGCTCGCTGGGACTCACCGGGACGCCAGTGTAAACGCTGGATAGGTCGCTGGCTGGATAGGATAGGAACGCTGGCTGGGTCACACTGGAAGAGACGCCGGTTCCGCTGCCATGACGCTGGGGCGCACTGGTTTGTGCTGTACAGGCGCTGGTTCTCGATGCAGTTCGCTGGTTCGCACTGGAAACTGCGCTGGTTGTGTTTGTTCCACGCTGGTTCCAGTATACGCAAGGACGAGCGCTGCTGAATAATAAATGCTTTATACAATTTCATCGCTTGATACTAGTTTCTTGTCCTGAATAACGCTATATCTTGGGGTCATAAAACTCTATTTCGTGTCGCAGCTTGGAATAAAGCTGCGTGAGCAGCCCTGCATGTTTATTCATGCACATTTCTGACACTAGATCACTTTCGGTTTTTTTTTTGCATTTTCCCTTTTGACTGGGCGGATAACTAAATTCTTGAACGAAACCATGTAAACGCAGAGGACGCCGCGTTTTTTAGTAGTTTGCACGTAACATATGACTGGAAGTTGTCGCCGTTGTCGCAGTGTTGTGGAGTGGACATGAAATCCAGAAGTCGTTCAGACGTGCTCGAACGGACCCCGAGTTTGAAGCCTACCGCTGACTGATATTATCGCACCGATAACAAAGCTGAGGTGATTCGTGCGCTTCCACTTTTCCTATTGTACTAGAGAAAGTTCTGAGGCTCAAATACACACATTTTAGCTTTCGCCAGCTACCCGCGCCGAGATCGGTCCCCACCGAAGCTTAGGCCTAGCGTATCCGCCGAGTCCGTCTGCACGCTATCGGCGCGTATAGGCTCAGGAATCAAGAAGTATAACAAGGATAAATCGCTCTATATGTCAGTTTTCGCATCGGTGTTCGTAAATAAAAGAAATTTCATGTCTACAGTGCCAACACAAGAAGCGATGACCGCCGATGTGACGAGTCATAAACACAGGTATATGTGCTGTCGCCGAAGGCTCCCAGCACTAGCCTGCGCTTCTCTGACGAGGATATATGTCTAGACAGACGTGTTGACTGAAAGGCATCACTGAACTAAGAAAACGTTGCATATCCCTCGCGTGAAGAACAAGAAACTGTTATCGAAATCGGCAGTAACAGCCCATACAGCGTGCCGCGTTGGCGGTTCATTTAGGACCTTTTTCGAAGTTAAAGTACCAATCGCAAGTGAAAAATTGATGTTGTGGCACTTCCGAGCATGCTACTCAATACGGACAGCAAATATTTCTTCGTAGTACAGGCGTGAGTTTTAGTTGCTGAGCGATAGCGCATCTACCATGTCTGTGCGAGACGTATCTCTGCGAAACTAAAGCTGCTTTTCGATTTTCACATCGCAAATTATCCGTTCATGTTCATCTGCTGGCGTGGCGTAGTGGTAAACGTGGAACCATGTCAAAAGCCTTAGCTAGATCTATTTTCAGCATCGGTATACCTTGAGGAGAGCGCTATCGCAATATTCTAAAATGCTTCTAACTGTATGAATATTTGTAAATATTTTCGTATACCCCTGAAGCCGCATGTCTGATGCGGCCCAACTAACTTTCGTATAACTCCCTGCAGCCTTGCTGCAAGAACTTTTATGAAAACCTTGCAGTCAACATTTGTCAACGTAATTGGCCTGTATCCCGTTACTTTACGTAAGATATTTCTATTTTTGCCTTTTGGGATTAGTACTGTGTGTGCACGATTGAACGACGGAGGTAAAGTATCCCGTTCGAGTGCCTCTGAAAATACTTCATGCAATGCTGTTGCCATATCCGTCTTGAACGCCTTGTAATATGCCGCGGTAATCCCATCCGGACCAGGGGATGTGCCCGAGCTTAGTTCCTGAATAGCCCTCTCAATCTCTTCCATACTAATATTGATTTCTAATAAATTCGTTTACAGTTTGCCTAGCGTCGGCATTTCTGCCAATAAGTCATCCTCGAAAAAACGGATCAAATGCGTGCGATGGCCGAAGCATGGGGTGACCGTGAATTGTCGATTTTTGCACGTGGCACTATTTGTAACGTTTTTCTCGATGCGAAAATTATGTATCTTCTGCAGGCACTGTATTGTAGACGTAAGCACATTCTAAATTTTCACCGAATCTTTGCCACGTTCATCTGGTGTTCTACATGGGCGCAAACATCAAGGACAAATTTGTTTCGTCGAGTAAAGAAAGGTGGTCTGTCGGTGTGCCACTTGCTTCTACCATAAGAAGCCAACAAACACTGACACCAAGGACAAAATAGGGGAAATTACTTGTGCTTAATAAATGAAATAAATAAACGATAAAGTAATGTAAATTAAAGTGGATGAAAAAACACTCACAACCAAACAAACCCACAACCTTCGCGAAATGCGGAGGTTGTGGGTTCGCTTCCCACCTGCGGCAAGTTGTTTTTTCATCCACTTTAATTTACATTACTTTATCGTTTCCTTATTTCATTTATTAAGCACAAGTAATTTCCCCTATGTTGTCCTTGGTGTCAGTGTTTGTTGGCTTCTTATGATATGACTAATAAAAATCGGGCCCCTCGGTTAACCCCCTTTCTTCTCGTTCATTACATAACGAGGGTCTCGAATCCGGCAACATTGATGCCTTCAGGTAGCATATGTGGGTTTATTGACCAGTTGCTTTCACCCTAAAAAGATCGCGTTCTCGTGACGCCTGCGGCAAAAAAGACGTTCCACGTCCGCCGCCAAAGTCTGTGAGTGTTGGCGCTGGCTAACACTCCCAGGGTTCTACTAGGACACATAAATACCCAAGAAAGTGGATGGGAAAACGACGCCGTGGTAGCTCATTGGGTAGAGCATCGCGCACGAAATGCGGAGGTTGTGGGTTCGCTTCCCACCTGCGGCAAGTTGTTTTTTCATCCACTTTAATTTACATTACTTTATCGTTTCCTTATTTCATTTATTAAGCACAAGTAATTTCCCCTATGTTGTCCTTGGTGTCAGTATTTGTTGGCTTCTTATGATATGACTAATAAAAATCGAGCCCCTCGGTTAACCCCCTTTCTTCTCGTTCACTTGTTTCTACAGCAAGTTGTATCACGTTTCATATTGATAAGGGACGAAAGAGACCCGTTTCTGTGGGTGTTTTTTTCAAACCATGTTAACAGTATCTGTGCTTGATTTTTTTGTTTCTTCAGCCCTTGGCCCTCATTACACAATTTCAAGGTTCTTGCGTGAAGTTGTAACGTCCTATCGTTTTATTAGGACGAGATGTAAAAAGAAAGCGTCTTATGAAGGATCTCATTGAAAGTGTGTTCCCTGTTCCATTGTGTAGGTTAATGTTTCAAGAAGGGCCTGGGCAAGACGTACTTAAAAGGGTTAAAAATATGTGGATACTGGCAAACGTTAAAACATTCTTCTTCAAGCTTCACATGGGAACCTTGCCTGTTAAAACGTGGTTAGAGGAAAGAGGGATTTATGTGCCATGGGGAAGCAGATGCTTTCTGTGCAACAAAGCTGAAACGATCGAATATGTTTTCATTGATTGTAATAATGCCATATTCTTTTGGGATATATTACAGAGAACGTTAAAGATAGCCCTACCCCTCAATCCACATGGCATTCGTTTTTTACCACCTGAAGGCGATTTTGAACAGATGGATGTTATTTTTTTACCTGGGCTGCACGCACTCTGGCGTAGTCTGTTGGCATATAGACATTGTGATGTTAAAGGCCGATCTGTGTACGAATATTTTGTAGAATAGGTTGTGAAGGTACGTGACGTGTACAAGACGAATGACTGTAATCAGGGGCGTAGCCAGGAGGAGGGGCTTATAGGGCTTCAGCCCCGCCCCCCCTCGAAGTTTTTTCGTGCTGTGATGCACCACCAACCAGAACAACCCACGGCGCCGGAAATCATTCTGGATTTTCTCTAGAATGTATTTTTCGCGCCCGAAAAGACATATGGGCGCGAAGATTTTGAACTCGGGCTGGATTTCGTGGCAACGCCCATGCACCAGGAGTCACATAACGCAAAGATCCTCATCCAAGCACAAAGTTTCAAGGCCGCTTTGATGGCGAGCGGGCTCGTCGCGGCATCTCGCAGAGGCCGCAGAATCTACGGAGCGCATGGGTCTCAATTAAGAAACTTTAGAGGTATAAAGATTACATAAAGTTTTCATGCGAAAGGTGCATTGACATTTCCAAAGTCGTGCTTTACATTTTAAATTCCGGATCTTTGTGTGTTTAATGTTCTTATTAACATTTGATGCCAAAGCTGCATTGGCTTTTCTAAAGTCGTACATCGGAGCATACAACGAAACAAGCCAAATCAATACACTATCAGACAAGTTGGCAAAGCACGCAGCGAGGTCCGATGAGACGAAGCATTGTGATGGTTAATAATTGCTATCATGTCACAGAAAACAATATCATCTTTTTCATCTGCGCCAAAGCATCCACGTCAAGACACTAAAGCCAACAAAGGTAACTGAGTTCTTATTTATTTTTTCTACTTTGAATTTTATTCGCGAGGACACATTGAGCCTTTCCAATTTTTTGTTCTCGCTACCCGCGGGCTACCAGAGCCAGCCAGAGGTCATGCGTTTTTCACGTGTTGCCCTGACAAGCGCGCGGCGCACTGCGGTGGTGGGTCAGTCTTGGGTGCGCAACGGAGAAAAGCAGGAAGGAAGCGCGCCGCCTTCCGTCGCGCGCGATGCATAGGGGGAGTGGAGGGAGGTGGGTTGCGGGCCTTAGGATTCTGTGATCCGTGAATCTATGATTGCGCAACATGTTTATTTGCCTTGTTTGACGCATTATACAGGGTGTTTCAGCTAACTTTAGCCAGAGTTTAAAAATATGCCGATGCACTCTAAGACGACGCGACAAAATGCATTTTGCTCACTTTTGTATGCATTGTGTAGCTATATTTGTATTTTGTTTAATTAGGTAATTAGTCAAGAATAATTAACTAACTTCTGAAGCAACCAAGCTAAGAAAAAATTCCAATTAGAAAATTTCAGAGTGGTTTTCGAAACGTCCGAGTAAACAGTTTCTGTCTTTCTATCTTTTAAGTATTAGCGTTTTTCAGCTCACTGCGGATTCCTGCGAAATACAAAAAACACAACGTGACATGCCCGCTTGCGTGTCGTGATTGCACTGCTCCCAAGCTTTCCGCGCACAAACAGCCATAGGTGCACTAGCTGCCACTTAAAAAGCGACAGAGCAGCAACGCAAGCATTGGCTGTTCGATTTAAGCTAGCAACCGTTATCTCCTGCGCTGTGTAAAGCGACTGACGGACGTGGTTGTAGTGGTAAGTGGTAATTCCACACAGCGATAAACAGACTATCGTGCATCGGCTGCTAAAGCGCCAGCAATTTCGTGATGCCTTTTTCCAACGAGGAAAAAGCAAACGTGATCCTTGCCCTAGTAGCTGCAGGCAGACAGAGACGGTAGGTTGCAAGAATATTTCGAAGCCGGCACCCGGGTACGCGACTGAGCCCGATGACAATATTCAATACCTACGTGTCGCTGAAGCAAACCGGCAGCTTCACAAGAAAGAGGCAGAGAGCTTCAGTCATTAATAATGAGGTTCGCTCCAACGTTTTGTCTTTCATTGCGGCTAATACACACGCTAGCACGCGCAGCGTGAGCGCACAGCTCGGTGTGTCCAACTCAACTGCCTGGATGATTTTGAAAACAGCTGGACTACACCCTTATCACCTGCAGTTGCATCAATGCCTGTAGTCAAGGGATCTTCAAAAGAGACTCGACTTTAAGAATTGGATTTTGATTCAGGAGGAGCACGATTCTGACTTTCTCACCAAGTTATCCGGACTGACGAGATGAACTTTTCCTGAAATCGCCAAGTAAATATACACAATGCCCACTACAGAAGTGAGCAAAATCCCCACTGGCTAGGAAGATCCCGCACCAATAACAGTGGTCTTTTAACGTTTGGTGCGGAATATATGATAGCACAGTCATTGGCTCAGTGTCTTTAACAACACTCTGACCGGCAAGAGGGATGTCAGTTCCTCAAAGGGCAGGTTGAATACTTCTGCTGCAACATGCCACTAGCCCAACTTGACGCAACGTGGTGGCAGCACGACGGGGCCCCAGTCTACAGCTGCAGTCAAGCACGAGCAAGCCTTGATGTTACCTTCCCAGGGCAATGGTGAGGGAGAAACGGGCCTGTGCTGTGGCCGGCAATGTCACCCGACCTCAACCCTCTTGACTTTTTCTTCTGGGGCTATATTAAGGATCACGTATACACGACGGAAACGACGACTCCAGAAGCCTTACAGGGGATGATAACTGAACTCGGCCACAGCATTTCACTGAGGGTGTTCAAGGCAGTGACAGTAAGCGTTCTCAGAAGGTCCCAGTGTTGTATCGCTGCTGAAGGTGACCTCTTCGAGCGCTTGCTGTGAAAGCGCATGAAAAATAAACGCAAATTCAGTGAAAGACTGCGTCTTGTCATTAATGATACTCTTATTCCACCATTTTAAGCCTTCTGAAAACTGAGCTTTTTTTATTTAGGGATGTTCAATTTGCTCACACCTATCGCGAAATGACGGACCTGTTGCTTCCGGCAGCGCAAGCGATAACCGTTGCGTCTGCTTATCGCTATAACGAACGTTCGCGAGGGGAGCACATCGCTGCCGTAAACGGCCCAGCCGACGCCTATGTGGTTGCCCTGCCGCCTTTTAAGTGGTAGCGCGCCTATGGCTGTTTGTGCGCGGAACGTTGGGGAGCAGTGCAATCACGACGCGAAGGCGGGCATTCCACTAGTATTGTAGTTCGCGGGTATCATCTGTAAGCTGAAATACACTAATACCTAACATAGAAAGACAGAAACTTTTTATTCGGACGTTTCGCAAACCTCTCTGTAATTTTATTAATGGAATTTTTTTCCTAACTTCGTTACTTCAGAAGTTGGTTTATTAGTCTTGACTAAAAATCTAATTAAGCAAAATACAAAATATAGCATCACACACTACGTACAAAAGAGAGCAACATGCACTTGGTCGCGTCGTCCTAGAGTGCATCGGCATATCTTTAAACTCAGGCTAAAATTAGCTCAAAGACTCTGTATAATGTGACTTTTGCTTGGATACGTAGATTTATTAGTTACTTATACATATATTCAAATATCTTGTTGCGAGATTTTGTGGATACATGCAGTGAACTTTGTTTCCAGAGGCACTTTTCTTGCTTTTTATAAATCTTCGCGTTTGTGTATTCCATTGTACTTTGAATTTCTAATGTATATTTTGCAGAACTGCTTCTTTTTATATATGCGATCTATGTTGCGACTGCGATTTCGGTGCAATTACACTACACAACTGGTGACAGCTGCTCCTGCGCAGTACATTGGAACGAAGGACAGCGTCACTGAAATTTTTCCCTGGTCGTTGCATATGTACAAAAATGTAAACAAGGCTTTCAAATGACAAAGTATCATTAACATATTTGTCCTCAACCTGTTTATTTCACGGCCTTTACATTTATCTTATCAGCGGCATGCACTGCTTCGCTGGTTTCGCATTGACATAGTTCTAAAGTTCATGCGATATTTTCTTTCTTAATTTTTCAGACGCTGTCTACACAATTATGTACAGCAAGATAGTGCATCAACAGCAAAAACACTGATGAAAGTAATTATATTTAAGATGTGTTGCATACGTCTTGAAACACTTATTATTGGAATTGTGCAGCGATTTTGCATAACATGCAGCATATGTTTAAGCACAATGAGAGGGAAAGTAGACGGTTGGGTGTTTTTACTCTGTGTCTATATGTTGTATGTAGCTTGTGCACTTCTTCATTGTTTTTCACAATGTCATGCACGAGTCATAATTTTCAAGTGGCTGGATAAGTGTTTCAAGCTTTTCAAAACCCGAAATAGGCTACATTCTCATGTTTGATGTTAGTGTAGCGAGTTTTCGTATGAAGTCGAAATTCTGTAAACTTGACAAAACTCACCGAACAATTGACAATTCTTAATGTTTTCTGAAGTAGTACACTTTCTATGATTCTGAAGATGCAAGAGATGCGGTCAAAACAAGTTTTCAATCAACGGGATAAAGAGGCATCTGAAAGGGTTAATAAATAGACAAACAACATGGAAGCATTGATATCAGTTATTTTTGGCAGAATTTTTAGGACATAAGAATATATTCTTCTATAAAAAAATGCATATTTTACTTGTCTTGACAGTGCGTAGCATTCAAGAATTTGTTTGCAGCATCTTTGGCAATGGCAATGCAGTTACTATCCATGCATTTGATCCCTCGAAAAATTCTGTGAGGAGGCCAAGCTCCAACGTGAGCCCCCCCCCCCCCCGAACGAAATTTCTGGCTACGCCACAGTCTGTAATGAAGCTGTGGTGTCAATGCTTGATACTTTGACACAATCATATAAAACGAGTGTGATGATCACAACCTCTCTTGAAGCTTGTAGCAAAGCCGGAAAAGAAAAGTGGCGTAGTGGTGAATTACAGGGCTTAATTAGGATCTCTAGGTCGGACGATCGAATCCTGGTGGGAGCGCTTTTATTTTTAAAAATTTTCTTTCTTTCTTTTTATTGCACTAAAAGGCACTCTGTTGCTTTCTGTATTCAAAAATGTATATACGTTGTCCAGGCACCGCGTATTTAACGCGCTAGAGCTGTAGCCAACAGTAGCCAGCGCCTCCCAGTACGCCGCGCCTGCCCAGCGCCCCAGATTCCAGCGCGCGACACTGGGCCCGTAATCCGGCGCACTGGATACTGACTGGGTACAGGTTTTTGCAATAGGGTTTGCTCTGTGTGGGAAGGACTTGCTTCTCCATGAAAATACACGCCTGCAGCCATGTTACCCCGCATCGGTGGCGGACTTGATTCAGCATCATTAGAATAAAGAATATTTCACCACTCGCCTTACAACACTGATTTGTCTCCATCTTTTCTGCATTACGAAATAGCCCGGCCGGCCGATCACTTGGATTGAGAATAATGATTGAAGTGGGTACGCGACAGCATTCTTACTTTGAGGAATGTATATATGCTAGAGCTTATACCACAGTACAATATATGCCTAAACCTCTATCCTGATGACGCGACAAGGAAGCCAACCGATGTATCTGTAACTTGTATACAATGAAGATGGTTTCTTTCTCACCGCTATGTTCCTAATCACCCACACCAATGTAGAAACTCGTAAAGTATTGATTTATTTAGGCGACAAAGCACGAACAAACCCGAGCGGTTCCAGCTAAACATGATCTCTGGTCTCGCGACCAGCGACTGCGCAAGGTCCGCAAGGACCCTTTGCCGGCTTACGGCCGATTTACGCTTGAGCCGCCCATCGCCGCCAGCCGCACCGCACGCTTGCGGTCGCGCAAAAAATTGCACGTATCCAGCACTTGTGCACAAATTACCATTTACACTGTGTGCACAGTGTGTACCTTACACATTATAAACCGAAATTCGTGCACAAGTGTTTGATACGTGCAATCTTTCGCGCGACCGCACGCGTGCGGTGCGGCTTGCGGCGATGGGCGGCTCGAGCGTAAATCGGCCCTTAGTTTGTCGAAGCTGGCAAAGAGTATAACGACAGCCGCAACCGAAATCCTGTTTCTGATGAGCATAGCTTGAATAGCGCTATATACCCTCGATGCCTTTATGGATATGCTTTATCTTGCCCTCTTCATTCACGGAGGGGTCGACTCGGCGGCAGAGATTGACGGCATACTCGTGCAGCTGTATCGCCCGGCTGTCGCGCGCGTTGGCGTAAACGCTGATCCGCACGAGAGAGAGAGAGAGAGAGAGAGAGAGAGAGAGAGAGAGAGAGAGAGAGAGAGAGAGAGAGAGAGAGGAATAAAGGCAGGCAGGGATTTTAACCAGCCAATAGTCTGGTCGGCTACCCTACGTTGAGGGAAGGGAGAAGGGGAAAAGAGAGAAGGGAGAGAGAAGATGTAGATACCTGAACGGACAGCACTTGAGTTAAAGTCGCTCGCGCAAACCAGAAGTTCAGAGAAAGCACAAAAGTGCCTTCACTGCCTTCTGAGCCGATGATCGGTCGGGACGGTGCTCTAGTACTGCCTGTTCACTCAGAGGACGATCATCTAATTTCCTCAATGTGTTGGACAAAGTCTGTCTTTTTGCTTGAAATTGAGGACAATGACGCAATAAGTGGTCGATGTTCTCCTCGCATCCGCAAACATCACACGCAGGACTATCATCAATTCCAATTAGTGCTGAGTAGGCATTCGTGAAGGTAACTCCAAGCCATAACCGACACAGAAGAGACGAGTTTTCTCACAGCCGGGCGGCCAAAGATCGACTTCTGCGAAGTCTGTCCTGCAGGCGGACTACGTTTTAATCCAAGCTTCCTGGTTGCGGATCCAAAGGCTCGCAACGTCGGCGAGATAGAAGATGACGTCATTCACTTTCGTCTCGTCACTACTTTTATGGTGGGTACCTACACGTTCGTAGCACGAGAGTCAATCTTCCACATCAGTCTCGTGTGCTCCACTGAAGATAGGAGGTAGTCCCCCCGCTACCGATGGACGGCGCCTTAGGTGATGGGAGCGATGGAAGATTCATGCAGGTTGGCTGTTGGCAGTGTTGGTAATGGTAGTCGTTGAAGTGGTAGGCAAAGTCCGGTACCGAAATGCCAGGATGAGTATTGCGATCGCAGCAGCTTCCCTTCCAATGTGAAGCGATTGGTTTAGGCACCACAGCACAATATAACCTATACGGCTCCTGCTATAAACACGAATTCCGATTGGTTGCTTGGTTTACCTCTAAATATGACTCTCATGCATTATGGGGTATTGTCCTGATGGGATTAGAAAGATATTTAGCTCTGATCTCGCAGCCAGCGACAGCAGAAGCGGTCCTATCCCCTTCACTACACAATTGATTTCTTTCCATAAAGACATCTGTCATGGTTTCAACCTTTTGGGGCTACAAGGAAAGCGCGCGAGGTGTTAAAAAGTATCGCGTGTCTAGGCACTTGCGCTCAGCGCTATTGGTGCCATCTTACAAGTTTTGAATGAATAGTATTATCTGCACGCAGTCGGAACGTATTAAAAGGGCGCAACTGAAAACGATCGCCGAGAGACGCTCGCCAAGACTGTCGTCTCCAATAATTTGTCATCCGAAGCCAAAACTTTCTCGTTGTTTACGAAGCCGCTCAACAGCAAAAACGGGGACATGGTTTCAAGTGTTCTCAGGCGCTATTTATCGCTGCACCCCACGGCTCCAAGTGTTTGGTTGTTTTAACGTCATGCAGTATATCGCAAAAGTCGAAGCCAGGGCTATTGTCTTCGATTCATCTCCGTTGCCTACGGCTTATTCGAACACCACACAAAGCAGCATCGATCATTTGTCCGAAGTGCGTTTGAGAACACTAATACCGCTTCTTTGTGCAAAATTATTACATTATTTATATTCTTATGCGTCGCAACGCCTTTTGTTCAAACAATGTGGGTGTTTCTTAATTGACATATATTTTCTGATGTATCTGTTGTCTTTGCATACTAATATTCTGGTTTTGTACTTACCTTAGTTATACCAATTGGTATATATGCGAACTGAGACCTGTACTTATGCGATGTACTTATATGCATTTTTGTTTTTGGCTACCAAGGATAGGGGCAAGAACCATGTCAAGCTGCTACTTAGCAGCTTCTTGTTCTTGTCCTCGCGTTCGTTATATGTAGATGATGTATATGTAGATGATGTAATGAATGCCAAATAAATAAATAAATAAATAATTTGATTGATTGGTTGATTGATTGATTGATTGATTGAATAATATTTTGAGTTGCTCAAGAGGACAGTGAACAATAGGTTGCATTCACGCAGCGCACAACGCTTCTTTCTTCTTTTTTCTTTTTTGCAGGTTATAGTTGAAACAGCCTGTATGTGACATACGGCTTTCTTAGGTTTGTTGCTGATAGATGCTTGCTGTCATTATTTTTCAATAAAGAACGTGCTTATTTACAAGCTTGCCTCATAACACTGGTCGTCCACTTGAGATACTTCAACATATATAACTTGGATCAGAAAATCGTAAGAACTGGAGGATTCCGTTTCTTTCTTTTTCCTCTTTTTTTTTCTAATTATGGCTGCAATGTTACCATCGTTTGGACGCTCAGTACGCCGTCGCCTTCATAGCGAAGCCAAGGATGGCGTCGCGTCTCGGTTGAATCAGATTGAAATTTGCCTACGTCGCGGTCGCCTTGAATTACGCCACATGAGGAAGACGCGACGGCGCTGAGTGGGAGGGTTCCCGGATGTGGACATCCAAGAAGCCGGGAGGAAATGCCGAAGCGTCAACATTAGATACCGCTGCTCGTTTCATATGCAAGTCGGCGGAAGGGAAGGGAAGATGGAACGGCGATTATAAGTACGAGTCAGGCCCGATGATAGCGCAGTTCGTGGTGTCCGGTTCCTATCGCGTCGCCGCCACGTCTGCGTTTCTTCATCGCCCCCTTTATGGGCGATTAAAAAACCGCAAATCTCATTGCTCGGCGACCTCGGCCACTAACGCAGATCGAGTTTATTTCGCTCGCTCGTGACCGCATTCGTTGAAGTCGCCTCCCAGCCGTTGCTGTCTCGTAGCTACGCGCTCACGTTGTCTCGTCCAGCAGCCGGTCGTATTCAGTGAGAAGGGGCAAGTTATACGACCGAGTCTGTCACTGCTTCACCATAGAGAAATGGCTTCGCTTTCTTAATTCGCAGTTTCACGCTTTAGTGCTTCCGTCGCACGTTGCCATCCACGCACTGGTTTTATTGTCCGTTCACACACATTATATGTCTCATAACAGTGGTGATACACTGTCAGGATCAATTCAAACGTGAACAAGTCGAGACCTTCTAGAATGCTGCCTTATGTTTTCAGGTTCCCTGCAATTATAACGGTAGATTGATACACGCTCCAAAACGAACGTACATTTAGCACCGCACAATGATTTGATTTTAAAAATCACTGCGTAGCAATTACACGTCGCACTCATATGCATACGATCACGCGTAACCGGCGTTCTTATCATTTTTGTCGGTTTGTATTCCACTTAGGCTCACGGTACTGCGCAAAGCCTGCGAAGAGCACATCTTACGTGTTCACTTTTTGCTAGTCTATCTTACCTGTCAAAGGAAGCATTTAAACCGATTTATAGAAAGATTAGCTGCGTGGTCGGGGTACGCTTCATCAGAAATTTTCGAACTTTGCAGCCCACAAGTACTAATACCTTCTGCATTCTACTAGTGACAATCTGTGTAGCTCTTGTAAAGGCTATTCAGGTTTCATTTAAAGTGCCAGCTCCACCATGAGCTTCACCATCTAACCTTATTACCGAGGGGGCTCCGCTGGCCAGTAAGCTAGTGGCCGTCTCTGAGCGTAAATTTAAGTGCTTCTAACGTCACATCAAAGAAGTAAGCCAGAGTACACTTCAGAGCTCCTTAACTTGTGGTGAATACTATTTATTACAACGAGGAGAACATTACTTGTCTTAGGCTGCTATATAAACGTTAACTACAAAGCAAACCAGCATCCTTTGCACCTTCGTGCTACTGCTGCGTGGTTGACAATTTTCCCTTTCATGAAACTTCTGTCTTGCGGATTTCCACAGAACTGATTTGTCATCGCAACAGCATTTCATCATCTCAGAGAGAGAGAGAGAGAGAGAGAGAGAGAGAGAGCTTATTGAAGAGAAAGCTCTGAACTTGGCCGACTGCGTCAAGCTCTGGTCCGCCATTCGGCAACTGCATCAAATTTCTTCACAAAGGCAATAGAAGCGTGGTCTATTCGTGGAGCGCCTCCTTTGAGCGGCCATGCCGAAGCCACGTGAGCAGTGTCGTGGCCCGAGGAGGGCTTGCGAGATAGTAGTCCCTGGGCAGCCATGTGCATATACCCCTATCTTCCAGCGAACTTTAACCGCCGTCAGCGTATAGCTAACGGTTCCTCGCCCTTGCCTCGTTTTCAGCCTACGTCGTATTCTGCCCCACCAGAGTCACAAGGAGGTGTGCCCCGCTGGCCATTGAGGTCGACGAACTTCGCGAAATCCGGAGGTAAACAAAAAACGTCGCCGAGCCTTTTTCGCTAAGGTCAGCCAAAGGGGTCACTTTCGAAAAGGTTGACGCCCTTCATGCCAGCGCTCTAGATCGGCCGCTAGTGTTTCCCCTCCATACACGCAGCAACAGCGGCCGCTGATTAGGAAGCAACGGTTTGCGACGTCGGGTCAAACAGTGTTTGCCTGCCGCCGTATGCGCTGAGCGGGCCGAGCCTGGACCTAGCGCCACTTGAAGAAGGGCGGGGGCAGCAGGCGCCCTCGTGAGCTACGAGATCGCTTTTGCGTTTTTGGCTGGCACTACAGCATGAGCGCCAACCTCGCCAACAAAATGTGGTTTCATAATCTGTTATGGTCGTTGTTGTGAAGGCTATTAGTTGGGGCGGTGTAGACACGGACAGTATATAAAACCAGCATGTGCCTGTCACTCTGCCGTTATGTTCCTTTGAGCAATTTACATGCAATATCATGGTACCTTGCAAATTACTTGGTAGGCACAGTAAGTCGCGGTTTCAAATTCAGAGGGGCGCACATTAGCAAATCGCAGGGGTACAGCTCGGCGACATTGCATCTGTAACTAAATCGCGCCGCAGGGTGGATTTGATAGGGAAGCGTGTTTACTGCGTGCTTTCAGCATGTGCAACACTGTACGAAACTCCTGGCGAATGCTCGCATTTTTTTCCCGTGCTTTTCGGACCCAAAGTCTGCGCTCGCGTCTACATGGATGTAAGCCGAGGGGCAGTTCTTTCCTGTTCCAAGAAACCTCCCGTGATATTGCCCCGTGGCGAAAAGGCGGCTCCGCGGAAAAGGGAGGAAAAGTAGGGATAAGTGCAATGCGGAGAGGCGGCGGCTTCTTGTAGACCGAACGAGGGAGGGTGCCGGTTTGTTTGCCAGACGTGCTCGAGCACGATCTCGCTGGGTGTTCCGCGCTAGATAAGCACTTCACGAAAGAAGCTGTACTCCACTCCTTCCAGGATGATGGTAAAAATGTCCATACAGATATGTCTTGCTCGAATGTATATCAGCGCGCCCTCAGGAATACGACCACAGCACCACTATCACCAATAAACACGAATCTCGTGGCGGGATGAAGGGTGGCATGCAAAGGGCCGATTGTGCCTCCTTCGCCCTTACTATTGCATATTTTTTAATGAAAACTACCTGAGCTCGTGGTGTACTGATTTAGGAAAGTTGACTGTGTTGTTTGGAGAATACTAAATGCTACTGCTCGTAATAATGAGAACGTTCCACGCGGTAGTTTTATTCATTATCAGCTTTTATCCGTGTCTTTCAAGAGCCGAGGAAGTGATTTCACAGATGTTGCTTTTTCAAGCAAATCAGATTGCTACTTCTGCCCTTTAACTGTATAGTGCACTGAGAAAGTAATGTCATTGATGGGGAATATGAGGAAAGAGAAAATTGCGATCTAGTTTTTATCATTTGCTAATCTTGAAAATCTGCAGTGTTCAGCCACATAGCGTCGCTGTAAATTGAAATCGATTTCATTATGGTGCGCGACCTCCAGAAAAGGAAGAGACAGTTTAAACGGCCTTGGTGCAGACAACTACACCGCCAATCTCTCCAAAGCTGCCCGTCCTGCTTTTCAGTGAAGCAACTTTCGAAGGCAGATCAAACTAAGTGAGAAGGCGAAGCGAATATAATAAATTTTGCCGAACACCACTATTTATTCCTATAGCGTCTGGATATAGCACAGAAAGTATTCAGCACATTTTATTAGCATGTTGCAGTATCCACGCAGAGGTAAATGTGGACTCGATTTATTTACCCTGCTTGAGGCCTTAGTAGAAAGGACACAGGGACAGGTGAATGAATAAGTGGAAGAGAACATTAAAAGACGGCTGGAGCGTTGCCGGCGTAAAGGCAGAAAACAGACAGAACGAAAAATATTATTTATTCAGGGCGATGCATTTCTTGAAAATTCGATAGCATTTTAGCAGAAGCCACAGATCTTATAGAGCAAGCTTTAGCTCGGGGGTTCCTATCTAAGTACACTGGAACGGAGACATCCTTTTCCTCGTAAACCACTGCACCAGATTTGATAAAGCTTTTTCTTTTTCTTTTTTGCATTTAAAAGAAGTAATTAAAACCTAGTGACTGGTGGAAGCGATTTTCTTTATTTAGGTCGTCGACAGAAATTGTTCAATGTCACAATGTTTCCAAAAACGAAACTATAAAGTTTACAACTCCACAATTCGCGTAAGATATAAATTAGTACATCAAAGTTGTCCGCTTTAGATGCTCTAACCTGTGCAGTTTACAAAACTGATATACGTGCTTTCAGCGCAGAGTTACGGATTTGTAAGCTTCCTGCTTCGATACGTTTTGTTAAGGTTACCGATTTTTGTCAATTTCTATTAAAAAGAAAGTTCATGGCCTAAATCAAAATTCTGCTTCCTACAGTCTCTAGAATGTAACGTTATCGCTCGAATGCAACAAATTTATTTTAGCCGGGAACAGCAAGTGTTTTTCCCTGCTACCGCTTGGCGCTGTTTGGCCATATTATTGGCCCATGCGTCAGAAAACGTCGTCGTCGTCGTCGTCGTCGTCATCATCGTCATCATCATCATCATCATCATCATCATCATGCACTGTTACTGCGCGCACGGGCTGCCAGCTGACTGCACCTCCTTTCAGTACTTAGGTTGCGCGGGCTGGGGCATGAGCGCCACGCGGCTCGCCAGCTTGTCTACATTATTTCCTACAGTCAGGAAACCTAGCCAGGCCCCGGAAACTGGGGCTTGTTTCGCCCCAGTCGGAAATTGCGCTTCACACCGACCACCAAGAGCGCTGGTTTCGTTAGAAAATGTACGCTGCTGGCGATACCGAGCCTCATCAACTTTTGTTGCGCAATATTTAATCAAGAGTTTGACGTAAGAGTTCTGCGGAAACCCGCAAGGTGGAGAGAAATAATTAATCAAGGGAAAATGAGACATCCACCTAGACGGAGCTAATTGCAACAAAGGAAACCCGTATGGGTTTCCTTCGTAGCAATTAGCTACCTCTGGGTAGATGTCTCATTTTCCCTCTATTAAAATTTAATCAAATATGAAATAAAAAGAACCAAGAAATAGCGCTTTGTAACTTTGCGAATATGCATGAGCTACACAAAGCGGCGATCGTGAGCAGGAACAAACCGAACCCGTATAGTGGAGCCAGTTCTGGCGCTCTGTTCTCACCGTGTGCGGCATCAACCTCCCCCCTCCCCCCTCCCCCCACCCTCGACCTCCCCACTCTTTTTTTCATCGTCGTTTGAATCAGAAGTGCGCTTGCTTTCAGTGCACTGGGCGAACGCATGCGAACCCTCAGTAGCAGCCGCGCTGCACATGTAGGCTACTGAATACCGAGAACCTCCCGAGGTAAGAAAAGACTATTCCGTGCATAAGATGTCGCTCGTTTGAAGCTTGAGTTTCATTTCGTACAGGCTGCAGTGGTAAAATATTCACTTTCTGTTGCTATGCTTCTTGAAAAAGGTGTTCATTATTCTTAGCTTATTCCTTCCTGCGAATTCTACCAGCATCTCTCCTCTAGCGTTCCTAGAATCGACGCCGTAGTTGTCAAGTGCTTGTTCACCAGCCTGCTTTTCCCCCACTTTTGCATTGAAGTCGCTCATTACACAGTATACTGAGTTTGCACTTCACTCATCGCTAATTCAACATCTTCATAAAACTGACCTACTTCCTTATCATCGTGACTGGACAGGAGCGTAGGCTTGTACTACCTTTAATCTATACCTCTTCTTAAGTTTGATTACGACTGCTGCTACCCTCTCATTAATGCTGCAATTTAATGCTGTAGAATTCGTCAATGTTGCCCACTATGTCCTTATGTATTAGGAATCCCACCCCGTATTGCTTCTTATCTGGGAGATCTCTATAGCAAAGGACATGGCTGCTATTCAGCAATGTATAAGCCTTACCAGTTCTAATCTCACTAAGGCCGATGATATCTCAAACAATGTCTGACAGTTACTCAAAGAGTCTTGCTAGACTCAGGATAGCTTTAACTTTCGTGTATCATGAAACAAAGCTACAAAATAAATTCCACTAATGTTAAAAAAAGCGTGCGAAAGAGCACGAAAAAAAAAAGAAGATAGGCAGCTCTCGGAAGGACAGAAAGAGCTGCTCAGGAGTTTATTTAAATAAAAAGTAAACCGAAAACACGGAAGGCGTCTAAGCCGCCCACAAACATTCAAAGGTGCATCTGGTTTAGTCATTTACCCTTTCTCTCTCTTGAACTCCTGAAAAGAGGCAAAACAAAGCACCTTTTTACCCATTTCTATCTTTGTCGCAAGAGTTGTTTTATGTTTTTCATGAAGGTGCGTTAAACAGTCACGTTTTACACCCGTTTTTAGCGGTTATTTTCCACTGTCACTTGCAGCACGTGCTCAAACAGTTTACCGTCTGAAGCAATACAGTACTTGTTTCTTTCCAACACTTGTGCCGTTGCCTCTTTGACCAACGACTTTGGAATCTCGCGGCAGACTCTGCTTATTTTTGCCGTTAGGGCGTCCGGTGTGGTAGCCGCTATACATGCGACCTTCACGTAGCCCCACAAGAAGTCCATCGGTGTCGTGCCCGGTAACCTTGCTGGCCAAGGTACAGGTCCGTGCCGGCCAATCCACCGTCCAGGAAAAACCTTGTCGAGCCACGCTCGAGACTGAATGCTACTACGCGCAGGAGCACCATCGTGTTGAAACCAGATGTTCGGAAGGTGCGTAAGTGGAACCAGAGTGCAACGTTGTAACAGACTTTGTTCACGGGGCCCTCGAGGATGTCGTTGAGTAGCGTTGCGCCGTTAGTGTGTTGTCAAAAAAGACGAGTCCGATGATGTTGCCATCAAAAATACCGCACCACACATTCAACGACCACTGGTATTGGTGTCGTGTTTGTGCCAGCCAGTGGGGATTCCTATCACTCCAGTAATGCGCGTTGTGATAATCGTGTATTTCTGGAGAAACTAGCCTCATCCATCCAAAGCACGCGAGTGAGAAAGTCCGGTTCTTCTTCACATTTCGTGAAAATCCAATTGGCAAATTCAAGTTTCTTTTCAAAATCTTGGTCTTCAAGTTTTTAATGAAGATGTAGTATATGGTACGGGTGTATATGATCCTTTTTTTAATATCCATCACATTGACGAGCTTGAGGTTCCGGCCTGCGCACTGGCGTCGCGCACACTACCGTGAGGGCTAGCAGTAAAATATGCTAAAACATCCATTTCCGCTTCTTGTACTACCGTCGCAGTCCTGTGTCGCTTTCTTGTGATGCTGCCCGTCTCGCAGAGGACTTCGTGCGTTCTAAGTATTGCTGACGGAATAACACATCCGGAATAGCTGGCTGCCTTCTTCTCGTCACCGTGCGCCGCATCTGATCATTCGTGAAGGGCATGGCTGTCTTCTTGAAGAGCAGGTCACTGGCGTGTTATCGTTGAGACGTTGAGACGTTGAGACTTACGGGCCAGGGGCTGTCTTCTTGAAGAGCAGGTCACTGGCGTGTTATCGTTGAGACATCCCGTTATTATCTACGGACTGACACGTCAAGCAAAAGTGATTTACGTAATCGACAACAGCACATGCTGGACGTGTACAGATCCGACAAAACGCATTAGGTGAACATAGCCTGCGCAAGGTTTGCTTCTGTTGCTAAAGGGAACAAAAGGAACATTTCCGGGCACGCCTATCTACAGAGCAACGTGAATGCGTAAAATTAAAGCCCCAAGTGAGCCGTCACGGTTTCCTGGCTTCGAAATCCCTCCCTACGGCTCCGCTACGCTTATCAATACGTCAGCGGCGTGTTATCACGATGCCGTGACTATCACATAGCATGAAGCCCTGCATCGAGCTGCCGCCGCTATATATATAGTAAAGCCGTGCATCCGTGGCTATTCGCTTGGGAGCGCTTGAGTAGCGACGCGCGTACTTTAGGTGCGCGAGCGCGTATCTATTTCGTATTTTGGAGGTTTCACGCTTTTGTTTCTTCTCGGGAAAAAAACCGAGGCAAAGCTGAGCACGACAGAAATGATCGATTCGGAGGTTATTTGAGGTGCCCGACAACTTTGTAATTGATATGTTTGTGATTCAAGCAAAAATTAAAATGTTCAGTAATTAAAAGCATTTAATTAACACTTACTACCATCTGGCTGTACTAAACTGGCTGCTACAAAATACTGGCTGTAACTACATACGGCTACGGCTACTATGCAGTCGGTACGATTTCTCTAGAACGCTTGTTTTCTTTTGTAAATCTTGGTCCAAGTTAACTTTGACACCAGGTATATGATCCACATGATCCGCAGGCTGCATAAAACAAAACGACACTTATTTCTCTGTTTTGTATACTCAGTGTCTTGTGAATAAATTTATAAATAAACGCTCACATCAAATGACAGCATAAGCGCACATTGTTCATGCAATTACATAAAACAGTATAAGTATTCTAGACTACTTCCCGCACAATTGAAACTTGCTAAGCCTACCGAAGGTACTAACGATAACAGAGATCTTGCCTCTGCGGTATTCCGGTAAGCGCAGGCGGTCTGGCTGTTTTACCGAACGGGTGGGAGGTGTAAACGTGAGCGGCTAAAGCTCTGGACAAGCTAAAGCTCTCTAATACCAATCGAACCTAAGAAAGATTGCTTATCAAGGAAAAACTTAGCGCATCGAAAGGTGCTATAATAATGAACTGCTCGGCTCAAATAGAGATTAAATTGAAATATGCATGTGGGCGCTTATCCACAGAACACGCGTCAGTGCGCCTGGAAAGCGAAACCGGGTCGAAATCGCTGTAAAATCACTCTTGGTGTCAAATGTGATTGATGAAGAAGGCTCTTGGCTTCTGGTCGTGCCCGGACAAGGGCGCGGTGTCAGATTAATTCGTGACGTTCTGTTGAACAGTTACATTGAGAAACGATCGTAACATAATAATAAATTATGGGGTTTTACGTGCCAAAACTACGATCTGATTATGAGGCACGCCGTAGTGGAGGACTCCGGAATAATTTGAACCAGCTGGGGTTTTCTAACGTGCAGCTAAATTTAAGTACACGGGTGTTTTCTCATATCGCCTTCATCAAAATGCGGCCGCCGTGGCCGGGATGCGATCCCGCGGCCTCGTGCTTAGCAGCCTAACACCATAGCCACTTCGTGAATCGTTCGTGACATTCACAGTCGTTCGTGAATCGTTCACAATCGTGAATCGTGAACGCATTTGACCGTGAATGCGCTCATAATCTGACTTTGCGCATGTTCACATGAACTTGAAGCAATATTTTCTACTTTCTTTGGCGGAATGTAGTGTATTGTCTTACATGTATTATTTGTATTGACGTGCATTATCATTTTGTGCGTGTAAGGGCCTTTTCTTGTTCTGTTTATTGTGAAGAGACTGTATAGGTAAATGCGCTGCTGAGTTCGAGGTCACGAGCTCGATCCTGGCCCCGGCGGCCGTGTTTTGATGAGGGCGAAATGCGAAGATGCTCGCATATATTTACGTATAGGCGAATGTTAAAGAACTCCGGATGATTAAAATTAATTCGGTTTCTCCTTTGCCTTACGCTTGGCCTCATAAAGACATTGGGGTTTGGGCATGTGCCTCAGAATTAAAAAAAAAGATTATCATTGACTGTGCTGGTAGGGAATGTTCTTGTAGCGAACACTGTGGGTGGGCAGTACTGTGTTGGCGATACATCGCGCTGGCACTATTTGATGTTTTCTCCTCATGTTTTCTTTTTGCGTTTGTTTCTGTTACCTAGCTTTTTCTCTCTTTATTACTATTTTTTGCACAATGCGTAGTCGTTGGAGTTCATTTATCATTATTGGGATAGCAGGCCCCTTGGGTGGTCTTCTTTCCCAGGGTCTCATCATTCAATAAACGACAATAAAAATTCACCGACGATTACGGTACTCCCTAATGGGAAGTTTGAGAGTAGCTATACACGTGCTTTCCTTTCGCGATATATTGACTGGCGCGGACAATCTGCCTCGCGCGGCACGTTTCAAACGGAGCGAAGTGCGGCGCGACTGCCTCGCTAATCGGTAGATCGCGAGAGGCAGCGCGTGGGTGATGTGTCGGCGCGATTCACAGCAGCCGCCGCAGACAGACCTCCGCTCATGCAGCGCTTTCGTGAACAGACGACGCGCGCTACTCTGGCACCATCTCGTAGCCATCGTTGGCGTAGAGCGTCCCTTCGCTTTCCCATCTCGCTTTCGCCATACCTCCTCCTCCGCTTTTCGGCTCATGGTCTCGCTGCATCCTCCACCGCTTTCCTCCTCGCTCTCTTCGATATCGCCTTCTTTCATGAGCCACTGCGCTTCGCGCTTGCTGTCATCTTTCCTGCTGTGCTCGTTCACTCGGTTACGAGATGGGACGCCGACGCCGACGCTCGCCGCAGGAACGGGCGCCTAATAGCTGCGCTCTAGAAACAGAAGTTACTTTGACCGTGGTCACGCACTAGCGTCGCTAGCTCAGAAAACAGGTACGCAGGAGTTGCTGCAGTTCGTGGAATCCACTTACTACGGTGGTCACCTGTAGACACGAAAGTGCAGACGTGTGCGCGCAGTAATTTTGTCTTTCTTTCTGTTTCCTTCCGAAATTAATCGCCTTTTTCTTGCGTAGGAGTGTAGGACACGCTTCTGGTTGACATCGAAGTATTACGTTTTCTCTCTTTGGGTTGTAAATGTTGTATCTTTGTAATATGATTTGCTTCCATTCCCTTCTGTGTGTTCTTTCCCAAACTCAGTATAGGACGCACCGAGCGCAGGCAGCTCTTGCATTGCATAGTTTGTGTATTTCTTAGGTCGCATCAAACTTAATAGTTATGTCGGATATGACGATGATGGACGTTCTGATTTCACCTTTTAGGGACAGTGTACAAAGAGGTAAGAATTTTTCCTCATAGTTGGCAACTTTTCTCTGTGTATATACCTGGCTAGGTGCCGCGCACGGAAGAACTGAGATTAATAAAGGGAAAACCAGACATTCACCCGTTCGTAGCACTTGCTACAAAGGAAACCCGTACGGGTTCCTTGATAGAAAAACTTCGCAGTTGAAGAAAAATTCGTCCTAGTCCGGAACTCGAAACCGGGACCACCGCCTTTCGGGGCAGCCGCTCTACCATCTGAGCTAACCAGGCGGCTAGTCGATGGCAAGGCGAAATAGAATTTGTTAACAACTCGAAGCAAATTAAGGCAAGAGTTTGACCTAATAGTTCCGCGGAAATCCGCAAGGTGGAGAGAAGTAATTAATAAAGGAAAAATCAGACATTCACCCGTTCGTAGCAGTTGCTACAAAGAAAACCCATGCGGGTTCCTCAAAAAAACAAAAAAAGGCCTCGCAGAACTATTACGTCAAAATTAACTACTTATTCTCTCTACCTTGCCGGTTTCCGCAGAACTATTACGTCAAACTCTTGCCTTTGCTTCGAGTTGTTGACAAATTCGGCTTCGCCCTGTCATCTGCTAGCCGCCTGGTTAGCTCAGATGGTAGAGCGGCTGCCCCGGAAAAGCGGTGGTCCCGGGTTCTAGTTCCGGACCAGGACGAATATTTATTCAACTGCGAGGCTTTTCTTTCGAGGAACGCGTATGAGTTTCTTTTGTAGCAATTGCTACGAACGGGTGGATGTCTGATTCTACCTTTATTGATTACTTCTCTCCACCGTGCGTGTTTTTGTAGAACTATTACGTCAAGAGCTGAGATGTTCACTCCAATGTTGGCCGCCATGTAATCCTCGCTCCGTGCTTGCAACGCCGAACAGGGGGCCCGTCAACTCGCTCACTGTTAAAAGAGCGAGGGTGCACAAAGCAAAGGTCTTTCGCGGGATCCGATGGAAGCCCGCGCGCTCTGCGGGACAAGTTTAAAACCCTGAGAGAGAGCGCGTGGTCGTATAAATACCGACGCTCGTTGCCTCCGAGGGGGGTGCCTCGCTTCCCTGACGGGGATCATATATTAGCTCGGATGGGGGGACACGCGTGTCAAAGCGCGGGTAATTCGGGTGTATAAACCCGGAAAAATGTTCCCCGGACGAAATGGCCGAGCTGCCGCCTCGCACTTGGTTCACTGCCATCCGTGGTCTCTCCACCACACACTTGCGCATGCGCCGAAGGAACCACAGGGAGCGGCAGCGCCGTTAGAACAGTGCCCCGTTCGCGGCGGATTGCGTGCGACGCGCGCTGGGAGGCATACGCAGCTCCGGACTGGAGCGCGTACGCGCTTGAAGCCGCGAAGTGTCTCCGCTTGCTTTCCATCGTATGTTTCGTAAACAGTGACAGACTGACAGAACCAGCGAATGAATGTGGTTTTTGCTGGGTGGGCTGTATCCCTGTGATTGCACCTTGTTGCGTGATTTTTCAGTGAAAAGGAAGCGCAGGCTGCTGTGTAGCGCGCATTTAGTGGGATTTAAGCCACAGAATCGGTTCGTTGAAGGTGTGGAAATCAGCCCTATTAGCGGTGCAGGTTCTCGTGTACACATTTGTTTTTTATTTTTCTTATTCGCTTCGGCTAAAGAGTGCAATCAGTGTTGTTCCACAGAAATTGCGTATATATACCGCAGATCTCGAGGTGGAACACGTGAGAAGGAAGTCGTAGGGGGGAAAATGAGGGAAGTCACGTAAGGCTATAGTGGAAGTAACAGGAACTTAAAGATAGGCATAGATAGGAATTTTCCAAAGAAAGACTTGTCTAATACGATGTACAGTATTGCGATTACTTGGTCGCCATTTTACAACACGTGTCAGCGTGACTGACGTTTGGCTCAGATCGTAGAAGTTATGCTTCACTTGTAGCCAGCAAAATCTTCTCCTTTATAACAAATCGGAGTTGCTCTGTGGTTTATCGTTGTAATTGTCGCGAACTATAAAAATTATATAACTTGTCAGGCGCAGTGACAGGATGAACGGTGGGCTCGCAGTCAATTAAGTCTATTCATTGCACAGAATCTCCAGATTGAATAGCGGATTCATGCTTCTATATCAGCCTTCGTCGTAAGCTGTCATTGCATCCGGCGGCCAGGTCCTCGCAGACTGCGTGCTCCACTCGTGTTCTTACCGACGGCGCTCATTAAAACTCCCCTGCCTGCCCACGATGGCATTGCATTCAAGCTAATAGGCTGCCTAAATGCCATCAGCATTGTCGGCAACGGCCGGGTGGCGCTAACCTCTGTCTCGTTCTTTTCCTTTGGAGAGATGGTGCACCTATGTTATGCCACATTTGATTTATAATAAGTTTCCTAAAAGCGCCCAAGACATGGACGAGTGAGAAGGCGCCACAAGGGCTGAGTGGCAACTCGAGGTTTTATCATGCACTCGATTCAAGCGATGATGCACCTGGAGGAAACAATCGTCGTAGTCTTATGTCCTTAAAGAAATTGGCTTTGTACAAGTAAAAAACGCAATCGAGATGTTGATGACGCTTCTCCTTTGATCACTGCTTTCAACAACAATGTTTGCCCTATTGAACGTTGGCCACTTCTGTTAGGTCTGCCATCCGAGAAAATTCGCGCAGTTAAATATTGGTGGGTTTTTCTTTTTTCTTCCAGCTTGTATTGCAACTGCAGCATCCCCACATCTTCGGGATATCACGCTGTGCAGCTTCTCTAAGCTTGGAAATGATGGGAGGAAGCAGCGCCGTGACATTAGAGGGTGCTTTTCACTTTTTGTATTGCTCACTCGGTCTTGAAGTTTCAAGTTTATTGGCACAAATGCATATACAATACATCGGTCAAACATGATACGTTTTCGGGAACAGGCTCCGAAGCAGCAACTGTGAGAGGGCGTCCTATCGGATCAAACAACTTTGAAACGCGCAGAGTGAATTAGGTCGTTGTGTCAGCTACGTTGTTCAGCATAACTTTTTTTGGGCGAGTTGGTGTTTGCTGAACGACATGGTGTTGTAGCGCAAAAAACTGGAGGAAGAAAGATTCTAAAGGACAGAAAGAAGGGAAAGAAAGACCGCGCTACACTCACAACTATTTATTAGGCACAAAGCTTGCTACATATATACCGCGCACACTCTCGACATCAGGGGCAGCAAAGAGCAAGCGACAGGTCATTTTGTTTGCGTCAAACCCAACAATTTCATTCCCGCATCATATAACGAAACAGATGTTTGACTAACACATGCTTGACCACTGATATGAATGTTTTATGCCTCTAGCAGATCCTGCGCTCTACTCTACTAGTTCCCTACTCCTACCTAGGATTCTCCCCTCAGAAAAACGTGGCTTACTGCAGCACGATCTGCAATGAGCAGAGAGATGGGCGTTTATATCCTTTTGTAAATTGTTTGCGTATTCCCTAATTCGGTCGTTCGCACAACGGCCAGTCTGTCCGACGTAAGTTTTCCCTCAACTTGGCGGTATCTGGTAAACCACAGCAATGGAGCACTTTTTCACATAGCGTTTTGCGTGCTTGACTTTGCACGTTTGCACTGCACATACCGTGATTCGGGGACATAGGTGAACCAGTTTGTTCGTGGCGGAAAACAGAACAGGTACCACATGCCTGTTCGTCACCTTGATGTTGTGGCTCACCTTGTGGTAGTACAGAACAGGTATTCGGCTTTAACTCAGGAAGAGGACCTTAGTGTTGAAGCCATGAACGACAATCTTATGGGCATCATTAAGGAGTGTGCAATAGAAGTCGGTGGTAACACCGTTAGACAGGATACCAGTAAGCTATCGCAGGAAACGAAAGATCTGATCAAGAAACGCCAATGTATGAAAGCCTCTAACCCTACAGCTAGAATAGAACTGACAGAACTTTCGAAGTTAATCTACAAGCGTAAGACAGCAGACATAAGGAAGTATGATATGGATAGAATTGAACAAGCTCTCAGGAACGGAGGAAGCCTAAAAGCAGTTGAGAAGAAACTAGGAATTGGCAAGAATCAGATGTATGCGTTAAGAGACAAAGCCGGCAATATCATTACTAATAAGGATGCGATAGTTCAAGTGGCTGAGGAGTTCTATAGAGATTTATACAGTACCAGTAGCACCCACGACGATAATGTGAGTGAGAATAGTCTAGAGGAATTCGAAATCCCACAAGTAACGCCGGAAGAAGTAAAGGCCTTGGGAGCTATGCAAAGGGGGAAGGCAGCTGGGGAGGATCAGGTAACAGCAGATTTGTTGAAGGATGGTGGGCAGATTGTTCTAGAAAAACTCGCCACCCTGTATGCACAATGCCTCATGACCTCGAGCGTACCGCAATATTGGAAGAATGCTAACATAACCCTAATCCACAAGAAAGGGGACGCCAGAGACTTGAAAAATTATAGACCGGTCAGCTTACTGTCCGTTGCCTACAAAGTATTTACTAAGGTAATCGCAAATAGAATCAGGAACACCTTAGACTTCTGTCAACCAAAGGACCAGGCAGGATTCCGTAAAGGCTACTCAACAATAGACCATATTCACACTATCAATCAGGTGATAGAGAAATGTGCGGAATATAACCAACCCTTATATGTAGCTTTCATTGATTACGAGAAGGCGTTTGATTCTGTCGAAACCTCAGCTGTCATGGAGGCATTACGGAATCAGGGTGTAGACGAGCCGTATGTAAAAATACTGAAAGATATCTATAGCGGCTCTACAGCCACCGTAGTCCTCCATAAAGAAAGCAACAAAATCCCAATAAAGAAAGGTGTCAGGCAGGGAGATACCATCTCTCCAATGCTATTCACAGCGTGTTTACAGGAGGTATTCAGAGAGCTGGATTGGGAGAAATTGGGGATAAAATTTAATGGAGAATACCTTAGTAACTTGCGATTCGCTGATGATATTGTCTTGCTTAGTAACTCAGGGGACCAATTGCAATCCATGCTCACTGACCTGGAGAGGCAAAGCAGAAGAGTGGGTCTAAAAGTTAATCTGCAGAAAACTAAAGTAATGTTTAACAGTCTCGGAAGAGAACAGCAATTTACAATAGGTAGCGAGGCACTGGAAGTGGTAAGGGAATACATCTACTTAGAGCAGGTAGTGACGGCGGATCCGGATCATGAAACGGAAATAATCAGGAGAATAAGAATGGGCTGGGGTGCGTTTGGCAGGCATTCTCAGATCGTGAACAGCAGGTTGCCATTATCCCTCAAGAGAAAAGTGTATAATAGCTGTGTCTTACCAGTACTCACCTACGGGGCAGAAACCTGGAGGCTTACGAAAAGGGTTCTACTTAAATTGAGGACGACGCAACGAGCTATGGAAAGAAGAATGATGGGTGTAACGTTAAGGGATAAGAAAAGAGCAGATTGGGTGAGCGAACAAACGCGAGTTAATGCCATCTTAGTTGAAATCAAGAAAAAGAAATGGGCATGGGCAGGACATGTAATGAGGAGGGAAGATAACCGATGGTCATTAAGGGTTACGGACTGGATTCCAAGGGAAGGGAAGCGTAGCGGAGGGCGGCAGAAAGTTAGGTGGGTGGATGAGATTAAGAAGTTTGCAGGGACGACATGGCCACAATTAGTACATGACCGGGGTTGTTGGAGAAGTATGGGAGAGGCCTTTGCCCTGCAGTGGGCGTAACCAGGTTGCTGCTGATGATGATGGTGGGTATGATGATGATGATGATCGTGGTAGTAAGGTACCACCTGAGCCTTTCTTCGGGGATCCTGCTCACCTCCCTCACTCCCGTTTGGATTATTGCTACTTTTGAACTTCTGCAGCAAGGTTTCTGCTACCGAGGGGATGACTGAACTAGGAAATCCGGCATTTAAAAGCCACTGGACCTGGTGCTCGAAACTGGACTGTAGTTGGTGAACTCGCGTCTTTCTAAGCAGGGACCTTGTACCTCTTTTAACAATTTTCAAGTTGGCAGAGTCCTAGGGCAAGAGCTGTTTTTGCGCTCGCGGAGAATAGCGCCAACAAGCGTGTTCATTTAAAAACCTGATGTTCAAATCTAAAAATTGCAACTTATTATCAGTGGGAAGCTCGTGCGTAAAAGATAGGCCGTTATCATGGAGTTTTAAAAAATCCGAAACCTTGCTGATTTCGTCATGGCAAGTTAAAGAATACTGTTGCTCCGTAATAAAGAGTCGTCTACGTATCTAAAAACATTTAAAACATGTGTGCCCTTACGGCAGTCGTCAAGATTTTTACCGATTTCAGAAGGAAACTGTTCACATAATAAAGGTGCTACGCACGAAGCGATACAAATGACCTTCTTTTGCAAGAACAGTTGGTTGTCAAAAAGGATACGAATGCTACTCAGATAGGCGTCCAGTAATGTTAAAAAATTATCAGCACTCAGACCAACAGCGTTCTGAAACTCGGGTTCACCTCTGTCATCAATACGTGTATTTAGAGCAGCAAACAATTCACGGTGCGGTATATAATAAAACAGGTCTTCTACATCAATAGAAAACGCGAAGCGAATATTGTTGTCACGAAAAAAAAGGAGGTGATAGCATCTTTTACGTGCACGCTCAAATGAAGCTACCCGCCTCGGTTGCTCAGTGGCTATGGTGTTAGGCTGCTGAGCACGAGGTCGCGGGATTGAATCCCGGCCACGGCGGCCGCATTTCGATGGGGGTGAAATGCGAAAACACCCGTGTACTTAGATTTAGGTGCACGTTAAAGAACCTCAGGTGATCGAAATTTCCGGAGTCCCCCACTACGGCGTGCCTCATAATCAGAAAGTGGTTTTGGCACGTAAAACCCCATAATTAAATTTTTTTTTTCAAATGAAGCTGACGCCGGAGCCGTTTATTCCAGGCAGAATACAGGCTCTCGATGTGCCAATCGCGAGCCGTCCACTCCCTGCGTGGCGGAGCGACCTACGTCCTCGCGCGCGCAGCGTCCGCATAGTGTGCGCAGCCTCAATGCGCGACACCGCGGAATCACTCTTCCTCAACGTCTTGTTACCCCGGCGCTCGGCGCGATGACTGCCGCAGCATTGCGCGCCTGCTAAGCGCAAGTTTCTCCGCCAGCTTCATTTCGTGCCTCCCGCGAGGCTCGCCTGTCGCGTTCCGCCTCCTCCCTTTATTTTCGTCCCTTGATCATCCTCTCGCTCTCGGTGGCACGCCGCGCTGCAGGCATGCGGCCCGAAATAAAATTAATGACCGAGCGGGACGCCACCGCGCCTCAAAGGTGGCGGCGCGAGCGCGCGTGTTGGCGCCGAACCCGCGCGTGCTGCTATCCTTAACCCGGCCGCGCGATGAAGACGCCTCCTCACGCGTCTTGAAGGGAAGGCGGCCGGCAGCGCTGCTGTGCTCGATCCTCAGCGATATCGCGCTGCGGCCAACATGCTGCGCTAATTTCTCGCTAATTCGTTCTCGAGTAATCCTCAGATGTCTGCACATTTGGACTGAGGGCGAGTTTTCACAGTGGTAGCTGTCGTGTTAGCCATAACAGCTTCATTTTAATTGCAATGCTGTCTGCGTCTGTGTGTTAACCTAACCACCGAACTCGGGTCGGCCTTTAATGCACTGGTCTGTGTTATTTAGCCTTAATTTGGTTTCTGTTACTTCTGTCAGGCTGTCTGCCGCCCTTTTTTTTTTACGCTTTGACACTCGACAACTCGAACGGGAAGCGCACCAGCTGCTACAGGTACTAAGCTGCCTTGCCACTGAAGTACCTACTACCAGTACCACCTAGTAAAAGGCCGCTCTGCCACTGAAGTAACTGGCGTACCAATACTACACCTAAAGCAGTACGACTACGTAGTATAACCTGTATACTACCAGTAACCTAATAGCAGCAGTAGCACATATATGCATCTTGAAACTATAGACAGATGTAGAGGCCCAGACAGTGCACTGAAAGAAAGCATTCTAACAACCTAATTTATAAAATTTTTATTTATCATCTACAGCCTCCAGAACGATTGTGCAACAGTGCACATTAATATAGTGCCTGCCTCCAAGAACATTGTCCTTCAGTTATATTACAATTTTAGTTGGGCGTTCGGTGTTATCACTCTGGAAACTTTTTCAATGTCGTATTCTCTCTTTATGTGTCATGTGCATGATTATGATCTGTACTCATTACAGATAACAAATTAGAAAAACTTTCAGTTTGCCATGAGGATTTACTTCATGCTATTGATCTCCAAACACCCACTTAGAGAAAGCCTGTGATGCTCCCCACGTGCTGACGAACATGCACAGTTTACCATAGCCACTGCAGTGTAGTAGCACATACATGTCTAGCATGCTTTACAATTACTGTGAGTGTTTCCAAGTTGAATTGAACTCAATATTAACTTGCATGTGCTGCACACGAGAAATGGTTGGAGCAGAAGCAGCACTGAAGCAGCTTGACCAGCTCCCACTGCCTGCAAAGGGTAGCAAACCACTGACATCATATTGTGAACAAGAACCGACATGAAATACTGAAATTATTACAATAATAAGAAAACCATTATTAATAGGCATAAATTTAGCAAGGTACAATAGTTAATAATTAGGCATGACGAAATAATTACAAAGTTAGAACTTAGAAAATGTTAGAGAAGTACATGTGCACGTACGTTTATATAAGTAAAAAGTGGGACTACAGTGATACTATTTGGGAAATCAATGACTCACATCACATCATGAACCTGCTATCATCTCTGTGTCACTACTCTTCCATATGACTATTAATACAATTTCTGAAAGACCACACGCGTCAGCGAATTCACCGCAATCTCCTTCTTTCCTTCCCTCCTCTCTCTCCCTGCGATCTTTGTTTTCCCCTTTTCCCATTCCCTCGGTGTAGGGTAGCCAACCGGACGTTATTCTGGCTAACCTCGCTGCCTCATGTATGTATGTATGTATGTATGTATGTATGTATGTATGTATGTATGTATGTATGTATGTATGTATGTATGTATGTATGTATGTATGTATGTATGTATGTATGTATGTATGTATGTATGTATGTATGTATGTATGTATGTATGTATGTATGTATGTATGTATGTATGTATGTATGTATGTATGTATGTATGTATGTATGTATGTATGTATGTATGTATGTATGTATGTATGTATGTATGTATGTATGTATGTATGTATGTATGTATCAGTGGCGTAGCCAGAAATGTCGTTCGGGAGGGGGGGCTCACGTTCCATCTCGGCCTCCTTATATATTTGTCGAAGCATGAAATACATGAATATAACTGCATTGCCATTGTCAAAGTTGCTGCAAACGAATTCTTGAACGCTACGCAATGTCAAGAGAAGTAAAACATGTATTTTTCATAAAAGAATGTACTCGTATGTCTAAAAAATTGTGCCCGGAATAAGTGATATCAATGTTTCCATGTTTTCTATCTATTCAATAAGTAAAGAAAACGACACACGAACTTTTGAACTATATCAGTTTGAAACCAGCAAAGCAGTGCATGCCGCTGATATGAAAAATGTAAAGGCCATAAAATGAACAAGTTGGAGACAAATATTTTAACGAAACGTTGTCGTTCAAGAACCTTGTTTACATGTTTGCACATATGCAACAGCCAGAGAAAAATCTTAATAACGATGTCCTTTGTTCAAACGCATTGTCACTGTTCCAAGGCTGAATAAGTGCAACGTCACGCTTATATGTATGAACTGCGCATGACCCACTGCGGCACTGCTTTGTATATATATATACCGTTCATTCTCCAATATAGTTGTTCATTGCCTGATCCCGACTCGCCCATATGGTGGCAGCGGTTCGCTATCGTAATGTCGGCCCCGTCAACGCTGCTTCCCCCGCCAAAACCACTGGACCCGTCAGCAGACGCATGGCTTGGATGGAAAACTTGGAAATGTGCGTTCACATTGTTCTCCACGGCTACCCAGTTAAGTAAGCAGCCCAAAGAAGGCTAAGCAGCAACGTTATTTGTAACAGCTGGAGAGGAGGGCAGGAACGCTTACAGCGCCTTAAAATTTCCAGGAACTGGAAAAATAGCAATCTAAAGAAATCAGCGAAGGCGCAGAAGCAGCACGTGGCACAGTAATTCAAGCAGTCACCACAGAAAGGAAACCATGTAGTCATTGTGGCTATACCATGCACCATGGCGAAATATGCCCGGCTGAAGGAAAAACATGCAAGAAGTGTGGTGGGCTTAATCACTTTGCTCAAGCAGAGGCGTAAAAAACGTGCGGTGCGAGGTACAAGCAGAAGAAGACGATTTCTTCTTACAAGCCCTGACTGTCAGTCAAGCGGCAGGTCATTGGAGTGCAACAGTTGACAGTGAAGGCCGCAAGTTCACGTGCAAGCTAGACACAGGTGCTAACTGCTGCGTCATCTCAAGAAGGATGCTAAACTACTGCCGAACAAGCCCTAGAGAACCTGCCACGCCACATTCACCGCTTTTTCTTCGGTCATAAGACTACTGCGAGAGGAAAAATTCGGCTGCGACTGTCAGCAAACAACAGAGTGCACGAAGAGTCGTTTTTCGTGGTCGAACAAAATGTGCCCGTGACTCTAAGCGGATCAGTGGCGGAACGCCTCGGGTTTCTTTGTCGCGTGCGAAACGTTCACGTCGAAGAGTTATACCCGGCAGCACAACCTTTCCCAGAAGTTTTCAGTGGAGTGGTACAGCTGAAAGGCAGGGAGTATACAATGAAGCTAAAGCCAGGAGCCGTACGTGACAGCCAGGAGAGTCCCAGTGGCCCGTCAAGACAATTTCAAAGAAGAGCTTCTGTGCATGGAAGAACAAGGCGTTGCTTATAAAATTTTTGAGGGATGAAATACATTAAACATGAATAATAAATGCGTTCCCATTGCCAAAAATGCTGCAAACGGATTCTTGAACGCTACGCACTGTTAAGGCAAGTAAAATATTGCTACACGCGTGTCGTACATGTTTGTTTGAACGAGGCGCGTGGGCGCCATCACTCCAGAAAAGAAGTGGAAGAACGAACTGGGCTCGCGCTGTGAATCTAACCGGTCAGCGCTGCAACCGTTGTTGTAAATATAACCTGTAAATAGTTGCACGTCTTACTGACTCGTCCTTCGCGTAACAATATGTATTTTTTTCACAAAGAATATACTCGTATGTCTCAAAAATTGCGCCCGAAATAACAGATATCAATGCTTCCATGTTTTCTGTACATTTAATAAGTAAAGCAAATATCACACGAACTTTATAATATCAGTTCGAAATCAGCAAACCAGTGCATGCCGCTGATATGAATAATGTAAAGGCCATGAAATGAACGAGTTGAGGACAAATATTTTATTAAAGCTTTGTTAGCCTCCATGCCTTTCTATCGTTTGCATCTCTCTCTCTCTCTCTCTCTCTCTCTCATTGAAGAACCTTGTTTACATTTTTCTGCATTGCAACGACCAGAGAAAAATCTCAATGACGCTGTCCTTTGCTAGATTGTATTGCGCAAGAGCAGCTGCCACTGGTCGTGTATTTTCAGTAATTGCTCCGAAATTATAGTCGCAACAGGGAGCACATATAAAAAGCAGGAGTTCTGCAAAATATACAAGGGCGAGTCAAATGAAAGTGAGCCAATGCGAATATATGACAAACGGGGTACGTTATTTAAAAGTAGTCTCCATGAGCATTTAAACATTTGTCCCACTGACTAAGGAGTCGCGTGATTTCCCTCTCATAAAACTCTTGGGTTGCTGCTTCAAAAAGTCTGTAACTGACTCTTTCACGTCATCGTCCGACACGAATCTGGTTCCCTTGAGGTGTTTTTTGAAACCTCCAAAATGTGGAAGTCGGAAGGTGACAGGTGTGGGCTGTATGGCGGATGTTGCAGCGTTTCCCATTTGAAGTTTGCCAGTTTTGCATTAACCACATAAGCGACGTGGGGACGGGCATTGTCGTGGAGCAAGATGACGCCATTTGTCAATTTTTCATGTCGTTTGTTCTTGATTGCGACACGCAACCGATCCGACGTTTCACAATATCGCAATTGATTGATAGTCTCTCCAAGTTTAGCAAATTCGATTGATAATGGCCCATGACGATCGAAAAATGAAGTCGACAGCGCCGCTAGAAATGACGGCCTTTGCTTTTCTTGGAAGTGGTGAATTCAAATGTTTCCACTGTACGATTAGCCGTCGTGTTTCAGGCTCGTAGTAGCGACACCATGATTCGTCGCCGGTCACAATTGCAGACGAAAAGTCGTCACCCTCATTGTGATGCCGGATTAGATGAGTCAAAGCAGCGCCGAACCTCTCCCTCTTTTGGCGATAGTTCAAAGTGTTGTGCATTCATTGCGCACACAAGAGCCGATAACAGAGATATTCATGAATTATGGTGTGACCCGAACCGTGGCTGATGTTCACACGCCCTGCCACTTCATCTATGGTTATCCTCCGTTGTTATCTAACCAACCTTTCGGATTGTGTTGGGGGTCGTTGCACGGTGGCTTTGGCCCGGTCTTGGATCGTCTTTGTAATTTTGACGTCCTTCTTTGAACCGTTTGCTCCAACACTTCACAGTAGCCAATGAAATGCAATGTTCACCGTAAACGGCACCCTTACGGTGACTAATTACTTTTTGGGAAACGTCTTCATCTGTCAAAAACCTCACGACACCACGCTGTTCAACTTTGGAGAGTACATTATGTCACACAACCATGTTAACCCAGGAAAGTCATGGGGTGCGTCTGTGAATGCAATGCTTCAACTCTATAGCGCACTGTTCCTAGGTCTCCTACGCTGCAGCTTACCTGTACTGGGTGGGACCGGTAAAACCAACCTGCGAGCCCTCCAGTCTGTACAAGCTCAAGCTCTGCTCATTTGTCTAGGCCTCATCAACGGCAGCAACAATAACCATCACGCATGACCACCCCATCAATACGTATATTCATGGCGACTCCTTAAGGCACTTATTCAGGCACTTCGCCGAACTTCCATCGAATCATGTCATCTCCCTTCCTGCCGCTCGACCTCGTTCAGCGTTTAGCAGAATTATTACCGCCAACCATAGACGTTTACCGTCAAACTTCACACCTGCAGCACGACCATCTCTACCGCTGTGGTGTCTGCATCAACTCCAGACCCTTCTTGTCATTCCCGGCATCAAAAATAAAACGGAGATGTCATCTTTCGCCCTTAAACAAGCCGCGCTTTCATTCCTACATGACAAACACAACGAACGCACCCGCGCTTACACGGACGGTTCTGTCTCCTCTAAACGTTCAGCTGGAGCAGTGGTAGTTCCCGCTCAATCTGTCACCATCAACTTCAAGACGTCTCACGTTACATCATCGACGGCTGCAGAACTCGCAGCTATCTGGACTGCACTGGAGTTTATTGATCCCAACTCACCACATTCATGGTCCATCTTTTGTGATTCAAAGGCAGCTCTCCTGTGTCTGCTGTCCCCTTTCTACCATGGGCCTATTGTGCAATTAGTCTCAAACATCCGACTACTCTACCATTACGCGATCGACAAGGGACACAACATAATCTACCAGTGGATACCGGGTCACTGCGGAATTTCGGGAAATGACAGTGCGGATGACGCTGTCTGGTCGGCCCACGATGGTGCCCAGATTTTACCTGTTATAACTGCAGTGTTCTTATCATTTCTCAGCTGAAGTCTACAGCTACACGTGCCAATCTGGTTGCTTATCTTATGTTTTCTTACTACGTTTCCCTTCCCCTCCTTCCCTAACCTGTCTTTATATTCCGACGTGCACTGCAAATAAACGGCCATTCTTCCAGCTTGTCAGCGTGTGTCTGCCTCGCCTGCGTCAAGCGCAGTGTCCGACCTACGATGTAACAATACCCATACCGCTGTCAAGAACAGATGCAGCCACAAGTACGCTCCCTCGCATGCGAGCTTATGTAAACTCTGTGGAACACCAGTGAATTCACGAACGCACGTCTTCACAGATTGGATCCAAGTTTGCAACTCCGTCTTCCACCAGGCTTGCCTCGAGCGGAAGCAACACTTCTTTGCCACCTGTGGCTCGGCGTGGCATTCACGAACTCCTATTCCTTCCGCATTGGAATGGCCAACAGCCTGCTTGCGACACCTGCGGCTGCGAAGAGACGATCGCCCACCTCGTCTGTGACTGTCCACGTTACAATGTGCCAAGAGAAGTGCTCGTGACTGCGCAAAAAAAAAAAAAAAAAAACTGGACAATTGTCCCTTCACAAAAGTTCTAGGACACTAGTCCAGACAGGTTTTGGCACTCAAGGCCTTAAGGGCTTTGCTTAAGTTTTTAAGGGCCTGTGAATTGCGCGACCGCCTTTGACTAATGTTGCGCGTAAGGTCGCGTTACTGTGTGAATTTTTCTTTTTTTCCTCTCTTTCTTCTCCTTTTATTCTCTTTAGTCCTTTCCCCAGCACAGGGTAGCCAGCCGGTATTTATACTGTCTAACCTCCCTGTCTTTCTTTCCTTTTTGTCTCTCTCTCTCACCCATTAAAGAACCTTGATCCTCACACCTGCGTGTCACTTTTGTAAATAAGAGATGCCTCTGCGCCACGTGCATGCCTCACAGATAATGAACTGAACCATTATTGAGCAAGGTGGGTTCGCTCACTTTCAGTTGACTTGCCTTAGTACATTAGAAATGCCAAGATATAAGAGAATGTGCAAATAGGAAGATGAAGCTTGATAAAGGCCAAGAAAGTGACCCTGGAAGCAAAGTTCACTGCACATATACACGAAACCTCGCAACAAGCTATTTCATTATACTACGTATAAGTCTCCAATAAATCTGCATATCTAAGAAAAAGTCACTATATATGATGTGTCAAACAAGGCAAATAAACATGTCGCGCAACCACAGATTCACAGATCACAGCCCCCACTCCCTCCACTCCCCCGATGTATCGCGCGCGACGGAAGGTGGCGCGCTTCATCGCCGCTATTCTCCCTTGCGCACAGAAGACTGGGCCACCATCGGCTAAGCGTAAGCCCCCCTTACGCTTTCACTCGCACGTACAGCATGCGGCGCGTGGTCATGATCTTACCGCCCCTGGACTTTATACGAAACATGAGTGCGACGGCGACGGCAGGAATGCGCCTGGAGTGTCCATATAACTGCTATCGCAATAATGTAATAAGCCTATCCGCTAACTGAAGCGTCCCGTGGCCCATTGCTTTCCTGGAGCAATAAAATCGAACTTTTACCATGCGACAATTCGCTGTGCCGCAACAATGTCTTTTTTTCTTTTGTTGGGCGGGGCGCACCGAAAATGAAATAACGCAATGGAAAGCATGTTGGCTACAATCGAATGCCTACTTTGGGCCCCTAGTATGGCTACCGAAGGAATATCGAAGAAAACGTGAGGCGCTTAGTCCACAGGGAACCATACGCACACTGCTCGGTATACACCGGCGAGACAAAATTTTCCGGAGAGGTTGCGCTCAAGTGAACGCGTCGCAGTCCGTCGAGTCCCCGTAGTGATGGCGGCGAGCGATCATGCATTGTCTCTTTTTCTCGTCCGAAAGCGTGCAAAACTCTGCCAGGCAAAAATCCACTCGGCCAGAGAAAAACTAACGTGCATCGAAGTGCGCCGCGCGGTGCTCGATGCAGCACGAGAAAAACGCATGCGCTCTGGCTGGTTCGGCAGCCCGCGGGTAGCGAGAACAAAAAGAAAAAGAAGAGGCACAATGTGTCCTCGCGAATGGAAGCCCAAGTAGAAAAATAAATAAGAACGTAGTTACCTTCGCTGGCTTTAGTGTCTTGACATGGATGCTTTGGCGCAGGTGAAAAAGAAAAGTTGATATTCGTTTCTGGGACATGACCGCCCAAATAAACCACCACAACGCTTCCTCTCATCGGACCTCGCTGCGTGCTTTGTGAACTTGTCTGATAGTGTGTTGATTTGGCTTGTCTCTTTGTATGGTCCGTTGTACGACTTTAGAAAAGTCAATGCACCTTTGGCATCAAATGTTTATAACAATATTAAGCCTACATACTTCCGGAATTGAAAATCTAAAGCGCAACTTTCGAAATGTCAATGCATTTTTCGCATCAAAAGTTTGAGAACTTTATACGCATAAAGTTTCAGAATTGAAATTCAAGCGCTCCCTAGATCCAGCGGCCTTCGTGAGATGCCACGACGAGCCCGCTGGTCATCCAGACACCTTTGAAACTTTGTGCTCAGATGGAGCTCCTAGGGGGTGAGGTGGGGGGGTGGGTGGGGGGGGGGGGGCGTTACGATATCTGACTGCCGGTGCATGGGTGGTGCCGCGAAATCCAGCCCAGTTTCGCAAAGTTCGCGTTAAAGCGTCTTTTCTAGCGTAAAAAGGACATTCTGGACAAAATCGAGCATGATTTCCGGCGGCAGGGATTGTTTTGGTCGGCGGCGCATGACAGCACGAAAAAATTTCGGGGGGGGGGGAGGGTGGCTGAAGCCTCACAAGCCCCCCCCCTGCCCTCCCCCCTACTGGCTACGCCCCTGTGATATATATATATATATATATATATATATATATATATATATATATATATATATATATATATATATTGTTACAAGCACGGGGAAAAGGGGTTTATTCAGGCGTGCGAGAGCAGGAACGGCAGGCTACGAACAACAGGAATGGCCGCTGCACAGTCTTCGTTCTCCTCTTCCTCTCCCTTCTTGATCCCCGCGTCCCTTTGACGCGCTTGGACGTAACATACCTCCCCTCGCAGACAAAGCCCCCTGGGCGAGTCAACTAGCTTGTCGTGGCGTGCATGATTTCAACCGTGCGACATGCGCGACTTGTGTCCTAGCAGAACGTCTGCCAGTGTTCGTGAGGCGCGCGAGAGTATAGTTCACTTCGCTGACTTTGTCGATGACAACATACGGTCCATCGTAGTTTGCCAGCAGCTTTTGACACAAACCGCGCTTCCTTGTGGGAGTCCAAAGCCAAACGAGATCACCAGGGTTATATGTAACTGGCCGATGTCGTGCGTCGTAGCGGGCTTTGGAGTTTTCTTGTGATGCCAAAGCCCGAAGACGCGCAAGTCTCCGAGCCTCTTCAGCGAGGCACAGCGTATCGGCGACCGTAGGATTGTCGTGGTGGTAAAAAGGGAGGACAGTGTCGAGCGTATACCGGGGCGGCCGAGCATATAGAAGGAAGAAGGGGCTGTAGCCGGTTGTCTCGTGCTTGGCGGTGTTGTATGCGTAAGTAATAAACGGTAGAACTTCATCCCAATTCTTGTGATCGGACGCAACATACATGGAAAGCATATTTGTGATCGTTCGATTGGTGCGCTCAGTGAGGCCGTTCGTTTGCGGATGATCTGGCGTCGAGTGCCTGAGGTGCGAGTTACACAAACGCACAAGCTCTTCCACGATATCCGCCGTGAATTGACGTCCCCGGTCGCTTATGATAACACCAGGTGGTCCATGTCGTAGAACAACAGCGTGAAGTAAGAAAAGTGACACTTCGGTGGCAGTTGCTGATGGTATAGCCGCCGTCTCGCAATAGCGTGTGAAATAGTCGGCGCAGACAATTATCCAGCGGTTCCCCTTAGATGACTTTGGAAAAGGGCCTAACAGATCAATTCCAACTTGCCAAAAGGGTGAGCTGGAAGGCGGCACAGGTTGAAGGAGACCAGATGGGGCAGTGGTTGGGCGTTTCCGACGTTGGCACTGTATGCAGCTGGCGACATAAAACTCAACTGAATGTCGCATCCGGGGCCAGTAAAAGCGTTCTTGAATGCGATAAAGTGTGCGCACAGTGCCTAAGTGCCCGGAGGTAGGGTCATCGTGCATAGCCTGAAGGATTGCTGGCCGGAGACGCTCCGGCACCACTAGAAGGAAGCGTGCACCCGTGCTTGAGTAGTTCCTTTTGTACAGGAGCCCGTCACGTACACAGTAGCTGCTTGTTGCACTTGAATCGGCAGAAGTAAAGAGTGGCTCCAATTTAGTGTCTGTCCGTTGTTCTGTTTTGAACGCATCGATATCTGGAAAAGCGGGTGTCACAGAAGCGACGAGATGATCAAAATCGTCTGCGTCGCAGTCCGTCGTGGCAAGCGGCATACGGGAAAGGCAGTCTGCGTCAGCGTGTTTTCGGCCACTCTTGTAGGAAACAGTGAAGTTATATTCCTGCAACCTCAAAGCCCAGCGCGCAAGGCGACCACAAGGGTCGCGAAGGTTCACGAGCCAGCACAGAGAATGGTGGTCTGTGACGACTTGGAATGGGCGTCCGTAGAAGTACGAGCGAAATCGCTGAACCGCAAAGATTACAGCGAGGCATTCTTGCTCTGTCACCGTGTAATTCCGTTCAGGTTTGCTTAATGAACGGCTTGCATAAGCAATCACGTGCTGACGGTCGTCATAGCGTTGGACCAATACGGCACCCAGACCAACGCCACTAGCATCTGTGTGGATTTCTGTCGGCGCAGCAGGATTGAAGTGGCGAAGAATAGGTCGAGAGGTTAACAGGAACTTCAGTTGACGAAATGCAGAATCGCACTCGGGTGTCCACTCAAACCGTGCGTCTTTATGTAGCAGATTTGTCAGAGGATAAGCGACGTCAGCAAAACCAGGAATAAATCGGCGAAAGTAAGAGCAAAGACCCAGAAAACTACGAAGTTGCTTCACTGACTGCGGTGCACTGAATGCTTCGACAGCTGCCGTCTTGAGGGGATCAGGCCGGATACCGTCTTTGTCAACAAGATGACCCAGCACAAGGGTTTGACGGTCACCAAATTTACATTTCTTGGAGTTCAGAACCAGGCCGGCGTTTTTGATGCAGTCGAGGACAATATCCAGGCGCGTATTGTGCTCATTGAATGTGCGCCCGAATATAACAACGTCGTCAAGATAGCACATACAGATGTTCCATTTTAACCCACGCAGAATGGTGTCCATGAACCTTTCAAAGGTTGCTGGAGCGTTGCACAACCCAAATGGCATCACATTGAATTCGAATAATCCATCCGGGGTTATGAAGGCTGTTTTCTCTCTGTCTGTCGGGTGTATCGGGATTTGCCAATATCCTGAGCGCAGGTCCACGGAAGAAAAATAAGAGGCCGAATGAAGGCAATCAATTGCATCATCAATCCGGGGCAGCGGGTAGACATCCTTCTTAGTTACGGCGTTCAATCTTCGATAATCGACGCAAAATCTCCAGTTACCGTCTTTCTTTCTGACGAGTATGACCGGAGCTGCCCAAGGACTCGAGGACTCTTGTATTATCCCATTTTTCATCATGTCACTCACTTGTTCCCCGATTATCTTCCGCTCGTTAGGCGACACGCGATAAGGCTTTTGCCTGATCGGGCGCGCAGATCCCGTATCGATAGTATGGCGTGTTCGTGACTCGGGAATCGAGAACGCTTTGTCCGGCTGCGCAAAGTCAAACACTGACAGATGCTTAGAAAGCGTATCCACCAAGGTATGGCGCTCCCTTGTGCTGAGTGACTTGTTTATCATAGACAGAAGCTTTTTGTCTGAAACGTGGCGAAGGTCAGCAGGTTCACACGGTGGATCTGTTAGTACGGCTACGGACGAAGACGTGTATTCTGTAAAGTAGGCGAGTTTCAAGCCGTCTGGAAGCAGGACAGGTTCTGCTGAGCAGTTGGCCGTCCACAAGCCAGCACGCCCGTTGCCAATAGAAACCACACAATGAGGGACAAAAACGTTCTTCTTCATACAATTTAGAAGCATTGGCTCTACGGAGGCATCGAAACTGTCTGGAACTTCACCGCGACACACAACCGGCACGCACACAGAGGTGGACGCAGGCACAACAGTATCTGCAGATACACAAAGTTCACCTTGACTGCAAGTCTCCTCTAAGAGCCCGGACGAAACATGGCCATCGACGCAAACTTCCCCCGTGCGACAATCAACGGTCGCACCACACTGCCGCAAAAAGTCGATGCCCAAAATCACTTCGTGCGTCGATCGGGGAATAACTACAAACTCCGTCGCGAAAACTCCACCAGCCAGGGACACTTCAGCAGTGCACACACAAACAGGGCGCAACGACTCGCCGCTCACTCCACAACACGTTGCAACCTGGTCCCACGGAAATACGACTTTGCGCCCCAACCGCCCTTTAAAACCGAGACTCATTACGGATACAGTTGCCCCGGTATCCACTAAAGCCATTGTAGGAACACCATCAACAAGTACATGCACTTTGTTCTTAATCATAGCAACTGCAGGGGGCATTTCTGTCAATAGCATGTGTCGAGCGACCTCACCCCCATCGGCCGCGCTAGCTAGTTTTCCGGTTGTGAAGGCGAGGCTGAGCGGCGCACTGGCGATGGAGATTGACGTAAACGCGGTGCACGAGAAGTTGGCGGTGGCATCAAACTCCTGTCAGATGCCGGCGAGCGGCTCCGGAAGCTTCTCTGCCAGTAATCGTTGCCAGGAGGGACGCCAGCTGACCAAGAGGTGGTGTACGGATGTTGAGTTGTCCTCGTAGGTGCATGGTGTGGTCCTTGTTGAAGACCCCGATCGACGATTCCACGTAGTTGGGCGACGATTGCAAAATCTTGCTATGTGGCCCGCGACACCGCATTGGAAACATACTGGCAGATGCCGCAAATTTCGATGTTCTTGCACGTAGTCACGCATGTTGCTGTCGACTGCATAGCCAGCAGGTGGGTCCCATTCATCATGGCTAGGCATCGGCCGCCCGGAGGCATGCGTGCGGCGAGGGCGTTGGTCGTAGTCATGATCTCGATAGCTTAGGGTCCCTCTCGTTTGTGGGGTAGACCTATACTCGACGGTCGCTGAGTGAACCGTGGGTTGCCATGCGGTCGAAACGGCCGTGTTTCGCATCTCGTGTGGTAAGTACGCACCAGCGATGCCGGGTGTGCAACGGTACATCTCTTCCCGATGGAGCAACTCTTCGCGAACAATCTGCCGTATTGTTGATGGAAGGTCAACACACGAACTCGGGTCTACACTTGCCACCGTCGTGACATTAGCCAGGCGACCAAACTTCGGTATTATCCGTCGCATCTTCAGCGTCTCAAAGGTCCTGCAGTGGCGAATGACGTCAGACACGGAATCCAAGCTTTCTTTGCCGATCAAAAAATTGTAGACGTCTTCGGCTATCCCTTTCAACAAATGTCCAACTTTGTCCTCTTCAGACATTTGAAAGTTCGCTATTTTGCACAGTTTCAGCACTTCTTCTATATAAGTCGTACAGGTCTCGCCGGGAATCTGAGCTCTTTGCGAAAGCGTCTGTTCGGCGCGTTTCTTTTTTGCGCTAGAGTCTCCAAAACACGCTCTGAGCTCCTCTACGAAAAGCTCCCATGAAGTGAGCGTGTCTTCGTGATTCTCATACCAGACAAGTGCTGTGTCGGTAAGGGAAAACACAACATTTGACAACTGCGCGGTCGAGTTCCAACCATTAGATCGGCTCACCCTTCGGTAGTTCGTGAGCCACTCATCGACATCTTCTCCGGCTTTTCCTCCGAAAGTGAGTGGCACCCGGTAGTATTGCCACGGAACGCCAGGTGCTGGCCTTGAAGCCGCGTCAGAACCTTCGGGGATCTGGCAGGCGTATTCAGTCATGTCAGGTGATGGTGGCGGAAGTCCGGCAAGTCGACGGCTTCGGCGAAGTTGTAGCAGCGTAGGCTCCGTGGTTACGAGGTGTACCCAGCACCTCCACCAATTTGTTACAAGCACGGGGAAAAGGGGTTTATTCAGGCGTGCGAGAGCAGGAACGGCAGGCTACGAACAACAGGAATGGCCGCTGCACAGTCTTCGTTCTCCTCTTCCTCTCCCTTCTTGATCCCCGCGTCCCTTTGACGCGCTTGGACGTAACAATATATATATATATATATATATATATATATATATATATATATATATATATATATATATATATATATATATATATATATATATATTACTATAAACCCCATATTTTAGGATGTTTGTCCTTTCTACACAGCCTATGCTCCTGAATGGGCAGTGATCACCGATGTTCGTCTGGATCAGTCAGTGGGATATTGTAACGCACCTAGGCAATTTTTAGCTAAAAATGTGATTACGTAGACCTTGCTCGTCTAATCGTATGCACTCGAGCGGAGGGGTGCCGACGACTCCCCATCATGGGTGAATGGATATATGTTTATTGCGATAGAGATGTCTCCTTTAGCCCGTTTTAGGGAAGGAGTTCAGAAGGGAATAAACTGGGCAGCTGGAATTGGACCACACTCACAGGGTAAGGTATGCACGAGGCCGCTCCCCCTTGTACGAAGCCTCTAGCCCTGTGACCGCAGCCTGGTGCCAGCAGAGTCATACAAAACTGAACCGCTCCGTCTTCTCCAGTTGCGGGGCAGCGACCATGCACCCATCACACTCAATCCAACGACTGCCAGCTAATCCCGATGCTATTACCGAAGTTCTTGACTACTGGTAGCACCTATGTCGATCAGCCGCACCTGGCAGCATTCATTGAGCAGGTTCTCAAGCATGCTTCAATTGAAGCCCTGCACTGAATGCACTTTTTCTTCTCTGCGCATGCAAGTTGCATGCCTGCAGAATACATCTTTATCGGTCTAATTTTTCTATACTTCCTGTTTGACTTTAGCTTGCTAGCTAACCGGTTGTTTATTTCTGCTTTGTCATTGTTCCCGTGTGTAATGCCTGCTAGGGTCCTTATAACGGTAGATCACACGATAAAGAGACAATTGTCGCTGAAGGGCAAGTCTAAGCTCATCAAAAGCCCGCGCGCGCGCGCGCTACGCGAGTGCTCTGGCGGGAAACGGCGCTGGGCTAAAGAGCCGCGGGCCCGAAATAGCGGCGCGCCGAGCCCCGCGACGAGGGCGGAGAGCCCAGGTTCCCGCGTCGGTGTGGCAGGCGCGTCGCTGGCGACATCCAAGACGATACGCTCGTTTTGGGACAGATAAATGGCATTCCTCTGCGCTCGGGCGGCCACGGAGCCAGGAGGGACGACCGTTTCGGAGCGCTCCTGCATTTGCGGTCCCGGTGAGAGCGCGGGCCGGCGACGAAATTCATTGCGGCGCCTCGGGTCGTTCTTGACGCAGCGCATGTCAGGCGCCGACCCCTGGGTTCGATTGGAACTACTCCAAGCGAGTGGCGGCGCAACTCTGTTCAGCCCTCCTTCGCACTCGGGCGCGAGGACGTGCGCACTTTGCCCGCGGCGCGAGTGCGCGTATATACGCGTGGCCTCTTGTCCTCTGACGGGCCCTTGTTGTTTGCTTGATGTGCTACCCGTGCTGCGGAGGCTATAGCGCACGTGTGCGTGCGTATGCGGGCATGTGGGTGCCAACTAGTCGCGCTCGGGGTACACGCCTTTCTCTGGTTCGCAGAATTTGGCTGGAAGTGAACCATCACCAGGCCAGGCTCAGCTGGTCAGAAAAAAAAGAACATGCTGCACACACTCATCGCGCCGGAATGATGCCACGTTGGCTCATTGTTTGGCCCTCGCTGCGCCATCTGAAGGAACCATATAATAGACGTGACGAATAGTATATAAATGACCGTAACCGTGACCAGGCAGGAATATTGAAAGGGCGACTAAGGCAATAACAAAGAGCAGGCAGAAACTGGTTGCGAAAGCAGACCTGACGAAACCTACGCTCCAGCGGCAGGGGAAAATTCTTGCTCGCGCTTTCAGCGTTCATTGAAATGCACCGCCGTCGGATGTGTCAAGCTTCTCGGTACACGATGAAATCTACTTCGGTAGAAGCACGCAAACTCGTTGAAATTGGACAAATTTAAGAATTTTCTTCCACAGGCTTCATTTTTACTGAAGGTTAGGAGTGGTTTGTTAAGTGATCTGAGGAAGAGCGTGAGTACAAAGCTGTTGATCATCTGAGTAGCTATAACATCCTGCTTTTTTTAGGTATTATTAATTGGGAAATGGTGCCCCACCCCATTACTATACCTCTCCTTCGGAATGATGTAACCCTTTTCTCCCTCGATGCCAATGACATATTCGGCCCTCAACTTACACATCACGCGGCGCTCGCATAGGCAGACACCTCAAATGGTGTATCAGCATAAAGGCCACATGGAATTTTATTTTCTATGAGGTTCAAGATAGCGTATAAGACCTCATCTACTGCAGCTGAAGCGTTCAAGAATCTGTTCACTGCATATTACAGAAACGTCTCGATCAGTTAACAATATTTTCTTAATCCAAGCCAGCATTACAGCTGATAAACAATTATACGAAGCAAGGAACAAGACATGGTCAAATGGTTCATGATATTACGATTCTGCCCACTGAAGCGTGTCATCCTGGGCATGTCATCGCGCTGCAGTAGATACACTGTGAAATAGCTAGAAATGACAAGGCTGATGCAGAGGCGAAAATGGCACACACTGACGGAGATCGGAACATTGCACTTTTCCCTGTATGACATCAATGCCTTGCTATTCAATTTCAGCAGTTACCTTTATGACATGGCAGTGGGACGACCCCGACTATCGGCAACACAGCGTCCAACACTCCATAGGCAATATGCTACATACTTTGTGTGTGGCCTCAATAGACACTCAAAGTTATAATGTACCGTCTGCAAACCCACCCACTTACGGAGAATTTGAGCTCATGAAAACAGATTATATCTTGGCGAACGCATCACAAAATCACTGCGTGACTTTCTCTCTGAGTTTGGGTTAGACGCTCATCTTTGTAACATCTGCGGTGCGAATGCAAATTCGCAAAATGTGTTTGTGCGAGAACGTTTTACATGGACGCATCGCTTCTATGTGCAATGCGCGTACAGTGTCAATACTGCGTCTTGGACAGTGTGTATGTATACTTAATTGTACTATAGTGCGTCGTCACCTGCCATCTACCTCTCGCTTTCCATATATCTTTACCTTACCCGGTGAGCAGTGTCAGAGACGAGACACGCTCTTCCGTCCGTCCGTCCGTCCGTCCGTCCGTCCAAAGGAAACCATGCAGGTTTCTCAGGAAGAAAGCCTCGCGCCTGAGCAAAAGTTCGCCCTGGTCTGGGGATCGAACCCGGGACCGATGCCATTCCGGGCGGTCGCGCAACCGTCTGAGCTAACCGGGAGGTTAGCATATTGCAGGGCGAGGCCGAATTGGGCTTCCGCAGCAGAGGGAGAAAGAGATAGATAGAGAGATAACTCTTTAATGAAAATTTAAGCCGGCGTATAGATTTTGCTGACTTGCTACTCTGCGTGGGGAACGGAATTGGGGAGAGAAAGACAAAAGGTGAGAGGCGAAAGCAAGAAAAGAAGTGTTATTCCCTCTGTTGGATTTTTTTTAGTGTCTATCTAACCCTATCTTTTATATTACCAGTGGTACATCGTTAATGTGGATTTTGTTTTGTTGGCCGAAAGTGACTTCGATATAAACGCCTTGAAGCCGAAAATTGATTCGAGTGTTTTTGCTTTGTAATCATTCCCCGGATTTAGTCTTTCTTCTGCGTGCATGTTACAAGATTTAGTTGAGTATTTTTGCCTTGTAATCATTGCCCCGACTTAGCCTTTCTTCTGCGTGAGTGCGTTACAAGATTAACAATTGTGCCACTTCAGATGACAGTCGAAATCTTTGTCCGCGCCGACCTGCAAACTGTATTTTTATTTTTAAATTATAGAATGCCGTTGCTGACTTAAATTTATATGTATTATTTGCGTCTTTTTACTTTCCGTCCTTTTTGTAATAATTTCTACAGGGATTGAGTGAATAGATTGATGATGATTAAGAAAGCATAGCATCACAGGTGTGTGAGTGAATGGATTCTGGATTTCTACGTGCCATAACCACGATTTCATTATCAGGCACGCCGTATTGGGAGACTTCGGATTAATTTTGACCACCAGGGGATATTTAACGTGCCCCCAATTCGCGGGACAAAGGCGTTTTTGCATTTGGCCCGATCGCAATGAGGCCGCCGCCGCCGGGATTTGATCCCGCGACCTCGTGTTTAGCAGTGCAACACGATAGCCGCTGAGCCACCGCGGCGGGTCACATAGAGATGGAAAGAGCTCTACGAGGTAGCATGCCCATCTGCTTGAAGAGGACAGAAAGAGAGGGAGAGGAGGGTGCAGCACGACACACCGCATCACACAACGATATAAACCACTACAGACTCCCGCAGTTAAGAACAATTATGCTTTACAAACCTCTTGTCGAGCTCGCAAAGCTCGAGCTTTCGAAAATAATCACTGGGCGCAATTCCAATAAGATCAAGCTGCCGGAGCTTATTCAGAAGCACAGAGCGATGACTGTTGAAAGCTGAGAATTGTAAAAACAAGTGCTCAAGCGTTTCGCTGCAATGTCTACAAACTGGAAAGAAACCAAACTAAACCAGAGCGAAAGCGGAAAGCAAGCGTAAGGGCAACAAGAGAATTCCAAGAGAACGCGAATGATCGGATGCTTCGTGAAGGTTCTCGGCACCACCAAGGTAAAGAGGCCAGTGATTGCTCTCAAAGCCGGTTACATGCAAGCAGAAATGTTCAAATAACACGGCATAGCTCTCCCTCTCCTCATCTCGCACTTGCAATTTTCTTTCTTTTCTGTCTAATTTTTCATCGCGTGTGATTCCAAAAACCCGAGACGGAGCGCATAGGCCAGCAGCGTATTGAACTGTCCTCGGAATAATAGCATGGGAAGCGCGAGTGCATGCTCTCTTAGTGGAGCTGAAAAGAGCTCGTCCACAAAGTGGGCGTAGGCGTCTGTAGCTCACCCTCGTGTAGTCAAGAGCCGTTAGGTTCAATCTGCCCCTGCAGGCTTCCTGGAGGCGCCTTGGTCTGAGCCGACCTGCCTTGGTCTCCAGCTGTGCGCAGGCACCGCCCTCTTGCGGCGGGAGTGCCTTCTTTATGTTGACTACAGACGGTGCGCGTTACATAACGTTGTGTCAGGGGTCTAAACAAAGCAAACGAAAGAGAAACGATTTTTCGCACAGTGTATAGGAATAAGAGAGGAGAAACGAGTCTGCTTCTCTTTTCCTTCTCGAAACTAGCGCTTACAGATGACGCAGCATTCTCTGAAGTTCAGTGTCTTCCGGGTACAAGCGCTTCCGGAAGACGATAGCTTCGTCGTGGAATCGTTTCGCGTCATGTGCTCTGCACGAAGCCGTTTCACTGCCTGGACACAATGGGCGCATTGAACATCACTTTGGGATCCAACTGGAATTATCTCACCACTAAGAGCCTTAAATAAAAGTGCGTTAAGCGCAGACGGCGGGACAGCCACAGACGCAAGTGCTGCCAAAGACATATATACGAGAGCAACTTACGCAAGCTCCTGAGGATGTCGGAAGTGCTATTAGGCGCATTTAATATGGCCGTCTGTTCAGCTTTTTGCACGCGGAAAGTCAACAAAGTCATCAAGCTAGTCCTCAACTGAGTGGCTTGAATGCGAAAGCTTGACTGGGCCTGAGAGCTATCTCTCTGACCCCCATTCTCGTTCCCAAGTGGGGTCGATCTCACCGCGTTCAGAGCGCTCGCACGCGTCCCCTGCCGCAGCCTTGATGCCGGTAGTCTTCGCCATTTTTTGAGCCGCACTCGGGCTCAAGGCAACATGCTGCTCAAGGAAACCATGAGCTCTATGGTGCGAACAGAAAGAAAGGCTCTTCAATGAAAACTGGCGAGGATTGCCTGGCGACACGACTCCAACTGAACGCAATATGATAAATGAAACGATGCCCACAAGTCATACGGCAGACACATTGGACACAACACAATTCACACAGAATTAAAGCCCCTCGCTGAGACCGGTGTCTCGCAGAAACGTTAAGGACGCCTTCGCAAGGCGGGACGCGCCAGCGAAGGCGTCATGGACCAGCGAACTTTAAAGCCATGAACTTTAAGTCATGAACTTTACATGAACTTCAAAACCGATGCCGCAGCCTTCGCTACTGCTAAAGAAAAAGTGAAAACGCGCCGGAAACATGACCAAATGTTTAAAGAATATTTTTGTAATAATAATACATTCCGTTTTTCATTTCTTCCTCAAGTAATAAGGGAATGAAATGCGCTTGGCCCACTTACCGTAGCCTAGACAACACTGAAAAGGTTTCTAGAAAGAATTGAAGACATCATACTGGAGCTCCCAAGCTCCTAATTCTAAGCCATTTACGTCCATCTGTAGACTTTTCATTTAACGTTTCTTTTCTTCGTCCGTTGCTGTGTTCTTCTCATTTAAAACCACTGTATTCTAATGTTGTATATTGTATATATATATATATATTACAAATGTTCCCATGAAAACAAGAGATAGTTGCGCATGTTTTTGAAATTTTTTCTTTTGCGAATTGTTACCTATGCTCTTGTAATGTTGGTATTTTGTTACCACTCCTGTAACAATCCTCGCTAGAGGACTGACAATATGCTGAAATAAATAAATAAATAAATGTCTCGCAGCTCGAGGCGCAACGCCGATGACGCTGCCCGACGTGAGGCTGGAGCACCGACACTCCTTATACTTCCATCGAGAGTATAGACGCTGCAAGAGAGCGTCGCAATCTCGCGCGTACCATTACGTCGAGTCACTGGAATACTCCGCAGAACTCTAACTGTCGAATATACAGTATCGACCCACCAGGAAAACTGCAATTAGCAACAAACATATCACAAAATGATGCAACATTCCTGTGTCGGCTGTGGTTAGTAGTCTTCCCTAATTCATGCAACTATCGCATTGGATCGGCTGACTCAGCTGTGTGCTCTAAGTGCAAATGTGAATAGACCATTGATCATCTCTTATACCTCTGTTCTCGCTTCGATAAACAATGCCAGTCTCTTCGGTGTACCTTGAATAGATTGGACGATAGACCATTTACAGAATCAAATGTCTTGGGAGGCTGGCCTCACAGCTCATCAGCGCAGAAAACCACTCGAGCTGTTCTGCAATAAAATGAAGGCGACAGACTTGAGCACCCGACTTTAGATATGCTGCACCTGGCTTGGTGCATGTGAAAGTGTGTCCGTCCACGTCCTGTCCTTTCTTAATATCGTCTTTGTAAAACTGAGCGCAATATAACCATGAACGTTCACCAACTAGCCCCCTTCATTGCTTTACTAAATTCTCTTTCTTTCTTTCTTTTACTCCCTCATACCTCTCCCCACTTGTAGGGTAGCAACTGGACAAAGTTAAGTTGACCTCCCTGACTTTCCTTTATCTCTTTCTCTCTGAAATACATTCATCCCGGACATTAAGACACTTTGGCGAGCGAAAGTGTTGCACTAGCATAAGTGGTCTATGTCTCACAGTGGTCTCATAAGTGGTCTATGGAAATTTCACATTGGGTCGTCAGTGCGAATATATGTGTACTGCTGCTCCGGGTGTCATTCCAGATAGCTAACTGTGAGCGCCGCCTAAAAGAATACACGGTAGCTGAACCGTCACTTCTAGAAAAAGGTATCAGGATTTTCTCTTAAGGAGTTGTGTTACTCTGTAAAATTGCACCAGCAGTACAGTCGTCGTAAGCATTGGCATTACGCCCAAAAGAGGGCAGCTACTGCTGTACAACGCTGTTCAGCAACCTACAGGCTTCGGTGTACAAGCAGTTTATTTAGTTGATCAGCACATCATTAGTGCCGAGGCGAACTGATTGTGTATATATTGCAAGAGGATTTTTCGGAAGGTGAACCGCCCACTCAATACTATTCCGGAATCTTTACATTTTTCACCTTCCCGTTCATTCATTTCGAGGGTTATATTCGATTGGTCGGTAAAAGAAAAAAAGAGAGGGGTGGATGAGAGAAGGGTGGTTGGAACTTGCAAAAAAAAAAGAAAGAAAGAAAAAGAAGCGCTTCGAAATACCAGTTGTCCATAAGTCCACACCTTCGATTATTCATTTATTTTCCTTTTTTTATTATATTACCACCTTTCGGTCACTCCGCGGGAGCGGCCCGCTTCGGGCTAGAAATCTAGCGCGACCTGAATAACCTGAATTAAGTTTTTCATACCATACAACCCGGTTTGTACCCTATTCCACACAGTGGGTTTGTGCCATTAAACAAGGCACCACCACCACCGTCGTCGTCGTCGTCGTCGTCGTCGTCATTATCATCATCATCATCATCATCATCAGTCCACAAAGGAGCTGTTGTACCGCCATATGCTTTGAGGCCGTAGTGGCCGCAGTAAAACTCGTGAAATCGGTCTCTCACCACAAGACATATGGGGCATATGGGGCAGGGACTTGCAGATTGACAAAGAAGCTTGATACCAAGCTAAGGACCGCGCAAAGAGCGATGGAACGAAGAATGCTAGGCATAACGTCAAGAGACAGAAAGAGAGCGGTTTGGATCAGAGAGCAAACGGGTGTAGCCGATATTCTAACCTTGCTGGCGCTCGAGTGCGCAGATCGAAGCCGATATTACGATGAGACCATTCCAGGCGGAGGCAATGCGTACGTCGGGCGCGACCAACTGGCGGCCCAAAGGAGGCCCCTCCTTCGATCGATGAAGGAGCTATTAACCTCCGATTGATCGAGCGCTCCATTGGTCGCCGCTTCGAGGATGGTGATGCCCGCCGCACGTCCCCATTGGCCGGCACGTTAATACGGGGAGATTTCTCCGCGCTTTCTCTGGCCCCGTTCACTGGTCCGGTCATTCCGTTGGCCACTCGTCCCGAAAGCCCATCTGCTGCTCGCAGCGTTCTCGTTCAGTACCTGTGCCGCTAATGTATAACTCTTCATCAGAGAAACCTATGGGGATCGCAAACACAACCGGGGAAGGAAAGGGTTATCGAAATACGGAGTCGCCTATATAGCGCCCATATAGTATTAGGAATGACGACTGTAGCTGATTAAGGTAAACAAATAAAAGCGAAAATTAAATACATGTGTGCTGCAGAAGCTTTTTGAGTTAGCCATTTCTGTGCAAAAAGCTTATGCGAGTGAGAATGTGACAAACGTTACTACAACAGCGCTCACTGAAGAAAGAACGAAAGAAAGAAAGAAAGAAAGAAAGAAGAAGAAAAATAAGGATGAGCTATTCTTAGTTCATATACGACAGCGTCTTCCAATGAACCTCCCGGGTTGAAGATTAATATGCAGAAGAGAGAGAGAGAGAGAAAACATTTATTAGAACCATCGAGGTGGTTGCTCTTGAGGTCGAGTGGGTGGTGTCCTCATTCCAGGACTCCACTGGCCATGGCTGCTCGACGTACTTGCTGGACGAGAGCTTCTTGTCCCGCCAGGGTATCGCCGGTCAACTGTACCTCCCACCGCTCAAATTGCGTGCTAGGCGTCTTTAAGTGTTGAGGTTTGCCCCCGCACCCCCATGAGATGTGGAAGAGTGTAGGGCGTGTGTCGCCGCACCAGGGGCAGATGCCGCGATATGTATGTGGGAACATTCTACTGTATTTGTGTAGGTTAGGAAATGTGTTTGTCTGAATAAGTCGGAGAGCTACGGCATCTTCAGTGCTGAGCTTTCTGTGAGGCGGAGGATAAATCCTGCGGTTGAGTCGCTGGATCTCGAGTCGGTCGCAGTAATTGGACGGCAGGGGCATGAAGGTAAATGGTGGGGATTGACGAGACGATTCGTCTTGCCCCGCTCGGTTGATTAGCGCTCGAGCTAGGGCGTTCGCCCTCTCGTTCCCCTCCAGACCCGCGTGGCCCGGCGTCCACGTGATTTGATGGTATTCTTACAGCCTCGGGCCTAGAATCTGAGCCGCCAGCAGCGGTGTTCGTCCATTGGTAAAGTTACGGCAGGCCTGTTGCGAGTCGGTAACGACATGGACTTCCCTGCCTACCCTGTCTTCTTGCTTTATTACCAGTGCCGCGGCTATGGTCTCAGCCGCAGCTGGGGTCTCTGCCCTTACGGAAGCCGCGAGGGTCAAGGAGTTGTCTCTTCCGTTCACGGCGGCTACCGCAAAGAGGCCCCCTACAGGGTACGCCGCCACGTCCACGTACGTTACGTACGGGTCACCCTTGAATTGTCGGCGCTGTCTGTCGACGCGAGCCTTGCGTCGTCCTTCATGGAGTTCATGGCTCATGTGCTTCGGTATCGGGTTCGCCTTGATTTTGCCTCTGACCTCAGGCGGGAGTGATCGTTGCCCATCGAGGGCACGGAGCTCCGTTGCCGTTCCGGTCCGGTGGAGGATGGCTCTGCCCGCCGCCGTCTTCTGCAGTCTGGTCTTTTGCGAAGCCATAACCGCGTCCGACAGCTCAGCGAAGGTGTTGTGGATACCGAGGGCCGCTAACTTCTCGTTTGAGGTGGTGACAGGGAGACCCAGGGCCGTTTTGTACGCGCCTCTGATGATGGCATCGACTTGTTCTTGGTCGCGTTTGTTTAGCGAGTGATATTGATACGGCATGCTATACGTGATTCTGCTGATCACCAGAGCCTGGACGAGGCGAAGCATGTCCTCTTCTCGCATGCCCTTGCGGCTTCTTGTAATTCGTTTTATAATCCGCGAGACCTGGTTGGTGGCAGACCTTAGGGTTTGGATGGTGTGGGAGGCTTTCAGGTTGCTCTGGATCCAAAAACCCAGAATCCTAGTCTTATTGCCCTCCGTGATCTTCTGGCCCTCAAGATAGAGGTCGATAGGGCCGGGAGACTTGTAGATTCCTCCTCCGTGCACCCGGATCACCTCGGACTTTTCTGGCGCACAACGCATCCCGCTCGCTGCCTCAAATCTCTCCACGGCCGTCGCGGCCTCTTGAAGGGTCGCCTCTTTTCGCGCTAGGGAGCCCTTGGTGGCCCAGAGCGTGATGTCGTCTGCGTACAGGGCGTAACCTAGGTCGGGGATCTTCCGCAGCTCTTTGGTCAGCGCTAGCATCGCGACGTTGAATAGAATCGGGGAGATTATCGCCCCTTGCGGTGTTCCTTTGTTCGGCACGTCGATCGTATCCGATCGAGTCTGGCCAATTCCGATGGTTGCCGTCCGGCCCGTCAAGAACGATTTAACGTAATTAAAGATGTGCTCCCCGCAGCTGATGTCGTTCAGCCCCTTGAGAATGGCCTCGTGAGAGATGTTATCGAAGGCCCCTTTTAGGTCGAGTGCGAGCAGGAGATGTTCTCCTCCCTTCGGGATGCCCTTGAGAACTTCTTCCCTTATGATTAGGAACGCATCTTGCGCAGAAAGTCCCGGCCTGAAGCCAAGCATGGTGTGCGGGAAGAGGTCACCGTCCTCTATGTAATGTTGGAGGCGGGTTTCGATGACCCTCTCGTACAGCTTGCCGAGGCACGAAGTCAGCGAGATGGGACGCAGGGCGTCGATCGCGGGCTTCTTGCCGGGTTTGGGAATGGTCACGATTTCCGCGTGTTTCCACTCGTTCGGTACGTGGCCCTTGCTCCAGAGTTCCTCGTTTAGGTATTCGGTGAAGTCCTGGATGTGCATCGGGCTCAGGTTTCTAATCATGGCATTGGTGATTTTGTCAACTCCGGGAGCAGTGTTGCGCTGTGAGGCTCGTGCCGCGGCATACACCTCTTCCTCCGTGATGGGAGCGTCCAGTTCTGGTCTTGGTTCTCCTTCATATTTTAGGAGGCAGGGTTGTATGGCGTCGCTTCCAAGGTATCTGGTTATTAGGGTGTCAATCAGATCCTGGTCGTTTCCGGGGAACTTGTGAGCGATTTCTAGGAGCGTCCGACTGGTCGTCGATTTCGCCTTGTCGGGCTCAATCAGGCAACGTAGGATGGCCCACGTCTGCGCCGTACTCAGGGTACCCTTGAGCGAGGTGCAAAACTGTACCCAATTTTGATGCGTCAGCTCGTTTGCGTAATTTCTGGCTTCGTCTGTTATTTTCTCGATTCGTAGACGTAGCTTCCGGTTTAACCGCTGTCGCTTCCACCGTTTAAGGAGGCCCTCACGGGCTTCCCACAGGTGTAAGAGCCGGCGGTCGACTTCGGGCGTCTCGACCGTGCGCTGGATGGTTTTAGTGGTTTGGATGTGGGCGTCCCGGAGGTGCTGCATCCATTCCGCTATGTCTGTTATACCGTTTTCGGACGGGGGGTACTGCCTGAATGCCTCCCAGTCCGTAAGCCTAATTTCGCCAATTGTTCTCTTGAGTTTCGGCGTGGATACCGAGATGCTGAGGATGTAGTGATCGCTGCCCAATGTTTCGCCCAGGTGCGCCCATGAGTATTCCCTTACGTTTTTGACAAATGACAGGTCCGGAAACGTGTCTCGACTTACACTATTGCCTACTCGGGTTGGTTGGAGGAGATTGGTTATCGATTCGAGGCCCATTTGGTCAACCGCATCGAGGAGCGACCTGCCCTTTTGCGTGTCTTGTTGGTAGCCCCAAGTCGTGTGTCTAGCGTTCATGTCCCCCACCACTACCAGCTGGTTGCCGCCAGCGGCTCTCACACTCTCGTAAATGATGTTGCGGAAGTCGTCTTTCTGAGCCCTCGGTGGACTGTACAAATTCAGGATGAAGGTGCTACGTCTACCCCTCTTCTGCGGGAGGACTTCCACTAGCACGTGATTAATGTCATGATGTTGATAATGTTGTCCCACGGCCGTCACCGTTTTGTGAACTAAAACCGCGACCTTCGGTGATCCCGCGTGTTTAATTGCATAGTAACCCCGCAGCCTGATCGGCTGGTTCCCGACCTCCTGAAGGCAGATGACGTCGGGGGGTTATAGGTGATTTTGGATGAAAAGTTGGAGTGAACTTGCCTTCTTGCTGAAAGAGCGACAATTCCACTGCCAGATCACGGGGTGTTCGGGCGCGCTGCGTGTGGTATTAGCCATTGCTGACGTTCATGGCACCGCCGTCACAGTTTTCGGCGTCCCTGACGTCACCCGTGTTGTTTATGCGCTTGTACGCCTTGATGCGTGGGTTACTGATCTCGTCGTCGACCCGCTTGCGCGAGCCAAACTCAACCTTGCGTATTCTTCTTTCAAGGTCTTCATGGCTTAGTGTGTTCTCCTTGACTTTATTGTTTAATTCACCCATCTGGTAAAGCATCTGTTGTATTGCAGCATAAATGCCTTCGAGGGTGACTACACTTGACTGGCCTGCCGCTGCCGAGGCCGCACCGGGTAGCGATGAGGGCGTGGTGGTTCTTGAGGGGGCAGGAATGGAGATGGCGGACTGGTGGCCTTTAGTGCCGCTTTGCTGCCCTGCCTGTGTGTTGTTGCTTGTTTTGCTTAGCAACGCTTCTAAGCGTTGCATGCGTTGGTTTAGGTCGTTAACCTGAGCCTTCAGTTTTTTATTTTCTTCCCTGATGCGCGTACATTCTGGGGAGCATTTACTATTTTCACTGGTATTTTGAGCGGAGGAGGTACTAGACTGATTCCGGCTCACCTTGTTGTTGTTGGCTTGTTTCTTCTTGCCCGATTGGTTCTTCGGCTTCGACGTGGATGTCGAGGTAGAAGGCAGGCGCTGCCCTCGCTGCTCTCCTGGCTTTGGCCACTCCGAGCGGAGTCGGGACCTGGACCTGGACTGGGACTGGGACTGGGACTGGGACTGGGACTGGGACCGGGATCGGGATCGGGACCGGGACCGGGACCTTGACCTGGACTGGGCCCGGGACCTTGAGCGGCTCGCCGAGGATTCCGAGCTGAACCACCGCAGGCGGCTTCGTCTTGGCCTTCTTCCATCAATGTCGTCGTCTTCCTTCCTCCTTCCGGGCGGAGGATGCTTTTTGGTGGTAGTGTTGTGTTTTAGCTTTTGCTTGCACTCGCGAGACCCCGTGGCGTGAGCTTCGCCGCAGACGGCGCACTTGAGCGAGCACTCGTGGCCGTCCGTCGGGTCGTGCGTCCCGCAGGCGAGACAGATCTTGACGTTCGGGGTAGGACAAACGTCCGATCGGTGTCCCATGCGCTGGCACACATAGCAGATTTGTTTTGTGGGCTTGTAGGGGTGGCACTCGGTCTCCCCTCCGTAGTAGTAGACGTATCGTGGAACTACGTCAGAGCTGAACGTGATCACGGCCGTCTTGGTCTTGCCCAGCATGCGGGCCTGCACGATTTCAACGCCTTGGGTCCTCACCCTTAGGTGAGTCATAAGCTCCTCGGGCGGGGTATCCGGGTCGATTCCATGAATGACGCCCCGGGCCACTCCGTCCGGTGCCGCAACGTAAGAGTTGACTTCGTGAAGGTTGCCGCCCAGCCCAATCCGCGTGATCTTGCGTGCCATATCAGCGACCTCCTGATCGGGGGTGCTAACAATAATTATGTTGGAACCGGGTCTCAAGCGCACGATGAAATGTGAATCGTCAACTTTCCCTCCGCAGGTGGCCGAGACGGCTTTCGATATTTGGTGGTTGCTGAAACTCTTCACCTGAAGGCCTTTCTTGGGTCGAATGATGATTTTGAAGTCGCTACGTGGCAGTGGGGGCAGCCGTCGCCTCTTCTTAAAAGAAGGCTTCTTTGATGCCCCAGCGCCTGCAGCTGCGTAGGATGATGATGATAACGCGGTGGCGGAGGAGGGCGATAGCGGAGAGATCACCCTGACTGCCACACACACTTGCTCGCCTCTGGCGAGCTTCTTCTTCGTTCTTCGCTTGAGGTGTAAAGACCAATTGGAATAAGGACATTCCGATGGCGTCCCTTGCGAAAGGTCCTGTTCCATAATGGCAGGGTCGTCATGGCGATCTTCCGAGATATCTTGGAAGTCCATGGCTGTAGTTTCTTGCGACGTAGGCCCGGCGCCAGAATGCAGAATATGCAGAAGACAAAGCTAATGGTGAATAGCCAGGCAAGGGAACAAAAGTTAAGGATCGCCAGTCAGCCTCTTGAGTCTGTGAAGGAGTACGTTTACCTAGGTCAACTTATCACAGGGAACGCTGATCATGAGGACGAGATTCATAGAAGAATAAAAAGGGGTTGGATCGCATACGGCAGACATTGTCAGCTCCTGACTGGAAGCTTAACCGTTATAATTGAAAAGGAAGGTGTACAGTCAGTGCATTTTACCGTTGCTGACATATGAGGCAGGGACTTGGAGATTGACAAAGAAGCTTGATACCAAGCTAAGGACCGCGCAAAGAGCGATGGAACGAAGAATGCTAAGCATAACGTTAAGAGACAGAAAGAGAGCGGTGTGGATCAGAGAGCAAACGGGTATAGCCGATATTCTAATTGACATTAAGAGACAAAAAAATGGAGCTGGGCATGTCGTGTAATGCGCAGGTTAGATAACCGCTGGACCATTAGGTTTACACAATGGGTACCAAGAGAAGGGAAACGCAGTCGAGGACGGCAGAAGACTAGGTGGAGCGATTAAATTGGGCAATTCGTGGGTGCTAGTTGGAATCGGTTGGCGCAGGACAGGGGTGATTGGAGATCGCAGGGAGAGGCCTTCGTCCTCCAGTGGACATAAAACAGACTTATTATTATTATTATTATTATTATTATTACTATTATTATTATTATTATTATTTCAATGAAGAGCCATTTCAAGCTGGAAAGCCTATACTAACGCATATAGCTTCGTGGTAGCTACAGCGCGACAAACGCGGACAAAAGGAGTAGAAGAGGACACAATACGGACACAATAGTACTGTGTCCCCTTTTATCCCCTTTTCCGCGTCTGTCGCGTTGTAGCTACCATAAAGCTTGATAGTGAGACTTCCTTTGTTTGGGCTATATGTGACACAGTCCGGTACCTTACCAGGTTGCTATGGCATTTACTTGCCGAAGTCGCCAATGAGCATGGCGGCATGGCGAAGTCTGTATGACGCCGACGCACTGAAAACTACGGAATGACGTAGGAATGACACTGAAGGAATGACGTGGATGGAAGACTAAAGCCGAGACCACATGTAGGCTTGCGGACGCGCGCAAGCTCGCGTCCACGCGCCTAGTGCCTGCCGCGCCTCGCGAGTAATGGCGGTTTGCATCCACCGAGACACGCGACAGCGCGCGCTCACTGGGCTCACTCACAGACGCCCGTAATTTGTTATCGACAGTGTTTCAAAATGGTGGGATATCTATAAACGTAATTGTTATATTTTTATAGCTCGTAGATCAACGCAAAAAGGAAAGAAGAAGCACTTTCTTGAGTGATATAAATCTTCTTCACTAAGGGTTAAACGTTCCGAGCCGTAGCAGCGCAGCCAGACGCGCCGACGCGAGGCAACCCAAGCGCGCGATAACAGAGAGGAGCTGTTTCCCGAGATCACGCCGCGTTTCGACGCGTACGAGCCATGCCGCATAGTCTGCGAATGCATCGGCGCCTGAACGCGAGCATGTGCGCGTCCGCAAGCGTACGTGTGGTCTGGGCTTAAGGTGGTACGACAACAGTTTCATGACGACAACGAGATGACCATTCTGAATGATGACGATGGTATAACGATGACGGGAGGACAATTGGATGATAGTGAGTGTATGACGACTATGTCCTCACAACGGTATGACGACAACTGATTGACAAAGCTGGAATGACGATATCGATGACGGTACAACAGATGCATGATAGGGACTGATGACGACGCAATGGCGATGATGGCATAACAATGGCGGCATAACCACCATTGAACGACGAAAGCTTAATTACGATATAGTGACGGAGAAGGAATGACGTCGGTGGATCCATAGCAGCATGACGACAATAGGATGACGTCACTGAAGGGATGACGATGGTAAAACGACAGCGTGACGACGAAGACGTGACACTGGTATGACAACGTCTGTGTGACGACGACCACATGACGTGAGTCGGATGTCGAAATCGCAATGAAGACATGGCATGACAACGGCATGAAAACAATGGGATGACAGCTAGTCTATGACAACAATGGCGAGACGATGACTGTATCAGGAAGCCTGTATGACAATGGTGGCGGGAATACGAAGGCGTGGTGTGGCGGCATGAAGACGGCATGACGAGACTCGAATGACGAAACTGGAGTGATAACGACTGCACGGCAATGAAGAAATGATGACGATGGTATGACAACGAATGCATGATGACTGTCTGACGACGACGCATGACGACGATGCATAACCATGGCAGCGTAATCACGATTAAATGACGACAACAAAATTACGATAGAATGACAAAGAAGGATTGACTTAGATCTAACGACGAAGGCGGCATGATGACTGTGATGTGTCAAGTGAGTGCCGTGGTCGGAGTGTGTCAGCCATACGCCGACGATGACGCGACGCTACAGGGGCTGCGCGAGCACTCCGAAGAAATAATTCGAAGACAACGACAACAAAACTGGCACGAGGCTCGAATTCAAAACATGAAGCCTTAAGAGGAAGCTTTAGCTCGGGTGCTCCTATCTAAATACATGTAAAAGGAGAATTATCCCACATTTATGGAAGGTAGCATGGGTGGTACCGGTTCTGAAGCCTGGAAAGAATCCTGCAGCTCTGGACTCATACAGACCGGTATCGCTGACCTCCTGGGCAGCGAAGCTAATGGAGAAGATGGCGTGCACAAGACTCACTTGGTATGTCGAGCAGGGTCGAAAACTACCATCATGCATGACTAGGTTTCGGCAGCGTCTAAGCGTTCAAGACAGTGTGCTGGACCTGCTAAGCCACATAGAACATTACAGTGCGGATGGCCTGTCGACACTTGCTGTTTTCATGGATGTCTCCAAGGCTTACGACTACGTGTCTCAAAGAGCCATCATCAGCCAGTTACAAGTTGCTTACGACTACGTGTCTGAAAGAGCCATCATCAGCCAGTTACAAGTTATAGGCGTCACGGGTAATCTCTTGCACTTCATACATACGTTGCTCAATGATCGTCGCATCAGAGTTCGTCTTGGCGACACTTTGAGCGATGAAATACGTATATTTCGTGGCGGGCCACAGGGGCGTGTTTATCTCCCTCGTTATTTAACATTGTCATGACAAGCCTCCCAAAAGCACTAAACCATCAAACAACAGTGAAGATATTTATATATGCCGATAATATCTGAATATGGGTCTCCGGATACCAGCATCGCCACCTCGCACGGATAGCCGAGGGAGCAGTAAATGCCATTCAGGGCCACTTGGCAACGATTGGATAATCACTATCAGCAGAAAAATCATCATTCGTACTATTTCCTCGAGTGAAAAGAAAATCTCCACGCTTGACGCTGAATTTGGACGGATACCAGATTCCACAAATCACCAACGTCCCATTTCTTGGCGTTACCTTAGACCACAGGCTACTCTGGCGCCGCAGTGTTGACCACGTTGTGGCGTCATCGTCACCCAGGCTACATGTGCTCAAGCGAGTCGCTGGCATACGCTGGGACAACCGCCCGACGTTGACGCTACGGCTACATACAGCGTTGGTTGCCAGTTGGGTCCTGTATCAGCTAGCTACCTCTGATGTCACCTTCAGATAACCAATACGATCGCTTAGAAGCCATCCACAGAAAAGGTATTCGACTTTGCCTTGGAGTCCCTCAGCCAGCGTCAAACAAGAAAGTGCTCTACGAAGCTGAGTCATGCCCTCTGCGACTTCAGGCTTCCCAGGGTCTCATGATCCAGCTACTACGATTGAGTGAGTCTACGCCCGGCAAAGCCCTGTTACGCCCGGCAAAGCCCTGTTACGCCCGGCAAAGCCCTGTATAGGTAACAGGCCGCGCTCACATTTTTATGCAGCCCTGAACACGCTTTGCGTATTAGGATTGCGCTGCTCGAGACAGAGGGAAAGGATAGAACCACCATGGACATTCGAGGACATCACATGCAACTTCAGTGTACCACGATTGCTGTCAAAGAGCTGCATTCCATCTGCAGAAGCCAAGTCATTAGTGGAACATTTGAACACGACTTACCCGAATCACCTACAAGTATACACAGATAGCTCTATCAAAGCAGAAGAAGACCGCTCCGCAGCTGCATTCTATGTTCCCTCTCTAAGATATACGTGGTCTGGCCGTCTGGACTGTATAGCCTCGTCGACAGTTGTGGAAGGCGTAGCAATAGCTTCTGCTCTGCGCAAGCTAAAAATTTTGCCTCCGCAGAATGTGGTTGCCCTTACGGACTCAAAGGCCGTGTTACAACAACTATACCGTGGTCTGCCATCCCTCAAGTTCCCACGCGAATCACTAGCCATCGTGAAAGAACTCGACAACAAAGGCTTCATAGTAAAGTTTCAGTGGATTCCTTCCCACATTGGTATTTCTGGCAACGAAAAAGCTGATGCGCTTGCATACGCAGCGCTCTATGATCCTCCCAAAGTCAAGGCTCCAAAGAGTAATCAAGTGCAAAAATCTGACATTCGAAATCACTTTGGCTCGGTTTGGGTTCCACCGCGTATGCCCTGCGTAACCAAGAGAATGCACCGAGAGGAAGCCTCACTTCTATATCGCATAAGGACAGGATCTGCTAATGCACAAGCCTGGTTATTTAAGACGGGGCGAATCAATTCTCCGAACCGTACGGCATGCAACAAGAGAGGAGACATTGAACACTTTTTGTGGTCCTGCCAGAAATTCCAAGATGAAAGGGACGCTCTCCTGAAGAATCTGCAAAAAAAAAAAAAGAACCTTCCGCATGCGTGCCTGCTACACCTTATATTTCCTGAGGGATCAGTTATAGCCCGCAAAGAAACTTCACGTCTCCTTATCGAATTCTTAAGAGAGACTGGTTTGATGGACATATGGTGAAAGCCTCCAGCGGCATTGTAAGAGACGCTCGGGCGGAGCAATCGCCGGCCTTGTTCGCCAGGCTAAACTCGCCTTTACAACCACCACCACCACCACGTTTTTCTCGGCCACTACTGCACCAAATTTGACGAGGTTTGTTGCATTTAAAAGAAAAACTTAAACTCTAGTGACTGTTTCAAATTTTCGCTCTAGCTTGTCAATTTATGAAACATTGGCAGAAACCGAACATTTTCAGAAAACGAGACTATCAAGTTCACAACTCTGTCTTTCAGCAACGAAAAATGATATCACAATTCTGTGAATTGCATCTAATAGTACATCTAAAGCGAGCGAAAGTGCTATGTTACACATGAATCTCAAAAAGTTTAGTAATAAAGAAATGCAGCTTTTGCACAACCCTTGTAAACAGCGTAACAAATTCATGTAAGATGTAATATGAAATATTGAATTTGTCCACTTTGAATGGTCTAATGGATGCCGTTTACAGAACTACGATATATGTTCGTGATGCAGAGCTATGGATTTGTAAACTTCATACTTCTATTTTTTTCAAGCTGTCGAGTATTTGAAAATATTTTTAACAAAATTCAGGCCATAAATCGAAATTCCGCTTCCAACAGTCACTATAATTTTCTCTCTCGATTGCAACAAATTTCATTAAAATCGGTCAAGGGGTTGTCTCAGAAAAATGTTTTTGCGTTTTGCATGTATTTGAATAGGCCGCGTCGTAGTTGGGCCCGAGCTAAAGCTTCCTCTTAAGCAATTGAAGGGCCTACACGGCAGTGTCGAAGGAGAAAAGAAAAAGAATCAGGTAAGACGGAGCGATGCAGAGTACCCTTATACAGAACCATCTACGGAATTCAAACACTGTTGTACCAAATACTTAATCTTCACAGTAATAGTAATAACCACGAACTTATCCAACAATGTAGTTCTAAACTCAGTCTTAAAAATGTTAAAATGTACCTACTATCTGGCACTCTACCTTAAATAAATTTTTGTTTTAAAAATATACTTTTTTTATTGTCCTACTTTCTTTGTACTTTACTATATTCCCTGCAGGTTATACATTGCTACAAATGGTGATGTTACATTCTGTGTAGGGCTTGCATCATCTTGTGCTTTTTTATATGTTGCCGGGTATATCTTTTTCTTTCTTTACGTGTTTTTTTTTCCTTGTGATAGATTATTGCTGTTTTATTATTGTGCGATTCTGTGTCATAATTTAAGATGCCTGTTAGCGACGTTACTTCTGGATTTGAACTATTTTTTGTCATGCTCTTATGTAAAAAGCCATTGCTTTCTTTTTTATTTTTCAATGCTTCTGAGTAAATGTATGGGTGGATGGACCTAGTCAGGCAGAGGTCATCTGCCTTTAGTCCTTTCAACTCAGGCAATGTATGTTTGAATAAACTGAAACTCAAAGTATAGCAACTCATTTCACCTTATTTTCATAAAAGATATGATAAGAATTTTTTCACCTCCTGATTCATGGCCAATCCCCCGAGGGAGTTGCACCATTTCAATAAGGAACAAGAACTACAAGCTACCTGGTGGAGAGAAGTCTGCCAGTGCTCCAGGCACAGAAGTGAAGTCGTCAGGCCTTTGCTTCGTGCCTCCTGCTGGACCAGGGCGACCCTCCAGAGACGTGGTCACCACGTTCTCCTGATCGCACGCAGAAAGGTGCCGAGCGATGTCGAAGAAATGAAGCCCGTGCACCAGAAGTAGAGGGTGTAAACATTGAGTTTGGTGTACGGACGGAGGGACGAAAAAAAAAAAACTTACTGAGAGAGGCACCTGCGAGGTTGCCAGCCCGGGTTCAGGGCACCCGGGCATTTTGTGCGGTGAGGCATAGCATTCCCACTACTGGCCGGACCCGGTGGATTGCCCATAGTTGGTCGTGTACATCCGAGCTAGTCAGAGCGCTCAGCCATCGCTCCTCGAGAAGGTCCGGTTCTGTGTTGTCCACCACGTATATTGCTCTGATCTCTGTGCGCTGGTGTCATCCTCGAGATTCATTTCAAGTGGATACGTCTCGCAAACCCACTGGCTACAATTCGTAAATTGCAATAAGAAAATATGGAATATAATAATTGCAATATTGCAGTTAAGAATTTGATTTGTGAATTTTCGATAATCACTAGAAGGTGTATTTCGAGTTTTCGTGCTAGTAATGTTCGCCTCTTCGAATAATCCAGCTCAAGGACAAAAATTATGCTATCTGCTATGGGCACTTTTTAAAAAGTCAGTAAATGTTTAGAAAATTATCACCCCGTATCTAAGAAACATAAAAAAGGATTAGTGCGGCGGCACGCTCTGTGCGCTGTCATCACACTGCCCTCTGACGCGCTTGACATGAACAATCCCGATCCTTTGTTTTATACCGGCGGCCCTATCGGAGTGATGGGCATTTGAGTGTGATGGCGGCCGCTGCGTTTCTATCAGTCCTTCCCCCAACACGCGTCGCTGCAAGCCACGTGCAGTTCACGGCTGCACGCGCGACTTCGTGGTGCAGATAAGCGACGCACGCGAGCGAAGCTATCCCGAACTGTCGCCAGTGTACACCGATGCTATTGCTGGCCGCCAACAATGATCGGGACTATGTCGCTTCAGTAATATTAGACAGACTGTTGAGATCATCTATTTTCAGTCCATTTGTGAGCAGTTATGTTTTGCCGACCGGCTGTTGTGGGAAAAGTTTTCACTTCGGAGTGCAGTTTAATGAAACAGAAAAAAAAATTTGGCAGTTTCAACGCACATCTTTGAATGTATCTGAAGCGAAGCGTTCGTGAAAAGGTAAATCAATTGCTACAAATTTGGCCATTTTATTCCTGCGTCTCTGACGTAAAGGAAACGCGCGCGTGCTTGAGCTCTCGTGCACCCGTGCTATATGCAATGACTTCCTGACTTTCCTTTGGCTTTCTCTCTCTCTCAAACATAATTTTTTTAATGTCACCTCTGGCACGTAGCACAAATTTATTTATTGAGCCTGATTACTCGAAAAGGTGGACAATACTTACCCTGGAAATCAAATACACAATGGACTACTTAAAACTTAACTAATAAGCTTTTTAAGCTAATAACTTTAGCGTGCATATAGCAATACACGAATTTAAGCCAGTGATTTCATAAGACAAATCCACTTGCAATGAAACTTGAAACTATAGCATCCGTTTTAAGATAAGCACAGTCAAACTTCCGCTAAAAAGGCACTGTACTACTTATATTTTTGAAGGGGTACTGACATCAATACTTGCGACTATTCATTCCTTCTGTTCAATGAAAGCTCCTAAACTTCTAAGTCCAAGGAAATTCACGCAGAAACCCCCCCGGAGGATTGTCTAAATATGCGTAAGCATTGTGCCACTTGCTCATTTCCACACAGCCCGATGTCATTATCGATGATATGAAACTTGACCCGACCAGTATAAACTCTTATCAACCCATAACATAGGTTATCAAGCATATCGGACTTGATCCGACTCTTATCCACCCTTAGCGCTTGTTATCCACCTTATCAGACTCGATTTGAGCCTCATCAACCATTATCGGTCGTTATCAACCTTATCACCATTGATCCAATCCTTATCAACATTTGTCTTTCCTTATCAACTTTATCAGACATGATCCGACTGTTATCGGTCCTTATCAATCTTATCACAATCGATCCGATCCTTATCAAGCCTTATGTGCCCTTGTGAACCTTATAGGACATGATCCGACCCTTATCAACCCTTATCGGCGCTTAATATCCTTGTTAGAATTGCTCCAACCATTGTAGGCCCATATCGCTCTTTTGCACCTCATCGATCGGCGTCGAACCATTATCAACCGTGATGAGGCTCATATAACCCCTCATCACTCTTTATCATCCTCATCAACTCATCGACTGTTCATCCGTGTGTGTTTCGCGACGTGACGCGCATGAGCCCTCAGAGATCGGTGGCATTTAGGTCATTGAAGGAACGCACGAACAGAAGGTCCATGCTGCGACCACCGAAACGCATTGGGGATGTGGCGTGTTTGGTATTAAATTGTTGCAAAATCGGAATTTGCTTGTGTCTACAATGCTCCAAGTCGACTCTATATACATGCTGTCCTAGAGATGACGCTTTATGACACCATCACCAAATCTTTCAGCAAAGCCTTCAGAGAAACTGTTCTCCTTCGACAGACGTTTTTGTACCGCCGGTACAACACATTCAATGGTTCAGCTTTATTCACCTTCTGCAAGCGTGGCTGTTTAGCCCAATGGGTAACACTGATCCGACTGGCTTGGCTTGGCACATTTCGCTTCTGAACGTCGGGTCGTAGGGTTTTAAACGCCCCACCGCGAACATTTTTCCTTACGAATTCATTTTGTTTTACACGTTACACATGACCAATTTGTTTATAGCGATTCGTTTTAAGTGACAGACGAACGGATGGACGTGTTTCCTCGTCGGGTAAACATAGATATGCTTACGCATTTAAGGAACAGTGACAAGCCTCAGAGCACCGTAGATAATTTAACATATGATAGCTTTTCTACAGCCTGTTTTGGTTTCGTTTCCAGTAGGATAGTTTGTCGTGACGTCACGACCAGTACGTGAAAGCAGGACATTGCGACGCTTTGACACTCTCTACGACTCAAGGCAGAAAGCTGGGCTAGTTGGTGTGTCATCATTGATCAAAAGACCAGCGCAAATAACAGGGACACAGACAGAGAAGACGACAGGACGAGCGCTAAACTTCAACTGAGGTTTAGCGCTCGTCCTGTCGTCTTCTCTGTCTGTGTCCCTGTCATTTGCGCTGGTCTTTTGATCAATGATGACTCTCCGACTCGCTCGGTCGCCTCGTTTACTGCTACTCATTGTTAGGGCCGACGTAACAGCATATAACGGACGACCAAGCGAGCCTGCATGCTCATGTCCTGCATGCTCCCACGTAACCACATAATGTGTCGTGATGTCACGACACAGTATCCTCTTGTTGAAATTAAACTGAATTATGGCGCTCGGAGGCTTGCCACCATTTTTCTAAGGTTTAGAGGTGGGAGCGTTTCACCTAACAAAAAATAAAAAAACGCATAGTAGCAAATATTATGTAAGTACCCCTTAAGAGGAAGCTTTAGCTCGGGTCCAACTCCGGAGCGGCCTATTCAAATACATGTAATACGCAAAAACGTTTTTCTGAGATCACCCCTGGACCGATTTTAATGAAATTTGTTGCATTTGAGAGAGAAAATTTAATTCTAATGACTGTTGGAAGCGTAATTTCTAATTAGGGCCTGTATTTTGTTAGAGAGATATTTAAAAATGTGGAAGTTTGAAAAACATAGAAGCACAAAGTTTACAAACTAATAACTCAGCATCAAGAAAAGATATCACGGTGCTGTAAACGGCCCCCATTGGATCATTCAAAGCGTAGAAATTCAATATGTCATTTTATATCTTACGTGAATTCGTTACGTTGTGTACGAGGGTTCTGCAAAATCTATAATTCCGTATTATATAATTTCTTTAAATTCATATGTAACATATCAACTGTGTCCGCTTTAGATGTACTATCGGATGCAATTCGCATAATTGTGATATCACTTTTCATTGCTGAGTTACAGATTTGTAAACATTATAGTTTCGTTTTCTGAAAATTTTCGATTTTTGCCAATCTTTAATAAAAAATTGACGACCTAAATAAAATATTCGAAACCAACAGTCATTAGATTTTAAGTATTTCTTTTAAATGCAACAAACTTCGCCAAATTTGGTGCAGTACTTGCCGAGAAAAACGAATTCTCCCTTTAGATGTATTTACATAGGAGCACCCGAGCTAAAGCTTCCTCTTAAAGAAAACGCCTTTTTATGCATTGAAACTCATAAATTACTGGAACACCAATGCTTTTGGCCGCAAACTTTGGGAGCGCATATCTAGAAACTGGCGACATTCTCAGCATTCGTTCGAAGTCGTTGTTGGAAGTTCGAGGTCATCCTCAGGATGACTTTCAAAGTTACGGGCTACAGTTTGTAAATTGTAATATGTGTCGTAAGGTAATTAGTTTAAAGGTTAATTTGCAAAGCTTCGTTAATTAGTCAAGTATTCATTTTGGTTTATCGTGCAAATTATGTCCGCCTCTGAGAGTAACGTAGTTCAAAAAATAGAATAGTGCTCCATACGATGGGAGACTTAAAAATTATGCTAACATAATAATAGTTATAAAAAATCTGGCCGTATATTTGTTTAAAGTATCTATATGCATACCTACAGCGAATTCAACACAGACATGTTAAGTTTGGTGGGTTGAGTTGGTAGTCATTTAAGGAAGCATCAATTAGACTGTGGAATGCGATAAGAAGTGGCTCTACTGTTTATACGTACACGGGAGCCTTTAAGGAGAGCGCGCCCCTGTTGAAATTACCGCGTCAGCGCGAAGCTCTTCTGCCCTCTTTGATACCAGCAAGACAGATGCACGGTGGCTGCTTTATAGCATCCTGCGTTCTCTTTCGCCGTGCAATAAGCAATGGGAGCTCTTTCTGGAGCTCGAGAGCCGCTGTAACACAATGATGCGAATAGAAACATAGACAGGGGTGCTGACGCAAACGGTTCAGCGCTTTCGTTCTGCCCACACGTGCGGGCCCTGCAGAGCGAAGCGGCCTGATCTTTTCGTTCCTGTCTGGTGGTTACGCTCTCGCTTGTGCAAACGATCGTGCGCGCGGACTGTATCTTTGTTCGGTCAGTTAAAATTTACTTTTAAACTGGAGCGGACTCTGGCTCGCTTACAGCGTGATGAAATGATTATACAGTGCGCGAATGCAGAAGCCGCTATGCGAGCGCCTCTGGTGTTTGCGCGCGAGATGCGAACACGGAAGCAGCCGTGCCGGGGGTGAGCGCACCTGCCTTTCTTAAGACTCCTCGGCAAGGAAACGGCAAAATTACGCTCTCGGGAGAAACGCGATGACAGCGAGAGTAAAACGCATGCGCGGCGTTGTTCCAGAAGCTTCAAATAATTTTGATTACTTTTGGTCGCCGTCGCAAGGACGAGGAGAAGCGCACGGGGGCAGGGACGAATGTATGAAAGGGTTACGCGGGGCTTTGGCATTTCGCTCACTGCAGCGCTCACCCCTTCGCCGCCCCATGCGCAGTGCTATTAATTAACTTCCGCGAATGCCGTCCCAACCAGAACAGGTGAAAAGAGAAGCGAGTGGCCCTTACGGCGCGCTTGAAAGGGCCATCCGAGTTCTCCCGAAGCAATCTCATTACGTAAACTTTATTTCTGAACGTGCGTGCCTCTCTTTTACGATTCCCGTGCAGCGTAAACTCCGTCTGCGCCTCGTGGCCTTTTGTTCGTCTGTGCCGGGCCCGCGAAGTTTCAAAAGGAACGGTGGCGTGGGCAGAAATACCGGCGCGGTTTATTTGCGTGTTTGTGTTGAGCTCTCCAAATATACACTCGCTTGGTTGGGCCCTGAAGGCGCGGAAAAGAGAAGAACTCAGTGCTCAGCAGGAAGCAATTTATTTACTGAAACAGAGAACGTACTCTGTGGGGAGAAAAAAAAAACGGGGAAAAAAGTCCGGCAACGCGCAGTGCGTTTGGTTATTCGGAAAACAAGCAAAAGAAAAACGAGTTGTTAATAATACTGGTTTAATAAAGCGACGAGGAAAAGGGCTGCTTCGGCGTTTAATACAGCAGCAGTAGCAGCAGCGTGCGCCTGTCTCCGACGGCCGAGAAGCGGCGAAAAGTTCGTGAGAGTCGCGCGTCACAGGCATCAGCATTCTGCATCGTATAAGACACACGCATGTTGATATTATTCCCATCATTTCGTGACTGCAGCTCTTTTCCTGCGCCCACTACGAGTATCATCCACTATATGTTGAGTAATCCATAGACAGTACAATGGGGCATAGTTTATTATTTGTTTACGAGTCAGATAAGGGACACGAGGCAGTGTATACCTACACATAACAAGTCACATAATCAAAAGAATGTGGTGAGCTTCTCCGTAATCCAAGACACACGAGGACAAGAAACCGTATACAGGAAATCTCTCTCTGGAGTCTTCGGGCTGGGCCGGCCCTTACGTTTTTAGTAAACCGTGGCAGGGTCCCAGTGCCTGCACGTCTTGTGAAGTGCCCAAAGTGTTGTACCCCCACCTCCGCTATATGTCCAGGATTGAAGGGCACAACAGAGGAAGAATTTAAATGTGTCGGGGTGCGGACAAACCAGCCCACCGACTACGAGTAGTTAATTATGGCCGATGGGTTCCCCAATCCACTTAAGCAGCTTCGTCACAAAGGACTGCGTGCATTTGACTATAATAGACCGTATTGCAAACCGTACGGTCAAAAAAGAAACGAAAAAAAAACATAATAATACAAGATTCAATGTTAGTGCTGAGCAAAAAAAGTTTATTGCAAAATTTGCCATATCGCATACTGACTCGCAAAAAGGTCGCAGAAAGCGTGTACTTTCTGTTGCATTTTGGCCGTTCTTTTTTTTTTAATTTGGCTGCGTTCTTTGCCACACGTGTGTTTCAGCGGAAAGCCAAGGGAACTTGATGGCATTGATATGCATACGGTGAACATCACGTTGCGTCGTGGCAGGTTCACATTATCTACGCATTGAATGAGCTTTGGCTTGATAAGTTCCTGATGGAAACCGGAAATCTGTTGAAAAGGGCTCCTTCCACGTAAGTCGCCTTGCATCATCATCATCATCATCATCATCATCATCATCATCATCATCATCATCATCATCATCATCATCATCATCATCATTATCATTATTATTATCATCATCATTATTATTATTATTATTATTATTATTATTATTATTATTATTATTATTATTATTATTATTATTATTATTGCACGAAAGCCCTATTGATATTATTCTATGTGGTTTTAGAGATTGACGCACGTGCATTTACCTGGTTTATGTTTTCTGTTTGCATGAATCCTGTTTTTTTATATTTCGATCTATTCGAAGTACGAAATACCGAGGAAACAAATGGTGCAGCTGAGCCGAAATACAGCGGGGTAATGTTTTAGCGCTACAGAGGACAGCATGGCAGGGGAATACCGAGGAGAATGCCATTGTGGAATTTCCCAGTTGATTTTATAAGGACGTACTCTTTTCAGCTTGATAATTTTAACATGTCTCAATGCTCACCTCCCTGTCTTTTGATCTCAAGGGCTAAGTGTGTTTGTCAGTATTGCGTGGACATTTTTCTTACCATCAGTTAATTTCCTTTCCCTTTGCCCTCTCGTAGCTTCAACGGTAGTCAAGGAGGGAAGGTGTTAAAGGTCCGAAGTCGGTGCCCCTCGATGATTCGAGTGCACGGTGGCAGTGCGAAAGAAGAGCCGTTGTCCGACGAAGTGACGTTTTATTCCAACGCCGAAGTGTCTGTCCGGGTCCAAGCCCGAAGCTCCGCTCTCCTCCACACAACCAAACATGACTTTTTAAGCCCTGACTTGTACAAAGGATTCGCAAACCAGCCAATCACACATGCGAGTTCACATAATTGTAACCAATAGCACAACCACTTTCATGCCGCACACGACTCGCCGCGGTTGCTCAGTGGCTATGGTGTTAGGCTGCTGAGCACGAGGTCGCGGGATCGAATCCCGGCTACGGCGGCCGCATTTCGATGGGGGCGAAATGCGAAAACACCCGTGTGCTTAGATTTAGGTGCACGTTAAAGAACCCCAGGTGGTCAAAATTTCCGGAGTCCTCCACTACGGCGTGCCTCATAATCAGTAAGTGGTTTTGGCACGTAAAACCCCATAATTTAATTTAATTAACAGTGGCACTCTTTAGAACACGCCAGGGGATAGGATTTCTCAAAGGCACGTGCCACCTCCCTCTCCCCTACGTTGGGCTGCGAGTATCGGCCCCTGATGTCTTCCCTCTTTTCACCTGCAACCGGCCGCCATGCAAGCTGCCGAGAATGTTCCGTGAAATCGCGGATTATTAACTACATATCCGCCGGACAGCGGGTTACCCTGCCAGTATGAGAAATCTGTCTCCCGTGCAGCTGTGTGCCGGTTCGCTTGAAATACAAACACCATAATTGGGACGCGATGGCAATCGTACACAAAAGCATTCTTCGGCCGTAGCCGGCTAAGTGGTAAAGCTAGCGCCATTTTCACGGGAATCCTTAGAAGGCTCATGCAGATGCCAAACATCAAACCGGCTGGACAGCGTCGCGTCGCCCAATTTCCATGACCGAGACGGTCGACGGGACATTTGGGGAGCGCATGGGAATTAGCGGTGGCGGTGACCTCAAGCACCCCCCTTCTTCCCCGAACGCTCCCCTTCAGCTTGGGCCTTCTACCCTTTTGTTCCGAGCGGGGGTGCAGTTCTAGTGCCTCTTCTACGGTGCAGCCACTAATCCGCTTTCTCTTCACGCGTGAGTGTTGCCCGCGTCCCTATCTTCGCGGGACCCGTATGCGTGCCTAATTTCCGGTTATTGGCCGATACAGCAGGTGTGGGCTCGTCCTACGCTTTGCTGTAGTTGCTTAAACTGGACCACAAAATAACAGCGAGGTCAAGTCCCTAATCTCAAACTGACTCCATATCTTTGTTCTTCAGCCCGCTACCGACTGCTACAATTCTTCTGGCATGCTTCGGGGCACTGGTGGCGTATACCTAAACTTCTTGCGCAACCAGTCTGTTGTCTCGCGATTCCCCAGAAAGCGTATCTCTCATTTGTGCTAACAAGTTTCTTGAGGCGCAAAGCGTGCGACTTTATTAAAGACGCGTCGCCAACTGATAGATGCACTCATTGTTGCCGCCAGTCCGTAGATCGTGAGGTCAAGAAAGATGGAGGCCTGATCTTAAGAACGAACAAGGAGTCATGGAGCCGATATTTCCAATTCCAACTTCATCGCCGTCTGCAATGACAACGTTGAGATGGTTATCTAAAGTTGTTTCGATAACAGTCAACATGGTGACAATAAACTCATCACCAGGTTCAGCTACAGTGATAAGGACGATGATGACGATGACAGTATTATCGCGTAGTAGTGACAGTTAAAGAAACACAGCATCAAAACTATGAATGAGGAGGAGGAGGAGGAGGAGAAATAAACTCTATTTTAGGACAGCAGATTTGAGACCTAGGCCTCTCTACCTAGATGACGGCCTCGAGCCCTTGGGCCCTGGCGGCGTCTTCGGCCTGCTGGGTTGCCTTAAGTTGGTCTTCCGGTGCACAGCTGAGCAACGCTGTCTCTCCCACTGCTCTCCGGTCTTTTGTACTTTATTCTGTGTGGGTGTCCCAGGACAAGCTCAAACTATATATTGTAGGTACGCCCTTTCTTGACAGAATCTACATCTGTCCGTGTAAAGACACGGGTAGTAGCGGTAGTAGCCACCGGGTTCGGATGTGCATCTGTTTGTGAGGAAACTAAATTTTGTTGGGCGAACATGTGCCCACACTCTTACACTCTTAAAACGGTTGCACCCTTTGGGGTGTATATTTGTCCCACAACAATAATCGTCATCTGCCTTGCTTGCGTTTCCTTTCCAGAAAACTCGGCACTCGCTACTTTCCTGTCGAGAATGCTGCGTCACACTGATAACGCGCATGCCGTTCGTGACCGGGAAGTACCGGGCTCGCAGCGTTAAAGAAAGGAAACGCGGGCAAGGCAGACGACGATTATTGTTGTGGGACAGGATACGCCCCAAAGGTTGTAAACTTTTCTAAGAGTGCACTCTTAGAAAAGTTTACACCCTTTGGGGCTTATCTTGTCCCACAACAATAATCGTCATCCGTCTTGCCCGCGTTTCCTTTCTCTAACGCGGCGAGCCCGGTACTTCCCGGTCACGAACGGCATGCGTGTTATCAGTGTGACGCAGCATTCTCGACAGGAAAGTAGCGAGCGCCGAGTTTTCAGGAAAGGAAACGCAAGCCGGGCAGATGACGATTATTGTTGTGGGTCAAATATATACCCCAAAGGGTGCAGCCGTTTTAAGAGTGTGTGTAGGCAAAGTTACACCCTTTAGGGTGTATCTCTGCCACACAACGATAATCTTCATGTGCCTTGCTTGCGTTTCTTTTCTTGAAAACGCCGCGCCCGCTACTTTCCTGACGGGAATGGTATATCATGCTGATAACGTGCATGCCATTCGTTACTGGAAAGTACCGGGCTCGGCGCGTTAAAGAAAGGAAATGCGGACAAGACAGATGACGATTATCGTTCTGTGGCAAAAGGGTGTAATTTTGCTTAAGAGTGCACCACAAACAGGCTACACATAAAGCACAACGATAGCGGCGAGCACGGCGATCGTAGAAATTTGATATGCTGGTCAAGCGCGTCGGCTTTTATACATGAGTCATCGAAGTTTCCAGAGTAAGCGCTGGTGCTCGCGTGTCTTCCAGAGAGTACTACACAATTCACGTCGCGCATACAACAGATTGCGCAAGCTTCAGGCACAACAGAGAACGGAGAGAACTATCAATAACATTCCAGTACCAATCATGCAGGCGCGTCCTGCGCTGAGCGATAAGATTAAGGTGTGTAATGGGGGTGAAATGCAGTCTCCGAGAAAATGAAGAAAAAGTACGCGTGCCAGTATTTGTCGGAGACCCACGTAAATATATATATATATATATATATATATATATATATATATATATATATATATATATATATATATATATATATATATATATATATAGTAGGCAAAGAGGGATTCGTCAGGCTACCTTTCAAACGTAAAGAACTTGAGTGGTGCTACAAGGTAAACAGAACAAGTATTTAATTTCGACAGTTTCGATCGGTGGACCGATCTTCATATATATATAACATCAAGTGTCTTTTTTTAGCTGCATCAATTTTTTACAAATTTCCTGCGGCAGATAGGCCAATTCTAAACCTTCAGCTAAAGTACTCAGTGAGGCGGCTATTACTTCTACGAGAAGAAATTTTTTAATTTGGTCATTAACGTAATTACGCATATCATCTATTTAATTAAATATCTTACGGCACATATTTCAATCTACGAATATAGTAGCCGCTGAGTCACTATAGTCATACAGGCTTGGAACGAATTCTCAGTACTACACCAGTTTCCAGATACTAATGTTCAAGGTGTCCGACGAAATGCATTGGCGCTCCAGTTACTTTTGTGCTTCAATGCATAGAACAGCGTTCTCTTTAAAAATTAAGTGGAACAGTGGATTTTTACCGCAAGCTCGACGGTGCATATATCGAAATCGATGCCGTCCTCAGAATTCGTTCCAAATCGGTTATGACTTACAAACTGACTAGCCACAATTCATATCTTCTGTAGGTGCGGCAAGCGGGCGAAGTGAAGCAAAGGCACGCTTCGCTCAACCGAAAATGAAAAACCGATTCGTTGTTTAATTCCGCATGTCGAGCCGAAACACTGCGGAGAACTTCAAAACAAAGAGCAGATCACTTGCACGTTTCCTGCCTTCGTTTTTTTTTTTCTAGATAATGTTGGCTAACAGCATGACAAAGATTTCACCTCGGCTCGTGAACAGTTGCACATACAGAAAGCTTTGTACACTTGTGCACATAGTCTGTAATTACAGAAGCACAATGAGAACAACGGTTAGTGCGCACACAACGACATTTCAACATAATAATGATCAGTCAGAACGACAAAGCTCCCCCCTCCCCCCTCCCCCCTCCCCCCTGTTATTGTGAAGAAACTTTCAAACTGGCACTGCGACCAGTACCACATAACATACAGGCAATAGCACAAATAACTCGCAAATGCACAAAAGGCGTCGTACATTTGTTAGTACAGTGACCAACAATGTCACTGTCCTCAAGGAATTTTTTCAGTGCTATCAAAGCGTACTTTTGCATAATTCTTGTCAACCATGTGCGGGCCTTGCAAACTAACTGCTCTGACGACCTAATGTTACTGAGTACTTGATCTTTCAACGCGAACGGGCGGGACAAGAAGAAACGCGAAGACAGGCGCACTCAAGAGCTATGTACTCAACAACTGTGTACCAAGTAGTCCATGAAATAATCCTTATGGCCCAAAGATCTAATGTTAAGTTGCCGCCTTGATGTTTAATGATATGTGTCTTCTGCCCTATGGTCACGGTCGCAAAGTGGAATCTTAGTGCGCCCAATTCTGTGCAAAAAGAGTTTCTGTAAGCGGTGCCTATAGCCATAATTGATGAATAAGAGCGTCTGTGATCCTTTTTAAAGTAATTGGAATTTTGAATTTAATTATTGGATTATTATAAAAGCGATCGGATATCCCGAAATTGCGGCCAAATCATGTATATATACATATATTTAGAATGCGTACGTACATTTGTATGTATACGTATAAATGTGTGTATACATGCGTATACACACATTTAGAATGCGGCGCACTTATCTTCCCGAGAATGGGAGGAAAAACATCATTTGGCGATGTCGTGCCGCCGCATCGGCTGCTGTGTTGCTTGGAATATTGTAATTGCCCGGTATTCACTGAAATACGATTGTTGCGCTTGGGTTGCCTTTGTGAGTGTCTCACAAAGGGTAATAGGGTTCATTCTTTTCGTATTTATGCTGCTAAGCTATTTGACTGCCGCCTGGGAGTCCCTGAAAACTACCTATTCTTGCACCTCTTATACGTAAGTTATGAATTTAATCGCACAGTTAATCACAAACGTTAGCGACTAGTTCTGCAGTTGTCGACGATGTGGCGCAAGACAACTTAAGTGCTCCTTGTTTATAACAAATACCTAAGTCGAATAATTGCTGTTGTGCCATTACCACAAGCCCGGATTCCGAATCTGCAAGATGCAGAATCTATCCTGCGAGCGCCCTAATTCTCCCTTCACTAGTCAAGATGCTGAGCCGTCGGGCAGCGGTGTCCTCCTGCGGGAGAAGCCTCAACGATCCGCATGTTTGGACGTGTCCGCGTGTGCCAGACAGCCCGGCGCCGCACCTCCCTTGCCTGGAGGTCACCGCGCGCGCGAACTTTGAACCGGGTGGCCAGCGCGGTCGCTGGTTGGACCCCTCGGACGACCGTCGTGTGCTGACTTTGTATTGGGCCGTTTGAGTGACAATGGTTCTTCGGGGATTATAAAAGCAGCAACGCGCTGCCTGAAAAACAGGATCCGCCGTCCCACCGGGAGAGAGTGTCGCTCCCGACTGGGGTGAGATGTGTCACGCGTTTTCGCCGGACGTCGTCGTGCGAGAACAGTCGCGTTTGTTGTGAGCACTCGGCCCCAGTGCCGACCCGTTCATGTCCTGTATGATAACCTGTATATAATGTATAAAGTCCCTTTTGTTATTCTCATCGACGCCAGGCTCGGAGTCTTCGCTACCAACGCTCTGTCACGAAACGGGTGACGAGCGCTACGGGACCACAAAGCCGTAATCGTGGTGCAGCGGTACAAGTTCGTAACACTGGCGGCACCGGTTGGGTGTCGTAACACTGGTGGCAGCGGTGGGATGTCCGTAACACTGGATGGCAGCTACGGGATTGACCGGCATCAGCTACCTCGGCGCGGTGAGTGCCTGAAGTTTACCTGAAACACCAGACTTTCTTTGACACAGGTTATAGTAGCTTAGGGAAGGATTTGGTGTTGCATTGTGATAACCTTGTGTGTTTCAAGCCTAGTAAGAGTGTTTTGAAAACCAGGGGATGCTAAGGGGGTAAACAGGGCAGTGTGTGAAATACTTGCATATGTCTTACTAGTAGTGTTATAGTAGCGTACGGCAGGTATATTCAAAAAGGGTAAACAGCAGGAGGACAGTGTGAACGATGGAGAAGTACAAGGTGAAGGAACTTCTCGAAATTTGTGAGGAGTTGGGCATTGAGTTGGGCTCAACCAAAAGAAAGAATGCGATCCTTGAGGTCATGAGGACTGGGGACGTAACGGCTGAGGAAGCCGCTGAGGCCTGGGCGGATATCAATGAACGTCGGGAAAGGGAGGAGAAGGAACGTTGCGAGCAGGAAAGGAGAGAACAGGAACGTCGCGAAGAGGAAAGGAGAGAACAGCAACGTCGCGAGGAGGAAAAGGAGGAAAGGAGAGAGATTCGTGAGCACGAGCTTAAAATGAAAGAGTTGGAGACCCGAAATAACTCGCCGGCGCCTAGTCTCACTTCTAACGTTCCAAGAATACGCGATCAACTTCCACCCTTTGTCGTCGGAGAGGATATGGCCAAATACCTCGTGAAATTTGAGCACGTCTGCGAACGGAATAGCATTGAGCGATCCCTTTGGGCACAGAATCTGTTAGCCTTGCTTCCTGGGGAGGCATCAGACGTAATAACTTGCTTATCGAAAGAGGCGTTTGAGAGCTACAGTGATGTGAAGGAAGCGCTACTGCGGAAGTACAAATTGTCGCCCGAAGCTTTCCGGCAGAGGTTCCGGTATGCAAAAAAGGGTAAGGAGTCGAATGTTGACTTCGCGTTTCGTCTAAAAGCCGACCTGGTGGAATGGCTGAAGGGCGAAGAGGTTTACGACGACCGCGACAAAATTGTCGAATGCATCGCGTTGGAGCAGTTCTACCGTTGCATTGATGAGGATGTCCGGCTCTGGCTGCAAGATAGGCTAAAGGAGGTTAAGCTAAACAAGGCAGCAGAGTTAGCGGAAGAGTATTACACCCGCCGCAGCTTGCACAGCAAGGCAGTGCGCGTAGAAAAAGCTGAGAGAAGAGATGGGTTTTCCGGGAAGTCCGACGAACGGAAGCAAATCACGCGTCGTGAGTTTCGGAAAGATGAGTCTCTTACCAAAGAAACTGTAAGGGAAGGACAGAGTGCATCTCAGAATGCTAACGAGGGTCCCAAGCAGCGAAACGATACGACGCGTTCTTTTGAAAAACGGAAGCCGTTAACTTGCTACAATTGCAAAAAGCAAGGGCACATCGCAGCGAGCTGCCCAGAGAAAATTGCTTTTGCGACAATACGGGAAACTAACAAAAACATACGACTATTGGAGCCATATATGCGGGAAATTAAGGTAAACGGCAAGAAGTGCCGAGCACTTCGAGACTCTGCAGCAACTATGGACGTTGTTCACCCGTCTTTCGTCTCCTCGAGTGATTTTACGGGAGAGTGCGCTTGGATACGGCAAGTGGCCGAGGAGGAGAGTGTCTGTTTACCGATCGCAACGGTTACCATTGAAGGAGAGTTTGGGAAACTTAACACAGAAGCCGCTGTGTCTGCCGCCCTCCCGGAGCACTTTCCCTACCTCTTCTCAAATAGCTCGGAGCAGCTGCTGAAGGATCAGGGCAAATAATTCTTTGCCGACGTGGCGTACATGGCCCTCACGCGATCCAAAGCGCGCCAGCTGTCGAGGGAACTTGACTTTGAGTCGGTGAGCGAACAACGGTGCGGCACACGGACTGATCAGGGTAACTTGAGTGGCGAGCAGGCACGGGAGAGGCAGAGCTCGGAGGCTGGCCTGGTCGAGCGTGTCCTGGAAGTGACTGGGAGTGACGCGTCCCGTGCTAGCCGCGATAAGGACACGACGCCGCAGTTAGGCGACGCAGGATCCCTACTCGCTCCGGTTTCCGCCAGCTGGCAGGAGCTGGCTGCAGTTCAAAGAGAAACTCTGATTCGCGAGCAAAAGGAAGATTGTTCAATAGCCGATCTGATGAAGAGCGTCAAACTGGGAGTGAAAAAAAAGAGGGTTTCATTTTACGAGGAATCTGGCTTATTGTACCGCCGCTACACAGATAAGCAGGGTCGCAAATATGAACAGCTTCTGATTCCTCGGAAATATCGCCGACAGTTACTGGAACTCGCGCACGAAAATGCGTGGGCAGGGCATCTTGGCTTGAAAAAGACCAAGGCTAGAATGGCTCAGGAGTTTTATTGGCCGTATTGTTGGAAGGATGTCGAACAATTCGTGTGCTCTTGCGACTCCTGCCAGAGAATCGGCAAATCCACTGACAAGTGGAAGGCACCGATGAAGTTGGTGCCAGTCATATCCGAACCTTTTCGGCGACTAGTAATCGATATTGTAGGCCCTCTGCCAGAATCAACGAACGGTTGTAGGTATGTTCTGACCGCCCTGTGTGTCGCGACCAAGTTCCCCGAGGCAGTACCTCTTAAGGAGCTAAATTCCTCCCAGGTCGTGGACGCTCTGCTCTCAATGTTCGCACGCGTCGGGTTCCCTTCCGAGATTCAGTGCGACAATGGCAGCGTCTTTACCAGCTGCCTAACTTCTACTTTTTTGGAAAGATGCGGCATTAAAGTAGTGCACAGTTCCATCTATCACCCGCAATCTAACCCAGTAGAGCGGATGCACTCGGTGCTGAAGCGAATATTGAGAGCCCTGTGCTTTGAGCGTCACTGTGACTGGGAGGCCTGCATTCCCGCCGCTATGTTCGCCTTGAGATCGGCTCCTCATGAGAGCACCGGCTTTAGCCCCGCGGAGCTTGTATATGGCCGGAGCCTAAGAACTCCGTTGCGCATGCTGCGAGAGTCTTGGGAAGGCAGTGACGACGACCCAAATGTAGTCTCGTATGTCCTCGACCTCCTCCAGAGGCTCGGGAAAACCAAAGATCTTGTAGAGAGCCACATGAAGGCGGCGAAAACCTTGTCAAAAGAATACTACGACAAGTCAGCAAAAAAACGCACCTTCGAAGAAGGTAGCCAAGTGATGTTGCTGCGACCGTCGAAAAAAAACAAGCTCGAGGTTCATTGGGAGGGGCCCGCAAAGGTTGTAACTAAGCTTTCCGATACCAACTACGAAGTTAAATTAGGGAAACGGCCCAACAAAATTTACCACAGTAACTTGATGAAACCCTACATTCAGCGTCGCGCGATTATAAGCATGACGATAAATCCTGACGATGAGGAAGGGGCCGAAATCCTGACGACGGCTGATATGAAGGGATATGGTATAGAGCTAATGGTGGAACAGCTGACGTTGGAAGCGCGTCTAAGGAGGATTTAAAGAGAATCGTTTCAGAGTTTAGGGAGGTTTTTTCGAGCCGTCCCGGAAGAACAACGGTCCTAGAGCATGACATCGAGTTAACCTCTGATCAACCGATCCGCAGTAAACCGTACCGTTGTTCGCCCGTGCAGAAAAAAATCATGGCTGAGGAGATTCAGCGCATGCGTGACTTGGGGGTTATAGTACCAAGTGAGAGCGACTACACGTCGCCCTTGATACTAGTCCAGGCTCCAGGAAAAGATCCGAGGCCATGTGTCGATTATCGGCGTCTGAACGCGATAACCCGAGATCAGACATATCCTATACCGAACCTGGAAGAAAGGGTAGAGACAGTGTCGAAGGCAAATTATATCTCTACCCTGGATCTCGTGAGAGGCTATTGGCAAGTACCCCTTACGGAACGGGCTAGCCGCTATGCCGCCTTCGTTTCCCCGCTTGGAACATTCCGGCCACTCATGTTGAGCTTCGGCCTCAAAAACGCGCCGTATTGTTTCTCTAGCCTGATGGACAGAGTGCTTCATGGTTTAGGCGAGTTCGCATTGCCGTACCTCGATGATGTTGCCATATTTTCGGACACTTGGGAATCACATCTGGAGCACTTGCGAGTCGTGTTGAGCCGGTTGAAAGAGACAGGTCTTACTGTGAAACCAGCTAAATGTCACCTAGGTTGCGGTGAAGTGACTTATTTGGGCCATGTGGTGGGGCGCGGCCGGCGTAGACCGTCCGACATCAAAGTAGCTGCTATTTTGAACTATCCCCGGCCAACCACGAAGACGGATATGCGGGCCTTTTTAGGTTTAGCTGGATATTACCAACGCTATGTGAGAGACTACTCTGACCTTGCCAGCCCGCTAACCGACGCACTTCGGAAGTCGGAGCCCGTTAAGGTGACGTGGGACTCAAAGAAAGAAAATGCGTTCCAAATGCTGAAGCGAGCATTAAGCCATAAGCCGGTTCTGACGGCACCAGACTTTTCGAAAGGTTTCGTCATTCAATGCGACGCGAGTGATCGCGGCATGGGAGCGGTACTATGCCAGGAAGATGCTAGTGGTCATGAACGACCAATTTTGTATTTAAGTCGCAAACTAAGTTGTAGAGAAGAGGCATACAGCACCTCTGAGAAAGAGTGCGCCTGCGTTGTGTGGGCCGTTCAGAAGCTGGCTTGTTATGTCTCCGGTTCTAAGTTTGTTGTGGAAACAGACCATTGCCCTCTAACTTGGTTAAGTAGCATGTCCTCTAAAAGCGGCCGTTTGCTGAGATGGAGCATGACCCTACAGCAGCACAGCCTCGTTGTCCGTTATAAGAAGGGAAGGTTGAACGCTAACGCTGATGCTCTAAGTCGTGCATTCTAGGCCTCGCTTCTTTCAGTGGCCTACTCGTTCCTGCTCGTTACTTGCCTTCTCTTACTTCGCGACGACCTGTCCTGTTCACAGGGAGATCGGGGTAAAAATGAATGACCTCATTTGCTTCCTCAGTAGTATGTTTTCGGTCCAAAGCGATTTCAAGGGGACCATTCTATTTGTCATTATTATTGCTGATTATTAATTGTTTCTATTTTGTTGTGTTGTTGATTTGAAAATTGATTGTTTGAGCCTTGTGTGCTAGATCGTACACCTGCCTCTTGTTGCAGCGGGAGCAAAAAGAGGGATAGCAATTTAGTTAGGTTGATTTGAATTATGGCCTTGTCTGGTGTTTGACGGGAGACAGAGGGCACTTGTTCGTGTTGGGTGTTGCCTTTTGCCGGTCGGTTTTGCAAGCTGCAGAACGACCAAGCGGGACCAGTGGCGAGAAGCAAGGTCTTAGGAACGACCCGAGCGGAGCTGGTCAAGGTGCCTTGGCGACGACGCGGTGAGCAGAGCTCCTGTCCTGGCGAGTCGGACCTGGGCACGTGAAGTTACCTGGCGTCCCGACACTGGACGTGAACTTGGACGAGCCTGACGAACGTGCGCGCCTGGCATCCGAGCCACGTGGAGGCAGCTCGTCTTCCCGGCGCCTCATCTGAGGGCGGGGATGCTGTTGTGCCATTACCACAAGCCCGGATTCCGAATCTGCAAGATGCAGAATCTATCCTGCGAGCGCCCTAATTCTCCCTTCACTAGTCAAGATGCTGAGCCGTCGGGCAGCGGTGTCCTCCTGCGGGAGAAGCCTCAACGATCCGCATGTTTGGACGTGTCCGCGTGTGCCAGACAGCCCGGCGCCGCACCTCCCTTGCCTGGAGGTCACCGCGCGCGCGAACTTTGAACCGGGTGGCCAGCGCGGTCGCTGGTTGGACCCCTCGGACGACCGTCGTGTGCTGACTTTGTATTGGGCCGTTTGAGTGACAATGGTTCTTCGGGGATTATAAAAGCAGCAACGCGCTGCCTGAAAAACAGGATCCGCCGTCCCACCGGGAGAGAGTGTCGCTCCCGACTGGGGTGAGATGTGTCACGCGTTTTCGCCGGACGTCGTCGTGCGAGAACAGTCGCGTTTGTTGTGAGCACTCGGCCCCAGTGCCGACCCGTTCATGTCCTGTATGATAACCTGTATATAATGTATAAAGTCCCTTTTGTTATTCTCATCGACGCCAGGCTCGGAGTCTTCGCTACCAACGCTCTGTCACGAAACGGGTGACGAGCGCTACGGGACCACAAAGCCGTAATCGTGGTGCAGCGGTACAAGTTCGTAACACTGGCGGCACCGGTTGGGTGTCGTAACATTGCTTAGACTGGAACCATTCTGATGCGATACCGCATATATTTGGTATAGTGCTAATCGGAGCGGCACCCTTCTCCCTTCCTTGAGGATACCCTGGAGACGCCCCTGCCCCATGTTATTTATTTGTATCCTGTATGTGTGTTTATATGCGTTTAGATTCCTTCTTGTGTCTCACTTCGCTTATATATTAGTCGGACTATTCAGTGTTAAAATGTTATTCCATTTAGTACTTTGTTTTATTATTTCTTGCTTTAATAAAGCTTTGTTTCATTAACAGTGATTTGAGATAACCGACTGCTTAGTTGTCCCTTTTATCCTGGTTTCGCAGTTAATAAAGATATATCGCCAATCTTTTTCCTGTCAACCGTGAAATTTAGTGGGTGCAGTTCATTATCAACTTCGCGTCCTATCCGTTAAGATTTACTTATGGAAAACTTAGGCAAGTGACGGCTTACGGCGGCCTTGCTCGCCAAGAAAGTGCTCCTATTTATTTCACTCCTGTGTATCTCCAACTAGTTTAATCACTGTTCATGCACGATCACTGCCACAGCGCGTCCCGGGGAAGGCTCCGGCCGCTCTGTTAATGCACCTGCGCAAGACCGCATTCGAGGCAAGCCTCCCGGAGGAAGGAATCGAAGGGGAAAAAAGAGGAGTGCTCCCACGGTAGCCCGTAAAGGCGATGACGTGTGCATGTCGCTAATGAGGGCAGATTTGTAGCGTCAGGGTCGTTTTGCATATTGCTCCAGCCGCGCGCTCGCGTCGTCGTCCTAGATTTTTTTTCTTCTCTTCTTTCCGGGTGCCGTTGTTTCCACGTGGCGCGCACAGAAAAAAGGAGCCGGGGGCACCCGTCTGAAAGGAGAAGTGCAGGGGAGGTGCATGTCGACCGCGCTGCGTTTTGATTCCATTAGCCCCCTCGGTGATGACCGCACCTTTTAATTTGGGTCCCCGTTCTTGCGGCGGCTGAGCGGAGCCTCAATGGCCGCGCAGCTCGACCGGCGGCGCTCACTTTGATCCGAGCCGGCCGCTAAGCGGAACAAGGTGTTCGTTAGAACCTCGGGTGGGGGCGCGGGTATCGCAGCACGGACGGGTGATGGCGGGGACGAAGTAGCGCATTGTTTTGCTGTACGAGGCACATGCACAGAAGTACGTATATACATGATCACCTTATATTCCATAACTGCATGCATCTGCCCCAAAGTGAATTAATAAAATGAATTAGTGCAGTTTCGTTGATTAGCTCACTCAGACATTTGAGCACCAAATAGAAATTAGCTCATTGGCCAAAAGCCCACAACTTCATTTTTACTAATCACTTTTGGGAAGATGTTGCAATTGCGCGTTCCTTTATCCTCAAACTCGCACATTCCTCGCACATATCCTACCGCGCCATGTCCTCGGCCACCCTCTGGCGCTTATCCTCCTCACACTCGCGTCAATTTACCCTGAGCGCGAGGTCGCTTCTCGGACGTCCACTCCCGGTGGTCCGCTCTTCGATGGGGTTGGCATGCGGAAACGCGCGTGTGCTTAACCCGTATCCATGCACTACGGCGTCTCTCATAGCCCAATCAATCAATCAATCAATCAATCAATCAATCAATCAATCAATCAATCAATCAATCAATCAATCAATCAATCAATCAATCAATGTTCACACTATATCACCACTTTCGAGGTGATCGTCCTCAAAACAGACTGCCAAATACTCACAACGGACATTACGTCAGCGCATCTCCCGCTTCACTTGCGCATGTCACAATGCGCATGCCTCAAACAATGAAAAGAATAAGGGCTGTGAATTTTACCGCAACAGCAGATAAAACCTATAGGAACCAGGCGTGCCGTGTCCTTCAGGTTTAAGAAGGGTTTAATTAAGCGCTTCACTAACGTTATTTCTTAATGCGAGCAATGTAGGGTTGACTACAATGGTCTGTTTATTGAACTTAATATTTATTTATTTGTTATTTAGTTTAAATACTGCCAGTCTCTTTATCGAGACCATAGCACGTGGGCATATTGTTACAATGTAAGCGTTGATACAGCATTTTTTCATAGAACATGTGTATACAAAGGACAACAAACTAGATATGCTCCATGTAGCTACGCAGTACAGTCCGGCAAAATACAAATGCAGAAGAAAGACATAATTTAATGTATTTAATTGGTGAAGTCAACTCTAATGCTAAAACAAATGTGATAAATACAATAAATTGTGATACAATACAATCGCATGAAATATAAGTGCAACACAACTATTTACCACCTAGCTGTGTATAACCTAGTACAATTTAACATAACATAACATAACAAAAGAGATTGAGCTAAACAATGTAAAAAAAAAACAAATTTGCATAAGAGTAAAGTTGTTGTAGCAGTTATTCCTTACCCTTTTATATCATCCTACTAAAAATTGATGCCGACTCTATATCAGCTATTGTTGAGTCGAGGTGGTTCCACTCCCTAACAGCAGTAGGAAAAAAAAAAGAGTATATAAATGTGTCTGTTTTACAAGGGTACTCAACTAACATTTTATTATGCTTATGGCGTGAAATACGAGACCTAGAGAAAGCCATATATTTTGAAGAATTTATATTAAAGCGCTTGTGCAACAGGTTGTGTATGAATTTCAGCCGAGCTTGCTTTGCTGTGTTTACTAGTATGTCCCTTCCGTATGAAGCCAGGAGTTCTGTGGGCGAGTCAGTGGTTTTTTACTGGTTGAGAATAAACCGTATTGCTTTCCTTTGAACTTTTTCTACTTCGGTTATGTTTGACTTTGTGTTAGGAAACCAAACCGTGTTGGTGTATTCTAGTACTGGCCGAACAAAGGTTTTATAGCATAGCAGTTTGATATGACTGGGAGCAGATTTCAGGGACCTTTTAAGGAAGAAATGCTTACGAGTGGCTACTCAAGTGATGTTGCCAATGTGCTTGTTCCACTTCAAGACAGATGGTATAGTCTGTCCTAGATACTTGTGTCGCTGAACTTTAGTTAGGGGTGTAGCATTGAGAAAGTATGTGAATCCTGACTTAATCTTTTTTGTTGTTATTATCATTGACACCGAATTTTTGGTGTTAATAAACATTTTCCATTGTTCACACCAGGCGTTTATCTCGTTAAGGCATCTGTTCAAAGTAAGGTGATCTTCATAACTTATTTCTTTATATATAATACAATCATCTGCAAAAAGCTTTATGCTGCATGTGATGTTAGTGACGATGTCATTGACGCAAATTAAAAATAGTAAGGGCCCCAAGACCGAGCCCTGAGGAACACCAGATGTGACAGGAAGTGTGTCAAATGATGCTTGATCATGGAAAACGAACTGTGAACGTTGTGATAAAAAATCCCTAGTCCAGGCTGTAAGGCTACCGTTTCCAACAATTGACTCCAATATTGCAATTACCTTGTTGTGACACATACAATCGAATGCTTTGCTGAAATCTAGAAATATTATGTATGTTTTCTGTTTTCAAGAGTCTGTGCTAGGTCATGTATAACTTCAGTCAACTGTGTTACTGCTGACATCCCGTGCCGAAACCCATGCTGATTGGCTGTAGTATGCCATTCTCTTCGGAATGTGTTGTTAGGTGTTTTAAAATGATATGCTCTAGTATCTTCTATGATGTACTAGTTCGTGATATCGGTCTGTAGTTAGAAAAAGAGTTTGTGTCATCTGATTTATAGATTGGTATTATCTTTGCTTTTTTCCAGTCATCTGGCACACGTCCGGTTTAAAGTGACATACGATAGATAATGCCAAGATATCTGCTGCACCATTCTGCGTATTGCTTTAAAAATTCGTTCGGGACGTCGTCAGGGCCTCTAGATTTTTTCGTGTCTAATCCGAGTAGAAGGTTAAAGATTCCCGAGTCAGTTATGTTTACTGAGTCGATGGTGAAACCTGCAGAAATTATAGGGGCTACAAACCCGTTATCTGCAGTAAATACCGATTGGAAGTAATTGTTGTATGCATTAGCTTGAGAAACTTTTTCATCGTGGGGTCGTTCTGACGTGATTACATTGCGTGCAGAAAAGCGATTCCAGAATCTGTGGATTACCTTTTAAGAAATTAGGCAGGGTAGTATTAAAGTATTCTTTTCTGGAGTGGCTTGTCTGATATTGAGTTCTGCCTTGGCGGTAATCAACTTTGACATTTGGAGTGATTGATTTTTAGTCTTGTTCAAAGACTGACGTAACATTTTTACTTTTAGTTTGGCATGAATTACCTCATCCGTTACCCATGCGTTGTATTTCCGCGATTTTCTTGTTTTTAACGGTATAAATTGTTCAATGCAGTCATGCATTACTGTCTTAAACTTAATCCAGAGGGCATTTGCGTCTGCCGAAGGACTGTAAGCCATTTCTGCAAAATTTGTGAATTCATTGTGAATTCATATGCCATGTACGTCAAAACATTGGCGTGGTCCGATTTCGCAAAATCTATGATGGTGCTTTCTAAAGACCTTTTTTGTATACTAAACGACAGAGGTAGGTGAAATATTGAAATATGGTGGTCAGATATGCCTTCAACTATACTAGTATGCATTTTGTTTACAAAGAAGTGATCACATATACCAGCCACTCGGAAATGAGTGGTATATTAATGACCTCCTGGAAAATTTTCACCGGGGCAACACCGGTGCGATTTGTCGAGGATGCCAATCGAAACTCTTGTCCATAGAGTTTCTCACTATAACACCTAGAGGGTAATCTGGCGCCACCGTCTATGGGAGTTTCTTAAGGGGGCACCGTGCCGTCATGGGAATGACGGTATATGTGTCTGCGAGGCTCGTGTTGGCTGGTGTTGTAAGAGGCTTCGTCTAAAACGTGGATATGGCTATGCAAATAACGCGTTCTCAAAGTAAAATCTTCATAAAATGTTTCCATTCACGCATATTACATATTTACTCACCCATGATGCATGACCAAGGGAAGAAAAGCAACAGACGACTAACTGTTTCAAAGCGAGCGCGAACCTTGTCGTCTGTCCTCCAACTTTAGCGGCCCGCTGATACTTTTTACGTAACATGTAGTCGTACACACAATAACAAGTTCTCATAGTTAAACAAAACATGTTTTGTGTAATAATAAAGCTAAAACAGCTTTTCACGTGTTGTTCTAGTAGAAAATGAATCATTATGACAGACGGAACGGTACTTGCCAAGCGCGTCTTCAAGGTGTCCTGTCTCTACGAGAACGATGCCAATCCGAATCCACAATATACCGGCATTCCCATGTATACCACAGCGCAGCAGCGCCAGATTTCCCTCTGGGTGTGTAGTGAGAAACTCTATGCTCTCGTCCACCGCTTACGACTACACAAAATTTGGGGGATGCTTAAACTTCGCCTTTAAGAGTGGAACGCGATAGCATTCAAAGATATCTGACTGCTTCTCACGCTCTCCGGCAAATGCAGCGTATGTAACCGTAATGTTTACCGGGAAACGCTCGCGACGAACGCTGTGCACGAAGGTGGGCTTTCTGGAACGCGGCCTCTTGCGTGGGTCGCGATGTGTGGCGGAGGCGGGCGCCATCTGGAAGTGTTTCAAGGAAGTGGGCGCGCCGTTCCGTGGACTCCGACATGTTCATGCTTCGGCGCGCGCAAATGGCGGACGACGGCGCCGGTCTATGAATTGTAGAAACGCTTTTTTGTAGAAACGTTTTTTTCATATATTCAAATTACAATCCGATAGTCATTATGTCTATAGGTTGTGTGAAAGTCGTACTTTACCATTTTTCTACGCATTTTACCTTGCGAAACGCAATCAGTTCAGTAACTTTCTTGCGCCACGTGGAGGGCCTGGGTATGGTTGGTTCGAGAATCCTTTCGCCGTAACGACGTCCGACGCTAGACGCCCTCCCGGCACGCTGGCACCTGGTTTTTTGCGACACGGAGCTCTTAACGCAATGGCGTTAAAAAGGTAGCCTTCCCGCTGCGCAAAGAACCCACGATTGGTTTGCAACGATGCCAGTAAAGGCACACGTCACCTTGTTCTCGACTGTCGCAAATATGATGCACCGAAGCCACGGTGAGTGAAACTCTGACTTTGTCCTGTTTGGCGCTGTTCTAAAGATGATCGAGCAACAAGTCCGAATTCGGAGTATTCGCGACTTTTTGCTACTTTGAGGGGCGCGCTATCGAGCGAACATGTGCGGCTGCATGAGTTAGATCTTTATCGCGTCTTCTGTGATATTTGGGTATTAAATCGCTTTATTTTGTTGAAGACGAACGTCTTGCGTTGACCAAGCACTTTGTGTTTGTCGGCGTAAAAGAAAGAAAAAATGGCTGTGGCTTAGCTAAGGTTAAGCCCAGGATGCGAAGCATACTAGCCTTTATTTTAGTTGTTGAACCACTGTTTAGCCTGGTGAACTGCTGTTGCTTGCCTATATTTGGTTCGGCTAGACGAAGAAACAACTCGTGCGTTACTCTGCTTCGCCTTCAAGAGTGGAATGCGACAGCGTTCCCGTCGACCCGCCAAGGGGTGTAAGACAATGGGCCACGGCGCAGCGACTACGCGCCCCGCATTGGACGCGGTGAGCGTCGAGCAACGCAGCGTTCGGCGCGGCAACGAAATGTGCGCCTGAGCAAGCGACGCACGCCTGAGCCTTACCCCCGTATGCAGAGATGCAACTTAAGTCGAAGCACATGCTTGACGTGATCCGAGTGACGCCTATCGGGAACGCGCCGAAGGAAACGCAGTGAGCGTCTCTGGGCACGTTAACGCCAGGCGTCATCTAAATCAAGTCAAGCATGTGCTTCGACTTAAGTTGCATCTCTGCATACGGGGGTTAGAAACAGCTCGTTTCTAAGGCAACACCGCATTCACTAGAGGCGCTTTTGTACCGCTTTGAAGCATCGTACTCGTGGCTCAGTGGTAGCATCTCCGTCTCACACTCCGGTTCGATTCTGGTTCGACCCTGGTTCGATTCCCACCCAGCCCATCTTGCAAGAGTTGAGCCAAAGCCACCTAGAAACAAGCGCAGCTGCTTATATACTGCCGCGACGCCGCGAGCGACGGCGCGAGTTGGAGCCCCGTTTCTCCTCTGTCGTGACATCACGGTGTCACGTGGTCAGCCTTGAAGGTCAGACTAAAGGTCATTGAAGGCGACACCGCCGCGCCTGAGGAGCTGGGTTGAGCTCTCGTAATATGCTTCGCATAAAAGGGACGGAATGGAAGTCGCCGGCATATGCTTGCAAACATCTGCCGTGTAAGAGGACATACCGTCTCTCCGTGAATTCACTGAAGTAAGCATAAGTGACGCTGAATATTATACTGTGCAGTGGTCGCAGGAACGTCTCCGACCCGCTGACGAAGTGCTGAAGGTATGAAATAATTTTATTTGCTATTTTGGGTGAAGGCAGCCAACTGATGTGACTCACCGCGGTAACCCGCTTGCGTTTCTGTGCAGAAATCTATACGAGTCATGCGGCGCTCGCAGTTTAGCGAAAGCGAGCGTTTGGAAATTATTGGTTTTTACATCTTGTTACGAAGTTCAGGCTTCTACGTGCACTAGCGTAAATGCTGAACGGTTGTCTGCTATTAGCGACATCTTAACGTCTGCTGGTACGCGGGTACTTTTATCGAGACTGTCGCCTCTCGTTGCCGTTTATTCTTCGCGTCGCGGGTGCGCAACGATTGATTATACGTGTTGCTTTATGGCCACCTGAAATTTCGCGTAGGCCTCAACTTGGTGGCACTTCGCGTGGCTGACGCTCGGGTTTAAGCTAATCTTATCGCTACTACTATAGCTAAGACGTATAACATCTCGGTATCGGTGTTCAGTGCCATAGAATACATATTTAATTACTCAGGCTTTGCATCACTAAGGCTGTTTTCTCAGGAGCGGGCTTGCCGAGCTAACCGTCTTAAACTGCACCGACATGGAATGTGCCTGGGCGGCGAAAAATAAGTTGGTGCAAGAGACGTACTCGGCGGTGCCAAAGAGACGTACTCTGCCCTAGGACAAAGCTTCTCAGGACCTTGTAATTAAAGTTCTTTGTCTGTCTGTTATCTCTGAAACATATTCCGCCACTCTCACTAACGGAGGAGCGAGTTAAAAATGCTGAATACTACGGCTGATTTCGTTCAAATTCGATAATCGTTTTAGTGCGAAAACATGCCAAGTTATCGACAAGTGCGTTTGCTCCTGATTCACGTTGAAATTCAGGAGTATATTTATAACCGGAGCGATGTTGGCAACTGCAGTGCGCAGGAAAAGAAAGATAAAAGCTTTATGTGCATATCGACAGTACTTTGTCGTGAGGGATAAACACGACGTGGGCGTACGTTTCCTCCTCTGTCGAAATTTGTCAGCTGGCTGAAAGCACCGCGAGCATACCGTTATCGGCTTGCTCATCCACAGTTTCTTTGTCCACACCTACCTCCTCTTTATCCCTCTGGCATTTGGGAAACCATGAAAAGATACCTCAGAAGAGTTATGTCATGTGGATGTGCAGAAAAACAGGTAACAATACTCTGGAGATTATGTTTTAAAGAAAAAGACGTGCAGCTATATCGATGTCAATAAAAAAAATGTCTTAAGGACATTCTTGCGCACCACAAACATTTTCATACTATACTTTTTTTATACGAATATGTACCACGTGCACGTTAGTCTGAGGCTTCGGTGTGCAGACACCCAAACTGTAATTGTGCCAAGTTTTTTTTTTTAATCTGCCGTAGCTTTCTTTGTTCTGTTAGAACGATAGAAATGTACACACCTTTGTTTGGAAAACATAAAACTGCTGCTTGATATGTACTATTCTGTTACGGTATTGGAAGTTATCCATATGATAAGCTTTATAGTTATTTTTTCCCATCATATTGGTGACACATTTTGATGCTAAGTGACAGACACTACGCAGGCTGATGCAATGATCGTCCATCCGGCTGAACTCAGTAAGACAAACAGCACAAAAACGTAGGCCGCGTGTGCTTGAGGCGACATTCAAAGAAGCTCGGCGGTCGAATTAAGCCATTGTTTTAGAAGCAAGCATGTCGGCTGGCTGTCCACTGGACGTCTGTTCCCAAATGCCTCATCGACGCTCGGAAGACCTGTAGGTCTGCTAGGTGTCCAGTGATTGGTCTGGTGCCTGCACGATGAAGTCTCCTGGTGCACATGGTGGTTTGTTCTTCCTCCCTATCGGCCCCTGAGCACGCTACCACGCGCTGTTTTTACCCATTACAGCTATACTAGGCTATGGCTTCATGGGTGTGTACCCCCTACCGACCTTGTGTTGTCAGTCTATCGACTCTGATGTTCCTATTCCAGAGTGCGCTACCGACCTACTTACTTGCTGCCCTCTACTACCCTTTCCTGATTCAGTCTTCGGTTTGGTTCCAGAGTGCGTCACGCCACCAGATTCCGTGGTGCTCTTCCAGTGGTCGTTTTCCAGCGCGTGCCAGACCGATAACAACAAAAGTGTGACAAGTTATAACGTACTTACGTCCAGGAAGATCGAAATGTAGACATGATACCTATGTCGCGTATGATGTGATTTTGTCTTTCAACGAATTATAGTTTGTTTTTCCTTAAACACCTGAACGGCGTTGCCTTTTGGTTTACCCTGAGCTCACTTATTCCATCAGAACATTTGTGTGACATTAATTTTTCTCATAGTGGCCGCCGCTGTTGTCTAGCATCTAATTTTGTGTCAGCAAGCAAATAATAAATAAAACAAGACATAGGGAAAAAATAAGCAGGGCATATGAAAACGAACAACTCGGGTCATATGCCGGGCTGCCGGTTGTTCCGTTCTAAGCCTGCGGTTGTGTGAAAAATTCCGTTTTGCGCATTTCCTTTCAAAGCTTCACACTGTACTGTGTTCGAGCGTACTGTGGTTAATCGCGCCTTGCTCACCGTCTTGCTTTGTTGCACCAAATAGAGTTGTCTTCTCTTTCCCTGCACACTACGCAATTCTCATGTCCGTCTATATATACTTATGTCTCATTGGGGAGATGCTTTCCGCGGCTCATCTACATTAACAGTGCCGCGAACGTTCAGATATGTATATACGAGGCACGTTTCGTAACCATACGTCCAGGTACAACAAACGATGTATAAGCTGAGTCCGTACCTACACTTTGTAGTTGTGGTTTTTGCCGCTACTACTCCACTTAGCTGCAGTTCGCAGCCACCCTCATGGACCGCGCAGGGGCTCGGGAAGGCGGGCACGTTTATGAGAGCGCGTTTATGAGTTAACCGCGAGGTTGCTGCTGTGGCGTGTCCGCTGCAGCCGTCCGGGCGTCTGCTATCCCCTTCTCTTCTTGTTTTGCCCCAGTCGCGCTGCCGTTTTCCATTCATCCGAGACGCCCCGGCAGAGCCAGAATGTAAGGTCGGCTGAGAGCGAGGGCCCTCCTGGTTTGCGTCTAATATTTCTGAATGCGAAGGACGGCGTCACCATTGGGACGCAGAAACGAGATGAGTCGAGGAAAAAAAAGAAGCTAGAGAAAGCCGAAAGAAAGATTATTTTACGGCCATCACCCGTTCGCTCGACCAGCTGTCGTCGGTTGCAGCATGCACGCGAGCCGCCCTCTGCCGCCGACAGTCGGCAACGTCCTCCCTTTCGCTCCTTTTCGTTTTCACATTCAAAGTCGTCAAGCGCGTCTCCCCGTTTATTTTATTTTTGGTTAGTTCTTTCCTACCCCCTCTTTTCGACCATCATGTATGTATGCATGGATAAGAGGGGTTATTTATCCCTTTTCTTTTTCGTATTTTCCTGGTGACCTCAACCTCTCACCCACACGGGCTTCGTGCCGAAGCGTATGTGCCAGTCGTGTAATGAAAAACGCATACGTTACCGGGCGCCCTATGTAACTCACGTGGGACGCACTATCGTCGCCCAGACCGAGGAAGCGAGAGGTCGACGAAGAAATGCTCTCGCGTGTCCAGGGAGCGCTGCAGACATCGACTGGTGCGTGGTCCTGTCAGGCTGAAAGTTTCGAAGACTCCTGCTTGTTGCTTTATGTACTGCAAACAAATGTTACGGCAACGTTCGTGTTCGCGTTACTATAGTTCCGTGCCAAGCGAGACAGTGTGTTTGCTAATATTCACGTCGTCGTGCACAAGACTCTGCATATTTGTTTTCGTATATTTAACTTTTTCGTTTCTTTTCTCGACCTTTCCTATAAATGTCTCTGGAACATATGTCCTGCTCGTATAAATTCGTATGACATGGCGGCGGCTAACACTCCCAGGATTAGTTCTTGTATTAAAGCATAAATACCCAGCAAAGTGGATGGGAAAACGGCGCCGCGGTAGCTCAATTGGTAGAGCATCGCACGCGTAATGCGAAGAGGTGGGGTCGTTCCCCACCTGCGGCAAGTTGTTTTTTCATCCGCTTTCATTTCCAGTAATTCATCATTTCTTTAATTCAATTAGTAAGTACAAGTAAGTACAAGTTGTCCTTGATGTCATTGATTGTTGGCTTCTTATTACATGGTATTGTGATTGTTTACTTCCGAGCTATGTCTGAGTAAATGCGTGTAAAAGCTTCATTAAGTAGTTGTATGCTAATTTTCCTCTAAGGATGCTGTGTATTTTGAATAATATGACTGTGAGTAAAATTTGCGGCGACATTTGGAATAAGTGCGAGTGAAATTTGTGGCGACAGTTCTGTTATCTTCTGTAGTTGTATGTTAATCTTAATCATCCGAGAAGGAGTATAGGGCACGAACATTTATTGTGCTAGCATATCTTCTGAACAGATGAAGAGGAAGAGGATCGATAAGAAAGGGCGATGACGGAAGTCCAACCACATGGAACGGTACCTTGTGGCCGAAAGAATCTTGCGAAGAAAAAAAGGTGCAGTGTCATTATAGCTGCAGCCTAAGAAGAATGTGGTCCCGTAGAGATTGTTTTTATTTTGCTGTTATACGATGAAACTGTTATAGGGGGGGGGGAGAAAAGAGCATGCACACAGCAACGAAGCCAGAGTTCTACTGTACACTGGCACAGAGTGTGCGACAAAATCATTTCGGCATATACCCAATGAGTGCACTAAGGCAGAAAACAGTAGCCTGTGTCACACACTCTGCCGTATAAACTCATTCTTTAACTTATCGCACATGTTCTCAACGCATTCATTGTCGTTGCAGAAAGAGGGTTGCTGATAAATATACAAAGACGACAAGGTAAGGGCAATCATTGTATTCACCACGTCATCATCAGCATATTTTATGTCCGTTGCGGGACGAAGCTCTTTTTATTGTAATCTTCAATGACCCCTGTATTGCGCCAGCTGACTTAGTCGTACGCTTCCAAATTTTCAAGTCTCATCACACTACCTTACAAGCTGCCACAGCTGACCTGCATCTTCCTTACTTTGGTACCCACTCTGTAGCTCTAAGAGATCACCACTTACGCTGCACGCATTACATGACCTATACTATTAGAAGTAAACGATTTCAGGGTCGAAAGAATTGCTCAAGTTTGCTGATTTTCGAGGATCTCGTTAAGATGCCTTTCACTAGTGGGCAGCACCTGCCATATCATATGTGCTTCCGTTTTTATTTGTCTGGAATATTCATTCTCATGGTCGGGTTGCAATATTATAAATCAATCCTCAACCTGGTGTTAGGTTTTGCCGGTTCTAATCGTAAATCATTTGTCGCAGGTCAACTCCGGCATTTTCAAACATGACATTGTCATTCGCAAACCGCAAGTAACTGCAATATTCCCCGCCGATCATTGCACCTTATCCTTCTCAATCTACCCTGCTATGCTGTATGTATGCGGTAAATAAGTTTGAAAAGATTATGTCTCGTTGTGTGACTCCATACTACGGAATTTTCCAGCTCTTCTTGTGAATAATTAAACTATCTGTGCAATATTTGTAGATAAGTTCTAAGATAGCCACTCATGGCTCATCTACTCTACGACTTGACTCGCAGTGTTTCCATGGCAGTTGGCACCTCTGCTGAACCGAACTCCATTTATAATCCTATATATCGTTAACGCCTCCCTTCTAATGGATTAATATTAGGTTGGAAATGTTACAAACCTTTGCCATCTTTAAGTGATGAGGCAGTATGTATAAAGGATAACAAGCTTTCAACTACATATGATATATTTTTATAAGAACTCTGGTTAATTAATTATCTGCTGCGCTTGTACTGGTCGTGTCTTGCACTGTCATGACTACTTCATCCTATTTAGGGACGGGAATTTACTTCTTATCTGTAACTGCACCTAAACGCGACGAGGCTGTTCTGGATGTCTAGAACTCAGTACATGACTCCTCTGCTGCCCTCGTATCTATGAAATCGCGAATAACGTTGCCCTATTTATCTTTTGCTGCACATCTGTCCTTCATTCTGATCTCATGCATTCACTATACCATACTGCTTCGTCAAAAATCTTTTCACTTGCATTTTCGAGTGCGGCTTCTTTCCCTCACTTGTTGATAAATTTTTTACAGTTCACCCACTTCGACTGGGACTCTGGAAAGGGACTCGAGTTCTGTCGTTTCTTTATTACGTACATCATTATTAATGTTTTTAGGGATGGTCGAATATTCGAATTTTGTAATACGAATCGAATACTACATGTACGCTAACGATTCGTATGCTCATTAAAAAAAAACAATATTTTGGCATATTCAAAGGTAAGCACATATTTCGCAACAACCGAAGGTTAAAATATAGCCACCGTTCTCCATCTGCTACACAAAGTATCAGAAATTATAAGAAGTGACAAAACGACAAAAAGCTTCCGAGGCACCGCCCCTCCCCCACCCCCCCCCCCCCCAAAAAAGAAAAGAAGGAATGGCAATGCAAGCTATGTTTGCGGTTTCGAAGCGGAAGGCTATGCGGCAACCTGAGATTTCGATTGATAGACCACTATGTAGTGTTTTGGCAGTCAAATCATCTAGTAGTTCTTTTTTTATTTTCCTGGTTATGCTTGATTGTGGCGCCAAATGCATTTCGGGAAAAGGGGACAGAGAAAAGAAGACAGTCGCGCTTGCTTCACTGTCTCATTTCTTCTGTCCCCTTCTGACGAAATTTATTTCGCGCCACATTCAAGTATACCTAGGAAATCTAAGCACCAACTTGCCCAAGAAGAAGTCATTTTGGAATATCTTCTTTTTTCTTTCACGCTACAACCCGCGAGGTTGTACACATTTAAATGTGGATACGGCACGCAAGTCCTTCAGTAACTTGTCTTGTTTATATCTTTCTTTCTTGCTTGCTTGCTTTATCTCTTTTTTTTTCTTTATCACAACTTCTGACCTTCTTACGGTAACCATTTTCTTGTCTTTTCGGTAAGCTGGCCATACAGCAGTCCTTCATTGTTAGAAACCTTGTTTGTAACCAGGCTCTTAGTTGTTGAGAAGTTATACGTGCACTTTTTTTATAATTAGTTATGATGTGTTTAAATTTTGTCACTTGTCATTGACTGTTGTATTGAATTCTTGCACTAATAGGTACGGGCGCGGTAGCTTTGTACCGAAAGAAATATTTCTGCTTATATATGCGCCTGCGTTTGGCTACTCCATATGAAATTTGTATTCGGAAAAGTTTATATTAGCATATCTTTTTGGATGAAGGCAACTGGCCATCCAAAAAGATCGTGTACTTTCTACATTCTTGATAAGGATAAGGAATATCCTTCATAATGATATTCCACATCCGCCGCTAAGATTTGTGAGTGGTGGCGCTGGCTAACACTCGCAAGGTTAGTTGTAGTACAGTAAAACATAAATACCCAAGAAAGTGGATGGAGATCGAAATAGAGCCGTGGTTGCTCAATTGGTTAGAGCATCGCACGCGTAATGCGAAGACGTGGGATCGTTCCCCACCTGCGGCAAGTTGTTTTTTCAGCCACTTTAATTTCCATTAATTTATCATGTCTTTAATTCAATTAATGAGTACAAGTTATTTACCCTATCTTGTCCTTCGCGTCTTTGTTTGTTGGCTTCTCATATTATGATCATATATATATATATATATATATATATATATATATATATATATATATATATATATATATATATATATATATATACATACAGGAGACACACCGACGCATAAACAAGATGGTTGTTGAGACCGATTCCACTTCTACACGTCAAATCGGCTTCTGACTGACCCCACTCCTGGTCGCGCCGTAACATGTCCCCCGGCTGTAAAGGCGCCGTCTCGGCGCTAATTATAATGGGGGTGAACTCGCTGCAAAGTAGGACTTCACCCGGGACGCGTGAACAACGACCGTCGCGACACGCAAGTTCCGTGGAGCGATCTCGTAGTTCACATCACCAGCTGACGCAATATCGTGTGGGGCCCTGAGTAGCGCGGCAGCAGCTTTTCAGGCAAGCCGACGCGGCGAAATGGTGCACCAGGAGGAAATAGAGTGACCACGTGTCGGCTGTCTTACCGGATCTTCTGCGCAGCCTGAGACTCAGTGAGCCGGGAGCCGGCAATCTGGCGTGCCTTGTGAGCCCGGACGAAGACGTCTTGAGCATATTCAGTGGCAATGTCCGTCGAGGAACGAAGCAATGCGTCAAAGGGCAGAGAAGGGTGCCGAAAAGAAGGTGAAAGGGTGAAAAGCCAGTGGTCTCGTGACGGGACGAATTAAAGGCGAAGGCCACGAAGGGTAAAGTGCTGTCCCAATCACTTGTCGTCAGAAACGTACATAGACAGCATTTCTGTCAACGTGCGATTGAGCCGCTCCATCAATCCGTTTGTCAGCGGGTATTATAGGCAGTTGAAGGCTTGTGCTTGGCAGAACAGGAGCGAAGTAGGTCTTCAACTATTCTGGACGAGAAGGTGCGGCCGCGATCACGGAGGAGCCGCCGGGGTGCGCCGTGGTGGAGTATGACGTCATGTAAAAGAAAATCTGCCACTTCAGTTGCACAGCTTGTGCGCAAAGCTCGCGTGATCGCGGTATCGGGTCGCGTAATCAGTCGCGACAACGACCCACTTATTGCCAGATCTCGACGTCGGAAAAAGGCCGAGAAGATCGAGACCGACACGAAAGAATAGTTCTTAGGGTACATCGATGGAGTGAAGGCGTCCAACTGGGAGCACAGCAAATATTTTGCGGTGCTGACAGAGCGCACAGGCTGCAACGTAGCGGTGCACAGAGGGGTACAGGCATGGCCAGTATAGAAGCGGCGCCGTACGCGTTCGTAAGTACGCGAAACGCCGAGGTGGCTTGCAGTAGGGGCATCATGCAACTACTCAAGAACTGATGTCCGGAGATAGCATGGTAAAACTAGTAGCAATTCTGGTCATTCAGGGCGTAAGCTGCGACGGTATAGGTCGTCGTCGCGGAGCACGAATATGCACAGCTTGGGCTCCGAATGCCTAGAATTGAGATGATCGATGAGAACACGTAAGCAGTCATAACGCCGTTGTTCAGTGCGGATGTCGTGCAGATCAGAAATGACCGTCGGTGTCATGCGCATCATATTCAGGGTGGTCGACATGATGACGGGAGAGGCAGCCGGCGTTCTTGTGCAAACGGCCTGACTTCTATAATACAGCAAATGAATATTCTTGGAGCCATAGCGCCCATCTACCCAATCGTCCAGTGGGGTCAGCCAGCACAAGGCGTGGTGATCGGTAACCACGGAAAATGTGTGGCCTTGCATGTAGGGGCGGAATTTGGCAACTACTCAAACTAACGCCTGGCACTCGCGTTCGGTAGTTGAAAAATTCCTCTCGGTGGGTGAGAGGAGTCGGCTGGCGTATTCCCCAATTCCATGGCCACTGGCGTCCATGTGAAGTTCATTGGCGGCAGATGGATCATATTGAGCCAGCAATGGGGAGCCGTCTGCAAGTGCCCGAGGGCGGAGATCCCTTTTATTTGAGCAAGGCCCCATGAGAAAGCCACATCCTTCTTAAGTAAGTCGGTGAGTGGGCGAGCGGCTTCGGCGGAAATCTTGCTAAAATGACGGAAATGCGAGCATAGCCCAACAAAGCTTCTTACGTCTACGGCGAAGACGGAACAGGTAAGTTCTAGACAGCGAGAATTGTATCAGGGTCAGGTTGAACGCCGGGAGCACTGTTACGACTTTGCACCGCTGCACCACTATTACGACTTTGTGGTCCCGTAGCGCTCGTCACCCGTTTCGTGACAGAGCGTTGGTAGCGAAGACTCCGAGCCAGGCGTCGATGAGAATAACGAAAGGGATTTTATACATTATATACAGGTCATTGTACAGGACAAGATCGGATCGGCACTGGGGCCGAGAGCTCACACAAACGCGACTGTTCCCGCACGGCGACGTCCGGCGAAAACGCGTGACACATCTCACCCCAGTCGGGAGCGACACAGTCTCCCGGTGGGTCGGCGGATCCTGTTTTTCAGGCGGCGTGTCGCGTCTTTTATAATCCCCGAGGAACCATTGTCACTCAAACGGCCCAACACAAAGTCAGCACTGGACGGTCGTCCGAGGGGTCCAACCAGCGACCGCGCTGGCCACCCGGTTCAAAGTTCGCGCGCGCGGTGACCTCCAGGCAAAGGGAGGTGCGGCGCCGGGCTGTCTGGCACTCGCTGACACGCCTGAACACGTTGCCTGCCGATGCTGCTCCCGCAGGACACCGCTGCTTGACGGCTCAGCATCTTGACTTTTCAAGGGAGAATTTGGGCGCTCGCAGGATAAATTCTGCATCTTGCAGATTCGGAATCCGGGCTTGTGGTAATGGCACAACAGCACTGACAAGATGGTCAAAAACGGTAATTTGACGACGTCCAAAGTGGCACTTGTATGGATTCATCTGCAGGCCGGCGCGTCAAAAAACACCAAGAATAGCCGATAGACGCGTTAGATGACTCGAGAAAGTTGGTGAAAAGACTGACATCGGCTAGATGACACAGACATGTTGACCGTTTATAGCCGCGAAGTAAGGAATCCATCATTCTTTCGAAGGTTGCCGGCGTATTAGAAAGGCCGAACGGCATAACCTTGAATTGGTAGATGCCATAAGATGTTACAAAGGAAGTTTTCTCACGGTCCATGTCATCTACCGAGATTAGCCAATAGCCTGATCGGAGGTCTACCGTTGAAAAGTACTTGGCTCCGTGCAAGCAGTCATCACCAATACGTAGCAAGGGGTAGACATCCTTTCGTGGGATATTGTTGAGGTATCTGTAATCCAGACAAAAGCGCAAACTTCCGTCCTTTTTCTTGGAAAGGACAGCAGGGGACGCTCACGGACTGCAAGATGGCTCGATAATGCCTTTACTCAACATCTTATCGACTTCTCGTGCTATATCACTTGTCCTTCAGCATGTGAAACATGGTACGGGCTGCGGCGTATCGGATTCACGTCTCCGGTGTAAATACGATGGGTGACCCCCGATGTCTGTGCTAAAGGGCGGGCCTCAAGGTCAAAAATGTCGCTGTAGGTTTCAAAGAGACGGTGGAAGTCAGCAGATTGTGCCGGAAGAAGATCAGGTGCAATCATTTTGCTAAGTTTGTCTGTGAGAATTGGTGAATCGGAGGTTCCTATAGAGGGCGACGGAATTTCGGCGTCAATATCCGTTATCTCGCAATCGTCCACAGGCGAGATGTCGCCGAAAGACATGCCTCTGGGAAGAACTTGAGTCAAGGGGTCAATATTAAGGAGAGGTAGCGAAGCCTGATTGCCTGTAACAGCGAGCACTGTATAGGAAACGGCCAAATTTCTTTCAAGCAATATATCAGCGGTATGACATAGTACATAGACGCCGTCAGGAACAAATGGAAACGACAGTAGAATGACGTACGTATAGTGGCTTGACGCGACAGGCGAATGTCTTAGAGCATAACCGTAGTAGTGTAACTGGTGGATTATAGCAACCATGGAGCAGTCCAAACTGAATGACACTAGACGCGCAATCAAAGAAGGCTGAATGGGTCGATCAAAATTATAAGCCGAGTATAACATCGTAAGGGCATTGTTACAAAACGGCAAACACAGTGGGAGACGAGCCTGCGGCGATAGAGACGATGGTCAACGAGCTGGTCGCAAGCGGGACTGGCGACGTGGGAATGACGACGAGGGACTATTCCAAGAAGCACGAGCGTCATTGTTTGGCTGTTGCGGGGCCAACGGAGGCTGGTAACGACGCTCGCTCTATTCGGGGCGATAATAACTGGTGAATGGTGGTCGAAAAGGGGAAGAGACAGTACGGTTTATACAATGGCGAGCAACGGGACCGATACGCCGACAGGCAAAACAGATTGGCCGATCTTCTGCAGTTCGCCACTCGGTTGGACTTCGGTAGCGTGCAGGATAGTACGGACCAGTCGATGGACCTGGAGCATGAAACAGCTGTGGGGCGGCAACGACACATGCAGAATGAACTCCAAGATTAGCGAGTTCTTCGCGGGCTATTGCCTTCACAAATGGTGATGTAGGCAAGTTGTTCGGCTCACTGTCGGGATAGAAAAGACTGCAGGAGCCATGGCTTCAAGTTCTCGTTGCACTATCTGCGTCAGGTCATCTGTTGTTGATGGTCGCTGCACTTCTAGCCTGTCGTCACATGAGGATGTCGCAGCTGTGTCCGGCAGACGTACGAACGGCGTTGCAATGCGGCGGCCCCTGGCCTGCTGAAAGCGTTGACACTCTTTTATGACGTCCTGTACTGTTTCACAGTTTTTGCACATGAGCAGGTTGAAAGCGTCGTCAGCGATCCCCTTCAGTACATGCTCAACCTTGTCTGACTGAGCCATATCGCTGTCGGCCTCATGGCGCAGAGGCATGGCACGTCCTGGGTGTAAGACACGTATGGTTTTGTGGACGCCTGGTCGTTGTGGTTGCTAGTTCTTTTTTGGCGGTGCTCTTCCGCCCTGCGGGACGGCCGAACAAGTCCCTCAGCTTCTGTTTGCGCGTGTCCCAACCGTTAAGCTTTTCCTCGTGGTTGTCATTCCACACCTTCGCCGTGCCTTGTAGGTGGAAGACGAAGTTAGCCAACATAATCATGGTATCCCATTAGTTGTGGCCACTTACACACTCATACGTGGCGATCCAGTCTTCAACGCCGAGGTGGTCGCTGGCGCAGAACTTTCCTGGATCCCGCGGCTGAGCCAGCACAACCATCGGGATTGTAGGCGTTGATGTGGGCCGCGCCATGTCAGGTCCTAATTAGCCCGTCATGTTGTCCAGTCCGAGGTGACGACTACTGCGGCGCTCCTGTTTCTCGTGGGTACCCCGCACCTCTCATGAATTTATTACGTTGCGGAAGTCACATATCAAAATGTATTTGCAATGTCAACGAGAGAGACAACGAGGCACGAACAAAATGGCTGTCGAGACCGATTCCACATATACACGTCAAGTCGTCTTCTGACTGGCGCCACTCCTGGTGGCGCCATAACAATATAATCACCCTCTGGTGATTCTGAAGACTTTCTCGCGTCAGTGACAGGTTAAGCTCTTGGTTGTGAATTTCACCATGATTGGTGGCTAGCCTGCCTGTTACCGCGGTCTTGCTCTGGCTTCGATTGGGTATGACTTGTAAATGTTAGTAACTTAATGTATCATTCTTAGCGCGTAATTGTTATCAGCGAAATTGAACTTTAACCATTTTGAAGGTTTTCGTTGCTTCTGTCTTGCTCACAGCTCTATTTATTTATTTTTGGCTGCGACTCAGCATCGGCAGGCTCGTCAGCATCGTAACTTGCCGTTTTGTCGTAGGTAATAAACAACAGCGTGACAGACCGAAAAAGAACACCTTTAAGAGGAATGTGCTACTTTGGCAAGCTGCCCATGCGAGGAGCAATGAATTGTGAGAAATGAGATCATTAATTTCCCTGCCGAGGGGAACTGTCGATAACAAACGATTTGCAAACATGAGCTCCCTTCGATAAACATGAAAAGCGCGCGCATCGCGAAAGGAGGGACGCCGTTCGCGCCACCGAGACTTCGCTCTCTCCCCTCGTGCATGGACGGGGCGGTGCGCTTCTAATTATGCTGCTCCTCGTTGCTTTAAACTTCTCCACTTTTCCGCCCCCTTTCTTTTTTTTTGTCTCTCCGGTAGGAACTTTCGTGCTGCTCTTACGTCAGCGAAGAGGAGGCCGAATGAACGCCACGAAGCGCATTCATGTGGTGCGGGCGCACAAGCATGGCAGACCCGCCGTCAGTCGAGGCCAGACAAATGGTTCAATTAACCGGGAAGGACTCGAAGGACCGTGCGCATCTAACGAGTCACTGATTAACGGTTCTCATTAGCAGCAAAGGAGTAACGAATGTTCCGCTTCAGGTATGGCAGGGGCTCCCTGCATGCTCTCTGTTTCCAATCGGATGGACTTGCGCACGATGGATGCTCACTGACGCTGCGCGCGGTGCGATGCGGTACACAGGAGAGGTCGTGCGATCATCATTTGCTATATACGGTGCGCACTGCATCACTGCGGACACGCATAACTCTCGCGCGCGTCTCTTTTTCGTTTCTTTTTCTTCTTTGTGTAAGACAACTTTTAATTTTTCTCGCCTATACCTCGTTTAACATTATTATATGTTAGTACAGTCGACGTATAAAACCACCGCCTTCAGTTCCGGTGTAAGCATTAAGGCCAGCACAGCCTTCGCGTTTCTGTTGTGATGTCATCTTAGGTTCTATCTTGGCAGTTCTTTTCCTTCTTTTGTAACTGTTATCATGCATTCTCTTTCAGTTCTACTTCTGTATATCTGAAATCACCATTGTGACTGCTCGTTTACCTGACAACTGTTCATGCGTAACTATATCTTCCGCTCTTTACGTGCGGCGCGCGAAATACGAAAAGCTCCACGTGATTGAGCGCTCGCGCGCCGCGACATTTTCAGCGATCCGAAAAAAAAGTTTTGAAGCAACTAGCTGCGCTCATTGCTGGACGCGGCAGCTGCCTGGCGATTGCGTCGATCGTCATGCGGGACACGCAGCTCGCAATTGGCAGAAGCCTGCAACAACACCGACAACTTGCCGCCTCCATCCACAAAGCTGAGTGCTACATGATGGAGGCCATTACATGCCACAGGTATAAAACAGCGCCCAAGCATTCGTTGACTGGAAGTGCGCCGTCGGCGAGGCGAGCACAGCACACGAAAAGTAAATTGCAGCAAAATCCGCTCGTTCTCTCGCGGACAGAGTTCCTCTCCACCGGGAGTATCAATCTCGGCCCCAGCCCTGGATTTCGATTGGCTGCGCTAACGCTGCAGTGGCCGCGTGCGCTGTCCGTTTTCACGGGGAACCGTGTCGGGGTGCGTGCAGTGTCCCAAGAGGATTTCGGTCCCGGCTTTACTGTTGGTGTACCACTGTAAGTTGAAGGCATGCGATGCGTCGAGAATAGATTGCATTTATTGATAACGCTGCGTTTCTAAGCCAGTATATTGTGAGCTTACCCATTGGAACATGTGGCGGTTGTCGTTATGACTGCTATACATAGCTTACAATTTGGATAACAAGCTGGTCAAAAGGAATATCCACTAAACCAACTATGAGGAAGTTCTATGAAGCATTGCTCTCCACGTTCTCGCGCCCATCGCAGCAGAACAACTTTCAGACCGCATGCAATTTGCAACGAAGCTTCTACCAATTATACCTACAGAAGCGTTAGAGCGTAAACGCTCACGCGTAAAGTGTAAACGAGAGCCAGGTAATCACAGACGCGTAACAGCAAACACGCACCTCAGCAACGGTGTATAAAAATTGTACAGAAACCACCGACGATGATATACAACGTAAGCGAATAGCCGAACGCCTCCAGGGAGCTGTTGGCTTTATTAACGCAATGATGTACTTGAAAGCGTACATTTGTTGCAGTGAGGACATTTAGGTAGCGTTCGTTGTTTCACTGCGTGATTCTATAGAGAGCGGAGCCGTCGTTACCCAGAACATCTGTAGCGGTGCTTGAGCCCTCTCCTACAGTCACCATAGCGGGAGAGGGCGGCGGGGGAGGAAGACAGCAGTCTTTCCCAAACCCTCCTCCACCCCCCAAAGCCTCGATCGACAGCACGCACTTGCTATTCGTTTACACGCACTACTCAGATGTTACAAAGGCGTGTCTCCAACGGACCCGAGTTCTGCCTCCCCTGTTGTGGCCCGTTGCCTATATTTTCACAACCTCCGCAAGAGCCCTGTTTAATGAAATAGGACAAAATATTAAGGCAATTACCAGTTTTAATGCGATAGCGTTAAGGGCCCCGTGTCGCAAGAAATCTGGTCGTGGCGTCGGAAGTCGTTTCACGACACAGAATTCCGAACCACAACCACGCAGGCCCTTAGCGTGGTGCAGAGGCGTTACTGAACTAATCGAATTCCTCAAAGTAAAGTGCGTCAGAAAAATCGTCAAGCACGACCTAAACGCAACCTACAGCCTTAATAGCGTCGGGCTGTAATTTGAATGTACCAGAAAACATACTTCTGTTACGCGGAAATCCAAACACAAACCCCTTTTCCAGTGTTTCTACCATTCATAAAGCAGCGTGGCCCGTTCGGTTCCTTGCAGCAATACCATCCGGATTTCACTAGCCCCCGCACATCCGCAAGAGAGCTGCAGTTGCTGGGAGGCGTCACAAGCAGTCAGGGATCTTTGAATGCTCATGTGTTCCACTCGTGAAGGCGAAGCTTAGGCGTCCCCCACATTTTTAGGCTGCTTCATACACTTTTTACAATGCGATCCTATGCAGATCCAGCCGTCTTCCCCGACCTGTTCAATAACAAAAGAACACCTTTATGTCTCACGTGGTGGGCGGTATCAAACCCACTTCAGCCGGGTTGTTCCCCAAGAACAGCGGCGTGACACTTTGGCGAGCTGCCAAATGAATGCACTGGCTACGTGCCGCTCTTCAATGAACCTCGTTCACGCCAACTTGGTTGAGTACCACTGACTATATGGCCAGTGAGGAAACGATGCTAAGCGTTCGAACGCACCGACGCACCACGCCTCTCGAAGGCAACGCGTGGGCTTCTCGACAGCGCCGCTAGAGGGAGCAGCGTGTACAGATGGAATCTTATGGGAAGGCCGGAAATGCTATGAAGTTGTGCAAATTCACCGTGGACTGAAGAAAGGGTGTCCTCTGTTTCCATTGTTTTTTCGCGTATATGTTAAGGGCATAGAAAGACGAAAGCAGTTAATGAAGTTTTGATCATCTTACACCCGCAATGGGCAAAACACGCAACAGAAGGGGTGTGAGTTTATGTATGCAGATGACATAGTGCTATCAGCGGACAATTCAAGCGATTTACAGAGACGTGCAAATATAAGTAGCAATGCAGCGACGAATCTAGGTCTTAAGATTATCTCAGAGAAATGGGGAATTATGACCTTAAATGAAGGGTCGAGTAGGTACGTGGTATCAATTCAACAGGAAATGATACCCTTTGTCAAGCAATATAAATAGCTTATAATAAGTGCTGTGAATAAACTAGCTATAAATAAAATAATTATAATTAAAGGAACTAACTAATATAGCTATAAATTATTGAAGGAAATAGATACTCAAGCATCCACTAAGATAACCTAAACATGAAAGGGGAGCGGAATGAAGCAATAATGAAACATAGAGCCCCTTGGGGTTACAATAAATTCGAGGTGGTGCGAGGAATTTGCAAAAGTGTAATGGTGACGGAGCTAACGTTCGCAAATGCAATCCTTTCCTATCAATCAGAAATCATGTCAGGGTTGCAGTTTCACTAGAGGCAAGTGGACCGACTGGCCTTGGGTGTCTAGGGCAAAACCAGAAATGAGGCAGTGGAAGATAAAATTAAGGGGCTTTAGATAACATGGGCTTTTAAGACAGACAAGCGCAGAGCAAGAATACTTTTGAAGAAATACTAAGGAACCTGTATTAAAAGAAGTGGCTGGAAAGCGCACAAATATAAGTGGATCAAGAATGTGGACACGGAATTTTATTTATTTATTTATTTATTTATTTATTTATTTATTTATTTATTTATTTATTTATTTATTTATTTATTTATTTATTTATTTGTACATCCTGCAGGCTCAATAAGGATATTGCAGGAGTGAGATGAACAACAAACGTACAAACGTTTATAAACCATGCTTGCATGAATTGTTTCAGTGGTATTGAACGGATGTTGCCCGATAATTTCATATTTCCATTGTTGATGGAAAAAAGCTGTATTTAAAGGAATCAGTGCGGGAAAAAAAGATTGAGATATTTAGAGCGTGGTGGCTCCTCGTAGATGTGAGTTTGGAAAAGGTCAAATAGTTATCTAGAGAGGAGAGACGAGGAGAATTGATTAACATGTGAAGGAATTTTGGGCATTCAAGTTTGCGACGCTCTGCAAGAGTAGTGAGACCAAGTAGGGGAAGAGAGTTAGGCGCCGAAAGTCTTTGTTATATCTCCTACAAACAAAACGCACTGCCTTTTTTTCCACTGATTCTAGTTTCTTGACGTCACAGTGCCTGTATGGATTCCATACAACGCAGCCATATTCGAGGATGGGGCGAATGAGTGTATTATATGTTAGAAGTTCAGTTTCTTGAGGAGCAAGACGCAGTGTACGATGCAAGTAACCTAGTCTTTTAAGGACCTCATTACAGGTGACATCAATGTTTTTCGACCATGACAAATTGTGTGTTAGTAGGATACATAAATATTTGAATTCGAACACTCTACTTAAAGTAATAATATTCAATGCATAGGAAAAGAAGGAAGGGCATGAGCGTCGTGTAAAGGACATGGAGACAAATTTGGAAAAGTTTATATTCATTTGCCATGCTTTGGACCAGTTACAGAAGCCAGAGAAAGAATTGTTAAGGACAACATGATCAGTTGGAGACTTAGTTGTATGATATAAAATGCAATCGTCTGCAAAAAGTCGTATTTTAACTGAGGTGTGTAAGGGGAGATCATTACTATAAAGCAGGAATAAAATAAGACCCATTATTGAGCCTTGGGGAACACCTGATGAAACAGGCATCAATGGGGAGTTAGTAGAGTTGAAACGTACATATTGTGAGTGCTGTGAAAGGAAGTCCGATATCCAGACAACTCAGGATGGATTTTTTTAGTATAGCGAACAGCTTGTGCATAAGTTGAGGGTGTGAGACAGTGTCGAAGGTCTTTGCAATGTCTATAATAATAGCATCAATCTGGTCACCTATGTCTAAAGAGCTTCTGATGTCGTGAATGAATTCTGTAAGTTGTGTTATAGTGCGGAGGCCACGTCTAAAACCATGCTGGAAAGTGCATAAAATTTTGTTAGTTTCAAGAAATTCCATAATATGTTTAAAGATTATGTGTTCGAGCAATTTACATGACTTTGTTGTTAAGAAGATGGGCCTATAGTTAGATAATAATTGAACGTTGCCATAAATAAGGGGAGAATTGAAGCAATTTCCACGAGTTAGAAAGGGTGGCGGTTGTGATATTTTTTCTAAATATAATTGTTAGATATTCGCTGCACCAAAGAGAGTATCGAACGAGAAAAACAGTCGAGATACCGTCAGGACCACATGATTTCTTGGTGTCTAGTTTAGGATTTTAAGTACACCCTCAGGAGACAGTGATACATCGTCGATTGGAGAGTATGGTTCAGAATCAAAAACAGGAATTAGCGAATTATCAGTCCTAAAGGCAGAGTGGAAGTAGGTGTTGAAAGAAGAAGCTATTGTCTGCGTATCAGAAATTGTAACACTGTTAATTATCAACGTGTCCGAGGGTGACCCAGATGGTAGGATAGCTTTCCAAAACTTACGGGGATTTGTCTTCATTAATTTCGGCAATCCTACCTTGTAATAAATTCTTTTGCAGCAACCATTTTAGAACAAAGTTCCTTTTTAGCGCTACAGAAATGCATGAATTTTGTTGAGTCGCCAGAGCGTTTTGATCGACGTAACCTAGCCTCACGACGTGCTGAATGCAAAATGTCCTTAGTCATCCAAGGAATTTCAGTGTTTTTTTTTAAGGAAGAAAATGGTTGATAGACTTATTGACAAGATTTTCGAAGTAACTTGTCAAGGTATTAGTATCGCTAGTGGTGCTTATTAGTTCAAACTCATCAAAAGAATCGCATAGGGTGTCTGTTATTGCCAAATCATCAGCGCGGTTAAAGTCAGGAAATGAGCAGTAGATATAGCGGGATTAGGGACGATGCCTGAAACTGAAATTAACACAGCATTGTGGTCAGATAGTCCATCAATAACACCACATTCATAATCGGCATTAAAAAGAGATATAGTAAGAAAAACGAGATCAAGGACTGAAGTTTGCCGAGTGAAATCTCAACGATATGGTGCAGTTCACACGACAATGAAATGTGGACCAATTCCCGTCCCATAGCTACTTCGTGTCCACTCGCTTTCATAGAAGACCAATCAACACCAGGAGCATTAAAATCGCCCATGCAGATAACATTCGATGAAGAAGTATTATTACTCTGCAAAATTCACTTAGATTGTGTAAATACTCAATATTTGAACCAGGCGGCCGGTAAACGACCCCTATAATCAAATGTATATTTTCAAGTTGGACTTCACACCACAAAGACTTCGTGTCAGGTGGAGCAGGGAGTAGAGAAAAGTGGAGGTGAGACTGAAGAAATAGAGCAACACCGCCTCCCCTCCCGAATTTTCTGCCTCTCCGTACCGCTTTGAAGCCAGGGAGGGTTACCTCAGAATCATGCACACCATCATGTAACAAGGTCTCAGTAACACTGATAATATGTGGCGAGTAAGACGAGACCAAGGAAATAAATTGAGAGAAGTTGCTGACAAGGCTTCTGGCATTAACGTATAGAATGGAAATTTTATTGCCAGTACCGTGAAGTCAATGTGAATTGGGCCTAGGAAGTGTTTCGGCCGGTTTAGTTGAGCCAGCAGATGATCTGACGAGAGTATTGAATGTGCTATCCCAATCGCATCGTACTCTGTCAAGATACATGATCAAATCGAAGTTGAACAGATGAGCCACTATCCCTATGAGAGCAGGGCACTTCCCAGAGCTTCTTGCAAATATTGCGAACCCGAGGTGAGAAGTCTTCTGAAACGCAAAAGCTAGTGTTTTTTTTTAAGTATATAGCAAGTTTTTAGCACCAGCACCTTATCCTGAAAATCAAGGAGCTCCATAATAACGGGACGTGACCGGCCTCTAAAATTATTGCCGAGTTTATGACACCTTTCTATACGCAGACATGCGTTCTTAGGAGTGTCCTGGAATCGCTTAGCAATGTTGGAAGAAAGTTCCTCATAATTCTCCTTGGGGCACTCGCCGAGACCATGTATAATAATGTTTCTGTGCAAGATGTTTCCTAAATTGTCGTTTCTGCAAGAAAGAGTTGAGATATCGTTTATTGATTGCTCGATTTGAATGTGTAGGTTTTCATTAAAAGCCTGCGCACCACTAGAAATTGAGGGCGACTCCAGAGAAGATACACAAGCTTCCAAAGTCTCAAACCTCGTTTTGACAGATGACTGAAACTTTTTAATATCATCAATATCCAGAGCCAGTTTCTTTTGGCCGTTTAGAAGTTCAGAGAGCAGTTCGGCTACCTCGGGTTGCTTACCAACATCTGTCAACCGGGTTTTCGAGGGAGGATCGCGCTGAGAACGAGAGTTGGAAGGAGGGTCAACTTCCACATCGCCGCTCGACAAAAGCCTGGGGGTAGCATTTAACAGAGCAGAATACAAAGAAATATAGACAAAACCATGGTAACAATCATGTGGGCGAGGGAACAGCAGCATACATCGATCCTCAGAACGGATGCATCGAGAATCGGCAAGGTAACATACCTGCGTGATGAACAAACAGCGGATCAACATGGTGCCCATGCCGCTGTCGGCTCGCCCACTGGTGCAATAGGTCCAGAAATTTGGCGAGCAAGTACAGGGTAATGGAAAGTTTAAACAGACAACCACCACTCACTAGAAATAGATAATGAGAGAAAAAAGCCGGCAGATGGCACGCCCTGTGGGAATCGATGTTATGCGAATCAGTGTGCGAGGAGCCTACCAAGTTAACGAAACGACCATATGAGCATCAAGACGTAGGCGACTGTTTCATGACCTACATGACACGCATGTCATGACCTATCATTTATGTTCGTCATACACTCTTGTCATACTATGCCAGTTTTCGCGCATACCAAATTAACGAAACGACCATGAGAACACCAAGACGTAGGCAGCTGGATAGATACTGTCCAAGTGGCCAATGTTCGCCAAAAAATGCTCCCCATTTAAAAGCGTGAGCGAAGAGAGAGGCAGCATTACTTAAATATTAAAATTTCGACCTACTGCTTGTCTTCGCTGATGGCCGATTTCATGCTTCAAGCTTTCCGCATCCTGATCGAGATCACTCAATAAAGACACACCGCCAAGAATCAGATATGCCTCCAGTTTTGTTCTTCCTGTTCGGCTGCAAGTGCAAAACTCTATAGATGAGGCGTAAACGTATCATAGATCAGCTGTAAAGTTCGAAAAGCCAAACGAGCTGCACGTATATTTCTCAATGAAAGTCAACGGTGTTAGCAGCTGTGCGTATTTGCGCAACGCGCTTTATCAGTGGCTACGACAGGTGAACACGTGAATGGAATTAAAATGTTACAAAATCATTGTCGTCCTTCACGCTAACAGAACTGATGTGAGAACAAGAAAAGGTGACTCGTCATTCAAGATAAGAATGATACTGTGACAGCACGCATAGCTAATTCATGTTTCGATCTCGATTTAAAAAAAAAGAGTGTTTCGCATGACTGCCTATGCTCAGCTTTTGTGATCGGTCACCTATGCGACATTGCAGGACGTCGAAATAAGCGGCGTCGACGATGCGTTGTGATGATGGCGCACAGAGAGCAAGCGTGCCCAGCCCCGTGAAAGGAGAATGCTGCGCCGGAAACGTCATCCGCAGAACCGGAAGCGCCGAGCAAACTACATGTCTCATGAGCCTTCGCGAGTTTACGCCTCACCCATTATTGGTCTACATTGTTTGCTAACACAAGCACAAACAACACTAATACACGCGAGAAACTGTGAAGAGTATGACAGCCCTCGACCAACGCTGAACTAAACGCTACGCTGCGGAGTATGCAGGCGAACACAGAATAAAATGCGTCCCCAAGAGTTTTTCGCACTTTACTGGGCCATATGCTGGTCATTTTAACGCCACAGCGTTAAGGGCCCCCGTCGGCGTCTCCCGCCCAGCGCCGATCGTCGTTTCGGCGAAAATCATATCCAACCACGCAAACCATCCACGTACCGCAAGGAAGTTACTGAAATAGTTGAATTTGTCAAGGTAAAATACGTCAGAAAAATCGCAAAGTACGACTTACACACAACCTACATACATGAGAGCGTCGAATTGTAATTTGAATATACTATAAAACATAATTCTGTTAAGCGGAAACTCAAAACAAAAACCTCTTTCCCAGCGTGTCTATCATTCCTAGAGCGGTCATAACCTCCGAGATTTGCACGCGCAAATCTCAAAGGCCATATAGCGGCGCGCCCGGTGCCTTTTAATACCTCTAGATGGCGCTCGCCTCCTTAGCATCGCGGCCCACGCTAGAGGCCGCGTTTCTACCAGAAAGCTCGCCTTCGTGCATAGCGTTTGCCGCCAGCGTTTCCCGGTAAACATTGTTACGTAGGCTGCAGTTGCCGGGAAGCATGAGAAGCAGTCAGGGATCTTTGAATGATCTCGCGTTCCGCTCTTAAAGGCGAAGTTAAGCGTCCTCCAAATTTTAAGGGGAAGCTGTTAATAACTAATTCCTCCATGATCGTGTCCTTCTGCAACACAAAACTCACCATACGTGGGCTGATCCCGATAGAAAATTGTGTAATGCCGGGCCGACCCGCGGCGGAGGTGAAGCAGGCGTTAAGGATTCCCCATATGTGGGCCGATCCCGAAAATACTTCAACACCGGGCCGACCCGGGGCTGAGGTGACGCGGGCGTTAAAGGGCGCTTCGGCAGGCCGCACAGCAAACTTCGGTTATACGCTGGAAGTTGTTAGGTCTCCTCTAGGGACTTTTTTGCCGCAAAAATGTTTCAAATCGGCTCTTTAGTAGCCGAGATAGAAATATTTCAGTGCCGCGAACCCATGATTTCAGGAGGCGAACTTCACCACAAACATCGGCGCTCTCTCCACTTGCCCCGTAGCCTCCGCAAGCGAAATTCTTTCCCTGCGTTCTCCCATAGCAGAGCTTGGGAGAACAGGCCCCGCCTTCCTTTTTTTCTGCTCGGTTTTTTTTTTCGATGCGGTGCACTTCCGCCGACGGCGTCGCGCGCGAGCTGTTGTGATTGTCTCGTTTCTCGCAGCGCACGATTTTGCGCGCTGTGCACGAGGACACCTGACTGGCATTATAAGTCAGTGCTACACGAATAGTGAGGCAGACACAAGTGGATAACACAGAATGAACGCGCACTGGAACACGGTAGAAAATCACATAGTTACGGTGTCTGTGTGTGCGACTGCCCGACGTGGGAACAAGCAGACGAAACGGAAGTAAATATATCTTGTTGCGGTGCGAAGTAAAACAAAAACACGCAAACATTCGGTTTGTTTGTTTTATTACTTTCTAAGCTTTAATTAATCTATTCAAGCAACATATTACACAAATGGCAGATTTTGCTTTGAATCATTTTCGAAGTCACGTGTCACCACGAGCGGCGACACAGCGCAGACATGTGTACGTAGTCGCACTAGCACGTGTACGTCACCCTCCGGCTTGGAGCGCTACGGCCGCGAGGAGAAGGGAAAACGGCGTTCGGTTAGAAATTTCCGACCTTTCCGCAGCGCGTAGCGATGTAATACTTTGCAGACACGATCGTTATCGCGCATTGTATGCTCTGGGCTTATCAGCTCAATATGGCCGGACCTGGTGAGGCGCCCTTTAAGCACTCCCAATACGTGGGGCGATCCCAGAGATAGTGCAATGTCGGGCCGACCCATGGCAGAGGTGAAGCAGGCGGTAAGCAATCTCCATACGTGGGCCGATCCCGAAGACAGTGCGATGCCGGGCCGACCCGCGGTGGAGGTGCTGTTCTCCGTTAAAGGGCCCACATACACAGCTTCGGTGGTCATCCTTCTTCACAGAGTGGAAGGGCATTGAGTTTCTTATGCAGAGCGGCTAAAAAGTCAATGACACAGCTAACTCCGTTCCTCAGCGACCGCCGTGACGTGGCGCTCTCCGCGACTAGATTCCTAGATCCGACTAGATTCTCGCCGTCGCCGAGTCGCAGCGATCGGCGCGATGCGGGAGGGGCAATGTGTGACGATAATAATAATATTTGGGGTTTTACGTGCCAAAACCACTTTCTGATTATGAGGCACGCCGTAGTGGAGGACTCCGGAAATTTTGACCACCTGGGGTTCTTTAACGTGCACCTAAATCTAAGCACACGGGTGTTTTCGCATTTCGCCCCCATCGAAATGCGGCCGCCGTGGCCGGGATTCGATCCCGCGACCTCGTGCTCAGCAGCCCAACACCATAGCCACTGAGCAACCACGGCAGGTAATGTGTGACGAGCAAAGTGCCGTCAGAATAGGCGCTTTCCTGTTTTACCGCGCGTTGGTAGCTCTGTGGAGCAATGTTGCTTACCAGTTTTACTTATGTTTTAATAAGGCGTACCCATCAGCGCCTGCGGCTTAGGAGCTTCATAATTTTTTTTCTTCCACTTACACAATTCGCTTAAAAGTAGAAGCTGCATGCTATCCACGTTAAGAGAAGGTCGCCGCTTCAACATAAGGCACGTACCCACTTAATCGCCCCCGTCGTCAACCTCTTCATGGCTACAAATTGTACCAGCTGCTTATACATGCACACTCAATAGTAGCTTGTTTTTCTGCAAAATCAAATACTCATCTAGGAAGAAAGTTGTGGCTTCCATAGCAACAACGAAATTAGAGTGTACTAAACGCAACCACCCCACGGACGCCGCACAAGCAGCACGCTCATACTTGCGGTGTTGTGCAGCGTCTCGCTCACCGCATCTGCAAGCTGTCGTAAAGTCTCAACGCTTTGAAACGTTAAAAAATGGTTTACTGATTATATTATAGAACAATAATAGAAAAATTTGAATATGTGACTAGTTTTCATGTTGTTTTTGTTTAACGATGTAGGCATGGATACTTCGTGAGCTGATGGCAACCTTGCGCATCCCTGCGACGGAAATCGCGCTGCCGCAAACGCATGTGAAAGCTGTGAGCGAAAATCGCTCTGATACGTGCGCGGCAGAACGATTTTTTTCGCCCCGCTCGCGCCATGTGAAACAGCCTATAGCATTAAAGGCCCCATGTCGCAGGAAACCCGGTGTCGGCGTCGGATGTCGGCGTCCGGCGCCGGCATCCCCGTGAGCGAAAGTTCCCGTATACATTTAGGTATATGTATATGCCGCGCCTTGCTCTATGACATGCGGCATATACGGGTTATATAGCCACACCATTTTATCACCAAAGTTGTTCATACCTTGTCTTAGATTCTTGAGGAAGTTAGTCCTCGGAATTTTGAGAATTACAGCCCACAAACAAATGTGATGAAACAAAACACCGACAGCGCATGCCTTTTATGTTAGATCATCTCACACTGAAATATTGAAAGTGCAAAACAATAACAGAAACCTGAAAATAATGCAATTTTCATGACGAGGCTGCGCACACCTGCGGGATCGGCCCACGCAAGAGGTCACGTTTCTACCAGAAAGCTCGCGTTCGTGCATAGCGTTCACCGCCAGCGTTTCAGCAAACATTACGATTGCATAGCATGCAGTTGCGGAGAAGTGGTTCTTGAAGGGGGTAAGGAAAGGTTGTCGCTGTTTTCTGCAGCCCTTGCGGGAGCACGGCTCAGCGTCAACGGGGGTGGGGGGGGGATAGTGGGAGCAAAGGAGATAGGAGAGTAGAGGGTTAAAGGGTCGCCATGGCAGCGGATGAGCAGTCCGGCAGGAGGGGCCCAGTGGGTCCGGTAGGATTGGTGATCTGGTGAAAGGCCAGGGAGCGGTGATCCAGCAGGAGCCAGATGATTGGGGCAGTTCGAGTAGCCTAGAGTGGTTTGGGTAGCCGTGAGGCTATCCGTCTTTGGAGAAAATCCTAGAGTCTCGCCGAGAGCCCCGACGAGTCGAGGTACTCGACGACACTCAGGAGGGCTGGTAGCTCGCTACGACCAGGGAAGAGGATGTCTTCCTGTCGTGTAGAAGGAAGCCCCAGTCGTCGGAACTCCTGCAGGAGACGGTCACGCTGCTGCAGGTAGGCAGGGCAGGCCAGCAGGAGGTGCTCCAGGGTCTCGGGCTCCCCACAGGAGGCACAGGCTGGAGAGGCGACGAGGCCGTGCCGGTGGCGGCGAGCACCCGTCCAACAGCAGCCAATCCTCAGTCGCAGAAGGAGGGAGGTCTCCCTGCGTGCGAGGCCGCGCTGTGGAAGTGGTCGCGGAGGGCGGCCCAAGGACATCCGCTTGTCCGGATGGCAGGCCAGCAGATGGCGCCGAAGCCTGTGGCATGTGAAATCACTGGCTGTCACTGCCAGGCTGGGCGGGACCACGCAGTGGTGGGCACGCTTTTCCAGTGCATCTGCTTCCTCGTTGCCCGGTATCCCTACGTGGGCTGGAAGCCAGTGCAGGGATACTGAGCAGCCCGCCTCCTGGAGCGCCATCAGCCTTGACGAGAGCAGGGCAACCCCGAGGCTGGCCCTTTCTGGCCTCTGCAGGCTGAGGAGTGCCGCCTTGGAGTCGCAGTAGATGGTCACTGGGGTCACTGGCAGCTCCTCTGCGAGCAAGTCCACAGCCAGGTGAAGGCCTGCAACCTCTGCTGCTGTTGACGTCGCATGGTTGGGGAGGCGACACTGCTTGCTCTTCCCCAAAGCGGGCACCACGCAGGCCGCAGTCGACGAGCCTGTGTCCGGCATTACCGAGCCGTCAACGTAGATCTGCAGGTTTCCACCGTGGTCCTCATGCAGGAGGGAAGCAGCCGTCTGTTGAAGGGCACAAGTTGGGGAGCGCCGTTTGGAAACGCCGGGCAGCTCTGTGGTGATGGGTATGGGTGGTCTCTGGGGAGGAGGCAGTTGTGCGTTGTTCGCTGGAGGCCTCCCAATCACCTCTTCGTACAGCCCACAGAGTCTGCCCATCTGTGAATGGGGCCGCGAGCGCAGTCGGGAGAGCAGGGCACTGCCGTCTGGTCCATGGTGGAGGCGGTCAACATGGCGTAGCCCTTGCTGTAGGAGGAGGAGTGACAGGGGCCATGCTCCCGCCTCGGCCAAGGTTGCAGCGACTTGGGAGCTGCGGGGAGCGCCCAGGCAGAGCCTAATCGCGGCCCGATGCTGCAGCTCTAGCTTCTTGAGACGGGCTGGTGGTAGTGCCACGAGTGGGAGGGCGTACCGCAGGCGTGAGGTGGCTGCTGCATCGTACAGCCGTAGTGCCCACCCAGTGGTACAGCCCTGTCCTCGGGAAAGAAGCTGGGAGACTGCCTTGCGGACACGGAGGACCTGGACATGCAGGGTCTTGACAGCAGGCAGCCAGGACAGTCGGTGATCAATGCGCAGCCCCAGGTACGTCACTGCAGTGCTCCAGGGTAACTGGACGTCTTCCAGGTGCAGCCGGGGTGCTGTGCGGCGGGCGGCTGCTCTTGGGTGGAGCAGCATGGCCTCCGTCTTCCTTGCCGAGATGGCAAGGCCAATGCTGCTCAGGTAAGCAGCGGCGGTGTCAAGAGCTCTTTGCAGGGCTGAGCGCGCGCTGCGGTGGTTGTGTGGTGGGCATCGCACCCACAGAGCGATGTCGTCCGCGTAGATGGAGGCACTCACCGGATAGTCGGGGTCGATCGGCAGGGCAGCAGGAAGCCGGGCCAGGGCCAGGTTGCACAGGAAAGGGCTCACCACTGACCCTTGTGGCACGCCCGCTGCCACCGGACGAGGGGAGCTCTTCGATCGGCCCACTCGTACCCTGAGGGTGCGTTCCTCTAGGAACGACGAGATGAACCGCCGCAGATTCCCGTTGATGCCAAGTAGGTCCAGGGCCTGCTGAACGACTGGGTGGGGCAGGCCGTCGAAGGCCCCCTTGATGTCGATAAGCACCAGGAGCACGGCGTCACCGCAGGCCTTGGCCTCTTCCAGCGTGGAGACCACATCCGCGATGGAGTCCGCGGTGCATCGGCGCCGCCGGAACCCCGTCTGCTCATCGGCCAGGAAGCCACGGGCACGGGCCACCCAGTCCAGTCGGACCAAAGCAATGGCCTCCATCAGCAAGGGACCACAGACGTAACCAGTGGGAGGGGGAACTTATGGGGCTTCAGCCCCCCACCCCCCCCCCACCCTGTCGGAATTTTTTCGTGTTGTCATGCACCTCGGACAAAAAGAACTCCGGCTCCGGAAATCATTCTGGGTTTTTTCTAGAATGATTTTCTATGCTCGAAAAGACATTTTGGCGTGAACATTGCGAACTGTTAAGAACCGCCTGCTGAGGTGCAAGTTTTGCCAGCCCGTCGCGACAGCGGCGTCAAACTTTTCCCGGAAGGCCGCCGCAACCCTCTAGCCACGGCGTCACTAAGTCGGACAATACAGTCGGACAAGGACAATACGCGCATCCGCGACACTCCGTCGCAGCAGCCGAGATGAGTTCGACGAAGCAGGCTTTGTGCCGGAACACGACACTGCCTACCCGGTCTGCCACGAGTGGGGGAGTCCCCGAGGGAACGTAGTTCGAGGCCCCTTCCCACGCGCCGTCCAAGACGCAAGACAATGGGCAAGCGGCGGCCACGCTGCGGGGGTCAGCTCGGGGAATAAAAGGCGCCTTTCCTGACGGGAGCCCCGAGTTCTACGAAGTGCGTCTGACGTCAGTTGAGGACCGTTAACCTTTGCGGAAGTGTGTGTGTGTAATCCTTTTCGCAGAGAGGTGAGTCGTTTACAATGACTGGTAGAACGTTTCCCTCACCTTGGGATCGAGGGAGGACAGAGTGTTTATAAACCGCTGCTGTGCGGCTGCTCAGCGTACTTTTTCTCGCAGTCATGCTAGACTGATGAACTGCAACGTCCTTATGTAGATACTGTAAATAAACTCATATTCCTCATTTTCAATGAGAAGCAGTCCTTCCCTTCAACAACGTCCTGAGCGTGGATAAGTTGGACGACGGCATGGGCCAGCTACCATCTAATTCATGCCCGACTCCAATCTTGACAACTGGTTACGAACGGTGAGATTGACCTCCCATTCCTTACAACTTTAAGGAACCCCACGTGGTCGAAATTTCCGGAGTCCTCCACTACGGCGTGCCTCATAATCAGAAAGTGGTTTTGGCACGTAAAACCCCATAACTTAATTTTGGATCTCGCACTCGCCTCCACTCACACTCACTGGTACTCACTCGCACTACCTCCACTCACACTCACTAGCACTCACTCGCGCTCGCACTCATATCCACTTATGTTGAATTCCAATGGCGGAGTCGGAGCAAGTTTTTCTGCTCGTTTCGGAGCAAGTTCGTTCCAATGGCAGAGTTAGGGCAGGAGTAAGGTGTTCCAATGAGAGAGTCGGAGGGGATTCAGAGCGGGAGTCACTCTGTGGAGCAGAAAAAGATGCTCCGTCAAAAGCGGCGGAGTGGACCGGAACTCTGCGTGGCGTATTTCCTTTACCACGTTTGTCTGCTGAGAGGCGCCACTGGTCACAACTCGCGAGGAAGCAAAAGCTGCTGCACGCTTGGCGAGATATCCATTCCGCACTTAAAGAAAAAAAAAAGTGAACGGCGCTGAAGAGACAAGTGACCGGTGCGGCGGTGCTGGGAGCAAACAGCGGAAGGAAATGACAACACGCAAGGTATCCTGGGTAACTCGGTGATAGAACTTCCGCTTCCGCCTTGCTCCGGCGGCGCTAGTTGTGTTCCACTCTGCGCCACAGTCGAGTGCTCGCTCGCGAAGTCCGTTGGCTGCTCCGACTCGGCCATTGGAATTCAACATCACACTCACTGGAACTCACTTGCACTCACCTCCGCTCACACTCACTCGCACACACGTCCACTCACACTCACTGGTACTCACTCGCACTCACGCTTTTTAGATCAGCGCGAGTGCGAGTTATACGCCTATGGATCTTGAATGTCGAAAAAGTTCTCTTTTTTTTTCCATTTCCCGCAAGAAAACAAATCTCTCCTATAGTCACATGCTAGGCTCCTCTGCGCTTAAACAGTTACTAACTATAAATATTTAGGTGTCACACTTTGCAGCACGCTGTTCTGGAACCTTCACGTGCAAAACATATCTTTCTTTGCATTCCGTGAACTGTGCTTTCTCAAATACAAGCTTAAACACGCCCCATTCTCTGTTAAACAGCTTGCTTATTACTATTCAATTCGACCGAAGCTCGAGTATGCCTGTATTATCTGGGATCCCTATACTCAATGTAACATAAAGAAACTTGAACGAATCCAAAGACAGGCTCTCCGGTTTGTTTACAACAAATTTTCGACATTCGACTCACCAACTGAACTTAATGAGGTCTAATAATATTCCTACACTTGAATCGCGCGAAAAGCATTACGGCTTCACTTTCTCTCTCAGTTAATTAATAATAAATTCCACTAGTAACGAGAGCTAGTCGCCAACATCACCAATGTGCACTAACCCCCTCTTTTGCCCGAACCAACCTATTTAAATACTCTTTCTTTCCATGCGCCATTAATGACTTGAATGACTTGCCTTTACAAAAACTTGTATCACGATTGTTTACCTTTTGTATCAGCATTATTGTCGTATTATTGCCGCATTTTGTTGTATTGACATTGTTTTACTTCATGTCACCTATTGTATTATCCACCCTGCGTAGACTTCGTGTCCGCAGTATGTAATAAATAAAATAAATAAATTTAAATATGCCGTTGCGAGCTTTTGTGCACACATGCAGTGAACTTTGTTTCCAGTGACACTTTTTTGCCCTTTTTCAAGCTGTATCTTCGCATTTATATATTTCATTGTATCTTCGCATTTGTAATGTATATTTTTCAAAACTCCTTCTTTTATATGTGCTCTCTGTTGCAACTATAATTTCGGTGCCATTACTCACAATACACGACCGGTGGCAGCTGCTCCTGCGTAATACATTGGAACGAAGGATAGTGCCACAGAGATTTTTCCCTGGCCGTTGCATATGCACAAAAATGTAAACAACGTCTTGAATGACCAAGTGCCATTGAAGTATTTGTCCTGAACTTGTTCATTTCATGGCCTTCGTGTTTTTTTTTTTATATATCAGCGGCATACACTCCTTTGCTGGTTTCGAACTGCATGATATAGTTATAAAGTTCGTGTGATATTTTTTTTACTTATTAAATAGACAAAAAATATTGATATATTGCATTGATATCAGTTATTTCTGACACAATCTATTGGGACAAACGAATATATTATTTTAAGAAAAATAAATATTTTACTTGTCGTGGCAGTGCGTAGCTTTCAAGAATTAGTTTGCACCATCTTCGGCAATGGCAATGCAATTATCTTTGATGCATTTGATCCCTCGACAAATTGTATAAAAAGCAGGCCGAGCTGGAATTCACAACCCCCCCCCCTCCCCCCCGAACGAAATTTCTAGCAACCCACTGATAAAGCATTTTCTAGGGATGCGTCATCACTGATCTAAATATTTTCCAGCTGCTAACCACAAATGTTTCCCCCCAGACAATGCAAGGTAAAGCGGGTCGGGGAAAGGGACTGACACTTAGACAGGCTTTCGTGCCTTTTTGAAGTTAAGCATTCCTACATTCAAGTCTCTTCGCGGTATCTGAAAAAAAAATGTCTCGCTTAGTTTCGCTCACCTGGTTCTTGAAACGACATGCGTGCCTAATTGCCAGAGCGTCATGTATGAGAGGAAGTTTAGCTCGGGCCCAACTCCCACGTGGCCTATTCAAATACGTGTAAAACGCAAAAACGTTTCTCTGAGATAACCCCTGGACCGATTTTAATGAAACTTGTTGCAGTAGAGATAGGAAGATAAATTAAAGTGACTCTTGAAACTGGAATTTTGATTTAGTGTTTGAATTTTGTTTAAAAGATTTTCAAGTATTCGACAGTTTGAAAAAAATAGAAGCACGAAGTTTACAAATTCATAGCTCTTCATCAAGAACAGAAATCGCGGTTCTGTAAAACGCATTCATTAGATCATTCAAAGCGGACAAATTGTTACGCTGTTTACAAGGTTTCTGCAAAAGCTGTATTTCCATATTACAAATTTTTTTTATATTCATGTGTAAAATCAATTTTGTCCACTTTAGATTTGCTATTAGATGCAATTTATAGAATTATATTATAATTTTTCTTTGTTGAGTTACAGAGTTGCAAAATTGATAGTTTCGTTTTCCGAAAATGTTCGATTTTTGCCAATCTTTAATAAAAAATTGACGATCTAAATCGAAAATTCGAAAGCAACAGTCGCTAGATTTCAAGTGTTTTTTTTAAATGCAACAAACCTCGTCAAATGTAGTGCAATTGTTGCTGCGAAAAACGAATTCACCTTTTACATGTATTTAGATGGGAGCACCTGAGCTAAAGCTTCCTCTTAATATTACATTTAGCGTGAGAATTATTCGTGGTATCTTTTTAGAGCGTAGCCTGCGAAATTCCCGATATGAACTCCTTTTTTCCATAAGGCAAAATACTGTTTAAAAAAAGACAAAGTGAAGCAGGAATGCGTGGTTGTTGAAGCATTTCTCAACAGAAAAGCTGTCGACAAGTGTAATAGAACGCAATCGCTCGCCCTTCTGGAAAAATAAATCGCGTTTCTGGATAACCAGAAGTGACTGTTTTGTAACGTGTGCATGGCTCGCCTTACTTGCTTTGTTTTGTGAGAAGGTTTCAATGGCTGGCTTTCTGAAAAGAAAAAAAAATGGAGGACGCTTAAGCATCGCTTTTAGGAATGGAACGCGATAGCATTCAAATACCCATGACTGATTTTCATACATCCCGACAACCGCAGCTTATGTGCCCGCAATGTTTACCGGTAAACTCTGGCGACGATCATTATGCATGAAGGCGGGCTTCCTATTTCTTTTTTTCTTTTTTGATGGTGTGCAAGGAACCGAGGGGCCGTTTCGCTCCTGTTAAGACAGACCTCAAACGGCAAGGTGGTTTGTGCTTGAGTGTCCGCGTAACATAATTATGTTTTCTCGTATATGCAAATTTCAATCCGATGCTATCATGTCTATAGGTTGTGCGTAAGCCGTACTTTACGATTTTTCTGACGCATTTTACTTTGAGAAATTCAATTAATTCAGAAACTTCCTTGCGCTACACGGAGGGCCTGCGTAGTTCGAAAGGATCTTTACCGAAACGACGGTCGGCGCTGGACGGGGGACGCCGACGCCGCAATTTGAGGTGACACGGGGCGCTGTTGTGCCATTACCACAAGCCCGGATTCCGAATCTGCAAGATGCGGAATCTATCCTGCGAGCGCCATAATTCGCCCTTCACCAGACAAGATGCTGCGCCGTCGTGCGGGAGAAGCCTCGGCGAGCAGCGTGTTTTGACGTGTCCGCGTGTGCCCGACGGCCCGGCGCCGCACCTCCCTTGCCTGGAGGTCACCGCGCGCGCGAACTTTGAACCGGGTGGCCAGCGCGGTCGCTGGTTGGACCCCTCGGACGACCGTCGTGTGCTGACTTTGTATTGGGCCGTTTGAGTGACAATGGGCCTCGGGGATTATAAAAGCAGCGACACGCCGCTCGAAAACAGGATCTGCCGACCCCACCGGGAGAGAGTGTCGCTCCCGACTGGGGTGAGATGTGTAACGCGTTTTCGCCGGACGTCGTCGTGCGAGAACAGTCGCGTTTGTTGTGAGCACTCGGCCCCAGTGCCGACCCGTTCATGTCCTGTATGATAACCTGTATATAATGTATAAAGTCCCTTTTGTTATTCTCATCGACGCCAGGCTCGGAGTCATCGCTACCAACGCTCTGTCACGAAACGGGTGACGAGCGCTACGGGACCACAAAGCCGTAATCGTGGTGCAGCGGTACAAGTTCGTAACACTGGCGGCACCGGTGGGATGTCCGTAACACTGGATGGCAGCTACGGGATTGACCGGCATCAGCTACCTCGGCGCGGTGAGTGCCTGAAGTTTACCTCAAACACCAGACTTTCTCTGACACAGGTTATAGTAGCTTAGGGAAGGATTTGGTGTTGCATTGTGATAACCTTGTGTGTTTCAAGCCTAGTAAGAGTGTTTTGAAAACCAGGGGATGCTGAGGGGGTAAACAGGGCAGTGTGTGATATACTTGCATATGTCTTACTAGTAGTGTTATAGTAGCGTACGGCAGGTATATTCAAAAAGGGTAAACAGCAGGAGGACAGTGTGAACGATGGAGAAGTACAAGGTGAAGGAACTTCTCGAAATTTGTGAGGAGTTGGGCATTGAGTTGGGCTCAACCAAAAGAAAGAATGCGATCCTTGAGGTCATGAGGACTGGGGACGTAACGGCTGAGGAGGCCGCTGAGGCCTGGGCGGATATCAATGAACGTCGGGAAAGGGAGGAGAAGGAACGTTGCGAGCAGGAAAGGAGAGAACAGCAACGTCGCGAAGAGGAAAAGGAGGAAAGGAGAGAACAGCAACGTCGCGAGGAGGAAAAGAGGGAGAAGGAACGTTGCATGGAGGAAAGGAGAGAGATTCGTGAGCACGAGCTTAAAATGAAAGAGTTGGAGACCCGAAATAGCTCGCCAGCGCCTAGTCTCACTTCTAACGTTCCAAGAATACGCGATCAACTTCCACCCTTTGTCGTCGGAGAGGATATGGCCAAATACCTCGTGAAATTTGAGCACGTGTGCGAACGGAATAGCATTGAGCGATCCCTCTGGGCACAGAATCTGTTAGCGTTGCTTCCTGGGGAGGCATCAGACGTAATAACTTGCTTATCGAAAGAGGCGTTTGAGAGCTACAGTGATGTGAAGGAAGCGCTACTGCGGAAGTACAAATTGTCGCCCGAAGCTTTCCGGCAGAGGTTCCGGTATGCAAAAAAGGGTAAGGAGTCGAATGTTGACTTCGCGTTTCGTCTAAAAGCCGACTTGGTGGAATGGCTGAAGGGCGAAGAGGTTTACGACGACCGCGACAAAATTGTCGAATGCATCGCGTTGGAGCAGTTCTACCGTTGCATTGATGAGGATGTCCGGCTCTGGCTGCAAGATAGGCTAAAGGAGGTTAAGCTAAACAAGGCAGCAGAGTTAGCGGAAGAGTATTACACCCGCCGCAGCTTGCACAGCAAGGCAGTGCGCATAGAAAAAGCAGATAGAAGAGATGGGTTTTACGGGAAGCCCGACGAACGGAAGGAAATCACGCGTCGCGAGTTTCGGGACGACGAATCCCTTACCAAAGAAACTGTAAGGGAAGGGCAGAATACATCTCAGAATGATGACGATGGTCCGAAACAGCGAAACGAAATGACGCGTTCTTTTGAAAAACGGAAACCGTTAACCTGCTACAATTGCAAAAAGCAAGGGCACATCGCTGCAAGCTGCCCAGAGAGAATTGCTTTTGCAACGATACAGGAAACTCACAAGAACATACGTCTATTGGAGCCCTATGTGCAGGAAATTAAGGTAAACGGCAAGAAGTGCCGAGCACTGCGGGACTCTGCAGCAACTATGGACGTTGTTCACCCGTCTTTCGTCTCCTCGAGTGATTTTACGGGAGAGTGCGTTAGGATACGGCAAGTGGCTGAGAAGGAGAGTGTCTGTTTACCGATCGCAACGGTTAGCATTGAAGGAGAATTTGGGAAACTTAACACCGAAGCCGCTGTGTCAGCCGCCCTCCCGGAGCAATTTTCCTACCTCTTCTCAAATAGCTCGGAGCAGCTGCTGAGGGATCAGGGCAAATCATTCTTTGCCGACGTGGCGTACATGGCCCCCACGCGATCCAAAGCGCGCCCGCTGTCGAGGGAACTTGACTTAGCGTCGGTGAGCGAAAGGCGGTGCGGCACACGGACCGATCACGGTAACTTGAGTGGCGAGCAGTCACGGGAGAGGCAGAGCTCGGAGGCTGGCCTAGACGAGCGGGTCCTGGAAGTGAGTGGGAGTGACGCGGGCAGTGCTAGCCGCGATAGAGACTCGACGCCGAAATTAGGCGACGCGGGCTCCGCACTCACTCCGGTTTCCGCCAGCCGGCAGGAGCAGGCTGCAGTTGAAAGAGAAACTCGGATTCGCGAGCAACAGGAAGATTGTTCACTAGCCGATCTGAGGAAGAACGTCAAACGGGGAGTGAAAAAAAAGAGGGTTTCATTTGGCAAGGAATCTGGCTTATTGTACCGCCGCTACACGGATAAGCAGGGTCGCAAATATAAGCAGCTTCGGATTCCGCGAAAATATCACCGGGAAAAATGAATGACCTCATTTGCTTCCTCAGAAGTATGTTTTCGGTCCAAGCGATTTCAAGGGGACCATTCTATTTGTCATTATTATTGCTGATTATTAATTGTTTCATTTTGTTGTGTTGATGATTTGAAAACTGATTGTTTAAGCCTTGTGTGCTAGATCGTACACCTGCCTCTTGTTGCAGCGGGAGAAAAAAAGGGGAAAACAATTTAGTTAGGTTGATTTGAATTATGGCCTTGTCTGGTGTTTGACGGGAGACAGAGGGCACTTGTTCGTGTTGGGTGTTGCCTTTTGCCGGTCGGTTTTGCAAGCTGCAGAACGACCAAGCGGGACCAGTGGCGAGAAGCAAGGTCTTAGGAACGACCCGAGCGGAGCTGGTCAAGGTGCCTTGGCGACGACGTGGTGAGCAGAGCTCCTGTCCTGGCGAGTCGGACCTGGGCACGTGATGTTACCTGGCGTCCCGACACTGGACGTGAACTTGGACGAGCCTGACGAACGTGCGCGCCTGGCATCCGAGCCACGTGGAGGCAGCTCGTCTTCCCGGCGCCTTATCTGAGGGCGGGGATGCTGTTGTGCCATTACCACAAGCCCGGATTCCGAATCTGCAAGATGCGGAATCTATCCTGCGAGCGCCATAATTCGCCCTTCACCAGACAAGATGCTGCGCCGTCTTGCGGGAGAAGCCTCGGCGAGCAGCGTGTTTTGACGTGTCCGCGTGTGCCCGACGGCCCGGCGCCGCACCTCCCTTGCCTGGAGGTCACCGCGCGCGCGAACTTTGAACCGGGTGGCCAGCGCGGTCGCTGGTTGGACCCCTCGGACGACCGTCGTGTGCTGACTTTGTATTGGGCCGTTTGAGTGACAATGGGCCTCGGGGATTATAAAAGCAGCGACACGCCGCTCGAAAACAGGATCTGCCGACCCCACCGGGAGAGAGTGTCGCTCCCGACTGGGGTGAGATGTGTAACGCGTTTTCGCCGGACGTCGTCGTGCGAGAACAGTCGCGTTTGTTGTGAGCACTCGGCCCCAGTGCCGACCCGTTCATGTCCTGTATGATAACCTGTATATAATGTATAAAGTCCCTTTTGTTATTCTCATCGACGCCAGGCTCGGAGTCATCGCTACCAACGCTCTGTCACGAAACGGGTGACGAGCGCTACGGGACCACAAAGCCGTAATCGTGGTGCAGCGGTACAAGTTCGTAACAGCGCTTAACGCTATCGCGTTGATAACATTAACGTTCACACTTACCGTGAGATGCGTTCTGCAGGAATTTCGAGTACCGACTGTCAAGGGTGTGTTGAGGAGCCGAGAACCATTTATAGAAGCCTTCAATGCGTGATCCTTATTCTTGTACTGCACGTTACCCATCTTGAAGGTGCGTACCATGATGTACATTCATTCACGTTTATTTTGTGACATTTGCAGATATTGAACTCGAGTGCTGGTATACGTCTTAGTGCGTTTGTATCATTTCACGGCGCGAGCTGCCACGAAGGATAGCGTACGTGCTGCCTTATGCCGCGCAAATCAAAGCCGGTGACGTGGTCATCCGTATGTGTGTAACTTATTATGTTGTCACGGGCATTCACGAGCAGACGGGGGAGAGACGAAACCATATATTGCAATATTTACACGCTACTGCTACCGCAGAATTGCTGAATGTATCTCACGTGGTATGTACCGTCTTCCTTCTCTTCGCGAAGCGAAGCGGTCTTTTAACAGCATGTTCATACGTGATGCCTCGTAACAATACGCTGCAGGTCTTCATCCCTTCATATCGAGAGCGACTATAAAAAACATTACCGCCCATGCACCCCGTTCAGATGGTAAACCAGCGAAGCTGAAATGAGCGGCCCTGTTGTTTATCGCTGGGTTAATTCCGACCGTTTAATAGACTTTCTCTTTCATTCGTTACGTCTTCGTGTTTCTTAAAGAGGTTGAGGACACGTTTGGCTTAGGTTTATCAGTGTTTACTTGAAATGCCGCACACCGGGCTTCGTAATATCACCATCACGGATGGCTGCAATGAGTGATTCATTGTGTTAATCCAGCGGGTTCATCAAAGTCTTTTTTAATTATGTTATGCATTTGTTTTTCGTAATGCGTTATTCATAGTGTTTATGACTCGGTAGGCTCGCCCATTGTGCGTACTATAACACTGACGCACTGATCCTTTCGTGAGGCTTCCATTCAATCGGTGTCGTGCGAATGGTAATCAGAGATGAACAGCGAAGGAACCCTTCCGGTAGGTAAATTAAAAGAGGGAGGTGTTTAGCTGCGTTTGCTAAGAAGAGGTTGGGGAGGGGGCTGCTGCGCTACCGCTTTTTCACGATAAGCAACATTCATCTAAGTAAGGCAGTCGCTTACCGCTCCGCTGTGCTTTACAGATTAGGCAATTTCTTACAATATTTATTGCACTACTTACGCACATGCAAGTACGCCCTGAAACGTTTATCAATGAGCAAGATATGGAGAAAAATGTTGCATGAAATTAGATTGCAGTATTTGCAAAAAGCCGTGCAATACTTGGCGAGAAAGCCAGTAAAGCAGGCAGTACGAGGTGGGGGGGGGGGGGGGGAGAGAACGATGAGGAAACGAAGATGAGGAAACGGGTGAGAATGGAGAGGGTGTCGGATCAACCGGCACAGAATGTGATGTCGATACTAGGCTGCAGAAAATGGAGGCTTTCCAGGAAGAGCTTCTCAAACAGGTGCAAGAGCTCAAAAATGAGCTAAACAGGGAGCGTGAGGCACGGAAGGTAGTTGAAAAGAGATTTGAGAAAGACTTGAGGTTCAGAGAAATAGGTGGAGCGCAGGCAGGGTGATGAAGGGTTAGCTGGAAAGAGCAGCACCTGCCTTGGAGGCCGCTATGCGGAAAAAGCAGGAGCCCAGGGGACAATGCCCCTTGTCGAGTCCGAATCACGCGCAATATGACAAAGGGGAGCAGGGAGAGGTAGGAGAGAGTAAAAGGGTGATTATCGCTGGCGATTCAAACCTGGCTGGGTGCTCAAAAGCAATTGTGGAGAGGGTGAAAGGCGACAAAAGAGTGGCTGTAGGGACATTTCCAGGGTGCACACTGGGTTCTGTCATGGAGCGAGCAAAAGAAAAGCTCGCGGAAAATGCCCACGTGCGCAACTTCGTCATAGTAGCAGGTGGGCTAACTGACGTCCTAAACAGGAAATGGCCAGGACTAGCCCAGCGCTTGGCGAAGGGGGTGGACGACTTGCGTGAGCTATCCCTTCAGGTACAGATCGTGGTGTGCACGGTGCCGGAGGTGCCTGTGCGTGACAGTCATGTACAAAGAGCCATAGTGGCTGATGAGGCAATATGGAAAATGAGCCTAAAGGCTTCGAGGTTGTCGAAGTAAACAGGGAAGTGAGAAGTTGTGGTGGTTTTAAGCGAGACGGTATCCACTTCAATTACAGGCTAGCACGAGAAGTGGGCTGACGACTTGGTGGTCGCTCTGTTGCTTTTTTAGGGGGCCCGCGGGCGCTCAGGAGGTCAGAGTAGATAGTAATGTAGAAGGTCCCCTAGGGGAACATCAACGAGCATCGCCGTCGATAACAGAAAAAGGAGGAAAACAAGAAAAAGAGCTCGCCATGCAATAGGCTACATAAACATGCAGGGCGGCAGAAGAAAGGAAAAGTGGGCAGAGATTGAGGAGCAGTTACACAGAGAACAAATAGGGCTGTATGCGGTTACAGAAACGCACCTTAGAGACTCAGAAGAGCCGCCAGTTATTGAGAATTATGTTTGGGAAGGGTGCAACAGAACTAAGTCGGAAAGAAAGGGAGGGGGAATCGGAACGCTCATCCATCAGGGAGCCAAATTGAAAAGAGTAAATTCACAATGTCAAGAGCATCTTTGGTTATCAGGTACAATGAGTGGGAAAGAAACTTGGCTGGGCGTTACGTATTTGTGGACCGGAAAAAATTGCACAGAGTAGAATAAAGAGTTAGTGGAATGCATAAGCGCTGATATTAAGGGTTTCGGGAGTGGTGCTAAAATTGTCCTATTAGGTGGCATGAATGACCACATACACTCTAAAAACTAAGAGAGTGCCGGGCACTCCCTTTGAGGGAGTAGCGGCTTGTCCCATATTTCACTCTCTTTTCGAGAGTAGATCGACCCTCTTTGAGAGAGAGTAGGTCAACTCCTGTTGACGGAGTTTTGTTACTCCGCCGCAAGGGATTGCTAGTACTCTTCTGCAGAGTGATAATACTCTTCCCACAGGGAGTGCTAGTACTCTTCCGCAGAGTGGTAATACTCTCACCGTAGGGGTAATGGCACTCCACCAGACCGAGTACTTCTACTCCCCCAAACAGAGTGCAACTACTCTTCCCAATACCCTCTTAGCGAAGTCCTGGCCACGCATGCAGGCAGGAAATCAGATAAAATTAGGGTCGCTGATACACCGTTCTCTAGGCGGCTCCTCAGACTCAGTGGCCCGATTCCAAGCGGCCTTCAGAATAGGCGTGAGCAATGTTATGCAGGATTTTAAAGTCATTTTTCCTGGCTATTTGCTGCCTACCATGTGTCGTGACGGCTCGTAATCGGCTTATGCGTATGTGTCCCGAACGCCACTGCGGAGAAAAAAAAGCTAATTCACATTTAATCCGCAAATATCTTCGCATATTTCACAATCAGGAGACACATAATCTAAATAGAACACAATAGTCGAGGGAATCACACACTTATGGAGAACCACATTGCTCTATACATCACGTGGATTCGAACCCGCGTACACTCGCATCTATACAATTCAAAGCACACATCCTAACCATTACACCACAAAGCCACCACGCTCAGTCGTGTTGTTTTAGAGCTTATATACATAACAAATGTATTTGAGGAATCGGCTGCGGTGGTTGGATTTTCTCTGCAGTGTGCTGTGCTGTTGTGTACTGGAATACGTTTGCGTTTGCATCATTTCCATTCCTTGCTACGACTAACGGAGGAATACAACGTAGACGACGACGTGAGAACTATTCACGGCTTGTCGTCACCCCAGGAAAATAACAAATGTGCCGTTCAGCTCACGATCGAGTGCTTTTCCAGTCCATGCATTATATGTTCTCCGAAAATACGCGGATACAAAGTATCGTGCCAACCATCCACGTATGTGAATTTAAGTCGCGCGTATACTGGTGAGCATTTCTGTTTATTTTTTCCGCCAGTTCCATTCGTATGTGGTCAACTGCGATGCCAGTACCAGGCATTTCGACGTGCCTCACGCTGCCGTGTAGGCGTTCTTTTCAAGTGCATTAGTTTAGAGTTTGGTTCAGTCCGCTGTGAGCTGTTGTTCTGCATTAGCAGCGGATCGTTAGCGTTTTGAAGAGCACGCATTCCAGCATTTGGAGACTGCTTATGCCGATAGCCGCGTCACATGCATTGGCACGCATGTTTAAATGAGTAATGTGTCCACTTGTTACGCGTGCACTGCTCGTATCCTGTGGCAGTGCTCGTTCTAAAAGCTTCGAAGACCATCTACATTCATACGTGTGTTCAATATATATGCACAGGATAGACTTGCGGGCTAGTTGGTTGAGCATTTTAGAAGAAACAGCGCAACACAAGGACGACGCAAAAACATGGACAACACCACGAAGCGCTGGTGTGGTCGATGCTTTTTTTCGTCCTGGTGTTAGCGCTGTTTCTTCTTCCACGATACACGCACACCACAGGTACGCGAAAGTTTAGGAGTATAGGGCGTTAACTTTGTTTTCCCTGTTTCCTCTCAGTGTCAATGGCACAATGCGTTGCCCGAAATAGAGCACGCTTACCCCCATATTCAGAAATGCATCATAACTTGAAGCCCATGCTTGACTTGATCTAAATGACGCAAGTCGTGAACGCACCAAAAGAAAGGCAGTGAGCGTCTGGGGGACGTTCGCACCAGGCGTCGTTTATATAAAGTCAAGCATGGGCTTTGTATTAATATACATTTCTGAATACGGGGGTTAGTCATCTACTTCTCACAGAAAATGTCGAAGAAACGCCCACCAAAACCAGGCACATTCGTAAACCTAACTAGGCAATACGAAGCTCCATAGAAAAAGAGTGGTATTAAAAGCTTTCAGTATTTTTCTTTACTCCAAAATGGTTGCGCTCTCGTGGTTTCAATGTACAGAGATGATGCAGCGTTAGCTAAAAAGCATGAATTTCCGAACTCCATGCCAAAATAAGCTTGTAAAATTATTTAGGTGCTAGAAACCAGGGTTTGTAGCGATCCTTGAAAACCCTTTATTTCTAAAATGCCATTTTCAAGGCATTGAAAAGCCTGGAATGTTTAGAAGTACTGGAAAGTCCTTAAATTTGTACACTTGGCTAGACATAGCAGACATTGCCAAGTGTTTTTTTTTTCCTTCTGTGACATTCTTCGCATGTCACAGAGAATTGTCTGTGGAGGTAATAGAAGGAAAGCGACATCCTTAAAGTTCAAATTACAAAGGAGCTGCAGATACCAGTTTTAGGCACATGGAACCGGCGACAAATGTACTTGGAGGAGCAGAAGCAGGAAGCTCAACGGTTGAGGCATTCAAAGAAAAGCCGTGATGAGTAAATTGAGAGCTACAGACACAATAAAAGATCACCTTTCTCCGGTGCTGTGTTGTTCCGCGATCTTGAGCGCGCGCGCGCGCGGTGGAGAACTCCGAGTGAAAAAGTAGAGCGCTCGCTACGCATTCCTTTGAACTGCGGCGGCCTGTTCTCTTAGAAGCAAAACGATGTGTTCTTTGCTCAGCGTGCATGAATGATACATTGCCATGTTCGAGGCCAGCCACCTACAGTTGAAGCAGAAGATCACGCTACGTTTTGTTCTCTATTGCCGCAAGAGTAGAACTACTCTCTCTCTCTGAAGGGGGAGAGTGAAAAGCACATTTCACTCTCTCCTTGGTGAGAGAGTGAACAATGCATTTCACTCTCCTCGACATTTTGCGAGAGTAAAACGACGCTTTGAAGAGTGAACCGGCCGCTTCACTCCTGCGATACCCTTCCTAGTTTTTAGAGTGTACAGGATTTTGATGGCTATACCGACAATAACGGGAAGTCAATGCTGGACCTTTGTGAGCAACATAACCTCGTGATCGTGAATACAGGGCCTAAGTGTGAGGGACAGATCACGTGGGAAGTGGGGGAAACCGGCAATCGACCATTGATTACTCATGATCATTGAATTCATGATAAGTTGAGAGAAATGGCCATCGATGAGAAAGGGTTTAACAGCATAGGGAGTGACAACAAACGCATCATTTTGAATATGGGATATGTAGTTGGGAAAGAGAGCAAGGAGAGCAAAATGGGCCAGTGCAAATTTCAACGCTGAACAAATAGCAAATACAGTCACTAGAGTTGAGGAAGAACTTGGCAAATGGCCAAGTAAAGAGTGGGAATATGGCGAGCTTCTAAGTGTAATAACGACAGAAATACGGAAAGAGAAACAACAGGTTCGTTGGAAAGGAGAAAAGAAACCGAAAAGCTGGTGGAACAAGGAGATACGAGAAGCGATCGCCGAACGACAGAAAGCATCTCGGGAGCACAGGCAGGCAAAGAAGGCGCAGGTGCCACAGGATGAAGTGACCAGTAAATGGGAAATATACCGAGAGAAAAAGTCTATGGTTGAAATACTGGTGCAAGCAAAATTAAAAGGTGAAAGTGAACGTTGGTTGTCAGAAAAAGAAATACGTGAGAAAAAGAAGGCCGCACCTAGAATATTTTGGAGCCACATAAAATCATTAGGCAGGAAGTCAACAACAATACAACAACAAATCCTAGACGAAGATGAAAACAGACTGGAAGGAGAAGCGGCAATAAATTACATCCGAAAAGCAACAGCCGAATCTTTCCAAGGCAATGACGAGGTTGTACTTGATGAAAAAAAAAAGAGCATGAAAGAGACCCAAGTGGAAAAGGAGCTGGTGCTGACAAATTTAAACTGGAAGAAAGCGGAAGAGAAAATTCCTAAGCGCACAGCCACAGGCGAGGTTCCCGTTAGGCTGATAAATGAATTAGGACCAAAAAGTAAGGAAGCTCTGGTGAAAGCAGTGGAAAAAACTTTAAAAGATAGACGAATACCAGACAGTTGGCGACAAAGTAGAATGAATTTAATTTATAAAGGCAAGGGGGAGAAAGGCAGAATTCACTCGTATAGACCGTTGACCATTACATCGGTAATATACAGGCAAGCAATGCAGGCAATCAAATTAAAGCTTCAAGCATGTGCAGAGAATAATGGCATTTTGGGAGAGCTTCAGAATGGCTTCAGAATAGGTAGGCGCTTGGATGATGACTTGTTTGTTCTTACTCAGTGTATTGAAATATCAAAAGCAGAAAGCAGACCGTTGTATGTGGCCTTTTTAGACATTACAGGTGCCTACGACAACGTAGACCGCAACATTTTGTGGGATATTCTAGAAGGGGAAGGCTTAGGTAACGATTGTCTACAGCTTTTTGAGAGAGATTTACCTAGAAAATACCGTGTGCGTTGAATGGGAAGGGATGAGGAGCGAAGACAAAGTTCATATCAACAAGGGACTGAGGCAGGGGTGCCCTTTATCCCCGCTGCTGTTGTGTGATGTGATGTGATGCTGTTGTGTGTGTTGTGTGATGTACATGGTGAGGATGGAGAGGGTGCTAGAAGGAAGTAATATCGGGTTGAATCTCTCATTCAAACAGGCGGGTACAGTAATAGAGCAGCAACTCCCAGGTTTATTTTATGCGGACGACATTGTGTTGCTAGCTAACAAGCAAAGTGATTTGCAACGTCTGGCTAATATCTGTGGACAGGAAGGCAACAATTTAGGTTTGAAATTTAGTGTTAGAAAATCAGGTGTTATGGTATTCAATGAAAGCAGTGAACAGACAGTGGAGATACAGTGCCAAGAAATACCTCGGGTAACAGAATATAAATACCTTGGTATATGGATAAACCAAGGGAATGGATATATGGAAACACAGGGAAAAACCATAACAGTAAAGGGGAAGAGAAATGCAGCCATAATGAAGCACAGAGCGCTATGGGGATACAATAGGTACGAGGTCCTCCGAGGTATGTGGTAAGGTGTAATGGTTCCAGGACTTACTTTTGGAAATGCGGTTGTTTGCTTTAAATCAGGGGTACAATCAGGACTCGACGGGAAACAAAGGTCAGTGGGTCGCCTCGCATTGGGCGCTCACGGGAAGACTACAAATGAAGCTGTGCAGGGTGATATGCGCTGGACTAGTTTTGAAGTGAGGGAAGCTCGCAGTAAAATTGAGTATGAAGAACGGCTGAGGAATATGGAAGAAAGTAAATGGGCTGGGAGAGTGTTCAGGTATCTGTACAGGAAAAACATTGATTCACAGTGGATTAAAAGAACTATAGGAATCTTACCAGCAAGTATGCGGCCTGTAGGGTGGACAACACAGCAACAAAGAAGGTCAAGCGGAAAGTCAAAGAGGCTGAATTAATCTCATGGGTGGCGCAATGGAAAAGAAACCTGCCATGAGTAACTACTTAAGAGGAAAGAACGAAATCAGGAAAGAACGAAATCAGGAAAGAAACCATTTATGATAACTCAAACGGAAGCTCATTACTTTTCGAAGCGAGATCGGGATGCCTTAGAACACGCACTTATAAAGCGAGATATAAGAAGGAAGAAGAAGCATGTGCTTGCTGCGGTAAAGCTAGGGAAACTATGGAGCATGTTTTATTAGAATGTGAAGACATCTACCCAGCGGTCGATTTAGGCACCCCTGGCCTCCTTGAAGCCCTTGGGTTCAGAGGGAGCAGTGGTAAAGCAAACATGTCCGCAATAGACATTAGTAAGAGGCGACTGTAGGATTGGTGGAAGAAAAGTAGGGAAACGACAAAAGACGGAGACGTACAAAAGCACAGTTCGCAATAGGGGATCAGAAAATTTGGGCGTGGTAGTTCAGAGGGTTTTTTTTTTCTTTTCCTTTTTTCATTGTTTAACCTAGGTAGGATATTAGGCAGTATAGTCGCAAGAGCTTGATGTCGCAACTCACCGCCCCGTTCCAAAGGGGACGCTCATAATATCCATCCATCCATCCATCCATCCATCCATCCATCCATATTATCTTACAAACTTTCTCCCACATTTATCGAAGCATTTATATTACATAAAAAGAGTACAAAATTATCATTGCTAATTAAATATTGTACTTTTTATTCGTAACTTTGTTTTTTGCCATTATAAGTGCAAATAGTGTTCACCATCATCGATTTTCCACGTGACGTCTGGCATGGATTTAAAAATTTTACCGGTATGTTCGCGTGCACGGCAGGCGCGGATTCATTCGTTCATGCTCTTAAGCTGATTGCTTATTTTGTGCTGAAACCAGTTTGTTGCTCTTCGATACCTCGCGTTATTTAACTTGGGGTGAAGAGACGTGTTGGGAGCGGAGATGTAAGCCCAAAAGCTAGGTTTTGGTCGTGAGCCATGCGGAACACGTCTGCATCGAAATGGGAACTGGATTCTGCTGTGACTGACAACGGCAATAACGGCGAGTCGTTTAACACCGCTGTTTGAATCGTTATATAATATTCCTCTCCTTAACTTACAGGTGGTGACAAGTTAACGAACGAGATCCCACATTACATAGGGACAGTCAGGACCCTCGGTTGCGGTTTCCCGAATAAACATTTAGTTGCGGGGCCGTCGTTATACACACTCAATCAGGAAAGGAACAGCGATATCGGAACGCGCGGCTCATTTTTCATCTTATTGTAGCCGTGGTCGTAGGTGACTGGGTAGCCTTATCAATATTGTCGCGTGGTGTCAATATACAATTTTGTTTTTCGAGTCCGTCGGAAACTTCTCTCATCCACAAAACCGAATAACCCTTTGGTAAAATGAAGTGAAGGTACAGAATTTAATGTATTAAACAGTTTCAAGCATGATAATTCACCCATATTCCGTACTTGTTGGTTCCAATTGTTCTTGCTATTCAGTTTGGTTTACCGTAGGGTATTTATTTTTGCAGTTGTGAAGCGGTGCATCACGTTCGGGTGGAAAAAGAATGCATCAATTCGAATAGCTTCATGACTCTCATGCACTTGCTTGTGCAACCAGCAGTGTGATAGCTTCTAGTGTATAAATGAGCGCACAAATGTTCTCATTTGTGATCTTAATAATTCTTAAGCTGTTGGCATGCATTGTAGTTAGGCAGACAATAATTTTATGGCTTTTTATTAATACAATTTTATGGCTTTTTTCAATTTCTGATATAGTCAATATTTCTGTTCTACGCATGCAGTAATGAGGACGGCACCAGTATAAAGCAACACACTCCACGCACTAAAGAGAAGCTGCTGCCTGCTACAACATGACCATTGTGTGGACTTTGGCTGCTACTACAAGGTTAACAACACCTGGTTCAGAAATAAGTATGCTTGATATATGCTGTATTGGCTTGCTAGTCTTGAGATACATACTTTTTTAAACAGGGTTGAAGTACCTCAGACAGGCTGGCCAACGTTTCGATAGGTGGACCTATCTTCGTCAAAGGCGGCCTCGTCATCCTCGGCGTGTTAGTTTTAAAGGGTTAGTGCGGTGACGTCACGTGCGGGTGTTGTCGCTGGCGGCTGGTTTTAAAGAGAGAGATTACAAGAGGGAACAGGCGCTGTCGTCCGACGTCTGTGAGCCTCATTCTCAAGACGAAGGGACAAGAGTGTGAGAGTGGGCACGCGGGGATGAAAGAAAAGAAATAGAAGCAGAAAAAAGGGGAAAAAGGGGAAAAAAGGCAGGGGGGTGCCAGGGCCGTACCAAGACACAACAAAGGGGGGGGGGGTGAAAGAAAAAGAAAGAGAAAAATGAAATCTTTAAGAAATACGGGGGCTTGGGAGCGTGTTGGGGATGCGAAAGGTTAGGAGGTATTCAGGGGAAGTCGTTGGCGGCATGTTTTTGAGGCATTAGAACGGCCGGTCAAGCAATAGGTCGAGTAATTTTGAAATAGTTAAGGTGGCGACGGGGAGTCTGCGGTGCAATGTGTGTGGTGACTGAAAGGCAGCGGCATGGTCTTTCAAGGGGCACTGCCCCACGCGCTTAACGTAGGTGTCGTTACGGCGGCATCCAGAAGGCGATACCCTGGGTTGAGGCGCCGAAAAAGGCATATTGACTTCGGAATGTGTTGTCGAGGGGGTTTAAAAAAAAAGAAAAAGAAAAGGACGAGAAAAGGGGGCAGGGGGAAGGGGGGGCGAAATCGGTATAGCAAACAGGAGGGCGACGTGTGCAGAAGCGGGCGCGGGCAAGTGTACATGGAATAAGGGGATCGTACACTTGGTATAGACGTAAAATCCTGAAAGAGTACATTAAATTGAGTAGTAGGCAGGAAATTTTTTTCCCTTTTCTTCCCCTTTCCCTTTCCCTTCCCCTCTCTCCCCCTCTCCCTCCTTTTCCTCCGAAATGAAAGAGTAGGTGAGGTTAAGAATTAAAGTTGGCTGGTGGCCTAATGTGTTTTGTGTATTGGTTGATGATATGAGAGTTTATAGTTTATAGTTTATGAGAGATATGATGATATGAGAGCCAGTACAGATACCTGAAGGAACATTTTCCACCAGGCCCACACGCGCCATACATAAAACACCTTAGTGGGGCACAAACATCAGATATTCTACCGCTAGTATGTGATGCGCCAATTGACACCACACACTTTATTATCAATGTAGGCACAAACAACCTAAGAACACAAAGCGCCGCGGAGACGATAGAGTCCATGAGCGACGTAATAAGAACCATTCAAGCCGCTCGCCCAAACGCACACATAACCATAACGACTGTCGCTCCCCGCCTACAAAACAAACACCGCCCACTATTCTACCAAACTAATGCACTCATGAAACACAATGAGGAGATTAACAAGCTAAACTCACTAATTTTCAACTTGGAAAACGTCCATAACAATGTTGACACCATGCACCACGCGGAAATACACGAAGCACCACACGAACACCTAGCTTGGGATGGCTTCCACTTGAACCGCAGTGGAATAGAGCTAGTTTCCCAATACATCAAGTCCTTTATTAAGGACAAGTACAGAAAAACTCTTTTAAAATCCACCTCAAATACCACCTCCACCAACTCTGCGGAACGTGCAACCGCGAACAACACAACTGTGACAGTCACTTCGAGGACACAGGGAATACAGACAGTGGAATGTGAAGCAAGCCACTGCACAAGTGAAACAGTCAACACAAGAACAGTTGGAACACAGACAGTGGAATGTGAAAAGAACCAGAAGGCACACACACCACCAAAAATGACATCAACCACCATGCAAACAGACACAATGGCAACAGACAACAGAAAACCCACCACCGAAGTCTACACACAGACCCCCACACGCCTGCCTGCACACACACAAACTCAAACAGAGACCGAGATCGAATTAAGCCAGGCATACGATAATAAACCGGCCGAACGGAAAAACACCCCACGCAAATCTGCCCGCAAGAAGACAAGTAAATGACAGACATCGCAAATCAATAATTCCTCAATGCCACGAAGCACCGAATTCCTACAGGCTAGAAAACTTACCAAAAAACATGTGAGCTACACCTCCCATCTGAAAACCTACACAAGCTGCACCGAGAAAAATATAATTCCTAAAGGCCTAACACTCAAGGCTGTACCAGCTCTAGGAACACTCCCACCACACCATCGCGCAAACTGGCAAACAACATTACATAATGCCTCACTTTCACTTTTGAATATCCTCAAAGAACACTGCGAAGAGCAAATCGAAACTTTTAACCACAGACTTAGGAACATAACCCTGACACCAGATGAGAAGAGAGATTTAGAACATTACGGCGAAAAACAATCTAGAAAATTGGTTCAAAAACAAAGGAAAAAAGCAAATTTTAATCAAAAAACAACCTTCCAGCCAAACAGCCACCACACCCAGACAAGAGGGACCTCGAGCTTAGAAGGACCAGACAGTAAGGAAATTTCCACAGAACTAAACCGCTCCAATGTTATAGACATTTCTAAAACATTAAGTCAAAAAGAAATAGCCGTACTCAGCAAGGGCTTAAACTTTTGCCCCACGAACAACACAATAAATGAATTCGAGCTTCACAAGGACCTCTCAGAATTCTCCCGACGAATGCGTATCCGACACTTTTTTTGCAGACACACCAGACACCGGGACGACACCACTTAGAGCCCAATCCACTTGGACTCCCGAACCAGAACAAGCCATAGAACTTGACATATACCTTAAAACTATCACTAAAGAAATTATAAGCCAATCCAAGACATCTAAGCGACCTAAAAACATAACTGCGTCGGAGAGTCATATCATTTCAAATCTGAGCTGCCGGAATGACATTGTTATTAAGGAAGCAGATAAGGGTGGAAGTATAGTTATTTGGCCAATAGAAAAATACAAGCACGAGGCTTACAGACAACTAAACAACCCAGAACATTACCGCAAACTAGATAACGATCCGACATTGTCCTATACAGTGACAATTACCAACAGGCTGAAATCACTTTTGGCTGATGAATTGATAACACCATCAGAATACAAATTTCTTAAACCAAGCAACAAAACTGCCGGACGTTTTTACCTCTTTCCGAAAATTCATAAAATTCCATCCGCTGAACTATACACTGCTATTATCCCAGGCCGTCCGATAGTATCAAACAACAACACCCCGATAGAGAACATCTCCACATTCCTTAACCACTACCTTGGTAACTTGCCGAAAACACTTCCGTCATTTGTACAAGATACGCCCCACCTGCTGAGAATTATAGAAGACATTAATACTAAAGGCACGCTACCCCACAACACAATTCTCGCAACACTAGACGTCACGGCGCTGTACACCAACATTCCAATCCCTGATGGTTTATCTTCGATAAAACAAACGCTGTCTAAACACAGTGCACAACACTCTACTGAAGTTTACCTGTCTCTCCTTGAATTAGTTCTCACACATAACTACTTCGAATTTGAAGAGAGTTACTACCTACAGATACATGGTACAAGCATGGGTACGCCTTTTGCACCAACCTACGCGAACATATTTATGGGGATTCTAGAAACAGATTTCCTATCGCGCTGCACTACCAAGCCCCACACATACCTACGATACATAGACGACATACTCATAATCTGGGGACATGGCCAAGACAGTCTAGATAAATATGTATCCTTTCTAAATTCTGTTCACCCAACAATAAAATTCACATCAGAATCCTCAACTGAGCGCATAAACTTTCTGGACACAACAATATACATTGACAATGGTGAACTAAAGACAACGCTGTATAGGAAACCTTTCGACAAACAACAGTACCTAGAATATACCAGCCACCATCCCAGACATTGCAAACAAGGCATCTTTAAAGGCCAAGCCACACGACTACGTCGCATTTGCGTTGAAAACCAAGACTACATAGATAGACTCGATCACCTTAAAGAAACACTATCAAACAGGAACCACCCAAACAGTGACCTTCAAACAGCTTACATCGCTGCAACCAAACTTGATCGAGCCGAGGTCCTCAAGCCCCGCCCGAAGATCACAAGAAGAACAACGCCTCTTCTTACTACTAAATTCTCAAACGCACTCCCAAACGTGAATAACATCCTAAGTAAATACTACCCGATTCTCACCAGCAACCAGAAACTTAAGAAGATTTTTCCCGACCCTCCCAGAGTAGCCTACAGACGCAACACTAATTTTAAAGATGTTCTTGTGCACGCCAAACTACAGAAAAAGAAGAAGTTGGGAACCAATCCCTGTGGTCGCCCCAGGTGCTCTACATGCAAACACATTCAATCCACTACTACAGTAAAAAGTACAGCGTCGAATTACACACACAAGGTAACTTCGGCTTTCACCTGCACATCAAGCAATGTAGTCTACTGTCTGGAATGCGCTGCTTGTAGCAAACAATACATAGGTGAGACCGGACAACAAATCAATACAAGACTCAATGGTCACCGCGCGGACACAAAACACAATTTACCCAAAGCAGTAGCCAGCCACTTTAATGAACATGGACATATGTTTGACAAAGCAAGGCTCTATATACTACAAACAAATTTCCGTTCCCCTCGCGAAAGGAAGTACACGGAATCATACCTCATACACAAGTTTAATTGCCTACACCCGACAGGAATTAATTTGGCACGCGGCAACTTAGAATCTCTAAAAGCTGTAACTTAAATCTGAAACTCTCATATCATCAACCAATACACAAAACACATTAGGCCACCAGCCAACTTTAATTCTTAACCTCACCTACTCTTTCATTTCGGAGGAAAAGGAGGGAGAGGGGGAGAGAGGGGAAGGGAAAGGGAAAGGGGAAGAAAAGGGAAAAAATTTCCTGCCTACTACTCAATTTAATGTACTCTTTCAGGATTTTACGTCTATACCAAGTGTACGATCCCCTTATTCCATGTACACTTGCCCGCGCCCGCTTCTGCACGCGTCGCCCTCCTGTTTGCTATACCGATTTCGCCCCCCCTTCCCCCTGCCCCCTTTTCTCGTCCTTTTCTTTTTCTTTTTTTTAAACCCCCTCGACAACACATTCCGAAGTCAATATGCCTTTTTCGGCGCCTCAACCCAGGGTATCGCCTTCTGGATGCCGCCGTAACGACACCTACGTTAAGCGCGTGGGGCAGTGCCCCTTGAAAGACCATGCCGCTGCCTTTCAGTCACCCCACACATTGCACCGCAGACTCCCCGTCGCCACCTTAACTATTTCAAAATTACTCGACCTATTGCTTGACCGGCCGTTCTAATGCCTCAAAAACATGCCGCCAACGACTTCCCCTGAATACCTCCTAACCTTTCGCATCCCCAACACGCTCCCAAGCCCCCGTATTTCTTAAAGATTTCATTTTTCTCTTTCTTTTTCTTTCACCCCCCCCCCCTTTGTTGTGTCTTGGTACGGCCCTGGCACCCCCCTGCCTTTTTTCCCCTTTTTTCCCCTTTTTTCTGCTTCTATTTCTTTTCTTTCCTCCCCGCGTGCCCACTCTCACACTCTTGTCCCTTCGTCTTGAGAATGAGGCTCACAGACGTCGGACGACAGCGCCTGTTCCCTCTTGTAATCTCTCTCTTTAAAACCAGCCGCCAGCGACAACACCCGCACGTGACGTCACCGCACTAACCCTTTAAAACTAACACGCCGAGGATGACGAGGCCGCCTTTGACGAAGATAGGTCCACCTATCGAAACGTTGGCCAGCCTGTCTGAGGTACTTCAACCCTGTTTAAAAAAGTTTATACCACAGTGTGCCATTCCATCTGCCAGCCCCTTTCTTGTTTTTGGACTTCTTGAGATACATGTCATTTGTTTGTAGCAGACATTAATGTTTGTTCATATTTATAATTCAACATAATTGGTTCGAACATAAAAGAAAGCACTACATGAGTTTGGCTAATCTGTATATCTCATATGCCACTGTTCTGCCCCAAGAGGGTCTGCGCCACGCAAATGCAAGCAGATAGTCATCGCAAGCGCTCCCATCTACACCAACAGGAAGGGGCTGGAGCCAAATTTGCAAGGCTTTTACACCACGAACAAAGAAGCAGATGCAGAAGAATTTGGATGAGATATCAAGTCTACGGAGGACTGTGTCAAGACTGAAGAGAGCTTCAGCCACCATTCTACCAGCACGGACATTGGCTGACTCATCCAGGTAACTCAAAAAGGACTTTGTAGTAATTCTTCGTGTTCAGATGAATCTGCAACTTCTGACCAAGCACGGACGACGCTGGCCAAAAGATTTCCGTCAGTTTACCTTTAATCAGCTTCCTGGCCATGTCAATTGCATTCGTGCCAAGTATATTTTTCTATGAATGCAAGCTTTTTCATTGCTCATTCTTGTTAGAGATCATTCTTCCTCATTCAAATATAATGGTCAACCGATTCTGATTAGTACCGGTTGCTGTCTAGTGGCATAATGTATATGTAGCAGTATATTCAAGTGTATGTTGTCATGTGCAATTCCTCTCCTGAAGTAGCTGATGCAGCATCGGACACTATCTTGCATTAACCTTCGCACCGTGTGCTATGCACCATTTTTCTTTTCTTAATGTTTTTAGCCTTCAGTGCTTGCAGAGCAGAGTGGCTTCTTTCTTGAATGCATGCTTTCTCATTCCCATATTCCTAGTCTCGTTGATGCTTGCTCTTCTTCCTCAATAGCCTGAGTCTTCGTACAAGCTACACTGAAGTGATTGATTGCAGAATCTGATTTCGCTGCCCCATTTGGTTGTGGTCACCGTGTTACGTTTTTCAGATGCGGGGGCCTGGTCAATTGCACTGGGAAGCAGTCTCTCGAAGTAAGCATTTGCTCCTGCAGTCTGCACAGCGACATAGACTCCCAACTTAGACACACCGTGATTCGTGCTCCCCGTTCGCCCTTTCCTACTGCAGCCATGGGCACATTGTGCCTATGGCCTTTCTCGGCCGCGATTAGGCATGGACAGAGACAAGCATACGTGCTTACATGGTCTGACGTGTATGAAGTTGATAGCCACATGGGTTGAAAGGCCCGCAAAAGTGGTGCCCACGAAAGCGACTTGTCTATATTGAGACAAAGTGGGACACCAAGTGTGAGCCGCACATTAGCGGCCCCCGAAAGAAACGTGCAAGTTGGAAATGAGTGAACGCTAAAATTCCGGGTAGTCCATGTCGCTGTGTTGGCTACGGCAGCAGATGCCTGCGTCACGCGATTGCTTCGCAATGCAAGTTGCTCATCTTTAACGGCGACTGTCGTTGCAAACAGGTGGACACTGTGTCTAATCTGCATGCGCTGCTGGTTGTCGCTCGTTACCAAACCGCCATGTGCGACGACGACGGTGAACAGTTTACAAGCTCACGTCAATGATTCCAGTGTATCTCGACATGCAAATTTTATTTCTGCTCTTGCACGAGAATGTACACTGCTTGTCTTCTGCCAATAAAGTCGCATGTTCTGTTCACACACTTGTGGCTTTTTGGTATGGGCGTCAGTACACTCTAAGAAGAATTCCGGGGAAAACGGGAGTAACTGGGCAGTTCGTCCTAAAAAGGGCGCTTTCGTCCCTCAAAGGAGCAACTGCATGGATGTGCGTGTCGTGTGCAAATTTTGGAGAGTAAGTGTTTAGTCCCTGGTCGGAAAGAGAGCAACGGGAGGACGAACGGCAACAGTTACTCCCCATGCGCTCCGCTGTTTTCGTCCGTGTCGTGGAGTGATGCGGCAAAAACTGTATTGTCTATAAATCGTGAATAGTTCGAAGTTAGTGCACTGTCTATTGAACTACATGCAAAGCAGCCTCTTTGTGAGAAAATTGCGTGAAATTTAAAGTTGGAATGTGAAGAGCCATGCCCTTCGTGGGCACACCATAAGTGAGCGATACACATTAAACGCGCAAGTCATTGATAGACTGCCAGATTGTGCTGGTCAATAGTACCTAAGTTCATTCCGTTCCAAGGAGATTACGAACTTAACTGAAGCGATGTGTAGCTCAAACGGGACACACTAAGCGACAGAGCAATTGTCCGTCTCTGTCGTCTTAGGTGCCCGGTTTGAGCTCGCATATACACGTTTACATCGCGTAGTGCCTAAGTTTAAAGCACCCTAAGAATACTCGGGCAGATTTCTTTTCGCACTCGCTTATGGTTGCAGGTACGCTCAACGTTACACTCTCCCCGCACAGCATACACAAAATGCCGAGTCGCTTTTACATTCATTGCCGCACCTGCATGCCAATGCTTAACCTGTCTCAATTTTCAACCCCGTCAAGCAATCTGCCGTGGTGCAGTGGTTAGAGTAGCTGGCTTGTGGGCTAATTCCACCTTTCCGGAGCATCGGAAATAATGACCATTACTCCCTTGAGGAGCATCGGAAAAGAGCAACTGTTAGTCCTCGGAGGAGTAACGGCATGGGGAGTAACAGTTCATCCCTTCGCACTTGCCCCCTAAAGGGAGGAATGGTTGTGGCAGATCAGTTGCTCCCCTAAAGGAGTAACCTCAATACCCCATTTCCTCCTTTACTTCTTAGAGTGTAGAGGCTCTTTGGTCTCCTGGCAATTAGAACGCACTAGCTACGCGGCACCCAACGCAATGAGGCATGCCGCATAGCCAGCAGGGCCAGCATGGCTCGTACTGGCGTACGCTACCGGCGAAAAACGGCCATATTGAATTTTGCTCTAAAGAAACTTCATTTCCGCTTCCTGTTTGAGCAGCGCCATCTGGCGTCCACCTACGTAAGTTTCATGTGCTTCTGCTGCTTATTTTCGCATCCCTGGGGAAGCTACAGTTTCCCTTCTTTAAGGCTGGTTCTTTATTCTATGGTCCGACGCCGACACCGGATTTTCTGCGACTCGAGCTCCGACACGAGTATGAATGCTTCACGACTGGTTCCTTCTGCTCTTAGCAACCACTGCTTCCTAATTCTGAGTTTTTGCCGATTCGAACTTAGTCTCGCAAGGGGAGAGACCGTGGCGCCTAAATCCACTGCTCCTAAAGGACAGGCAGGCAACCGCAGAGATATCGGCCATTTCTTCCACTCGCTCCACAACAGGGAGAATCTAGAAGGAAGAGAATGGGAGGAATTGAAGGCCAGTGTGCGCGTGTGCTTCAGGTTTGGGGCATGCGTCGAGTGCGCGAGATTAAAATCGTCTTCGACGCGATGCTCCTGCTCTCGAAGCCACTGTCTTGCGGGCCTGGGGCAACTTGCACGAACATTTAATAACGACAATATTAACGAATTTAAGAACTCGTTCATAAATTCTTTATAATTTTCGTTATTAAATGTTCGTGGAAGCCACCCCTTATGTTACTCCGGCGCTGGCCTCACTCCAAGAAGAACTTCGCATTCTCCTGCAGCGACGCTGGGATGGCTTGAGAGCCTCTACCCGAGCAGAGCAGTGGGAAATGAAAGCGGGGTGCAGCATAAATGCCTTACGTAGACATCTTTCAAGGAAGAGACTCTCTCTTCCCTGGTAGTTCTAAGTGATGGGAGCATAGTCGATTTACCAGGTGGAGTTCTTGCATTGGCGAGGCAGTTTTACATGAACTTGTATGTAGAGTCAACTGCCATTTCAGCTGTCTTTCCAATGTCTATGAAGCATAACCGTAGTCCAGGATCCGATGGTCTGACAGTTTAATTTTATGTGAAGTTTTCGACACTGTTAGGGAAGCCATTCACATCATTGGTGAACAGGCTACTCAGTGAAGGGACTCTGTCAGTGTCCCAAAGAGAGAGAGAGACTAATCTCTCTTCATCGTAAGGATGAATCGACAAGCACCGATCTAAGATCATGGCGTCCAATCACGCTTCTGAACTGCGATTACAAGCTCATAGCAAAGTGTCTGTACGCGACTCACTCTAGTACTCAACACTGTTTTGGGTCCATACCAGGCATGTTGTATCCAGGGGCGTTCCACTAAGCTTCGCGGTTTAGCAGTCAGGGACCTTCGTTTTTGGGCAAATGCCAGGAAACTTCCAGGCATTCTCTGCTCCTTCGACCAGGAGAAGGCTTTCGGTACCATTAGCCACAGGTACCTATTCCGGGTTTTGAATGAAGATGGCTTTAGCGTGTGTTTTCGCAGATGGTCTAAGCTTTGTATTCTCGACCGGCTTCTGCTGTTCTCATACAGTATCGTGTCTCGGAGGCTTTCTCTGTGGGGCGTTGTGTGAAGACCCTCTAGAGAACTTAAGGCCTTCTAGCTGACCATGCGTCAAATCGTCGGTCGGGAACTCGGCGAAGCGGAACGTCGCGCAGCGATTATGTCTAAGAGGCCTACATAGAAGTTACGTGTAGCGTGCTGCGAAGCTACGAGCGGCGCACCTGTGTTGAAAATGAATCATGGAACATATACAATGGTTAACTCCGGCTTCTCGGAGAAGACCGAGGGGCCGACTGCGGCGACAACAATTCGATTAGTTCCAGGAGCACTGCCGCTCCTTGAATAGCTTCGGGGTTAAACAAGTCCCGGCATGCTCGGCCATGCTGTTGCATGCTTCTGAACGCACATTCTTTCTTGATGTGACCAGTGCATGTAGTCTCAACACTTGTGCTGTGCTTGCGATTGTGTACAGCGAGTCTTCATTGCCTCGGAATGTGGAGTGCCATGCCAAGATATGCCTAATCGGGGCTGAAAAATTATCTCTTCAAGTTTCCACAAGTTGAAGAAGCCCAGAGTGCCTGGATTAGAGCGCTACCACGTGCAAACTTCATTGTATTACCGCACTCCAGGGTAAAATGTTCAGAACTTCTCTAAATAGTTACCTTTGAAAAATACGGGAAGGTTAACTGCTCAATTACTGGAAGTGCCTGTACAGAAAGTGATGATTCTTCAGAGTTCGACGCCTGCGAGGATGGACACAAATGTGAATTTGTGTTAAGGCACCTTTTGTGGCGTAACACTAATATTTTCTTGAAGAACTACTGCTTCAACATGAATGACAAAATATTGGATGCCAAAGCTAAGGCAAGGAAGAGAAAAGCTGAAACTCTGCGCAATAAGGCAGCTGTTTCCTTGTAAATAGCCGCACGAATGTTTTACACGAACACAGGGTATTCTTTTTTTATTTTGTAAATTGACCGTGCGCGCCACACCAGTACAACTACAATAGGTTCATCATTCAATAGGTTTGTACAATCGACAGTACAGCAAGTGTCCCGCATAAGACTCGCCGCGAATGCTTACCCTATCGCTCGAACGTCAGTTCATAGGGTCGTTTTCGCTAACAAAACTGCTTGCAGTCTTTCCCACGAATTGCTGAAATATTTCCTTGAAGCAATATTCTCGCTAGGGAAATTGCCGCGCATATTGCAAGAGATCGCGCACTCACCTCGCACACCCTCCCCGCATGTTTCGCATCTGGCAAAACTTAGATCTGATCTCATCTAAGTGATTGGGGGTAACGCATTCTCCGCTGGGTCTGATTGACCCTGCCGACAATGCGCACACCAATGATTTGGAGTGTATTGCCGTCACTGAATAGTCGCAGAAGCAACTTTGCAGTTACCTAAACGAACGGGTTCTTCCACCAGCCACGAGATGGCACGACATGCGCTATTGACGCCGTATAATGAGACGTTCTCATTTCTCCTAGGGTGAGTGACTTGTTCGTATCTTAGCTTTACTACGCTCTAACATTTCTTCTTTTTTTAGCGCTGTAATTTTCTCATCTTCTGAAAATTACTCGTGCGTTTTATTCTGACGTGCAAATGTTTTTCGTTTATCGCCAGCGTTCAGTTAAATTGACGGCGCTTTGAGCAATCACGGGGCTTTAAAAACGTAAGTACATTAATCTAACGTCGTTTGACAAGGCGATCACTACACCCTGCTTACCCGACAGCTTTTAATGCGAAAGCGTTAATGGCCCCGTGACGCAGACAATCCGGCGTCGGCGTCCTGTGTCGGTCGTCGCTTTGGCAAAAATAATTCCGAACCACGCATGCCTAACCACTCTTCTACCACCAAAGCTAGTTGCCGGTGAACATGAAAAGCCATCAGCGGTCCTTGAATGCTGTCGCGTTTCACTCTTAAAGGCGGAACTGAAGCGTCCTTCAAATTTTTCACTCCTTCCAGCAAACTGTTACGGTACTCGTTGTAACTTCGTTACTCACGACCCTTCCTTTATACGTCGGTGAGGTCGAAAACATGCTTGCCACACGCGCCTCGATTTGTTTTGTTTCACAGCAACCGATAGTGGTCCCCCGAAGCGAAAAATCGAAAGGCAGGAAACAAGAAACGCCACGGAAACACCAGAACAAATGCGCCGCCACGAAAGAAGCACAGTCAGTGCAGCCCGCGGCCGAAGGCAGGTAGCGCGCGCGCGCGGAGAAGCGCGCTCGAATTTGAGCGCAATATGGCTGGCTGTCTTCGGTTGCTGCACGGATCAAGCAAACGCGCATTGCCCCGACTCCAGACTTCCAGACTGATCGGGCAATTAATTATCATCGCCTAGAATCTCATAGACCCGATTGGCGCCGCGGCGCGCCAATCGGAGCGCGCGCAGGGCGGAGCTTCATTCTGGATTTCTCTCTCTCTCTCCTTTTATCTCTCCCTCAGCGACTGCGGCGGCGGCGCGCTTCTCGTAACCGCGGAGTTGGTAGGCTGCCTCCGATGCAGTTGGGCGATTGTACGCGGTACTATTGCGCTAGACGATTTGCACTCGGCGCGAGCCCGTCTGTAACCCATGTGATCTGCTCCACCGTTTGGATTGAGAACGTGCGTGAACGTATGCCTCCCCTTTGATCGACTTGACTGAAAGTGAAGGGGACTTCGGCGTGCCATCTTACCGTGTCATCGACTGGACCTCCGTGCTTGATATTGGCATAGTGCGCCGCTGTTGTAGCGGCGAGTTTGTTACGTTTGCCAGCGCTTCGTCTGAGCATCGTCGGGGGGTGGTGTGCTTCAAACCAGCGCTTCGTTTGTGCTGCTGGTCATTCTTCTCGCCCTGCGTCCCGCCAACTGCCAAAATTCGTGTCAAAAACCGCATCCCGCTTCCAGCCTTCCGGATGGAACACGAATCGGACGACATGGACGGGAGCATGGTGAGTGGATCGCGTACTACCCAACGTGCGTTTCTGGCATGCACATCCCTTCTCGAACGAAATCGCGTCAGTCTGCGGTGCACGATATTCTGCGAACAAATTCGGATGACATTGATCTGAAATTCGATTGGGCGTTCGAAAATTCGTGTGTGCTCCCGGCATTGCGAAGTTGTGTGACAAGCATTGTTTTACTGCTTTTCGATCGGCTGTCAACGTCATATTTCGACTCGGCAGCTACTATTTTCGCATTTTAAGGCGTCTAGGCGCTGTGGCAGAAATCGACACTAAGCAGCTGAACTCCGACAAGACACGCGTTCATCATTTTGTGGTCACGCCGCGAGGCGCATCGACACAATTGATCGGTTGTACCCGATATATAGAGGCTGTATAAGGGACTTGATAATATTTTGATGCCCTCATTCGCAAAGCCTGGCGATGCAGCCTCACTGCTATCATGCTGCCTTCGCATTGCCAGTTGCTGTAACTTATTGCAATTTTTGTGAAATGTAGATTTAGGTGCACGTTAACGAACCCCAGGTGGTCGAAACTTCCGGAGCCCTCCACTACGGCGTGCCTCATAATCAGAAAGTGGTTTTAGCACGTTAAACCCAACATTTTTTTTTTCGTTATATGGAATTTCCGGTTGGCTGGTGGGGTTTTCGATACCACGTCGTTTATTGATGATCCGCGTACCCTTTCTCGACGACTGATTCTTGCTTCCATGCTTGTCCGGTAAGCGATATCCGGGGGCAGTGTCTTAATTGTTGCTGCTTCAATGCTCTCGATTATTATTGCAGTGAGCAGATCGTACCCTTGTCCCCTCTCTTTTATTGATCAGCAGGCGCTCACGTGTGCTTATCGACGCTGTATAATTCGCTTAATGCCACGAGGTTCTCGAGACGTCCGTGGTGTTAAAGCTTCGCAACTTAGCAGATTTTAACGTTATCTCGAAGTCGCGTAGACGACAGATCAGTTATTCTGCAGGCGATGCGGATTAATCATTGGTGCAAATCGGCGTGACGCACTCGGGCACGAGTCGACGGGTGCGAATTAGACATCATTTATTTCATCATAAATTTGTACATCAACTTAAGCAAACAACTGTTGGGCCCATAGCCAAGGCTAGTGTGGGCCCATGTGGTATACATGCCGTATGTGCTACGGCGATCATGTTGGCGCTAGTCACGTTCTATAGGCGGAACATTTCAGAATAAGGCCTTGTTGTCCGCAGATGCGTCGGCCAGTGTGCCGCTTTCCTCGGTGACTTCTTGAGCTTTAGAGTTTAGAAAGTTGCACCTTTCCCGTGCGACACTTAATCGTACTTTTCGCTCGTTCAGAGTTGAGTGCAACACGCCTGTATTTGACTGGCAATGTATCTGCCAGTCTTGAAGATAAATAAGTAAAAAAAAAACAAAACACGGCGCGACACCTTCGCACCACCACAAAGAGCGTAGAAGGATCGACATTTGGGCGAGTTGGTACTGGTTGAACATCTTGAAGGGCAGCGGAAAAAGACGTTGACAGAAGGCAGGAACACACAGGACAGCGCTGAACTCACAACTAACTTTATTCGAAGGCATACATACACTTATGTACACAACCCATAGCCACGTGCTCTCCCATCTATGGTGTCATTATCAGTGCGCAGGCGAAAAACACGCAAAACCATTTAATCTAATGCTACGCTATGAAGTGGCTTAAAAATTCAGATTCACTATCATGCAAATTTATCGATGGTATGCTTACACAACGCGACCCTTTTTTTCCTGATATAGAAGGCCTCAATAATCACCCTCGTAGTCTGATTTTTGTGCGTGGAAAGTATTGTGGTGTCTTTATATATTGGAGTACACCCATGCTCAGAGCAATGCCGCGCGACATGCGAGTAGACATTACCCGTTAGTGAGCGCCTATCTACAGACGATCTAATATTGAGGCAACGACCTGTTTGACCGATGTATACGTGACCGCAGGAAAATGGAAGTTCGTAAACAACTCCCATTCTACAGTGCACAAACGGGGAAGTATGCTTAACAGTACCCTGACAGTACTCTGCCCCTAACAAGTTCATCTAAATGTGTGGTAAGATCGATAGGAAATTGGCCCAGGCTGCCTCCACACATGCTGGGAAAGGCTGTACTGTTAAGCATACTTCCCCGTTTGTGCACTGTAGAATGGGAGTTGTTTACGAACTTCCATTTTCCTGCGGTCACGTATACATCGGTCAAACAGGTCGTTGCCTCAATATTAGATCGTCTGTAGATAGGCGCTCACTAACGGGTAATGTCTACTCGCATGTCGCGCGGCATTGCTCTGAGCATGGGTGTACTCCAATATATAAAGACACCACAATACTTTCCACGCACAAAAATCAGACTACGAGGGTGATTATTGAGGCCTTCTATATCAGGAAAAAAAGGGTCGCGTTGTGTAAGCATGCCATCGATAAATTTGCATGATAGTGAATCTGAATTTTTAAGCCGCTTCATAGCGTAGCATTAGATTAAATGGTTTTGTGTGTTTTTTGCCTGCGCACCGATAATGACGCCATAGATGGGAGAGCACGTGGCTATGGGTTGTGTACATAAGTGTACGTATTCCTTCGAATAAAGTTAGTTGTGAGTTCAGCGCTGTCCTGTGTGTTCCTGGCTTCTGTCATCGTCTTTTTGCGCTGCCCCTTCAAGATGTTCAAAGAGCGTGACAAAAGCTCCGTCCAGCAAAATCCCGCGCGTTAGCTATTGTTGCTATCGTGATGCGAGCGGACAGCGGCAGCACGCTATCGGTCAAGCCGTAGGCGATACAGTGGAGTGCCTCTCTATGCGACGTTTTCGTTCCGGTGGACGCTGCTTTCCTTTTTCTTTTTTGTTTAACTTATCGGAACGTGCTTGGTTGCACCCGTGCCACACCGGCACAGAAATTGGCATTAATTTCCCAATGCCTTAAAATTTAATGTCATTTGCATGGTGTGCCACACGGGCAAATCAAATGGCGTTTGCCTTAATGCCATTCATCACCGAAGTGGTTCGCCAGAACTCCTTCGGCTTTAGAAATGCGTACTGTCGACGCCATAGTATGCCCTGTGAAATTTACTTAAATTATTTGAGACATCATATTTAGCTGCAAATTTTTTCAGGGGTTGCCATACAGCACACATAAACAAGCGCATCAAGTTTGCTATAATGAAAAAGAAACAAAAATACAGAAGAGATGCTGCTGCTAGTGGAGTCGCGTTAAATGTTGGCAACAAGCATACGACAAAGACGATTTCATTGCCATCGCGCTTCGTCAGTTGCAACATTGTAAGAGACAGCGACAAACTAAAGCTAGCGGTACTATAGTATGCTTATTTCTACATTTTACTAGCCATGAAAGCAGGTTAAACTTGCGAATGCATGTTTAGCTTTCTATTATTGTCCTTAAGTTGCTCACCTCAGAAGACGCTGTTATCGACATCATCGGGTCAATTGTCATTAAATTTGGACGTGTGGAAGCTCCGCCGAAAAAAAATGTCATTCAGGAACTTAAGGCCTTAACTACTGAATGCAATTTTCTGTGCCCGTGTGGCCCGGGTATTAAACTGAAAAATTGATTGATTAATTAGGTTATACTTCACGAAGCAACTATGGGGACATGCGGTAGACGCCGTACATTCCAGGGCACCGGATCAATTTTGGCCAACCTAGGGTTCTGTATAGCTTACTCAAATATAAGTGTTATGAGCGTTTTTATATTTTGCCCCCCCCCCCCCCCCCCCCAATCGAAATGCGGCCGGAAACCGGACCCGCGACCTGTACTTAAATTAGAAGTCCCAAACACCACACTTTTCGTGGGAGCTCTGCACAAATTTATTTTCAAAAATTGTTTCACAGTTATGCTAAGGGGTAAAAGAAATGTCAAATCACAAAATGCCCATCGCGAACCCGTAAACAAGACGGACACCGAGTCTCTCGTACTGTGTGGAAGTAAAACTGAATGCCGACTACAAATGCGAGGTTATAGGTTTCTAAAAAAATGGTGCCCGAATGGGCACCAGTATAAACAAGCCCAATAATAGTGCCAACATTTCTTTTCAGTTCACATTAATAATAAAAAAAACAGGGTAGTTTCGATTACAGAATAACTTCGACTTTCACACACGACGTTTATAAAACGTACACTAATCAGATTATATAGTTTTTTAGAGATTGCTGGAGAGACTCACCAAAATTCTGTTTCACATAATGTGTCTAGGTATCCAGCATGCGACGTTTTTAAAAAGTACACCATAGCGCTCGATTCTCCGTGGTGGCTTTTTTTGGGTGGCTATTAAAAATAATGAAGAGTAGTGTCACTGGGCCGACAGAGTAGCCAAATTAGTACTTTTCTTTTCCTCCCATCGCAACGGATGAACTACTTTTGTTTTTAATTTTGCAGATGGAAGACTTAATATCTCAGTGCCAGTTCTGTCGACCAGACCTCACATCAACGTGTTTGACGATAAAAGAAATTACACGGTGACTGCGGCCTGAAAGGTATAAACAAAGGCGAAATGTAAATAGTGAGGCAATATTTACAGAAAAATAGACGCGGAGTCGACATGTTTTGAACCTGTGAACTTAGGTCGCGAGCTCGGTGCTCTTGCACGACGCTACGGAACATGAACGGCAAGGAGATTAGAAGGGCTCTGGTCTGGTACACAGTATAGTCACGGCGTATTATGTATGGTATGTTGTTTTTTTCTTTTTCAGGTTCGAGCATTCTCGCGTCTCTGAATGATGACCGCGCGACAGCAGTTCACTTTCTTCCAGTTCCCATCAGCCGTAATTTAGTTGCAGCCGGCCGGTTTGCGCGGAACCGCGTTTCTCCACGCAGTTCGACCGCAGTACAATAGGCATCTCGCGGTGACTTCATAAGCACGTAGACAGTTGATGAAAGGAAATCGTCATCCCTCCATCAGCTTCAACTTCCCTGCAGGCGCGGCAGTGTTCGTCGCGTTCCCCCTGTACTTGTTTTGAATAGGGAACGCCGAGGAAAGTGCCATTGTGGGCTTTATCGCAAATGTTTTAGGAGGGCGCGTCCCGTGAGTCCCACTCCTATATATCGTGGAATCTTTTTATTCTACTCTCACCCCTGTACTTTGACCTCGAAGGCTACGTGGGTTTGGCACCGCACAAAAGCAACATGCTTTTTCTTACCAGCTAAGGTACTGATGACGTGCTTCGCAACAGCGTAATGCAATTCGTCATAAAGGCGGTTTATTCAGTCTTAGATGTCTACTAGCCTCCTGGTTAGCCCAGATTGCAGTACTACAACACCCCAGGAAGGCGTTGGTGCATGGGTGACAGTGTCCCCTTTCGTGCAACTTCCTCCACCGTGCAGATTTCCGCAAATTGTACGTGTCCGATGCCTTTATTAATGTATGTTCCCCAGGTTTGAAAGAAAATTAAAAAAAAAATAACTGTATTATTGTTCTTATTAGGGTCCTATCAAAATTTTATTAGGAAATATTCCTCGAACGGCATCAGCGCTGTGGAGACGCTGCGGGAACCATCGGGCGTACTTTGTTAGCGAGTATCAGTGTACCCATCCAGAGGTCAGTGAGGAAGTAGTCACACTGCTCAAGGCTTGTCAAAACATGTTGAGTTGCAAGACAGTTCGACGCGCTCAACAAAAATTTTGATGCACCTTGCGAATTGAATCTGGAAATTAACGGTTACTGTGGTGGTGACGTTAGTTGGACTGTTATATCGGATGCCACGCGAGTGCATCAAGTGTAATTAATTTTTCAAAAAAAAACCTAACGGACTTTGCAAAGTTCTGTAGGTCTGCTGCCTTACAAGGCGATTTTCCAACCAGTACCTGGTCAACATACTAAATGGGTCATGATGATGATGATAGTCTGTGACCACTGGATCCTCGTAGCGACCTCTAGCGGCAGAATTTGGAACCTTGCGCTTCGCCACGCGGTTGCGAAACAAGTGTTCCCGGCCTTACGTGCGTTCGGGTACCTGTGCATGTTGCAGGGGTTGAGGAAGGACTTCGGGATGAAAACAAACTTGGCAGGGTTTATTTTACATTATATACAGAGAGGTGAGAGTCAAGTAACAGTCGTACAGTCATTACGGGCCGGCAGCAACTCGGACGCTGCGGCCCGCGGCAAGAAGTTCGAGAGAAGTCAATCAGGGAATTGGTATCCCTCGAATGCTTCTTTTAAACCCTTCGAGGACTGGAAGTCGCGTCATGTTCGGCCAATGGGAGAGTCCGCTCAGATGACGCCATTTTCGGCCAATGGTAGGCGCCCGTGCGATGGTGTCATACCCGGCGAAGAGAGTCGCCGCTTGGTCCCCCTGCGGTCTTGCCTTGCTGACTCACAACTCGTCGTCACAATAGCCAGGTGGGGGCGACGGCGGACCAAGGCTGGCAGGGTGCCTTATTTTCACAGTGCCTTACTTCTCCCTGTGGTCTTGCCTCGCTGGCTTGCAACGCGTCGGCACAATGGGCGTATGGGGGCTACGCTGCCAGGCCTTCCCGGTACATCACAGCCGTCTTGCTTCGGGACCCACTTTCCTTGTAACAGTGCCGGGCTATCCCTTCGCTTTCTGGAAAAGTCAAGCATTGAATAGCTCCGCCTGCGGCGTACGAACTTATTTGCACGTGAACTTGTGGCCTTCAACTTGTTTGCTTGAGCGCTCCTCTGGAATGTGCTTTCCGTGTTTCTGCGCTTCTCAATTAGTTGTGCTGCGATTCGATGTGGTCTGGGGGAACTCGAAGTAGGCGCAGGAAACAGCTCCATATCTAAGAATGTTCGATTGCAGGAGTTATGCAGCTATTGTCGTCGATGATTGAGGAAGGCTATCCTTACAGTGCCGCATGTAAAGAAAAATAGCAGAAATTGAAGTCGGCAGTCATGCAAGTCGGTTTTTCAAACAAGAACTCGTCCACAAACTAGGTTCCCTTCGTTACTCCCCCTCCTACTTCAACTTTAGAGGAAGAGCGAGTACAAAGGCTTTCCTACATTTACTCAGAAAATTGAATACCGTAATATAGTTCACCCGCACCTGGCCACCGAGGAGGAATGTATTGCGGACGTTATCCTTTGCCACCGCTGAACCCTCCCACAGTATAAGGGTGTGCAGGGATCCGAGGTAGTAAAGGCGAAGCTGCTGAATGGGAACAATAGCGTGTCGGTTTCTATCTCTGTCCTCGTCTGGTTGCGCTGTCACATTTTATCATGAATCCAAACCAACTAGCCCGCCAATATGTTTTAACAATACTTCGTTCTACTTCTCTGTAGTCCGGAGTTGTTTTGTTGGAGAATACATTTCTACCCGATGCGCAGCAACATTTTTGCAAATGGTCCATCCTCCTTCCAACTCCCAGTGAAGAAGTGCGAGCGCAGAGGCTTTCCGATAATTACTCAAAAAATTTCATGTCGCCATAGTTAACCCCCGCCCCCACCTCCCTGTTCATTCGCTTCCACATGTTCTCCACTCAGCCGAAGTGGTATGTATTGCTGCCAATCAATAATGTTTACCACATCCATAACACACCTTCCCCAAGGGCACGCCTTTTCCCACACTTGAGAAGGGGTAAAAAGAAGCAACTTTTGCGTGCTTTTGTTGCTACAGATCTCGCAAACCGCTGTGAAGCTGCCAAAGCTGTATTATAGATTATCGTGGTAATTCCGTACGGACTACAGCACCTGCGAACAGAACTGTGTACAGCCGCCCTGATTTTTAATAATATAGCGCAAGCGTCGACTGAACTGCTGGTGAGCGCCTTATAACGGCGATAAGCGTGCAACAAGGCGAGAGTTCGCGCACGAGCCTTGTTGCCTTGTTGCACTCGCCTTTTGCACGCTTATCGCCGTTATAAGGCGCTCACCAGCAGTTCAGTCGACGCTCGCGCTATATTATTAAAAATCAGGGCGGCTGTACGTGACGACGGTGCCGTAGATTTCCGCTCGGATGCTCCAGATCGGCGAAGATCGCCAGGTGGATTCTTGTAAATGCGTTAGCACGTGTAGTGGCCCTCACATAGAATATTTGGGAGGGTATGCCTTATATTAGGCGTTCTGCGGTGGGGTCACGTGTCTCCCGTATTCGCAAGCCCGACGCCTCCTCCTGCCGGGCATCACGGCTCTGTTCGCAGTCGACGGCCATTCGCACAATTTTGCGGCACTGCTCGCTTCGCAGACGAGGCCGCGTTGTTTGCCACGACGGAGCTGTTGATATTGGACGAGGGCATTTGACATCGGGCTATTTGCTCCTAGCAGCTCTCTCTCTCTTTGCTCGTTTCATTCGTTTTCGCTCCCCCTCATGCGCTATCTGTGAAGGCGCGTCTAAGGGGCGAAAGAGTTGACAAAGTGTTTTTCTGCCGGCCCCGCTACGGAGGCGAAGGTTGTGCGCCGGCGACAGCTCCCTTTCCACCGTGGGTGCTACGGCTATACTGGCGGTCGTAAGCACCTCGCGGCCGCCATTGTCCCCGCTCGTGTCCTGCTCCAATGTGCAGCCGCGATGTTAAGTGCACACGTGTTCTCAGTACCACTACCGCTCTGACTGACTTCGTTCTGTGTCCTACGCCACACATTTGGTCTCCCACAGCAACCAACACGGAGGCGCACGAATTGCAGCACTGACATAGAGTACAATAGCTTTTCCTGCAGTGCCATTACAACATGTGGCACGCGAAAAAGGCGGCGTCAAGGGAGTCATACTGGTTCCGATACAGTTGAGAAAGGCCTTATTGTATGAGGTTATTCAGTTACAGTGAGATTCGGTTCGCAGACTTTAATCCAGGAATACTAGTCACTTTCTCCTCGGTCAAACGCGGGCTTAAGTAGTCGCGTAAGTCAGGGGCCCAAAAACGCAACTGTAGAGGAAACAGCGTGACACAGCCACTACTACAAATTTATGTGTGACGTGCGCTTTCCTGCCCCGCAATGCGTGAGCTAAAGTTGAATTAGCCTAGCGTTTACAGGAATGTGTTGTAGAGGAGACGTGTTTCTCAATACATACTAAGTTCAGTACTAAGAATATTCGTAATAACGCTTCTAGATCACCGAAAATGTCGGTCTTACCACGTGCAGAGGGTTAGCAAGCCAGAGAAGTCACAAGAATGAAATACGAATGTCAGCGTAGTATAAGCTTCCGAGTAGCTGCTCGTGACGTCACGGATTTTGAGAGCATCTGTGCGGGGCTAGTTAACATTATGGCGGTAAACAAAGACTACAGTGCATTTTAGAGGGACCACAGACTCACGCTACAGTGTTTCTAGAACGTTCGGCGCACAGAGACGGTCCAAACGCGCGAAGACAGCTTAAAAATTTTGACTTTGGCACTTGCGCTGTCGTTAGCGAGTGAAATTCAAAGCTCTAAATTTCGACTTTCGTTTTCTTAGCCACTAACCAAAACTTTCCTGCCAAACAAGTGGAGACTGCGTCTCGCAGAATAACCAATGGTTATAAGTTGTTTCAGTGTTCCTATTTAGTGTCCTTTAACGGGACTGCTCATCGCAGTAACCGTCTTGGAGCTTTGTGGCAGCATGTCTCCCAGATCACCGGCGCGCGCGCCTCCAATCTGGGAGGCCACAGTGGAAGTGTAAAGTTTACTATACCGTCGAGTCGGCGGCGCTGTCGCATCCATTCGGCAGGCTCACTGGAAAAACCTCAATTCGAGGGTGGTTTCTGAATACGGGCCAAGCATGCTTCCTGAAGTTTACGTATACGAGGCGAAAATGGCGACGTTGAAGGGAGGTGTACGTCTACACGGCGTTGGGCAAGCTTGGATAAAAAGACACATGACTGCTTTCGTTCGTAAACCAGAAAAGTAGTTTGGAGATGGAGAGACGGTAAAGTGCGATGCATATTTAGGTGAGCATTTTAAGAATCATATTATTAATAAGACAGCAAAGTCTCAAAATAACACGAGTAAGGATGGCAGAATTATACTGTAACCGCTACATTGCTTGCGTATCCTCTGGTTTGGCTGGCGAAAAGTGTCGCCTTATTTTTGCCATAACCGTTGTACGACTATTTGCTTCTTAACCAACCTGCCGTGGTGGCGTAGTGGCTATGGCGTAGCGCTGGTAATAATAGTAATAATATTTGGGGTTTTACGTGCCAAAACCACTTTCTGATTATGAGGCACGCCGTAGTGGAGGACTCCGGAAATTTTGACCACCTGGGGTTCTTTAACGTGCACCTAAATCTAAGCACACGGGTGTTTTCGCATTTCGCCCCCATCAAAATGCGGCCGCCGTGGCCGGGATTCGATCCCGCGATCTCGTGCTCAGCAGCCCAACACCATAGCCACTGAGCAACCACGGCGGGTAGCGCTGGTAAGCCTGAGGGCGCGGGACCATATCCCGGCAGTCGCGGCCGCATTTCAATTTGGGCGAGAAAAGAGAGAGAGAGAGGAATGGCCTGTGTGCGGTGCATTGGTGCACGTAAAGCATCAGGCGGTCAAAATTAACCCGGAGCACCACGCTACGGCGTACCTCCTAACTATGTGGTGGTTTTTGCACGTAAATCCGCAGAACATTGATTAAATTTTAAAAAAGAAATTTTAAATCAAGGAGAAATACAAGGCGAAAGGTGGTGTGACTTTATGTTTTGATATTCGTGCACACGAATGTGCACATTAATGCGACATGTGAGACATTAATGTAATGTACAAGGCCAGCTGTCGCAAGCTATCAGCTTGGCATTTGACAGGAGGCACAGTGCCTCGGGGCGCTCGCCAAACCACTGCTTCAGTTTCGTGCGTCTTGAAGCGGTAATCAAATTTCTGTGAGCATATGTAGCGCACAACAGTGCCTTTCCTCGTGGCAGTGATTTGCGTAGACTATCTATACATTCGGGATACCAATACAAAAGCATAAGTGCCGAGTCGTATTATCACCATCCGACCTTCTGCTTCCCTTCGTAACATTATTTATGGTGGTATAGTGTGATGTCAACTCTGAGCTGGCGTCGTTTGTGAAACACCGCGCGTGCCTAAACAGCTTGTGTGCAATCTAGCAGTGCTGTTAATGGGCCCGTCACCAGGTCTGGACATTTTGAGCTGACAAACGCAGATCATACAATGCGCGATAACGATCGTATCCGCAAAGTATTACATCGCTACGCGCCACGGAAAGATCTGAAATTTCAAACCGAACGCCGTTTTCCCTTCTCCTCGCGGCCGTCGCGCTCCAAGCCAGAGGATGACGTACTCGTGTACCTGCGCCTTGTACTGCTGCCCGCGGTGTGGCGTCGATCGTGGTGACACGTGACTTCGAGATTTATTCAAGACATCTATCATCTGTGGGATCTGTTGCTTGAATTGACGAATTGATGCTTAGAGAAATGATAAAACACACAAACAGAATGTCTGCGCGTTTCTTTTGTTGTTGTTATTGTTTGTTTGTTTTACTTCGCATCGAAGCAAGAGAGCTGTACTTCCGCTTCGTCTGCTTGTTCCCACGGTCATGCAGTCACGTGCGCAGGTACCGAAACTATGCCATTTTCTGCCGTGCTTCAGCGCCGTGATCATGCTCTGCGATCCGCTTGTTCTGCTTCGGTATTCGTGTAGCATTGTACAGTGGCCTAGCAACAGGGGGGGCCGGGGGGCCGTGGGCCCCGCGTGCACGGGGCCAGTAGTGGGGGTGGGGGGTGTCATATACGTCTGAAGACACCCGAAAATTGTCGATATCATCGCCTTCCTCAACTACAAGGGGTGGGGAGTGACAGAAGAGCTAAGGGCCCCGGGTGCCAGACGACCTAGCTACGCCACTGGCATTGTATTATACCGCTAGTCATGTGTCCTTGTGCACAGCGCGCAAAATCGTGCGCTGCGCGAAACGATAACAGATCGCGCGCAACACCGCCAGCGGAAGTGCGCAGCGCCGAAAGAAAAAAGCGAGGAAAAAATAAAGTGAAGTCTAGGCCCGTGACGTATGTGTTACGCGATCCTCGGGGTCCGGCATGGGAGCAGGCAGGGAAGGAATTTCGCTTGCGGAGGCTAGACGGGGCGAGTGGAGAGAGAGTCTCGCTATGCAGTGGAGCTCGCCTCCTGAAATCGTGGGTTCGCGGCACTGAAATATTTCTATCTCAGTTATTAATGAGCCGATATGAAAAATGTTTGCGGCAGAACGCTCCCTAGAGGACACGTAACAACCTCCAGCGTATGACCAAAATTCTTCCGTATGCGGAGCTTCAGCACTATAGTTGTAAATGTACGTTTTCTATATCTGCCATTAGGCCTTACGTGTCCTGATTTAGTTTTGCACTGGAGCTTTCGGCGTAGCGTTGGCACCGCAAGCTATGCGCGCGCCATCCGTGGAGCGCACATTGCGAGCTTACACTTGGGCAAACTGCATCCGAACGGTGTCCCTGATTCTGCTGGCCCACATTGAGCCTTCGATGGTCGACCATTCTGTCAGCAGCAGGTTCTGCGCTCCGGGAGTCCACATGGAGGATATCCTGCCCTAATCTCTGCGTGGTCAGCGTCTCACAAAACGGGGCTCCAATGTGTGTGTCTGTGTGGAGTGATACGGCTGCTTCCGTAGGGCCATACTGGCCGGCTGTCTACCGGTCGTCCGGGGCTTCTGTGGGTGAGCCCCGCAAATTCGATGCAGCGCGGCGGACGCCGAGCGAAGACGAAAGCGCATACTCCTCTCCGGGACGGAGGGAGAGCCACAGCGCGACCGCTTTTTCGGTTCACGCGGATAGAGCCGCTGGGCAACTAATGCTTGGGAAGCCGCTCTTTTAATAACGAAAAAAAAGCTACCAAAGAACAAGTGATGCAGTTACGTGTTTCCTTGCGGTCATCTTGTTAGAATGGGCAACACTTCTCTCCACTGCGCGCAACTCATGTAGACGGGTAAAACTTCGTAAGCTTCCCGTGGACATCGTGTAAGCCACCACGGGCAGCCAGGCCGCGCGATTTGCTCTTCCCGAAGAGGCTGTAGTCAACAACAGCCAGCCGTAGGGCCAACAGGTCTCTGAAGAGTGTTTTCACCAGGGAAAGCGCGCCGCAGTTTGGCGTGCGTGTATGTGTTCACCGAAGGTTTCGATTTCAACGCGCTCAACACAAACGGAAACGCCCCTGTTTCTGCTTAGTACACGTCAGCGCAGTTGCACTCTGTTGCCTAGTTCAGTCTTTAATTTCTATGGCGCAAGATATTTTTCAGGAAGGGCGCACGGTGCTTTCTTGGCAAACGCGTTTCATTCTGCCAAAATGGCAGCCTAGTCTGTGTGAGTACGCGCGTTTAATCTGAAGCCGGAGCGACTCTCCCTCTTGAGCCTTCGGGGTCTGCCGCCCCACGGAGCGGGTCCGCGCAAAAGCAAACAGCGGGATACCGCGCGAGGAATCTCCGACGCGACCAGACGGCTGGCTATTGAGCTCGGAAATCGCGCGCAATTCGCGGAAGGACACGTCGACGCGCCCTCTTTCTATTTGCACCGCTACACGGAGCCGCTCTTTCTCGTCCATCCCCGCCGTCGGAACTTTTTCGCCAACGTGCGCGCCACCGAGAAAGGGCTTGCCCCCTGTCCGCGTACCGCGGCAATAATAGTGGCGAGGTGAGCTCAAATGTATAATGCGAAAGGAGAAGCGGGCGCGTGATTCATACCTGTGGCAGGTCCGGTCGGGGCCGTTATCAAGGTCTTTCTCGCCACGGCGCCACGATCGCGTCAAGCTCCGTTCTCACTCGCGTATATTTATAATGGCCCGGCCGACAATGTAATGGCCCGTTGGCGACGGCGTATGTGTGCCTTTCGCACGCGGCTTTCGCATATCGAGTTTTTATTTCTGTGCCTGATCGAACAGCAAGCACCACGTACTTTTTTTTTCTAAGTCCCTAATGATATTGCATTCCTCGCCAAGGAGAGGGGTTCTTTATGTCTTGCCGCGCTGTTATTTTTATTTTATTTCTTTTTATGTTCGAGTATGCCGTGGCGCACTCGGAATACGAAGTCGCTTTTCGGATCGCGTATGTTCATCTGTTCTTCCGATTGATTTGCATATCTTTGATCCATAATTCATTTTACTGCCGTTTGTTAACTGTTTTTTCGCCGTCTCTCGTTTGTCGTGCCCGCCTCTGCAGATTCTACGCATCGTCGTGTATTGGGCCGTGTTGTACCGCTCTAATATTTGCGATGTATCACACACACTGAGCTAGCTGTACGCTCTGTGTTCCTGCGCTCGTATTGTGTGTGCTTGTGTTTGGCTTAGCCTCGTGCTGTCGAACTTTCCAGACAAACGGATAGAACCGCCCGGATCCGTGGTTGCATTCGAACGAAGCGATTTTTGTTTTTCGCATATATTTCTTTTCTTTTTCTTTCGTGGCCATTCTCACCCGATGACCTTGTTCATTTTCAGGGCCGCGCCCGCATAACCGTCGACGGCGGCGCTTTTGATCGATTTCAAGATCGTTGGGCGGGGGGCGCGGAAGTCGGGATAGCCGGCTGATACAGAAGCCAGTTTACAGCCGGACCACAGCGGCTCTGCGACGGCGGTTGCTCGCGTCGCTGCAGCAATTCTTTGTGTGACCACTTTCAATCCCTGCGGAAATTGAGTAAGACTAGGCCTATTACGCCAGGCAGCTACCGTGCCACCGTTGCGTGTAGGTATATCGTCACGCAAGAAATAGGCTCGGCTATTCGCTATTTCTCCACGAACGTCTCTGTCAACCATAGATCGAAGCGTAGATATTCATCGGCAACGATGCAGATTTTATTGAGTTTTTCTTGATACATTTGTAGGGAAAAATACTAGGCTGGCTTGTTCAAATTTTGTCACTAACTTCGCTTGTATCCATTGATCTGGACAGTTTCATGTCGTGTCGTGTTTGTGGCGGTTTTCATCCCCTGGTGCCCTCGCGCACGCGCAGAATGTGTACGCGGCTGGTATAAACCATATAATGCAACCATTTCTATTCCTCCCGACGATCTGCCCTCCATGGTCGGCTGATCCGGCTGATAGCGTAGGCGGAAGCACCATATGGTGTGCGGAAACACCGTAGAGGAATCTGTATTTGCCAGATATCGGCGTACGTGCCTGAGAGGTTAGGAGTGAGGCGGGGGCATGTAGTTCGTCCACCTCAGAAACTCCTCCACACTAGCCAGGGATCAAAGGTGTGGACACTGCAAATTTCTGGAACCACGCTCTATCTGCAATGGCCTATCCTCACCTCTTGCTCGAATGTACTCGTCATGTGCACTGCCTATGCCCTGAGTAAAATACGCTCATGGTTGATGTATTGCAAATACTGTAAGTATACAAAATGGTCCGTCTTTTGTTCTAGCTTTATAATCTCTCCTTTCTCTTCCCATTTCATTGCACCCTCCTCGCTGGCCGTTCTATGACATCCTTCGCAGGTGCGGCCTTTTTCTTTCAACAAACATCATAATAATAGTTGCTTTTTTCCACAGTCAGACGTGAGCTGGCGCACGACGCCAAGTACCTACGTCGAGTCAGAATTTAGACCACTGGCGAAGAGTGAAAAATCACCGGAATGAGATTGTTACGTTATCGTGGGCATGTTCCTCCGACACGGAAGCAAGTGTCACCAGCCGTGCCCTCACCGTGGGGCTTATCAATTTTTGCCGTCTGACATTCTTGATCGCCAGGGTAGATTTCGCAACCTTGTCTATGGCTAGAGCAAAGGCAGGAAAGGAAGTTTCGTTTACCATTTACATGTACTGAATGAATGCATGCCTTCTTTTTTTGCTCAGTGCAGGTTTTGTTTTTGGTGTAGCTCCTATTTCGTCGACTCGCTGTCGCGTAGCGAAGGCAGAGCGGGGGCCGAATCAAAGCCAGTGGGGAACGAGCCGATTTCCGGCCGCGCCCTTCACCCGTCTCCTACCTTAGTCAACGCGGGAGAAAGTGCCGTGGATGCGCCCCGCGCGATAAGCACTTGACCGCCGCGTGACTCACTGCGTCTGCGGATGACCCACTTTGTCGCCCGCGCCGACTTGTCTACTTTCAAACTGGGTCCCCTCGCGCGTCTGTCGACCACGACGCCGCAGCGCCCACCGACGATGCACGGGTGGGCCTATGCTGCCTCGCGTGCTCCGCGGATGCTGCCTGGTGTGCTGGGCACGCGCCTGCTTCTTCGCGCATCCCGGCTGGCTTCTTGTTCGAGGTGCCGCTGACGAACGCGGCCCATATGCTAGCGTGAGAAGATTATGTGACACGGTGCAAGACCATTCGTCTCACTGCTTTTCTTTTTTCTCATCCTGAGACAGATGGTACCTCCTTCACGAAACAGTTGCTAGCCCGTAGTTTCTCTTTCGCCTTGTTTGTATGTCCTCGCGTTTCCCCGTAGGAAGGACCTTTTCGGTTATTAATATCAAGTTTAGTAATAATGAGTGTTATACTATTAATCGTGTGAACATCAACATATCAAGAGCGAGGTGCAGGTTGGCAGTTGTCTCTTGAAAGGCGCACCACTCCCACCCACTTGGAAAGGAGAATAAGGCAAGTTGCCGTTATACATTCAGTGATCTGCTGGACCACGTTATATATGTAGGTCAGGCCAAAAATAAGAGGGGGGGGGGGGGGCAGATCAGCAACATAGGTATCGTAATTCTATAAACTTTCAGAACCACCTATAGCAAATGTCTTCGTCTTGGGCTGGTTATCTCTTCCGTGAGCTAGTTTTCTCAAAGAGGTGACCGAATTTACTTGCACGAGAAATAGCGAGGCATATTTTCGTTATTTAACTTCGTCGAACCAATACGAACCATTCTTTGTCTCATACCGGGCACCTTGCGGCACGTTGGTTCCTGTCTCGCCTCGTTTCGGGCCTCTTCAGTATTAATTGACCACCGGTGGAATCTAACTATGGTTCCCCCAGGAAAGACCTTATTTCTCTACCGATGACATCGCAGTCACCTTCATACCATCGTCGTCGGCCGGCCGCTGTGCTCGCACACAATTGATTGGGTTACGCGAGCACGTTGGTCCATCTGGTAACGCTTTGGAGAGGCCTACGGTGCTTAATAGCCAGATATGTGCTAAATGTTTCGCATAACATTGATTCCTACTGTACGAGGGATCCGCGCAAACGACCGCTTAACGACACTCACTGCGATTTGTGAATTCGGGCTGGTTCGTTCGCATGTCATACTCGCTGAGATATACGCTTCTAAGCTAGCTAGTGAAATTCTTGGCCTTTCAGGTACACTTGTCCTGCACTGCCTATAAACGAAAGAAAAAAAATGAGAGAGAAAAAAAAATGAGCAGCTATCCATTTTACCCAGTTCAGGGTGTTTATCTCAACACTGGGGTAGTTAAAAATTGGCTCCAAGCGGACATGCCTCGAGAACTCGCCGGCTTTAATTAATCAGTCGCGACATGTGCCCTATACAGTCAGAAATTAAATGAATTAACGACTTGTCATGCAGATCACGTCCCGCTTCTTGAGTAATGTACCTCAGGTAGTGCACAGGCGATCCTTTCAACAGTTTGTATAGCAAAAAAAAAAAAAAAATACCGCAGCGCATATATAATTGCGTCAGATGCGCTGTGCAAATGCCAAACTCGGAGTGAAATTCATGTAAACGTACGCGTCGGAAGAAGACCCGCCTGACGCTCGCGTTCGTTATCGGCCTTGGGCGACGCTCTTTACCAGTCGAACCGTAAACAAGGACTAAATTTCCTCCCGTTTGATAGTGTTTATTGCTCGTAGCTGGCCTTAGATACCTCGGCAAAGCGGTCATTCGCAGCCGTGCTGGGCTCAGTGACATGTGTGGAGCAGGGCGACGGCCCTAAAGCGGAAAATAAAAGGAGCCAGCAATCGCCAAACAAACAGCCGCCCGGTGTCCTTTGATATCGGACAGCGCGAGGGCTTTATTTCGCTCTAAAGCAACACTATAGCGTCGCGCATCGCGACGCAGCCTTGGTCGGCGATAAGATAGTCCTGCATGGCTTCGTGCCGGCGAGTATCAGCCGAATGCAGACGAGGACTATAATCGGGAAGGAAAGCGTTGACATCGGCGCCAAGATGTCCTATTTGCGGGCAGGCCAGCAGGAGAAAAATCGCGAGGTCGCTAGTTCTCGGATGTCGTGAAATTGCCACCCGTAAGGGGCTGTTGTCGATCATCGTGGGCTCGACGGCGCGAGCGATTTGAGACCAGCACGGCATATTTTTTGAATAGCTGCGACTGGAGATAAGCACAGAGTTGCACTCGTCCGTGAAGCGGCATTAATTTTGCGGGTATTTGGTAGTTTAAGATAACGCACGATAGTGTTACTTGGGGAGAGGCTTTCTTTTAATAGACTTTTATATAATATGATGATAAATGATGCAGTTCTGAGAAAATTCGGATGTTAGAGCGGGGGATAGAAGTGTAGCTAATGTACTTATAGCCCTTTCAATGTCAGTTTTTCGGTGGTGACGCACTTGCAACGTCGTTTCTTTTTCTCACGGATATTATGCAATGAACACAACGGTTTATTTTTGGTTGTGTATAATTGCATGCCATTACCAATTGCTCACACTAAAAAAATATTGCGTTGTAAATGTAACAATTAGCAGTGATTGAGCATGCGCGCAGAAACTTGTTGCCTTTATGCGCATTTAGAATATTGTGCTATGTAATTTATAAATCGTGATATTGTTTGAAATCGCAAGCACGAAAACTAGACAAATGACTGGCCCTCCGTTCCTATCGTTGCTAAGCGATTGCAGCGCCAGATTTTCCTCGAGTAATTTTTATAGGAGACTATTCAACGTGAAACTGTCGGCGTTTATCAGCGCCCCATGAAAGTAAACCACGAGGCTCTTCTGCGTGCTAGTAGTTTATATACGCAGTACATACGAGCTCTCTAGCGATGCTCTTGATTAGTTTCTTGTTAATTTTCCTTTCTTTTTCTTTTTCTTGATGTGTGTTTAATTTTGTAGCCCACTGGCGTTTGTGATATGCATTGTGTTAGCGTGAGCGCGTCGTCCTTGCTTCACTGCAATGAAGGCACTACACCTACAAGAAATAAAAAATAATGAAGGGGCTGTGGCGTAGTGGGTAGAATGCTGCGCTTGAAGTTGTGTGGTCGCCCGTTCGGCACTAGGCCCGATGCCCTTGTTTTTAATGTCGCGCAGGCCTGAATCAAAAAAGCGTGACGAACCATCGGTCGGACGCGCACGATCGGGTAATTTACTGCACATGTAACTACCGTTTGCAGTAAAATAAAGGAAATCGGAAGCCGAATTAAACCGCTCGGTGGAACTACAGGGCATGGGCGGTCCCTCAGTTATTGCGTATAGCCGCACCTGAACGACCGCAGCAGCTCCGCGTAGCCCTGGTGGGGTGCCTTCATTGAGTGTGCGTCTATTGCGCTCGCGCAGTGATCAGTAATTCGTAAATCGGTTGACCTACTGCAACGGACGTATTTCATGCAAACTGCAGATGTGCTAATATGCTTCATAATATTGAAGTTTCACTCTGCGGTACCAAAGGCTACGTGTATGGTTCGGCCAGAAGCTGTGGAGTGGACATCGCTTACACTTTCCTTTTATTAACGTAGCCTCCTATCAGTTAATGAAAGAGCGTCACCTTAAGTGGCCGTGAGAAAAGAGACGGATAAAAAAAATGGCGGCTCGTTAACCAGTCAAGAGTCCGGTTGACTACGCTACGCTGGGAGAAGGAAATGCCTCACAGTTACAGGCATCACACGTAGGACTGTTAGTCATTCCAATTAGTGCTGAATAAGCTGTTGTGAAGCCAACTCCCAACCACAACCGACACAGAAGACACGCTTCGCGTCGGTGCTGTCCGGCCGAAGGTCCGAGTTCAAGCGAAAGGTTGAGTCTGTGCAGCCTCGTGCACCTTGTATGTGCGCTATTCCATTCAGCTAGCTCGAGTGTGCGTGCTAAATTCGAAGCTGTCTCGCAGCGTCTGTCCTTGAGAGAGGAATGGGGATGCAGCGATCTTTTATTATTATTATTATTATTATTATTATTATTATTATTATTATTATTATTATTATTATTATTATTATTTAAGGCAGGAAGAAATGCATCCTGCATCAGTTGACTGAATCAGGCGCGACGAGAGCTTAAAAAGGAGTAAAATAGGCCCAGGTGTAATCCTATGTGTGCAGGAGCACGGAGTCACCCACACAGATACATATTCTATTTCGTATTCCTCAAGTTTTCGGCAGGGGTAGGAGCCCAATGTTACAGAGCAGTGCTGTACTCCTCTTTCTGTGGAGCGAGAAGTATGTGCCCAAGTGTTTCGAATCAGACTGTCCGCCACAAACAAAACTAAAATGGCATATGATATGCTGTGAGAAGTTCAACTTCCTTAGATAACGCAGGTGCACCTATATCGATATAGGCTACAGTATACGCGATGCCACCCAATACTGCACGCATTGTGATTATATTATTTCCAGAATTTGCGTAATGGGGGGGAGGGGTACACCAGTCGGCCGCATAGTACTCGCCGCACTGTTAAATAGTCTGCGGCAATAAATGTCACAATGCACGCAGTATCGACTGGCGTTGCTTGTACTACTGCCCTCTACACATATATATATATATATATATATATATATATATATATATATATATATATATATATATATATATATATATATATATATATATATATATATATATATATATATATATATATATATATAACGTGCTTTCGACCACGTTGGCACATGGGCGCGCGTAGAGGGCAGCCTCCAAGATCTCGACGCTTTGTCGCGATCCCCATAGGGACATGTGGTTATAACACCCCTGGCGCCAGAAATCACACACGACCTCAGTCGACTCAGCCATCGACCGAGAAATCAGTCTACTCAGCTATCAATTCGATAACCCACTTTCATGCTCGACGAAGCAGCTCTGCGAGACATCGCATTCGTATAGATGTCGCTAATAGTCGTCGATCACTTTTGCCTGAGGTGTAGCTGGTGCAGTGGAAACTGACAAGTGCGACAGAGAGGGAGAGACACATCGCAAGGACACAGCGCTGACTTACTGACTATGCTAAATGTTTCGTTTCCAGAAGTGGCACTCGGATAAACACGCACAACGAGAAAGTAAAAAATTGCGGCGTTGTACAGTTACTTTAGACAGTGTAGTCACAGGGACTGGGAGTTGGTGCGTGCCGTCTCTACGTATCGCGATACTGAATTCTTGAAATATTTCGTGCGCCCGTAGTTATTAGTTTACGACCTTCAAAGATAGGCGTGCAGCCACACCCTATGGCAAGATGACTGCGTGGGAATCGTAGTCATCCGGCATTCCCAGAAATGTGGGCGCCCTGCTATCTTTGAAGATTGTAATATAATAAATATGTATCGCGCGCTGCGCACATGCGAGATATGTGAAGCTTTTACTATATTGACATGCAAGGATGGGTGCGTCAACATCCCGCGCTTGTGATTTATCGCGATACTTTTATTTGTGCGTCGTGCTTTTGTTTGTATGCGGGTTCTGGAAATTACTAGCTCCCCCGTGTTCGTCAACACTGGTCCCTTTGCACCAAGTATACTTTCAAGAATCCCCCTTATTTTCATTCATTGGCAGAAAAAAACAACAGATATTGCTGGAGTGAAGACTGAACTATTCTTCCAACGCAACGTCATTTGTACGATATCATAAGAAGCCAACATGCAATGCCACCAAGGACAACATAGGGGAAATCATTTAAACATACACATTTAGTTAAAGATATAATAAATTAATGAAAATGAAAGTGGATGAAAAAACAACTTGCCGCAGGTGGGGAACGATCCCACGTCTTTGCATTACGGGCGTAATGCGAAGGCATGACATCGTCGCATCATTGTTAGTGCGAAAACATCGCATAAGAGCATCGCACGCGTAATGCGAGGACGTGGGATCGTTCCCCACCTGCGGCAAGTTGTTTTTCCATAGTGTTCATTTCAAAAATGGAAATGAAAATTTCCATTTCTCATCGTATCTTTAATTCAGTTAGTAAGTACAAGTGATTTCCCCTATGTTATCCTTGGTGTCATTGTTTATTGGCTTCTTATGATATGGTTATTAAAAATTGAGTCCCTCGGTTAACCCTCTCTCTTCTATTTCATCGTTTGTACAAGTAATTCAAGGGCGCTCGGTGTTTTCGGCTCTCATCAAATACAGTTGAAAGAGAGTAAAAGGCGCGTGGAGGCGAACAGTAACAGAAGGGTCAATGAGTGAGTGAGAAGGAGCGGGGCGAAGATGATTGACAGCTCGGCACCACCCGTTCCACTCGCTGTCTTACACCGAATGCTCTACCTTCGCAAGAAAATTTGGTCATTTCAGAAGGGAAGGAAGTCGCTGTTGCGTCGAAGAAGTCGTCGCCAAGCCGAAGCATCGCAGATATGTCTGGATTGCCAGACCGCCCGCACAGTGCCCTATCGTCTGAGCCAAGTGTCAAAAAATAACCAATCGTTAAAATGTTTCCGTCAGGAAAAGTGACAGCGCAGAAGACCACAAAGGTCTCCGTCGTGCTAATGGAAAGGCCGAGAAGCGGCGACATCAATTCGCGACACCACGGAACGGCATGTAGTTCATTAATGCGATTGTCCGGTCAGGAATCGATGCACCTGCCGACGAAGTCTGCCAAGCTTATGCCGCCTGTAGCAATACCACCAGCGTCAAATCCGCCCCCCCCCCCTCCACCCCTAAGAATATTCTATGGCTTGATATCTGCCAAGCGATAGTATAAGGAGCCCGGTATTTTTAAAATTTTTTTAATGAATAATTCGTACGGACATCTGAGTGCTATAGTATGTGTGGGTGGGGCCATAGATGTCACCGTGCTAGGAATAAACGACGAACTATCAAAGGTTACCACATTCAGTGACGTCACGGTGAGCCAGTGTGGAAACGTGTTAAGGGTGGTGGCGCCACCCACGTCTCGTTCTTGTGTAATTTCTGGTTTATCAAGCCTCCTGTCACGGTACAAATCAGACGTTTTACCTATAAGAGAAGTATAATATTCATCTTCAGCCTAGTTTTAATGGAGCGTACTCATTAAATAAGCCTACTTCGCGTTTAGAATATTCCGCATATTAGAAAACTAGGTCTAATGAGCCGGCTTAGCGCACCTTTAGTGGGCGTTCCAGGGGAGCTATTCTGTAAGAGTCCATCTAGTGGACATGTCCATTTCGGCTGCTACTGAAGTGCCGATTGGCTGTGGTGCCTTGGTGCTGCGGACGCGCAGCCCTGCCCTGCCAATCAGAACTTCAGCAGCAGACAAAATGGGCATGTTCACTAGGTGGACTCTTACAGAACACCTCCCCCCGATATCGCCGATGTCATGTGGAGCGCGACGTCGGCGCTTCGCTCTCACCCGCTGTGCAGCAGTGACAAGTCCTGTGCCGTCTTCTATGCTCAACAGGACGACATACCGTTCCTCGGCACTGGAACGGTCGTTAATGGACTGCGCATCAATCACTAACGGCACACTTGCTCTATGTACGCTTGTTTCTCTTTTCTTTTCCTTTGGTTTGGCGGGTTATTAGCGCACTGACGTTTGCATGTGTGGACTACTCCATACATCTCACGTGGAAATGTGCGCGTGATGAGATGAGATGTTTGAGACAATGCGTTACTGTTTTTTATAGTTGCTTTCTCTTTAGCTTCGCAATAGGCGGTTTGCCCTCCCAGCGAGGACACGAGGCTAGCTATTGTGAAGCTATTCTTTCAAGCAGCGCATTTGCGTTCGTTAACGGAACGTTTGTTGCGGTTTGTACGGTGAATGACGCGCACGGACTGGGGTTGTATTTCGAAGGACTTTTTTCTTTCTCTCCGTAGTCTTCATTTCTTGCCACCCGTCCAGCCGGTTGGCCCATGTCGATGAAAGCGGGCGCGCTTTCGCGTATATGCTTACCAACAAGAATGGACGAGAAGAGTGTGAAACGAAAGGAATCGTTCCGAGATAAGTCCACCGGGGCGATATTTGCCGTGGAGGAAACTTTCCTTCGTTGGTTTTTGGTGGCACAAAAGCGCGGGATACGCAAACTCGAAATTTTCGTTTGCACAGCTGCAGGACATCGCTTTGTTTGTCGCAGAAAAACCCGCGAAAGGCGCCCGAAGAACTAATCGAATTACGACCGTTTCCATAGCTCGCCTGAAATTACGGTAACGCCTTAAATCAACGCTTCGCGAAGGAGACGAAGCTATCGCGCCGCCGTCGACCTGGCGTATGCGCGACGTCGCTGAATTTTCTCTTGTTTGTGACCGTGCATTACTCTGAGTAAACACCGACTCCCGGGCCAAGGGCCTCCGTTGCGGCACACACTGGCGTGCTCCCGCTGAACTCGTTTCCATGGAAAAGTTTCTTTGAAGCGCCGGGCGCAGCGTATTTAAATAACCGTGTAATGACGCCCTTTCTTCGGATCGTCACCTCGAAATTGGATTAAAACACGCCGGCTGTTTTTTGAGAAAGCGAGTCCCGGATTCAGCTCGCGGCTTTGGAGATGCTGTTTCGTTCACCCGTTGTTCATAATTTCGCCGAGCACACCGAGTTCTTGGTATGTGTACTTACAAGACGTAGGCGGTTGAGAGAGTCACCGGGAGGTGCCTGATTATGAGCGGAGAACGGAACGCGAATTTCGACTCGTCTGCCGTCGCTTAAATTCGATTTGGGGGGGCGCCTGCGAATGGGGCTTTCATTTGGCGGGCGCGACACAAGATCACCCTTGTGTGTAAGCACGTCGGCATTATCGAAGGCGACGGCCGGTGTAGTTTGTTTTAACCTTGTTGCGTAGGACGGGAAGCTCTCGCACAATTTCCTTTCACCGCGCAAGAGCACGTTACGACGAAACTACTGTCGCGCGCAAATCATACGAAGTGTGACATTATTGGATGTGGGGTTCCGAACTGTGTTCGCTTTTGGGATCCCCGAGCCGTATGGGTTACTTCTGTAGCACTCCGGGCGTCTCCAGAGCGGCATAATAGACAAGAAGAGCGGGCACGTTTGCTGCGCCTGAGCCACACACGTTGTTGTGGCGCGACTCTCTTATTCATGCTTGCCTGATTACTTGAGAACCGAACGGAGCTGCGCGCAACTGCTGAGCCGTGAATTGGGAATCAGAAACGCGAGAGGCTACCGTCTGTTTACAGCACCACATCCACTCGCTTGCGAAATAGCAACGAAACGTGACACATCACAGATCCACAGTGCCGACACACAACTGTCTCGTCATCGACCAGGCGGTTCAAGAGAAATCGGCAAATAGAATTTGCGGAACGCCGGACACTTGAACCTTGGTCAATAACAACAAACTAGAGCTTTTAAAAGTGCACACCGTACGAAGGGTTCAGGCGCGTCGTTGTATTTGTCGCAAGTAGGTCAAGAACGGTCGCCTCCGTCGGTGCGACCAGTGTACCACGCGAGCACCAAAGGCAAGGCTTTCGTTTGTTTTGCTACGAGCACACGAAGCCTCTAAGGGTGCGCAAACAAACAAGCCACGCTGCGGAGGGGAGCGCATTACGTGGCGCGTTGGCGCTCATCAACCGCACCGCTCCGTGCAGTCGTCTCAGCGCGCCGCTTTCTCGGAGGGGGGTAACACCGCGGGGGGGCCGAATGGGCTAATCGACAGGGCAGCGGCGCCAGCAGCCGAGCATGCATGCGCAGGCATTCGTGAGACGGGCACGCAGGCAGATTCACGCGAGAGCGCTCGCGCAAGAACCCGATGGAAGCGATCGCGAGGGCAGGGGACCCGGCGCGCTTTCTTTCTTCGTGCCGGCGCACGGGCGCGTTTCGTGTGGGTTTTTCGAGTTTTGGAAATACTTCGCGCTCATCGCGTGCGGCACGCTCTACTTGTTCCCTCTTGGCTCTTCCCTTTATTTCTTTCTCGTCCCATTGCGCTAGCTAGCAGCGCGCGTTCACCGCCCGTGTCCGAAGAGTGGCAGTGCGGACACCTGTTGGAGTCGCTAATCCCGTCTCCTCGAGAAGCAACAGAGTGCTACGCCATGGTGCGCTGATTTGCTGTTCAGTATGCGCGCCGCGCGCTTGGTGATACGATTCCCCGAGTCCCTCCCTGTTAACGGGGAGGGGAGGTTCACCGTTACTGCATGATTTCGAGTATGCTGGCTCATATTGGGGTAGCTTACGTGCCTGCATGTTCCAGCCTCTGGTGTTTATCGTTTCGCGTCCAGTCGTTGCCTTCGCAGTTTTCATTCGACCACGTTTCCTTTGCATACTGCGGGATGTCTTTGTCTTGCGTTTTTTACATTCGCGTTAGCCGCGTTTTTCTTTTCTTTCTCTCTCTCTCTCTTTTTCTGGGTGGTCGTGCATCCATTTTAGGCTGAAATGCAAACTGCCAGGGCTCTGTTCATTGCTTTTTTAATGGCGAGCCATTGCTGTTACTCAGGAGGGCTAGGCCATTCCATTGGGTACTCGGACTTCATAATACGAGAACTGAACTCACGTGCAATGTGCTAAAAAAATAATTATTAAAGAGGATTGAAATAATGCGCCGTATAAATGGAGCAACTCGCTTTTCTGTGATTCATCCCGTTCACCGCGTTTAGAGCACCGTTCTGTTCTTTTCGTGCACGCGGGCGGCGTGTTCGCCTCACGTGTTCCTTCTTCGCGGACTGGTTCGCTCGCGTAGCGTGCCCAAGCGTATCGGGCCGCCGCGTGTGCACCGGGAGACGCGCAGCCGCTGTTGCGCGCGTAACATGCGCCGCCTTGGTACGTACGCCGCCCCCACCACTGCCGTCTCCTTCGAGCCTAATTAGGCCGTTAATTAGAGCGCCGCTGCCGAAACCGCTGGTTTTAATATTTCCCGCTTTTCGCATTGCGCTTCGTGCAAAGGTGTGCCTCCTCCGTTGACAGCGTACGTGGAGAACACTGCACGTAGATGGCGAGAACGCAAGGCGCATCTTAGTTTCGTGGACTGGCCGGTTGCTTTGCAGTGCTGGCTAGAGAAACGCAACGCGAAAAAGATTAGGACGCAGCGCATATATCCAGACTGTAGTATAGTCTAGTCTGGCAACCATTTTCGAACACTGGTCCACTCTGCTCGCAAGAGACTTGCAAAAACGCTGCCGCTTTGTGCACGAGTATCGTGTCGATACAGCGACGCGGACGTCGGCCCACTGGCTTGTTCCTCCTCGCTCCGCTATTAAACATCGTATGCATGTAGAAGCGCGCCGTCTCCCAGATTTAATGTTCTGCATGTGCTGCACCGCGCTGTTAACCCCGGAGCCTGATGTGCGGCCGCGCTCGCACGCGCGCGCGGGGCGTAAGCTATTCGCCACGCTCTGACACGCACGCACGCGCGATCTGGCCAAAATGAGACGCGAGCTGCACACCGCGCGCACGCATCGCCGGAGGCAACCTTAATACGCGCAAAAGCAACGCTGGTCCAAACACTTTTTTCCGTGCTTTCGTAAGTACGCACTCGTACTTCACGAACTTGCACTTGTACACTGCACCTCGAACTCAACAGCTGCAGTCGAGCGCCGCTTCTTCTGCTGCAGTGGGCTCTCTGCTAGGCGTAACTGGAGTAACTTGACTCAATCTTAAGTAAAATTCTGTATGCATTCGACTCTACGCTCTTTCTTTTCTTTCGCCCTTGCTATCGCGTCTCGCTTGGTCATAACGTCTAAGCACAAGCAAGGCGTTTGAGACTGTTGTTATTACAAACGTCAAGAAATCAAAGTATAGTACATGAGTGCACGCGATGCAGAACCTCGTTTCGGCATCGCTCCGCATCGTTGAAACTGCGTTCAAACTTTTTTCCCGCTTTCGTCCCGTCCGCTTTGTTGGCGGATTGATACTAAAGCCCACTGGTTCTGCAAAACGTTTTTTTTTTTTTTTTCATCGTTCAAGTGCTTACTGCGTCGTCACCCCATTGTTCCAATTTCGTTGCTTAACTAGTCCAGCAGTAGGCTGGGGTGCCGTATAGCGTTGCCATGATTTTGACAAGGCAGCTGCTGTTCACAATAAGCTGGCTGCCTTTGCCAATTGGCGTGGTCGACTGTGTCGGCGAATCAACGTACACGTCGCCCCCCTGCCGCAGCTTCGGTTTACACTCGCGCCCTTTGCTCAAACCGTAGCTCCTCTCTCGCGGCCTCATTATCTAGAACTCCCTTCTTCGTCCATTCCTCACGCAGAAAACCGTTCGTTACGTAGGTAAGTTAGTCTATTTAGCATTGCGTATTTCTGTTTTTGGATCTGACTTGCTTGTCGTTTCTGTCTCTCGCATCGCCTATGCAAAGCCCCCTTTCCACCGACTTTTTTTTTTGTCTTTAATTTCACGACTTGCTATTATTGTGCACCGCCCTCACCCACCCTGGCATTCCTGGCCACATTCTTTGCGCTTTCATGGTTCCGGTTCGGTTGCGAGCGTCGGTGTCGCCCTGCTGTGTCACCCTCGTTCGTTCCGGTTGATACCCGAGCGCGACCCCACCCGAGCGAGCAGCTTACGTACGCGAAATAGGACGCCGGTGCACCATAACGGTTGCCGATCTGGTGGTTCGACCCGAGGATAATGTGCACTGTTGTTCATAAAGAAGCCCATTTCCCAGTGCTTAAGACGTCCAACGAAGCGAACAGGTAATGGTGGGAAAAACGCGTGCTTGTGGCGGACTCTCCGGCAGCCCGAGCACGACCCTTAGTTTGCGAGCAAAACCATAGACGAACCTTCGTTAAAAGTGTTATAGCGGCACTGGCTATCGGGCTTTGCAAAAAAAGAAAGGCCACGCATAGCGTGCGGCACTACATGTACGCAGGTTTCGGGGATGCGAACGTCGTTCTCTGAAATGCGGATGTTGACGCCAACTCAGCGAAGCGTCGCGCGCGTGCGATACGTGCTCCCCTTGTTCGAGCGCTTTTTTTCGCTCGCGCGTTGCAGCGCGAAGGTAAAGTCAGGCAGACAATAACGCCAATGATCCACCGAGGCATTGTATCGATACGCCAGTCAATCAATCACGCCGCGAGGTAACGTCGCCCTTATCCGCTTGCCAATTATTTCTCTCTTCTTTCACCGCATTTTCCGTCCGCGCACGTCAAACGCGTCGTCGCGCGTACGCTCGCAGGACGGCCGCGTTGTGCCGTGCGACTGTATTCGCGTGGCAGATGCTCGGCGACTGTGACACGGAATTGTTCGTTTCGGTGCCGGCCGTGGGCTGCGGCATTTCTCAGCATACTGCCGTACACGCAGCTAACGCAGTGCATCCGCGATTTTCTTGGAAAAGTGCAGTGGGCAGGCATTTGCTTCCCCACCGAGCTCCTCATTGTTACCGTCCTGAATTGAATTCGGGGATTTTACGTGCCAAAACCACGATATTATTATGAGGCACGCAGTTGTGGGGGACTGTGGATTAGTTTTAACCACCAGGGGGATCTTTCACGTGCCCCCGATGCACCGGACACGGGCGTTTTTTGCATTTCGCCTACACCGAAATTTTATCCCGCCATGTCGCGCTCAACAGCGCAACACCATATCCGCTAAGCCACCACGGCAAGTTTGTTACCTTCCTGTTGCGTTTATTACCGTTTCCTGTGATTCCATGTTCGTGTTAACAAATCACCGGAAGTTATATTAATGTGTTTCCTAAAGAAGTAATATATTCTTATCTTGTGTGTCCCCTATTTTACGCTACCAGTCTTTCTCCTCCGCTTATTCATTCACATGCAGGCATTACATTTACAGGCATCACCGTGGTACGTCACCCTCCGAAAAAGATTAGATAAAATGCTTGGCTATCTGCCTTCCCGACTTTCTCCACGCTTACTACGGCGTACGAACCGTAGTTTCGAGACTTTGTATCGTGACCAAGCTCTTGTTGTTTTCCTTTCTTCTTCTTTTATTTTTTCGTAATACTAGCGACGCTCTCTCTCTAGCACTTTTGAATGTGAGTACCTAGAAGGGAGCATACAGGTGACTACACTCAAGTAGTGTTGCCACGGAAGAATTCTGGATCAAACCGAGCTCCTACGTTCCCCCAGTCAAACTCGCTGAGTCATATTTGCGTTAGAGGATTACTAGCGCGTGCAGTAAACATTTCTTTGATATTTTTTTGTCTGGTGGAAATGCGTGTTTCAACCCATTTTCCACCCAATAGTGAGGCACCTGTCGCGATAATAAGTAGATCAATGGTTCCCTTGGTTATCTTCAAATATGAACCTTTGTAATTACATGGTTTCGATTGCTTGCAGAGGCTGGGATCTCTGCATTGACAATTATGGGTGTTTTGGCTCCCACTCCGCGCGCCGTGTAGGAGGAATTGAACATTGGTGTCCCGCCACCGCCGTCTCATTACACTCCTCTGTAAACTCAGTTTTTTTAATCTCCTCGCAAGTTGTTCTCCCGATATTTTGTACGAGAATACAGAGTCCGGGCCAGGAAAGGTCGCTCACGTGTTGCTTTGTTGCTGCCAATAAGTATAGGGCTGTATTTGCATTGTTGTTTGCTGTACGCGCACGAGGAGCCAACGAATAAGAGTGAGCGGGGCTGCCTGTGGCATTACGATTCCGACGAGCTGCAATGGCAGCAACAAGAACAGTGCGCGCAGCCGCGTCTCTTCGATTCGCTTGGCATGCGCGACTTCCATCCTTGGCTCGTGCAGGAAGAGCGCGCCAAATGTGAAAGTGTGTCCACGGGTGGTCCCCGCAGCGCTCTGGCCTGGTACGCGCCGCTCTCTGGGCGGATGTCTCTCCTTGGATTGTTTTCTTCTTTCTCCTCGGCATTCTGCACACCTTCCGCGATTGTGTACGGCAGCGAGTTCCGCACCGCACACGGGCATGCATCCCGTGCGCGTGTGTAGTAAATAGCGGTGCGCAGAGTTCGGCGCGCCTAACTGGCCCTGGCGCCCATGCATGATTCTTCTCCACGCCGCAGCGGATTAGGGGCGCGGTCTTGGCGGCCGGTCAAGAGGCGTGCTGGTTCTTGCATCTCAGACGACGCTGGCGCGTGTCATTTGCGGAACGGAAACTTCAAGGGCGCCTTCTGCGTTGGTGCACCCCGACTTCCGGTCTGTGGGACTTGGCCGCTTCGAATTGTTTTTCTTATCTCGGCGCTTTGCGGATGCTGAACTGGGCTCCTGGATTCCGTGGCTGAGAAACTGGCTGCATTTCCGCGCGCTTATTGGTTTCAGGGTTTTCGCTTCGGGATTGCCTTTCACGCTATCAGATTTTCCCTGCAAGCTACTGTGATCGTAAAATGGGAAGAGATGCTTGCTTGAATACCGTCGCGGTAGGGCGAAAAGATACCGATGTGCATATTATTAACGAAGTTCACAATTGATAAAAGACGTCACTTCAAAAGGTAACCTTTATCGCTTAGGCGACCTGCCAGCATTTCTGAACTGAAGCCGTATCTTGCATAAAGCTGACCTCGCACGGTCTTTCTGCGGAATTGTACTGAATCTCTGTGCGTGTGCGACGGCACCTAAATTTAACCGCGTTTATTCGTCTCTTACTCTCGCTTTAATATCCCCACTTGATGCAGGAGGAGCCAATACCTTTAGATATTCGTGCGGCAGTGGTGTTAGCGCCTGCCACGCATCTGTGTTCGTAGTCAGACTATCGCTATGCACCTACCTCTGTCGAAATAGAAACTTGAACTTTAAATCGCGCTTATTAGCAGAACATTATGTACGCGACCCTGCTCTGAGCTTGTCTGGCTGACACTAATTCCCGTGGCGCGCTTTACACCCGCCGTGTGCACTTCCGCGCTCCAACGCGTAGTTTCTGAGGCTCGGATGTTTCAGCATAAACAGGAGAGGGGGAAAAAACCAGTTTTCTTTTATTTTTTTTAATGAAAGAATTTCTGTAGTTTCAGTTGAAACAGATGTTCTGCAGTAAACATTGTTTGCTCTGTATTTTTGTCTTTTTCTAGGCTATTCTATACTGCCTACACGGAAGCGTATGAGGTTGCATTCCTGGTTAACCTAACCGACCTTTTCTCTCTTCTTGTGGCACACATTCTGTGGACGTAGTCACCTCAAATGCAAACAAAATACGTTGTCATGGGTGGTCTGAATACCGTGAATGCTCTCGGGCAATGCGGAGTTCTGTGCGCAGTTACGCTTATGCCTAAACGATAGGGGAGTTATATATTTACACTTCGTCCTTCGCACCCCTACTCCAAGCGAGTCTTGCGTTTACCATACGACCGTACGAGACTCTTCTGAACTCAGTTAATCTTTATTACACCTTGAAAACACTGAGAAGTAATTTCTATATCAGGTATAAATTGATGATAATAGGAATCAAGTGTGTGATCAGCATGTAATCAGAATTTCTTTCTCTGATCACATTTTGTGGGAAGTAACCCACTGTTCTTTTCCTCGTTCGTTTCAGGAATAGTGCGCTGCGAATGTTTGATGCGGGAAAAAAAAAGCTAGCAGAACGATAACTGGAAAGATCTTAGAGCTTGTAATAGCGAGTGCCGTGTGTCTAATTCACCGCGAGGAATTCATTCCATTCCCCCGAGTCGAGGTTCAATTTTCGGCGAAGTCATTCGAAACTGTCATTACACACCGAAAGACCGCGCATAGCGTACACCCGCCTTTTCCTCTGACAATACCCTGGAATGACGAAAGAAGCCAGAATGGCCCAATGGAAGCAAACTAAGCGACTAAAAAGAAAGCCGACACTGGTAATAACGAAATGAAAAACGACAAAGGGACAATATGGCTCGCTGGCCTGAGAAAATGGCGGCCGCATTTCGTTTCCTTCTTTCTCTTTTTTTTTTGTTTTCTTGCGAGAGTTCAAATGATTTCCCCTCTCTAGCGCTGGCAACGACAGAAGTAGTTAAGGCCCCGCGGAGAGAATAAAGAAATAAAGCCTCCCCCCTCATCCTCCCCCCGCGCACACTTTCTTCAAACCTCCCGTCCCTGGTGAAGCAGTGAAGTGTCTCGAATGCACCGGCTCCTTGCGCTAGGTCCTTTTTTAAAAGCATAGCTCTGCCCTCTATTACAGCTGGACACCAGCACGGTGGCAGTGACAGCATTAGTAGCGACAGACGGAATTGAGTAATTCGCGCGCCTTGATGGCTCGGCGACGGTGCTCTGATATGCGACAAAAAGCAGAATAACAATAAAACGAAAAGGTTGAGCCCTTGCAGGCGCTCCGAAATAAAGCAAACGAACCAAGTGAAGCAAGGAAGCAGGCCGGCGAGTGCGGTATCGCGCGCGAGAACGAACGCTCGAGCCCTTTCTGATTGGGCCGCCGGCGCGGCTCTGGCGTCGAAGCAGCCGAGCGGCCACTCAAAGGGTCATTAAGGAACGCGCATGCAATCGTCGTCGCCGGGCAGCTGTGACTGCGTTCGGCCTTCGCGGCGCAATGCTTGTCGCGTATATACGAGCCGTTAACCCACATTGGAAATGCTTCACGCCGGAGAGAAAATAATGCCCGGCCAGCTCCCCCGCTGAGGCTGCGCGGTATTTCGTTCCTCGCGCGTGTGTGTGTGTGCAGCCGCCCCGGTCTTTTTTTCGCGCGCGGACAGTGTTTCGGTTGTGTATCGGCCTTATAATGTAAGTACACGTCTCTTCAAGATAGACGTGGCCAACGTTGGCGCGCGCTCTGTCCGAACCTCGCTCCCGGTTGCCGTGTGCACGCCGTTCCTCGGTGTCCGCGTTCAACTTGCATTTGCGCTTCGCCGCTCGTTTTTCCGCCTCCCCCGTTCCTTGCTTATATTACGCGCCGCTGGCCGCTAGCGATGTTTGCTTATTTCCGTCTCCACCTTGGGATATGACAAGTGAGCCCACGTCAGCTTGTGTGACTGTCCTCCTTTCGTTTGAGACTATAGTTGCTGCAATTTCGCGGAAACTCGGCGAGGGACGGCGTTCGACAGAGGAGCTAAAGCGCCAGTCGACGTGATACCGTCCAGGTATCTCGTGATGAGCTGCGCCAGCAAACATAAGCCATAAGGTGACCACCTTCAGGTTGGCAGGGACCACATGCGCCAAATTATCGGCGTTCCTGGGCAACGCGCTTCGCGTAACTCGGAGGCGGCGATAACGGAAATGCGCGGGGAAAATACACAGGTAAACTCTCCCGGGAGAGCGCTCGCGGACACGAGCGCTCTTCTAAGGAGAGTTTTCCTGCGCGTTTTCTCGGCGCATTTCCGTTATCGCCCCCCTCCCCTCCTTGTGGAGCGCCGAGCGATCGTTTCGGTTCCCGCGAGCTCTTCCGAATCGCGCCTCGCCGAGGCCGGAGTGCGCGGCGGCAAGTTGCTGCTGCGCCTTTGATATTCAATGACGAGATTAACGATGCTGGAGGCGTACGCGCTCGGTGGCGTCGGTGGGGCTCAACGGAAAGCACACGCCGAGCGATTAGCTGGGCGTGGTTCACTGGTGGTCAGCGATAAAAAAAAGTTGATACTTTTGCTCGCCGCTGAACGTTCGTGAGCAGGTGAGAAGCCGCGACGCACCCGACTACGTATCGACACATCGGGCTGCAGGCATGATTTCGCCGCTGCGCCGTAGCGTGCCGATGCCAAAGCTCGTGTGACGGGTCGTGCGGTTGCGTGGGGCGTCTGTGAAGTTTGTCCCTGCGTGCTAGGTGAAAGCTTTGCTGGGCGAGTTGAAATTCCTATCTTGAGAAAAAAAAAGTGTGTGAAACCAGGTGACAGAGAGCGATGTACCGGCCGATTTTGTCGTATGGCTTACTTCGCGCTGACTTTCTGAAAATAAGATCGCGAATGTAAGGCTTGCGTAAACCAATATGTCCTGAAAGAACAGACGCCGAGAAACAGACGGATAGCAAACCAAAAAGCGCGACTTCACCAGGTTTTAATAAATAAACCCGAAAATACATGGGTAAATGCATGTTGACCTAAGAAAAGAAGCTATATAAAAAAACTCTGCAGCCATATCCAGGCACTATGCGCTTAATATAGCTTCTGAACACTGAAGCACGTCACACCGGCGCTTTTTTACCCCCGTAGTGACGTGCCGGTTTCACCTTCAGATCAGCGGGAGGAAAGGCAAGGATTAAAAAAAAAAAAAATCTCAGTGCCCTTCCACTTTGTGAAGAAGGATGACCAGTGAAGATATGTGCATGTGGGCCCCTTAAGGGCGAACTGCACACTCCGCCGCAGGTCGTCCCTTTATTGCACTATCTTCGGTTTCGGCCCACGTATGGGGAGTGCTTAACGCCTGCTTTATCTCCGCCGTGGGTCGACCCGGCATTGCACTATCTCCGGGATCGGCCCACGTATGGGTAGTTTTTTGCTTACCACGCCAACGACACGAAAATTTCGTTGAACAGTAGAGGTATACAGCTTCGCAGTAATAATTATGCATATCGCACGCACTGTGGGAATCGATGTAAGCGAATCATTCCGTGCTGGATGCTTTGATTGACGATAATTGGCGGTGATTTTTACGGCTAAAGCTTAATTTCTTCACCGTTTAGTCTAACACGAGAGTGGTGAGTTGATGCTAAACGTGACCTTGCGGGCATCACTGCTGTTCGTCTTCGTAGTACACAGAACACACAGGGAGAGGTGTTTGCTTGATGCGTTGTTGTGCGCCATATTTCATAACCTCTGAGAGGGTTAAGCATAGTCATTACCTCACATGGTAAATCACATTGTGGCATAAGTATCAAATTTTAATTGGATTATGGGCCTGTACGCGCCGAAACCACAATCGCATTATGAGGCACGCCGTAGTGGTGGACTCCGGATTAATTTTGACACCATGATGTTATTTAACGTGTACCAACTCTAAGTTCACGTGCGTTTACTTCGCCCCGTCGAAATGCGGTTGCCGCGGTTGGGACTAAATCCACTGCCTCTAGCAATACCATAGCCCCAAAGCTATCGTGGCGGCCACAGAATTGTTGATTTGGCGGTCGATCGCTTCCGTAATGTCGCGTGGACCCTGCGGTGCGCTTTATTTAATGCGGCTCTGCTTCATCAGCACGCCCTGCGTAGTTTGTCCGCTTCACATATTTGCATCGTGTTTATTTTCCAGAAATAGCAGCAACGTACTGTACTGTACTTTGAACTTAAGCTTATCCTGTTTCCCCGCAAACGCCGTCGTATAGTAGTAGAGTTTGCTTGCCTTTTCACGTCACCACCCTACCCCCTCCCTTGTATGGAAACTGCCTCTACTCCCGCCTCCCTACAGTTCTGACTACGTCCCCTCTGGACGCTCACCTTAGTAGAAGGGCAAGCGCTGCAGTTTCTGCAATGCTACTGGGGGGAGTCACGGATAATCACAGCTGTCAAGAGGCGAATGTGGAGACGGCCAGGGAGCTCCAGAGGGCATTGTGCACATTCGACGCGGTAGGGTGAAAACGAATTTCTAGCGTCGCCTTTCCTCTCTGACTTGCTCCTGTCATGTATGCACACACTGTGACTCCCCCCCCCCCCCACTCGGTGTGCCTGACAGCAGCAGCTGTTTACGTGGTTACGTGTAGGCTGTTTCCACAGCCAAAAGGCTGCGGCCTTGCACTCGTTTCCGGGCATTATAAATACGCCACTGACGTCACGCGCTTAGAGGATGGCGCCGGCTTGTTGCCACTCTTGCTAGAAAGCATTGACTTCGAGAAGTGATGTTCTCCTATCTGTTCGTGAAGCTGTGGAAGAAATCAAGCAATGAATTTGACTTGAGTTATACGTGGCTTGCGGGAACACTTGAGGTGCTTATTTCTTTCTATCCCTAATCTCCTTTCCCCCAAGCGGGCTAGACAACAGGACGCCTGTATGGTTAACTGTCCTGCCTTCCCTTGTGGATGTTTGGCGTGTTTGTGAGTGTGCGGGCCTGCCGCACGTTCTTTTTTTTTCCCCCCATGTTTCGTACGCCACTCTGCTGTTGCGCCCCGCGAATGGCCTCCGAAGACGGATTTATGCCCGATGGCAGAGCGCGAACCCGCGCGCTGCTCGGGGAAGTGTCCTAGCCGGCTGCCGTCGGCGCGCTTCGTTGGGATGCGATGAAACGTAGCGGACCCGGCGTGTTCTTTCGCGATTTCAAAAATAGCCGGGAACGCGTTATAAGCCGCGGGTCGACTGGAAACGATGGGGCCTCGTCCTATTGCAGAAGCTTCGACGCGGGAAGTTGTGCTCGGGTGCTGGCTGCCAGTGCGGATGGGGGACTGCCTGTGCGACAAGGAATTCTCCGATTTGAAGGCGAAGCCTTAAGTCGGGAAGAAATACCCATCAGTCCTTTTTTTCCCGACCCGATGCGGTGTTAGCGCCCACACTAGGTGTTCGCTTTCGGCATTTATGCGTAGGGTAATTTCCGCCCCATTATCTAAACAAGTCTTAGTGCATTGTGCGTGCGACAAGCGATACTGCGCTGACGATCGGCATCGTACACGGATTTCAGGCTTTCCACCATCCAAACTGACAGGGCAGACGACTCGAGGTTCAAGTTTCGGCGCCATTGGCCAAGCTTCGCGTTTGCCTAATATTCTGCACGTACCACCACTACCCCACGCCACGCGCTTTCCTGCGCTCGCGCGGCAAAACTATTTCCAGCAGGTGTTTTCGGTTCTGTCTGAACTCGGCGTTATCATTAAGACGTGCCATCGCAGTGGCCGACTCTCTGCCCGAGCGGAAATCAACAATTCCGGAGTCCAAAGAAAGCAACCCACGCTCTGCGCAAACAAACACGGAGCTCGAGGCTGCCTCGGCCCCGCAGGGCGCATCACGGACTCCGCGGCACGGGAAAAAAAAAGAAGGAACGCGCGGAGTCACGCGGATATACATGCATGCTCGCTTTCGATTTACCATGGTGCGCCGGCGCCTATTTTTGCGCCCGTGCCAACGAAGGCGTCGTCGAGCCGCAATCTCGCGCGTGCCTCTCTGCGTGCGGTTATTGGGCGCGGCCGGGTTTATGGCTGATCTCGAAATACTACTCGGCCCCGCGAGGATGGTCGCTGCGCTCGCGACATGAGCTGTTTCGCCCGGAGCGCGTCGAAGTAGCTTTTGCGCGAATGCCAAGTGCTGCCGTCTTCGTCATCGCCGCCGGATCGCTTACGAAACGTCCCGCACTCTTCGCGAATAACGTCGGAGGCTGCGCGCGGTTGCAGAAGGCGTCTGCACCGGCCGCGGAAAGTGTTTTCAAAGATTCTGAAAGCGCGGTCCCCTCGCCCATCCGTCCAATTGTTTTCTGCGCTTCGTCCGTGCACTTTGTGTCCTTGGAATGGTGGCTTCTGCAGCGTAGAAAGAGCCAGAAAGTATATATTCAACTCATCAGTAGCACAGCATTCGTACGCCAGCAGCGGCTGCCTTAATGAGAGGCAGTGGTCTGCTTCTGTCGAGACGAGGCATTCGAACAGACTAGGTTAACCACAGCGCCGGCAATGTGGTTCTTTCTTTTCTTTTCTTTCTTCTTTTTTTGTCTCACACTTGTTTTCCGTTTACCTTACCATATCTACGTTTATCTTAAGACAACAAATAATATCCCATATGATTTCATTTGCTTCATTATCTGTTAGCTTGATATGACTGTGGACATCGCACGTGAACTTTGCCCTGTTGAGGTAATTGGCGTATACGGGGACCGAGTGAAGTGAGATATTCTTTTACTCGTTCGAAAGCTGTTCTACGCGCAGTTCAGCGCCTGCTTATACGTGCCGCGACAATTGACACAGCATCGCGAGCCAGCACCAAGGTGCGGTCCTCTGTGGGGCGTCTCGGTGTGCTTGCGCATGCCCCTCGATCTGTTGTGGCAGCGGAGTTGACTGACCTCCTGCGAGTCCGTTTGTTTCGCAAGGAGCGCCTCGCGTGCCCCGGGCGAGTTTCTTCCTCGCGCGCGCTCACTCGCCGTGTTCCGCGATACACCGGATGGACGAATGCTTGCATCTGCGTGGCAATTTTTAGATCAGCCGAGAAAGCGAAGAGCAGCGGCAAGCACCAGGGGAGAGGAGGTGGTGAACTGCCTGGCATCGGAGAGCTGTCACGGAGGAGGAGGAGCGGCTCGGTTTTGCTTTTATCTCTTCATCATCCCGATAGGGCCCTCCTCGCCCGACGTGTTGCTACCCCCGGCTGCGTATCGTTCGGTAGTCTTTGCTCTCGCTTATCTTTCTATACGACTTTTGTCACGTCTGCTCTGGCCGTGCTGTTTCGAGATCACCTCTAGTGCCGCGGGCATCGTTCCATCTGTTTCTGCTTTCATGCATCGTGGTGTGTTACGTACGCGACAGACAAGCTGTTCTCCACATGAGTCACAACGCAATGTGCTCTCTTTTTCTTTTATTCCAGAAATATCTCTGGCTGTTTTACCGAGTTCAACTTTCTTCCTGTTTACTTCTTTTCACATCGCGCTCATCCTCGCGAGCCACGTGTCATTCTGTACCCGCTCGCATGCCCTTGGCGCTGCCGACGTTCATTCTCAGACTAATTTCTAGATACCCACCGCATCGCGGCCGAGAACGTATACTGAGCAGGGTAGGCTAGCATGTGTCACTCATTGCTGGCGTAATGGACCTCTAGAGAGGCTGTTATGTCTTTTCGTGCATCGTCTACTACACACTGTTGTGTTTAGTAGACTCTTCTTCCTGAGTTTCTTTTTTTTTCTTTCTTTCCTTTTTTCTTTAATGTAATCGTCTAGACCGCGAGCCTAAGCAATGCATGTCCACGTCTGGTAAGTACCTTCAAAAGAACCCCTAAAATAACCTTCATCTTTCCTGTTTTTTTTTCTTTTCTTTTGCTGCTCGCATCTGTAAGCACTTTCTTGCTAGTGATGAAAGCTTATGCACGCTGTATGCTGAACCGGCGACTGTGATAGCGCGACCATTTAGGGGACATGTTCGTGCAGACCCCAGCAGTCTGATGATGACACCGAAGTTCGGCGCCGTCCCATCGATTCACTGTACGCCGTTATTGTGCTGCGTGTTTCAGGCACACTCAGCAAATGATAAAATGTGATCGAAAAAAGTGCTTGCGGCAAAATTGTATTGTGTGCCGGACTTTTAGATCTGGAATTACCTCGATAAAGGTCCGTTTTCCAGTCAGGCACAGTTGAAAAGAGAAAGGAGATCGAAAATGCAGGTAATCATGACCTGCGACGCCCAAGCCGATTCTATTTTCAGCCGCTCTCTCTCTATCTCTCTACCCAGAGTGCATGGACCGTGGAACACGAATAAATCTGTACTCGTGCTTTCTCTCGCGCGATTTGACACTCGAAACGGGCATGCAGCGGAAAAGGTTTCCACACTTCCACGTGCGTGTGGTTCTTTCTTTTGCAGCCGTATGCCTGGGAGACCCTTTCTGGTAGCGAACCTCGCAGGAGCCAGGGTGGCGAGGGGTGCTCCCGTTGGATGCTCGGCTATCTATAAGGAGGAGCAGGGGTCGGCGCGGCGCCTCTCCTTGCCTGACCGCGCTCGCGCGGCGTTGACGTTGGCGGAGTCGCGAGACATAAATTTCGTCTCGGTTAGCAGCCGCGCCTCGACTCCCGAATTAGATCGCTTGCTTGACACCAAGGCGCCCGCGCTTCATTTATTTCCCCCACCGCTACCCGCAGGGACGGGGAGGGTCGGCTTTTTTCTTTTCTTTTTGCCCTGCCTTCGTGCATCTGTTTCGCACCCTGATCGCGAGCTTCTGTTCTTTTCCATTTGGCTGGAGTTCTTTTGTTAAGCGAGATGTCGTCTATCTGAGCTACGGCGAGGCCGCTTTGAAGTGGATTAGAAATAACGGGTACTTTCCGGGAGGAGAGGAGGAGGAGAAATGGGGTCTGTGCTGACGGATGTGGCGCATTGTGAAGCGTGAACGCTTTATACAAACAAGTGAGGTTCGTTGATTTTGGCGCTGCAGTTAGAATCTGAGCTCTGTCAAGCGTGGAGCCTTTGTTCTTTCAATTAACAAAGCGTCAGCGGAAGGAAACACCAAATTGTGTTGGCAAAATTAAAACAATGTTGTCGAGACGGCGTCTTTTTTGTCCTAGGTACCATGCCAGAACGAAAACTCGGGCACATCTTCATCTGACGTAGCTGGTACTGCATCTACTGTAGAGCTGACAGCTTGAGATGCGTTCGAAAGCGCATCGCTGTAATGCGTAAAGACGCAAGGTAGCTGTTGGCGCCTGTATTCATTAATGATAGTTGTTACTGCCCTTCATAATACTGCTCGCTGTGTGACACGCTAGTGATGCCACAGATTTCGAGACAAAGGAACTTGAAGCGTGGAAGGAACGTTGGATGCGGATATTCGGGCCGAGCGTGACTGTTGACACCGCCCGGTTTCTAGGGGCGGAAAGTAAGTTAGTGGAAGTTGTGAACGTTGTTTCGAAGGGCTGTATGTGTCCAACCGCCTGAGGCTGGCAATTACTGCTGACAGCGGCATCGCAACCAGAGGTAAGGCCTCGAAGTCCCCTCATGGGAGATCTGAGCCCGGGTCGTTAAACTTTTCCGGATTTGCAATAAGGTTGCTTCTATCCACCCAACGAGAGGTATAGCCTCCACCGCATCATCCACGAGAGTCCTTTCGAAATTACGGTTGCTGTAGCGTATAGTATTGCGATGTGCATCTGCAGTATGTGAAAATCATCCCACCATGGGAAACGACGTTCGGTAAAGAACGTGGTGGTTTTTTGAGATTGCGTTCTTGACGAACAAGCAGTATTCGCTGCCTTGTTTGAAAATAACACACTCGAGCTCAAGCGGCTCAGTATTGTCTGCTTCAGCTTTTGCGAACGCTTGCATTGATTTGTCGTCGTCACAGTCGCCGCTCTGTGTGAGCCTGGGACGCGAACTCGCCGGGTCGCAACTCTGGCGTCATAGCCTCCGCGGCAGTTGCCGCTCCGCTGATCGCTCGTGTTGTTCTTGGCTCGAGTCTCTGTGGGGATCGCGAGCAGCTTGGGGATTAGGCCTTGGTACGGCTGTAAGGTACGGCAAGGGCTTGCACGCGGTGGGCCATGTTGCCTCTGGCGGCCCGAGTTGTTGCAAGCTCAGTGGACCCGTTGCTCAACTGCCACGACCAACTTGTTTTGTTTCCAGCGGTGCGCGGTCTATTAAGAACCACTTGTCGACACTAGTGGGATCTTGTTTCCACGTTTTCTGTCAGTGTCCTTCCGCTGTAGGTGGGTCTGCTTGGAAGTAAAAAAAAAAATCGGATGAACGAAACTTTTCTGGTTAGCACAACCCTTTACATTGGTTGGTTTCCTATTATTCCTATGACAACACACATTGAATTATCGAACTAGTCTTCTGAGATTAAACCGGGTAACCGTGAAAGCTGTTCAGGCCAACAGGGTAAGCACTCGTCCTGGAAGAATATATGCACTGATGTTGTCGTGAGAATTAGAGATCGCTGCACCGGCGACAGTTAAATACCTCGCTTGAGAACCTTCGCCATTCAGTCAGGCTCGCCAACAGACGTACCAGGTGTTTCTGCGAAATCTTTATTCAATTTTTAGATATCGCGTGTGGCAGATAACACAATTCTAGTTCTCGAGCTAGTCTACTCGAAGAGGTTGACATTACTTGCGGACATTACTTGTAGGAGAAACGGAAGTGCATAATCGAAGAATTAAAAAAAGATCAGCGGTCAAGTTTTCGCTTAATTACTTTACGGCACTTATCGCAGTATTAAAATCTAGGAAATATAGTACAGTTTCCATAATCGTGCGGGAAACATGTGGAACTATTCAACTACATACTGAACTTTTCAGTAGGCATTCGCATGCCGAACACACTGTGCACATACGATTAAAGACTCGGGTAAAAGGGATAGAAATTCCAGGCCGCCGTGTTTCCTTGCAAGTACGATGACTGAGGGCGTTTCGCCTCTGAGAACGATTCCCAAGACCGACGGTCGCATGTCGGCGTGAGTGGAATAAGAAAGCCTCAACGCATATATGGCGATCGTAGCTTCGAGGTTAAAACAAAAATATAATTGGATTCTGGGGTTTTGCGCGCCGAAGCCCGCGTCTGACTACGAGGCACGCGACTCCGCATTAATTCTGACCACCTGGGGTTCTTTAGCCTGCACGCTTTGCGCGGTATACGGGCCTTTGGGCGTTTCGCACCCACAGAAATGCGACCGCCGCGGCCAGGATTTGATACCGCGACCTCGTGCTCGTAGCAGCCGACGCCGTAGCCGCGAAGATACCACGACAGTTACGGGGCTAAAACAAAATGAAGCACTCGGTTTCGCTTTTGCCTTCGAAGGCGTCATTTGAGAACAGTAACGTTCCATTCAGCTTTCACTATTGGAACGTATGAAGCCACTTCGTCGATGTCCGCTGAGTTTACGCGATTTGTAAACGCGTAAATTTTACTGCGCGGAGCTTTTTTATGCGCCATTCATTAGTAACACGATGAGATGATATACCGTGCCCATTAATTGCTGTTAAGTGAGTTAGCCAAAGGAAACTGGCTACAGGTTCAACAACTGCACAATTTTAAAGCACACTGCTAATGCACCCGAGTATTCTGCTGTGCTAAAGGAACGTATAGTACTGCACACATATTGCGATCTGGCGTTGCTCAAGTGGCTGGTGAGTTTCTTCCTCGTTTTGTCCGCGTAGTGCGTGTTCATCTCTCTACTAACGTGATTTCCGAGACGGAAAGTTCAGATGCGATAAATAATCTTTTCACGACGAAAGCGCTTCGATTGCGAACCTCCTCGGAGGTGGGCGCCACTGCAGCCTCGGCGCAACTCGTCAGTAAACAAACGTTTGCTGCCATTGCAATAATCTTGCGAAGCTTGAAATGACCGACCTCGGTAACCTGGCTAATAACGCAGTTCCCCGTATCTTGGTGTTGTAGGCGGTTAATTTTAGTCCTTTGTTCTTTCTCTTCGAGCGGTGTTTGCGTTGTGAAAGCGTGCTATCGTAAAGCGCAGGAAAAAGAAAAGAAGATACGCGGGTCATACGAAAACAAATTAATTCCCCTCGTGCTTTAAGGCTCCGCGAGTCGTTTGAAGAAAAGTGGACATGTAAGACTACTGAAAGCTTTTAGCATAGCGTTACCGCTTTAATGTTGTCGTCGTTGCTAGGGGTCTCCGGCACACATAGCCGTAGCAGTAACGCCGGTGCTAAATCTTTCGATTACGTGCGCCCACCTAACGTGGTTCGGCATATCGCAGCTACGCAAATTTTGAGGCCCCTGCGCAGGATATCAGTGGCTACTGCCAACTTTGAGCTACACTTGGGCCAAAACGCATCACCCGCAGCCGCATGGGAACGCCCTAACACTTCCGGTGTTCCTCCTATACCCAACCCTACCCTTTACTTGGGAGTCTGCGCTGCTAGGCACAAGCCGCCAGGAACAGCAGCGGCTGATCCAGCGGGCTCGCGAAGTCGCGCATGGCAATGGAGCCCTGAACTCTGAGGATCGAGAAAAATTTCCTACTTCTTTTGCCAAATAAATGTTTATTCCCTCACTCTCTCTCTCTATCGACTGGGGAACTGTGTGTATTCGCTGCAGTGCTAGAATTCGCGACGTCGCTTCAAGTCCAATCGCAGTTGGTATACCTTTAGCGCAAGATATCGAAAACCTGGCTCTCGGTGCGTAAGTCCCGTTCATCCTAAATATTGTCGTGCTTTTCTCCGTTTGTTACTGTTCCATTGCTCTTGTATTGCTCGCCGCGGCATTCAGAGAGACGAGTCGGTCTCTTCGACGCCATCCCTTCGCGGACATCACCGCGAAGTGCGCCTGTTACTCCGGTGCACGCCACGAGCGCGCGATGCCGCTACGCTGCTTCGTGGCTCGGGCCGTATCAATCGAGCGCTGACCCGACGCCAAATGAGAGATCTGTCGTCAGAGGGAGAGAGGCCTTCCGCAAATTCCCGCCGGACGATGACCCTTCGTCCAGGCGTTATCTCGTGGCGCCGGCGCGCGATATCAGAGGTGTCCCTTCTTATTTTATTATCTCGCTGCCGCACCTTATTCCCCGCTCCTTTATCCGGCTCTCAACGAGTACTCTCGCCTGCATCTGCGCACTCTGTCGATGCGTTGCTTGCCAGGCTTATTTTTGATGGTGCGCGAATAACACGCGCGTCAGGTCGGGCACCCGATACAGTGAACGTTTAAACGCACGCAGAAACGCGAGGTTCAAGTCTTGTTCGCGTGGCCGAAACACACTGCCGATGTGTCGCCGAGCGTCCACACTTGGTCTCGCAGACTGGCCGCGCGCAGCGACCACCGTGCAACTCTCTTTGCTGCCGACTCTGCGACTTTGTGTTCATAGAGAGAACCAGCTCTGTGTTCATTTAACCGCGCCATAATTGTCCAGGTGCTAAAATGCTCACGAAAATAAAAGCTTTATGATTCGCTGACATAGGGAACGTTTTCATTTTTCGGGGGGGGGGGGGGGGGGGCGGGGGGTAGGAGGGTGCTTTCCGAACCGCGCACGCGCAGCTACGCAGTACTGTGTCCGTTTTATGACATCTCCCGTGGCTTTTTCTACGGCAGACACCCGTTCGAGGGCGCTGCTTTATGATCCGGACGGGAGCGCAGTCACGTGGTATTCTCCATATTTCGCCGAGTTTATTTATCAGTCGGAAAAAATTTGTATGCAATCAATACGTCGCTGAAAGTACCGCAGCTAAATGTGCCTTGGCTGTGCCCTGAGATGCCTCATTGACAATTTGGTAATTAGGATAGTACGTCTCGAGTTAGGTAATTAATTACAATTACCTAATTAAATCTCAGTAACGGATCAGTTATTGGCAGCTATTCCACTCTACTGTAAGCAACATGCACTAGGTTTTCTTCGAGTAAGGCACTACTCTTTCTTTCTTTTTTAAATCTTGGTGCATGATGGTTAATTGGGACACCCTGTATATATTTATGACCTTTGCAGGCAACTGACGATGTGTTCATCCCTTATAAATGTTGTACATTATTAGAAGATGTTTTTTATGAGGCCTTAGCATTGCTAAATTGAAAGAAAAGCAATACTGAGACACAACATTCATGTGCGTTTCACACGCCACTGACAAAAGTCTCCGCCGAAGGGGTCACTGAAGTCTATAGGTTTTTTTCGTGCTCAACAAAGCACGCAAAGCAATTTGAAGCGTGGTGAACGTACAGCAACATATTCATTCTCTAGGCATAGTGTATCCGTACCTTTAGAAATATAATTTTAATTGGCTACTTCCATCTCTTTCAAAAATATAATAAACTTTGTCCTGTGTGTATATTTAAATATATTGTGTGGGTGCGTGTTGTTTACAATGGAAATTTAAAACAATGTTGAAGTGAGAAAATGCGGATGAGGCAGCCGCCGCTGGTGCTTCCAATGCGCGTGTCCTCCTATTGTCCGGATTTGCAGAAATAAAGCGATAGTATGAACTAAAGGCCGTGGACGTCCGCGCCAATGATGATGCAGTAAGCTATTAGCCACAATAAAATTCCAAGTGAATTGGTCGAGGAAAGTCAAAAGAAACTTCAAATGATGTGTGTGACAGAGCTGTGGTAATGGCACTTTAGTTGTGTGTGTGTTTTTTTTGGGGGGGGGAGGTGGGGGAGGAAAGCTTCGGCATTGCCTGGGGGGTGGGACTCAGCCCCCCGCCCGGAAAACTCTGGAGGGGGCTCGGGCCCCTCCACAAACCGTCGTCTCAAGGCGCGCTAGGGTTGCGTTGGTTATTCGTCTGCTTCTGGTATCTAACCATGTAAAGGGCGCTCGTGACAGCCGCGTTGGCGCATGCGCAGCAGTATTTTTGCAAACCGTCCGTTCCCAGTGGAGTGGGGAAAAGAAAAGCTGTCACTTGTGATTTAAAGGCGAAAGCATGAGGACTTGTCTAAGTTATCACTCTCGATTAAAACTCCATCTTAATCCGCCTTGCTCTAATTTGTGTTAACATTAATCAGCTTTAATCCACTTCAATTCAATTTGGGAGTGGGCCAGGTCCGAAGCCGTGGCCGTTCATCGTGGCATTTCACAGTCGGAGCCGCAGCAGGTGCAGTGCCGACAGCATGACGTCATTACTTGGTCACGTAGGTTTTGGCACCGTGGGAGATGGATGTTTCGCTTCATGGGGCATATACGGATGTCGCCTTGAAATTTAACGTTGGATGCACAAGCTTCGTCTAAGCACCAAACATGCTTTGTATGAGCACGCGAACGCAAAGATATCGTTATTGGGCGCACGTGTCACCTGTGGAGTGACGTGAGCAGTGCTTAAGCTGACGCTTCGTTGCGGATGCCTATCATAGATGTGACGGCTCTGCTACGTCTCGGCTTTGTCCCGAAAGCGAGTCGGGAGGCGCCGCGACTGTGGCACGCAGGTGGAGACGCGTGGGAGTGTGCGTGGCACCAGTGGCGTAGCAACAGGGGGGGCCGGGAGGCCGTGGGCCCCGGGTGCACGGGGTCAGCAGGGGGGGTGTCATATACGTCTGAAGACACCCGAAGGTTGTCGATATCCTCGCCTTCCTCGACTACAAACGGGGGGAGTGACAGAAGAGCTAAGGTACCAGACGAACTGCACCAAGGGCAAACTGCAAGGGGCGATTAGTGTTTCGGGAACGCGATGCCCGTGTTTCCCAGAACTCGGTCCTCTCTAACCGGTGGTGGTGGGCTGCCTTGAAGTAGCCTCCCCAAAAGCCTTTTCGCGACTGCGTCCGCCCGAAACGATGGCCGTCCTGGCTATCTTGCGGGGCCTGTTTTTATCTTTTTAGCCTTTTTCCGACAGCCGATTGAATTGCTTTCGAAGGGTGAAGGTTGTGTACCCGCAGTTGGGGGAGGGATTTGGGATGAGAGAGGAGATGGGGTCGCAAGTACCCTATTCATCTGTGCAGCTCTTATCTTCGTAGTATTAGCTTTTTTTTTACGTGTCCTGACTCATCTTTTGTTACCTTTGTCGGGACCGTGCTTGAAGAATTTCGCCGATGGTCACAAGCAACCCCCGCTGTCATCTCTCCCCTCTCGTCTCCCTTCGGTAAGCGAAACGCGGGGGAAAACATTTTCGAGCAAACTTTCACCGAATACCTTCTAAAGAAACAGCGGTAGTTTGTGGCGGATTAAAGTTCGTTGTCCGCCAGTGCTTTTGCTTCACGTCGCTTTTGCTTGGTCGTTCCAGCTCGAGAAGAATAAGTAAAAATAATAATAAAGCATGTTTCCCTTTGTGCACGTATTTTCTCAGCAGTTGCAAATTGTGAAGGTGCTCGGGAGAGATCGATGGCTCGGTTCATTTTCAGCTTTCCTGATGGCTTAACATTACCCGGAGTTTGTCCGTACACGTTTTTGAAGTTTGACAAGATAATTTGTGTTCAAACGAAAAAAATAAATTACTGGGTTTTACAATGCGCGCATTTTCGACACAGGCGGGCTTCGAATGTTGGAAGGGTTCCTTTTTTTCCGCTTTAGCTGTCGTGCTGCGGAGCTTACGAGCAAGCTCCTTGCTAATGTTCGGGCTTTGCCTGTACATGTCGCGCTACCTAGCAGTGGCGCTGAGCACCCGCAGGTAGCCCTCACCGTCATTTCACCGTTGTCCGTTGTTTCAGGCCCGCCTGAATGCCTGCTTTTCCAAATTTTCCAATGGATTCATCGCGGCCTCTTGGCAGCTCGTTCGTGAGAAGTATGAACAAAAAGAACAAGCGCAGATACTTCTGCGTTAAGGATTGTAACAACCGCGAAGGGGATGTCGGTATCGAATTGTACCGCTTCCCTTCAAAAGCGGGGGAAGCAACCCGGCGGCTGAAGTGGATCATCGCGGTTCGTGTCGGTCTTGCGAATTTCTGTTAAACGAACTAAGACGTAAATGCAAAAACAAGAAAAAATAAACAACCAGCAGCGGCATCCGTAAAAACCCACAATAAAGCGTCAACTGCATAAAAATGCGCGAACTGATTTCCGCTCTTGTAAATTAGTTGAGGTAGTTGTTTAGCTCGTCTTACTCCAAAACAAATGCGCAGTGGTTTTTATGTGTCAAATCCAGCTTCGTAAGCGCTCCGTGCTGGAGCTTTGTACGCGCTGTGTTTCTTCCTGCGCCAAGATCCAGTCGCGAATTCTGGAACAGAGGTCATTCATGCCAATATTTTCTCGCACTTAGATCAACAGAACTAAGGTTGGAGTACACTGCAGCACACGTCAAGTATTCGAAAATTAGTATTTCTCTCGCGCACGCTAGCGCATATTTGTTCAGTCCACGTTGTTTAGTCTCAGCTGATTGCTCTCTATGATGCTTCAGCGGTAATGCCCTCTCACATTCGAGTCCGAACGACAATACCAGAATGCTGTAACCACGTAGATGCCCGACTTCATGGATGGCGTGTACGTAGCTCGTATGAGGCCAAGTGGAGGGTCCACGGTGTTTACGTTAAGTTTTATGCTCTTAACTTAACCTTATTTTTTGAAAGCCCATCGGCGGTGTGCCTGACGGACGAAGTGTTGGTATGAAGATAACCCCACGCATTGTCGCTCGTTATCCGGCACTCTGAGAAGTCGGTTGTCCGTCCCATTTGCAAAAACGGCAAGGGAATGAAGTCCCCTTCAATCATATTTAAGGCAGGTCATATGCAACTACCAGAGAACGTCGACGCTTTCACAAAACGTACAAGAAGCTCTGCAAACAACGTCGCCACTTGATGCTGCCGTACCAAAGCAATGCTGGAACCGGGGTGTTTTCCAACCAAGCGGCGAGGCGCAAGCTTCCTGTTTTTCGCGCGAGGTGGCGCTCCGACTTCTGCAAATGGTCAATTCACCAGAACCTCTACAATTGTGAGGTGCAAGGCACGCTCCAAGTAATGAAGCGACAATTGATAGTTCAGAGACGTCCACGGCCATATTTTCTCACATAAGTGGCATAAAACAATTATTTGTTAACTAACTTTGAGTTCGACGTCGTGAGCATGCTTGCTATGTTGTGACAAATACTTCGCGACTGGCGGTGGTTGCTTAGTGGCTATGGTGTTGGGTTGCTAAGCACGAGGTCGCGGGATTAAATCCCGGCCATGGCGGCCGAATTTCGATGGGGTCGAAATACCAAAATATCTGTGTAGTTAGGTTTAGGCACACGTTAAAGAACCCCAGGTGGTCCAAATTATTCCGGAGTCCCCCACTACGGCGTGCCTCCTAATCACACCGTGGTTTTGGCACCTAAAACACCATAATTTATTTTAAGCACTTCGCTGTGATGTCCGTGATGTTTACTTCTTTGACACGATATACATAGTTGTAGTCGTAAATCTGACGTCCTTTCTCAAGCGTCGGTGATCCAAAATGGGCCTCGATGTTTTCAATTGCCTTAAAACGCAATTTAGATCGACCGTCAGGTTTCAAACGAGCGCCCCAAAAGCATGCCTCCGTAGCAGTGGCCGCCTCGGTGTTTCGCGCAACTGACACGGCGGCGCTGACGGCTGAGCCGATCGCTGCGCCGCCTGACCATTGCAGGGAGCCCATACCACGGTACCGGCATCGACATAACCGTACTTGGTAAACATTTCACTCGCTACAATTACGCTTGAAACAAGTATCGGGATTATCTAACACGCTACACACCTGTATGCCGACGCCATGCTTCTAATGAGGAAACGCAGGCTTCGGAGCCTAGAAACCAGAGGGAAACACCGAGATGTCAGGACAAGCGGAGGCACGTCGATAAAATCTCGCGGCGTCGGGTCAACTGTTTGTCGTGCGCTTTTTCGCTTTGCGCGCCTCGACGGGCGCAGGAGGGGACGCGGTGCCGCCGCGTTCTCAGTCGGTTCCGGACCGAGCGAACTGCGCGCTACACGCGCAGACGTTATAATTTCATTTTCGGTCTCGCGGGCGAAAATTAAGGGAGGCGACGCAGGGCGACACATTGTTTCCGCTCCTGCACCGCTCGGGGAGGGGGGGTTGACGTCTGCAGAGGGGGCATGCTCGGGGACCGGGGCGCGGCCAAACGATCGATATGCTTGTTTGGTTGCTTCTGCCGTCTATGGGGATGCACACCGAACCTGCAGTGGAACGCTGCACCTACAGAGCGAGTTCGCTGCACGGCCTTCTTTATGCCCTACTCCGGTGGGCGATGTTGCCTGAAAACCCGTCGCGTACGGTGGTGGCATTTCACGCTACTGGCTCATGCGGGGGCGAGCGAGGATATCATTTACGAAATAAATTTGACCAGTTGTCAGTCTAGTGTTTTGTACGTCGGGCGGAAGGGCGAAAGCAAAGGCCGCGGTTTCCTAACAAGCTTACGTGATAACCGCGAGTAAGAACACTTCTTCACGTTATGTGGAAGACGCCAGGGAGGAGGATATCAGAATTATTTATACAATACAGCATGCTTACTTGAAGGCTTGAACATCTTTTTTTTTTCTCTGTAAAACATTTACGGGTAATTTTTTTTTTCGATAACCTGTTCTATGACTGCTTGCCGGCATAGCTTCTTACCCCACAACAGCTACAACGAATATGCAGCCATTGAAGGCTCTCTAGAAAGCGTTTATACGGTATCCTTCGGCGAACACGCCCGCACGACAATCGGGGATTGCGCGTCTCGAGAAGTTCTTTTTGCGGTTGGCGGCGGCGCGGCCGATGCACTTTCCTCGTGCGGGGAGACCGAACACTAGGAAGGAAGGGAAGGGAGGAGAAGGAGGTTGTAGATCGAGGGAGACCGCAGCAAACGGAGGAGCCGATTTGCATACGTCCGCGCTAACTCGCCGCGAGGAGATTACCGCTCATTCGGCGGTTTGCGAGCCGCACATCCTCGCTTTCGTCTGCGTGGGTGTTGTCTCCCATCGCACACTGTTTGCGCTGCGCCTAACGGATGGACATCGCTCATCGCCGTCTCGCTTCTTCCTTCTTCTCCCGCGGGTCTACTTTGGCAAAGCGCGCACTGCGTCGAACCACCACGCACTCGCAGGCCACCGCTGTCGTCAATAAGCTGTTTTCCTTTCTGCGCGCCAAAGATTGTTTTCTTCTACTTCGAGCGCTCACATAGCTTTTGGCTGGCGCTAAAGGTCAGGCGCGGATCTGGCGTGTCACGAGGACAGTGCTGCGTGGTCTTGCGGGGACAGCGAGATGTTAGTGACCAATCGGCTGGGTCGCGCAGACCAAACAGAGCCTTGGATCCACGTTTCTGATAATCGATTTCTCACATGACGTCCTTGTCCTCTTCTTTTTCTTTCTTTTTTTTTCTCTCTCTCTCTCTCTCTTCTTTACTCTGTGTCAGTCAACGCGCGGAAGTTCCTTGTCCATGAATTTGCTGGCATGTATGATGGAAGGAATGCACAAGTTGCATAAGATGCCGGGGCGGTTTACTGACTAAAGTACGCTCGACGGTATTCTAAAAAGATGCTTCGATAGGCTTTGCGATATTTTGGGACCTTCGATATAACTGTGATACTTTCATTTGCAAATATTCTTACTAAATATAAGTGCCCTTACCCTTATTAGATTCCTTATTATTAATGTGCTCTCCTGACGCATGTATAAGCGGCCTTTCCTGGCATATAATAATGCCTTTATTTGTGTCACATGTAGGGTACACGACACTGGAGGCCAGCAGTAAGAGCTGTCATAAATGACGGCTTGACAAAGCTGTCATTTATATGCGCTAAACATTCTGATAAACGTATACCGACTGCTCGAATGACGTCGCGCTGTACAGTTGAAGGAACTCTAGGCCGGCTAATGCGAGGGAAAGCGTGCGCGACCAAGCCGGGGCAGGAGGAAAGAATAAGAAAGAGGCCTGCATGCACTTCTTTTCTTTTTTTCTTTGTCCCCTGCAGAGGCGAGATTAAAAGAGCTGTCGACAGGGTTTCTGCAAATCTCGTCGAGTAATCTGCGTATAGACCTGTCGTCGGCTGGGGATTATCTGCTAGCTGTGAAGGTGTTTCCTCCTTGCACACTCCTTGGATTGCAGATAGAAAGAAAACAGCAGACGACAAAAAAAAAAAAAACGCCGACGCGTCGCGCTCGCTTGCTCGCGCCATTCCATCTTTCCTCTCGTGCATCGGCCAGCAGCACGTGTCTGGCGAGTGTTGCCTCTTGTGGCCAGCTGCTCTGTGCTTTGTTCGCTGCGGCAGCGCCACATCGGCGACCCAACCCAAAGAGAGAGCACGCTGCGGTCTTTTTCGCCCACTATTTGGGAAGTGTATGGGCCGGAGTCGGAAAGTAATCTTTCTGTTGAGCGATCCGTTAGCTAAATGTAATTAAACATAGACATCGGAACACCTTTTGAACGCTCTGTATGTGGACTTCCCTGGGCCCGCACACAGGGGCGCCGTCGTCGTAGCGCAAGGCGTTCTGCGATGTCCGCCTTTGCAACACTACATGCAATGAACCAGAGCCGTCTTGCGAAGCAGCCCGGAATGCCCTGTCGGCACCGCCGTGGCCCTGCACTGTTATAGTGTATTCGCATGCGACGGACTGAGCCCGATGTGACTCAGCTGCACCGACTTACGCAGCTATATTTGCTATAAGCACGCCTCAGCTTCAGCTGTCCGCAATGCGAGACCGCGCCGCCGAGCTCCGGTTGGGTTCGACTCGTGTGGATCCGTGTAACACTTCCAAGTTAATCTTTTATAATAATATTTGGGGTTTTACGTGCCAAAACCACTTTCTGATTATGAGGCACGCCGTAGTGGAGGACTCCGGAAATTTCGACCACCTGGGGTTCTTTAACGTGCACCTAAATCTAAGCACACGGGTGTTTTCGCATTTCGCCCCCATCGAAACAAGTTAATCTTTGTTGCCTTAAACTGGCTAGACTCGCCGTTCTAGGAAAGTTGTCATCGTGAAACTGAGGCCTACTTGCATACTCGATTCCTTTCGGGTTTCAGCAAGCCATCACGATGCCATTCGCTCTAGCAAGGCATCGTTCTGAACGTTAATTACTTTATGCGAAGGTGTCCCCGAAAGTTATCGAGGGTGCGGCCCCCAGTATTAAGAGGTTACGGGAACGGTACGATAGCCCTAGTTGCACGGATACCGACCGACATCTTTCTCGTCACCTCCGTTTTCGTATTTAGCATATAATGAAAGCGCGGCAGAGAAAAGAAAAAAAGAAAGGAAGAGAAACCGTCATGACGGCACAGCGGACATGTCACGCCGCGCGGTATCAGTTTCGCCACGCTTGACAGATAACGGAATTCCCGGGGCTCAAGCGACACGGTCGCTCTGTGTGGCGTGTCGGACGCGACCCATCTCTCCCTTCCGTGGCCGCCTGGAATGAACCAGGTCCGGCGTCGGTGGGCGGCACTCTTTTGCTGCACCCCGTTTTGTTCCCATCATAAAGCGTGATGCGCGTCGCACGCGCGCGCGGTAGCGCGTTGTCGGCGTCATTTACGCTTCCGTTGATTGTCTCTGCGCGCGCGCCTCTGTTTGTGCGCGGCGCTGCTACGATTCATATTGGGGAGGGAAGCAAAAGGCTGCAGGGAGGGAGGACGGAGCTCGCATCACCGAAAATGGGCGCGCGCGTATAAAATAGGTAGACGCTTCGGGGAGGCCAGTCGCGCATTTCTCTTCGTTTGTGTTCGCTTATCCGCCTCTCGCACCCCCATCATTGTTTCACTCGCTGTCCCCGGGCTCGCCTCTGGTCTGCGTGCACTGCGATGCCTTCCTCTACTTCGCGTTTGCTTTCTCATTGTACGTACCGCATTGTTTTCCCGGGGGACTTCTGTCGGATCTAAATCTCCTTCCTTTGCGTAATTCACGACTGCCTCGTGCCTCCCAGTTTTCCTCCATTTCTTCATCCGCTGCGAAAAATTTGCTCGCTCCCCCTCTTCCCATCGCCCTGCGCACTTCGAGTCCACCCGAGCCAACCCAACGCAACTAGAAAGCGACAGCAGTTTGTGTTTACTGTTTCTCGCATCAACCCCGTTCGCGTAGCGGCTGCCGCGGCGTGTTGGGCGAAAGTGTTTATGAGGGGAGCCATTTGCGCGATGGAGGGTGGGGGAGCGAGCGGGAGACACGTCGCCCAGCGAGGGAGATTTGGTAGGGATGTCGGGAGAGCGTCGATTGTAATTCCCCACCGCCTGGGGACGCTTGTTTAGGCTTACTATCGTGCCCATTTTCGTTTTGGCAGGGAGCGTTGTTTCGCACTCCCCTGTTTAGCCCCCCTCCCCTCTTGGTGCGTGCCGCTGCCGTAGTTTTGCGTCCGCGTGATAGAACATAAGAAGCAAAATATGGGAGCGCCGACGAGGCTGCGCGCGTCGCGCTTCACGGTTACGCGCGCGTTTGATGCGTGCGCGCGATGGTTGCTCCCGGTGCGTTCATGAAGGTGGTGGACGGTCGCCAAATTTCATATATCGGTTGACAAAGCGTTGCCCGGGAGGAGGCGATTTCCTCTGCGCAGTTTTCCGTTCCTGGTTTTTTTCCGGAAAAAGCGGGAGAACTTGGCGAGCGTGTAATTCTTTTGTCTGGCTCGTGTGCTTGCGCAGGCGGCGCACGGGTTTCTAGCGGCTCGCGTTAGCGGGAAGCTAGCGGCCGGGGAACATTGGGGAAGCAAAAGAAAGCAGTCGCAAACGTGCGGGAGCAGCGGAAAGACCGCGATCCGAACGCGTCGGTTGATGCGGGTTTGTCGCTGCCCCGCAGGACGGGCGCGGAAAGGGAGCAAGAGCCGCGGAATGTAATGACGGGGTTTTCGTGATCGTGTCTCCCCGGCTGCCTGTGCCCATATTGGGATTGCGCGGCGCAGCGGCAGCGAGCGTTGCTCCTTGGCGCGTTTTTGTTTCCGAGCGTGTCACACTGCGCGCCCATGCTCGTTGGGCGGGAGGGCAACGGCGAGGGAAGGTAGGAGGTGTGTATGTACGGCAAACCGGTGACGTAGGATGCGCAGCGGGCGCGGAATTCGCGATGACTGCCAATATGCACTGTTCGGCGTTTCTTCCTAATAATCGAAGAAATTAGACATTGGTTGCGCATCTGAAGTGGAGAAAAACAAGACGCATGGAGAACTAATGTCAGGGAGGTGCTGTGCATCCCCACACGAACGCGATTTTCGGTGCAGGGATCACTTGGCGCGTTCTTGGCTATGTAGCGGTGAGGGGTGCTCGGATGATGTTGGCTGTGCGGTCGGAACTTACTTCGCTGCCAGGTCCATTCTACCTTGCCTGATGTCTCCACGCGCGAAAACGTGCTTTATTGTGAACCTTTGCCCCATTTAATCGATCCTGTTGTGCAATTTTTCGGATAACTCGCCACGCGTAGATAAGCATTTTATCCGAATAGCCGGTGAGTTTACGAGACATGATAGTGCCACGACGATTATAACTTTCAAAATCTGGTTTCCGCTTGTCTCTCTGCATTTACGAACTCCTCATGCCGTGCAAATATTAACGAACCTGTCAAGGAAATAGTTGGACGGTTAAGTTCACGTGGTAGCCAAAAGAGAAAGAAAATCGGACAGGAGGCGAGCACTCAAAGCTTTCGGTCACCCACGTGGACATATTTTAAATACAGGAAGTGTTACTAGAACGCGCCTCCAAGTGTTGACGCGAGAAGATGAACGCTTCTCTGCGCGTAGCATGATTTGACTTTCCGTTCTCAGTTGGTCCTATTCGGAAACGCCATGCTGCGCAAATTTCACTGTCTCGAATTGGTCTCGTGCGCCTTGTGTAAAGGGAAATGCGTTTCACAGCGCGTGACGGCTGCATGTGTCGCAAGCCGAGCCGAGGAGGCAGAGCGCCGTCTTCACTCGCGCACCGAGCTGTCGTCAAGGGGGCGGCAGGTGACGTGTCGAAACCGAGCGCGGTGATTATTTCCCGAAACGATGCATTGTCGAGACAAATAAACAGCTCGGCGCTGCTCGTTTTCGTGCTGAGGCCCGCGAGGCGATGGCGCGCAAACCGATTCTGCACGCACGCGGCGAAGGACTCGCGAGCAGATCAGCGAACGGCGCCGAGGCTGTGAGTCGTTCGCAAACGCGTCGTAGTGTCGTTCCCTCGCGCGACGAAATGTCATCCCGTCCTCATCACTTCTTTTCTTTTTTTTCTTTTGCGGCATTCCAGTTCAAGGATAAGGCTCCTTGGCTCACGCAAGCTGCCTCCACTCGTTTGCCGAACACACGACTTGTATACTCATCACGCAGTCGGTCGGCTTCTAGTAAAAGCCCACGATGGCTATCTGCGCAAGCTTAAACAGTCGGGGTGTTTTGAAACAGTTTTGAAACTCTCCAGCACTCCCACGAGGCCGTCGACGCATTACTGTTTTCTTCACACTTATCACTAACGATTGCAAACATTAACATTGCTATAAGAATGCCATGTGTGATCTTGCATCGAAGTGTTAGAGGATGATGTAATCCACAGTGTTGTGGCCGTATTTTCTAAGATACATTTCATTTTCCATGCTTCATGCCCTTGACTAACTTGCTCGGATGCGACTCAGACGCCGACGCGTATCCGTTATCACCAGGATCGTCCACTCGGTGCGAAGCAGCGTAAGAAAAACAGAATGGCAGCTGAAATGGAATTTTGCAAAATGTGGACCTTATTGCATAGCGCTGATGCTGTAATATGCGGTGTTCCCAAGAGCTGCGGTGGAAGCGCCGAACGCAGTCGTGCTCCATTTTACTGTTTGGCAGAGGCTTATCAGAGCGTGAGTTCAGTTACGTTATGTCGTAAATAGCGACGAGAAAGAACACGGGGAACGAGCTCTTTTACCAGCTCCAAGACGCCCTGTGCGTTCGGACGCAGCACGCACCTGAGCGGGGGCCGGTGAATGGAACGGGCGAAAGGCCCTGCGAGGCCGAGGAATACGCACAGAGAGGTGAGGCGGCGTGAACGCTTTCCCGTTGTCGTCGCGTGTTTCTTCCCCGGGCGTCTCTTTTCTTTCCGCGCCTGGCTGACTCCGTGTTCGGGCTTCGGCCGGGGCGCAGCGTTTCTCCCCGACTCGGGGAGCGAGGCGGAGGGAGGAGCGCTCGCGTGCGCGAAGCAGGTCGCGCGCGCCGGACGCGTGGCCGCCGCCGCCGACTCGTGGGCCGTTGTGGCTGTTTGTTCGCCCTTCCCGCCCCTCTCGCCATTCGGCCCCTCGGCGTGTTTCTTCTTCTCCACAGCAGCGCCCACGACGTTCCTCGCGAAAAGGGAACTCTCCGCCGAAGTCGACGAAGTTGGGTTCCGAAGCGAGCTCCGACTTGGAGAACGGTCGCCCCCCCCCCCCCCCCCCCGGTGGATGCCTCTGGCTGCCGCCGGATTCGCCATCTGCTGCCTCCGATTCTAGCGGCCCGCTGCGAGGTTCCGAGAGGAAACGAAATTCCGCGATAAAATTGTTGAACGTTTTAGAGCCTGAAACAACAACGTGTCCGGTAATGTGTATACATATGTTCAGAACATATGCAAAATCTAGAGCAGCTGTAGACTTCGCGTGTTTTGCAACTTTGCAGCTGAAAAATCAAATAAGTTGTATTATTCTTTTCCCTACTCTTAATATGGATGTATTTCAACGTTATGAAAAATGTTTAAAATACGAAAATAATGAAGGATTGTATCAATATTTTGGTCTTGATATGAACGACGTAGAAGCATTTGTTCCGCCACCCCCTTCAAGTTTCTTCTATAACCACTTGATACTGTTCTTGGACTTTCAAATGCGCGCATGCGTACAGGATCGCACTCATATATATGAGCGCGGATTGACACGTCGGCTTGTCCGCAAGCTGCGAAAGTTTTAGGCATTGGTAAGTGGAATTCACTAACTGCGATCTGGAACTGGAATCACTAACGTACTGTCCTATGTAGGGTACCTATTATTTATTTCGTCGAATCGTTTCCGAACGTGTGCTGTGAAGACGTAGATTCAGCCGTAGCCCTCCAGAAAGACACCGAGATGTGCGGGAGAGCCAAGGAGTTTTGCACGTCGCAAGCCAGCCGCTCAGCTTGTAGCTTATTAAACGCGCGTTTATTCTGCTCCCAGACTGGTCTGTACGCGTGGCTTTGTGATTTTGTTCGCTTTTATCGCATGAACGATTGGAGGAATCGGTGCATTGATGCTGCGGCGGCTGATCCTCGCTGAATGACACTAGGCAAACACTATTGAACTCCCAGAATATCATGTTCAAAGTGACGCGCGCACAGGTGCACAGGCATAAAATTATTGTCCCACCTTAACCAGGCGCGGCTGTTTCTTTCTCCGGCTTGTTTCGTGGTCCTGTCCAGTTTTAATGAAGCTCCTTGAGTGGGGGTATAGCGTCAGCTTCTTGACTCCTCCCCCTCCCTCCCACCGCAAATGCGCGATTACGAGCATTTATAAGGTGACCCCAGGGGAGCCAGAAGTCGGCTATATGATTTACGCGTCCCCCTAAGTTGGCGCTGACATCGCCGATTGCGTACGCCTGTGCAAGTTTCGTACACGTGGTCGTTTCATCCGCTTTGTCGAGGTGCGACGTTCTCTCCGCTCGCCGGGGAAGAAAGCGGGTGCGGCTAAGTGTGTGTGTATATATATAACCACGAGGGTTTGCTTCATTTATCACAGTGCTCGGGGAAAGAATTTTTCGCCTCTCAAACGGGCTAACGCAATTTATAGAGCTGCCCCTGCTGCACCTCTGTCAGGCTCCTTTAGGCGTGAAAGATGGTAGCGAGGATGGCGTATTCTACGTGGCGTCGCTGGCCTTTTCTTTTGCTTGGAGGTTTCAACTTCCGCAGGAAATGACGTCTACGGTTGTAAAATGATGAACGTTGACCCCGGCTGCCGGCCTCGTGGCTCACGAGACGCGTGCGTCTTTCGAAGCCAATCTTTGCGTCGAACGTTGTGCGAGGCGCCTCCCCCCCGCCCATTCTCATTGGCATCCGGTCTTGCGCTGTCACGAATGCAAAGCAGTACGTCAGACTAGTGCCAGGCCTTTCTGGCGACGTTTGTGGACAGGCATCAGCCCTTAAATATACTCAATATTGCATTACAACTGCAGACGACACTTCTGATATCCTCTCAGTTAAACTTACAAGAGTTACTGAGATATCGATGCGGCTTTCTCCTGCGTGAACCAATAAAGGGCGATCGTGATTTCCAGGGCGCATGCGGTCGCAGACGTCCAAACTCCGGCAATCACTGTTTGGACACTTCCAACTGGCACGCAATCTCATGGTGGTTGTCGTCGTCGTTGTTGAATGTTCGCGGTGCGTACTCAGTGTGGAGATTCGCAGTGAATCGGGTGGTTAAGGCGTACGAGGTTCTGTGCCGCCTGTCGGATTTTTTGTTCCTATCACCGGCTATGTGGGATGGCTGCGCGTTCGATCGAGGCGTCGGTCTCTCGCTAACAAGTGAAAGCCCCCCACCCGTTTCTGGGGAGCCTCGCAGCCCGAAAGAAGCCTTCCTTCAGCGGATGTGAAGCTGCGCGAGTACAGGCGCACGTGGCGGTGCTCGGGGGAGTGGCGAGTGAGGTGCTACTGGGCGAGGCGAACGCTGGACAAGCGCTGTCCCGCCAACTTCTGCGGGCTACGCGCCTCGAAGATTAATTTAATGTTGCCCGTGTGGCGATCGAGGCGGCGGCGGTCGGGCCGTGATTAGGCCTAATGGGGCCGCCGCGCAGGCCACAGCCGATCGGAGGCTGCTACGGCCGCTCCTCCCTCTGCGCTGCTTTCCTTTATTTTATGTTTTTCTCAGCGAGACCAGACGCGTCTGTGGCGGCCTCTTCCTTGTTTTTCCGCCGGAACGGTTAGTGCCTGTCTTTGCTTATCCCTTTCTGTCCCTCGCACAACCGCATGCCCTGTCGAAGATGACCCGTGGTCATGCACCTCTGTGTGCGCGTGCGTGCGCGGATTCTTGTTCGGCGGACGTTTAATGCCCGCTAATGAGGGCGCCTCCTCCTGTCGTCGCTTCTCATTACGGGGCGCCTGCCGCCGATCCAGGCTTTCAACCACCGTGCCTGTGGTCGCCGCACGTCATCACCGCTACTGCGGCTCGGTGAATTCCCCTTTGATCGCGAGTGCGGCACATATGCGGCATTACGCGATCTTTTACATAACTGTACCAGTCGCTGTTTTCATGCCGCTCGTTATAGCCCCTGGAAAGTAGGCGCCGCAGTTTACGATTTTGCAGTTACTTCGACAGCAACTTGATGTTCCGATCCTGTCGACCCTTATTAATTAGATGACGTCCTTTATTAACAAAGTTGACAGTTTATTCCAGTGGTTTTATTAATGTTCTCTACCCTTTTTGATCAATTCATAGAAACTACATGTGCAGCGATTGATTTGCTTACTCGGTGATAGTGCTTTTTGCATACCTTTGTTTTTAGCGTTTCATCAATAATTCAATGCTGGAGTGTCGGGCATTAAGAAAGCTGATGCTGTAGTCACGTAGGGGCCCTGGGCTGACTACTTCAGTTGTGCTGTCGTTTATTTAATGTAATTTCACCATGTTACTTCGGTAATCCAACAATTTTTCTTTTTCTCGGTTTAGAGAAGGGATGATAGAATCAGAATTTTCAGAGGCGGACTTCGTCCTCTTACGTTTTATGCGCGGAGATAATAGCATCTCTATATTTACCTTTTTGCCTAAAGCCAGTGTGCGAAGTGCACGATGGTAATTACAGTCGACATATGTAGGCAGCTTCGTTATAACTTGATGCTGTTACATCGTATAGTCACAGCACTCAATCCAGTGCCTGAGCTAAATATCTCCCCATCTGTTTCAAAGTGGCGTTCGCATGTGACAGTGGCGCTAACGCAGTGTGCAGAAGCGCTCAGCGCCGATTTCTTTCGGCCATTTTTCGGAAGGCGATGTTAACGCGACGCACGCGCTGCCGTTACGAAACTGTCGCCGACAAAGGGTACAACGTGTACTCCGGGAGCAGCCGACCATTTCTCCCGACACGCGACGAGCAGAGCGACCGTGCGTGCTTGGCCACTCGGCCCGATGTCTCGCCGCGGTGGCCGCGCTCTCTTGATTGCGGGTTCCCTTCGGCGCATATCTGCGGGGAATGCGCGCGGAATTCTCCCACAACACCGTGGCCGGTCATTATTATTACCGGCTCCGCTTTTATTTCCTCGCTGACTGCTGTACCACTGGTCAACAGGTTTGGTCTCGCTTATGCCTCCTTTAACCGGCTCTGGTCACCGCGGTCGGCGGCTCCGTCAACTCCCCGTCGGTCCGACTCGGCGCGCCCGCGGGTCCTCCTTGTCGTCGCCACCCATGCACTGCGCGGCACCTCAGTCGATGCCTTTAATTGAAGCGTTGCTCGATGCCCGCGGGGGCTTTCCTGGCCGGGGCGCTGACGAAATGTCTCGGGCCACCGCGCGCTCTTTCTCCTTCTCCGTTTATGCAGAATGGCTTCTGGCAATCACACTGACCGGCGTTTGATCTGCGGTGTTCCAGTTCGATTCTTGACTTGACTTCTTTTTTTTTTTTTTCCACCTTGTTTCGACGCTGCTCACGCACGAACAACTGGAACATCGCCGTCGTCGGCGGCTGAGTGGTTAGTTCGGCAGTGCTGCTTTTACGTCTTCTTTTTGCCTTTTCTTTCTCAGTTGTGGCCGGAGAGGCGGGGGGGAGGTTGCCGCTGGTTGTCCCATTTAGGCGCGCAACCGACAGAAACATTGGAGAAGGGGTCACCCCGCGCGCGCGCAATTTTAATGAAGCGTTGCGGGATGCCCCGCGGTGCCAGCCACTCCGAACGTGTGGAGCGAGTGATTTGCGAGAAGCAAGGCCTCGCGGCGGCGCGATTTCGGTGGGATCCCGCCTTCTGTACACCGTAGCATTGTGTGTTGCTTTTTCTTTTCTTTTTAATTACACAGTACACTCGAGTGCTGCCCACGACATGCGCTCGCAAGAAGGCAGGAGGGACGTCTCTTGGCGTAATTTGCGAAATGTCCTTGCGCTTTTCCGGCCAAATATATATTAGAGTCGAGTACGAGTTTGACCACTATACGGCGCGTCAGCGGGTAGAACGCCAATGAAGGAAAATGTCTAAGAAAAATAAGAGAGAGAGAGAGAGAGAGAGAGAGAGAGAGAGAGAGAGAGAAAGCTCTTCGGGTGTGCGATTCAATCGTGTACGCATACGGCTTTAATTGTGGTGTTGGCAATTTCTGTAATTGCGAGGTGCCATTTCCTGTGAGAGGGCTTCACATGTGCACCTCTTAGCCTGCTCGTGCCACGTCACCACAGTTTAACCAGATTACACGGTGCGACTCTCGTAGCGTAATCGCAGATTGTGCTGATTGCATGTGCAAGTGAGTCGGTTGACGCGTCACTGTCCTGAAAAAAGCTCGTACGTTTGCATGAGTCTAACCTCACGGGCGTTCAATCACTGTTCCCCTGCCGATGATCGGCTCGGCTCCACCTATCTCTCAGGAAGTCAATGGATCAAGTGGTAATACTTTCATATGTTTTCAATATAGGAGACATTGAAGGTTCGCCCCCCCCCCTTTTTTTAGAGCCGTCACTGTGCAGTAATCGATAAAAGATTTTTTTGGTCGAATTTATCCGCAAAGGAAACACTTGGAAACTTTCTACTACTCTAGAAAAATATCGGTCAATGTCGCCAGTCGATTTCATTAACCGTAGGCGCCGCTTTGAACATATGCTGCCTAGTGCTGTCTTTACAGTCCCTTTAACGTAAATGAGCTTGTTCATTCCGTCGTAATAGATAGTCTAGCCAATCGTACCAAGTTAGATACGTTTTATTTGAACGATGCCCGAAGCGCGTTGTATCGTTCTTTCTTTTCTGCGTAATCATCGTAGTCATGATCCGACCCGGCATGCGCGTTGCAAAAGTCCGCCTCTCACGTCATTGCGATCCTTGTGGACAGGGGCCGCGTTAGTAGGCGTACGGCGGCGCATAGAACGGTCGTGACATTCTTTTCAAAATTACCGAGAGCGTGTGACAAGTGACGGTACCACCTATCAGCGTGTGCAAAGTAGGCCGTCACTTTCCCACAATCCTGTCTTTCATGGCGGGGTAGCACTGTCGTTGCGGCAGCTATTGGTGGCATTTTCGCATTCCCATATCGTGGCACTCACTCGTCAATGTTACAGCATGCCACTCTGAGAGACACTTAGCGCGCCAGCCGTTGTGTGTGCTCATAAAACGCAGTCGCGGCGGCGGGGACCATTGCTCAAACATGTCTTTAACATTTCTCCTTTCCTTTATGTTGCCGCAAACGAGAAGCCTTCCACAGTGCCACGCGTGTACGCATTTCTAGCCGCAGTGAGTCGACAATGGCCACCTGACTCTGGGGGACACGGGGACCATGATTCAGCGATTTCCGGCTGTTGCCGATAGGCGTTGCGGTGTTTGTACGCGTGGCTGACTACGGCGGTGGAACGGACCGACACTAAGATAGAGTTAACTGAGAAGGCTGATCACGTCGGAGACGGCACCAGAAGCCTTGCACCGGTCTAGCGCTCTCGTACCGCGCGAAGTCCGCGCACATCGCGAGCTCTATGCGCTCTACGACCTCTGGCGCGGCGGAGGGGGGTCGGTTTCATTTCGACGCGCTTAACGGTCGTTACCGTCGCGCACCTAACGAGTCCGCGCCCGCTTCCATTTGTGTCAACCGCGAGTGTCGCAGGGGCGCTGTCGACGGCGGATCTCTGTGCACGAGCAATGCTCGCTTGCGTACACGCCTCAGTCGTTGCGGAAGCTTTTCGACGATGATTTGACAGTGGTTTAGCAGCAGGACTCGTCGCCGTTTGGAATTAGTCCTTTCTCTCCTGCTTTGTTGGTTGCAGTAGATGCTCTGCCGCTCGTCACGTTCCTCATTTCAGAATGATCCTAACGGAGTACGCGTGCTGGTATTACTGCACGTAAACTCTGTTTCCTGTTTCGCAAAACTCGAAGCCCCCTGCATCTGGCGGTGGCGTCCTTGCGGAGTCCATTCCGTGAAACATCTAGCTTATTGCCGCTTTTTTACGGATCGTCATGGTCAGACTGCATGTCATTTCCTTGCCTAACGGCCTCTCGCTGTCGATCTTCTGCGTGGCAGGGATGGTGACGAGGAGCACCGCCAGGGGGCCCGCAGTGCCCCCTGTTTGCTCGCAAACCAGCGACAAAGTTCCTTCGAAGGAAGAGCGGGAATGGAGCGAAGGGAGCGGGGATTTGGGACACGCGGTGAAGAACACGTCTGATCTTCAATCCCCTTTGTGCACTTCAAGCAAGTATTGCGGGGTTCACCGGCTGCATCGCGGCAGATTTGGCGACCTATTTTTGGGTCAGATCAGTGCCAGAACAGCAAGAACAATAACCACGAGCTCGCGCTCTCTTCGCATTACACCGAGGCTCGCGCTTCTCCGTGTGCTGTCAATGGTTTGCTTTTATTTCGCGCCCCTAACACGTAATCGGAAGGGCAGAAGTGTTTGTCTTTTATTGCGGCGTCTGCGTTATATATCGTCCCCCATTCGCTTTGTGCCATCTGCGAACATCGCAGTCGAAGGGCTGCCCAAAACGGAAAGTTATGCCGTGCTCTCCTCCAGGCCCAGGAGGTGTATGAGCTCGCATCCTGAACAGGAAGCTCGTTGATGTAGATAACTACGTAAGAGCTATTCGTGATACAATGCCGAAAAAGAAAAAGCGTAAGCGTTTATTTGCGTTCGAATTGTGCCTAGAATGTCAGCATAGACGTTGGGTGGAACCCATAAAAAAGTTAAATGAGCTTTCTTAAATTGAATAGTGTGTTATCCAAGGTAGAGTGTTAACGCTACGCTTGTAATTATATTTGCGATAGTACAAAACAAACGATAGCGAACCAGAAAAATAAAGGCATTTCGACTGTAGGAACCGAACCTGCAACCTCCACATACCTGATAAACGATGGATGTTAACATCTGCTGTGAGAGAGCCCAGCGAAGATTTAAGAAAGTTTAAGTATAATTGCCGAGGACCCGCAGTTATCAGTTAATAAATTGTTCACTTCCTTGATTCTATGACTAACATCGCTACGAAAAGATTCGAGGTGGGTAATGCAAGCAAAATAAGAAGAAACAAAAACGGGGGGGGGGGGGGGATTTAAAGAAAGGATCAGACACAGACCAAAGCCCATGTGCATTCATTATCGTAAGAAGGGTCAACGGGCCCCGTCCTCGACCTGCCCTTCTGATGACAGACGAGACGGGGTCCTCGCGATTAGTGGCGACCCATACGTCGAAGCGACATTTTTTTCTATCCTCTTCTCCACGGCGCGACCAGAATTGCTGCCCGACCCTTCGTCACTAGCGTGTATTTAGCTGCATCTGCGTCGTGATAGCACGCCCTGGGAAAGAGAGGGGAGCGAATTCCGAGCGACGAGGCCCGCCAGGGCGTTCGGACTGAGTCGAGATTTCGTCTGCCATTATTCAATCGGCCCTGACTAATGTCGCCCGCTCGGCGATTAAGCGGACCAAGCGGCGCCCGTGGCCGCGCATGCGGTGAACTGCGGCTGCGCGTGAGAGAAAATAAAACGCGAATCATGCCGTAAGAGGGGCGCCTGCGCGAAGCGTGCAGGATAATAAGAAAAGGGCCCCCAAAAATAAGGGGGAAAAAAAAACTGTGCGCACAAGGCGGTGATCATTCGAAGGACCGTCGTTAATGGATTTGATGTGCGTCTGCCGTGCTTTTGATCTGGCTGTGTGTCGCGCCAGTTTTCTGTTTTGCGTGATGTCGCCGGCTCAACCTTTGCGCCGCCAGCGCGGTGGGCCCTCGCGTGTGGCTGCGGGCGTTCTTCTTCGCCGTCGGTCGCGTCGTCGTCGCTCGTTGTGAAGAGCGGCGCGTTTAGTGGCGGCGGGCGGCCATTTAGCTCCGCGTACGTGTCTGGCGCGCGCGAGGGCGAGAGTGTGCTCCCGCCGCGTATGCCAATTAAGCCGGACCAGTGGTTGTTGCGGCTTCCGCACGCGCGGCGTCCTTGTTTTCCTCTCGTTCCGCCGCCCGCCGCAAATGCCGGCTATTTGATGCCCGGCGTTCGACGAGGCGTCTCGAGCCGGCAACTCCCAGTCATTCCTCGCCGTCGCCTTGCGTAGGACGCCCCGGAGAAATTCGTGGGGGCAGAGTTTGCACAGGAGACACGAATTAACGAACGGAAGTGAAATTAAGAGCTCCGTTGTATGCGCGCTTCGGAGTGCTGTGGACATGTCGCCGATTCGCATCGAAGAGCGGCGAGGGTCGCTTCGCATGCTTGCGAAAGTCGTTTCGGCGGCGCACCGACGCGCTGCTACTTCTCTCTCTCTCTCTCTCTCTCGACCTGTCTTCGTGACAGCCGCGCATGCAAGCTCGCTGGCCCCTTCCTTCCATCTCTCAATTTTTCTTCCGCGGCCAGCAGCTGCGTGTCGGGCGCATTAATCCGCTGCCGAGGGTCATCGCGGTGATTGCGAGCTGTCTGCGTCGATTTCGACCCATGTTCAACGATGCGAGATGGAAGCAACCGCACAACCGGCCGCGCGTTGCTCTATTATAAATAGAGAAGAAAAAGCGGCGACACAAGAGCACACTAAAAAGGCGACATCGTGCGCACGGAATATGGCTGTCGTATTTTTCAACACGAGCGACGTGCCAAGAGTAACCACAATCGATTCCCTTGGGTGTCTTCGTCTGTGGAAGCGTCCTCGCATTGCCGGCGCTCGTGCGGCACACATTAATGGATTCATTCCACCCATCTCTTGCTCACTCTCCCCTTCAGCGCTTCTCTTTCTTTTCTTTGTCGTATTTGCAGTAGGTGTACGTGGCCGCTCCGTTATGCGTTTAATAGCGAAGTTGAACTCTTTTCAGTGCACTTCTGGCCTACTACAAGATCTCTTCTCTGCGACAACTTGTCGATCATTATAAAACGTGTACCCCAGCGTATCAATTTCTTGCATGTGCTTATAATGGCAGTGCTGTAAATGACCTCTCGTAATACTAAATCGTTGGGCGGTCGAACGAAAACCTACGAAGTGTTCGGGCAGGTTTATTTTGCTTGTCGCTTCAGTTGACCGCATATTGACGACGCTTGGGCGCTACAACCTTTCCATAATGCCGTGTGGCGCGTTATCGAGCGGTTGACTGTGCGTTTACCCGTGTCGTGATTTTACATCCGCTGGCCATTCCGCCAAGTGTATGTATGCCTTTGCATGTCTGAGCTTGTTTTCAAGATATTCAACGACAGTATGACAAATTTCTTCCCGTGGCAGAGAGGCTGTGTTAACGCGGATTTATAATAATGCGAATGGTTTCTTGTACTAATATTAGATATTATTAGTCACGACCGTGGTGATTTCATTTCTCTAAAGCTCAGCGAGTGGCAGACGAGTGAACAAGCCGATGTGACCAAACGTTATGATTTCTGCTCCCACGTGGCCACTTTTTCAATCATGTCAAGACACTTGCGCCTCATGGAAATCGAAACTGAAACTAACTGTAGAAAAAGCCTTTATAGTCAATTATTCAGGGCTCTCTTAGGCTTGGCAGTATTCTTTAAATATATATGGGGTCTTGAGGTCTAGCTATATTATTTAACTAAAAAAACTCAGTGCCCTTCCACTCTGTAAAGAAGGATGACTAGCGAAGCTGTGTATGTGGGCCCCTCAAAGGCGAACTGCACCTCTGCCGCGGGTCGGCCGGGTATTGCACTATCTTCGGGATCGGCCCACGTATGGAGAGTGCTCAACGCCTGCTTTACCTCCGCTGCGGATCGGCCAGGCATTGCACTAACTTCGGGACCGGCCACCTATGCAGAGTGTTTAACGCCTGCTTCAGCTCCGACGCGGGTCGGCCCGGCATTGCACTATCTTCGGGATCGGCCCACGTATGGAGAGTGCTCAACGCCTGCTTTACCTCCGCTGCGGATCGGCCAGGCATTGCACTAACTTCGGGACCGGCCACCTATGCAGAGTGTTTAACGCCTGCTTCAGCTCCGACGCGGGTCGGCCCGCATTGCACTATCTTCGGGATCGGCCCACGTATGGAGAGTGCTCAACGCCTGCTATACCTCCGCTGCGGATCGGCCAGGCATTGCACTAACTTCGGGACCGGCCCCGTATGGATAGTGTTTAACGCCTTATTCAGCTCCGACGCGGGTCGGCCCGGCATTGCACTATCTTCGGTATCGGCCCACGCATGGAGAGTGCTCAACGCCTGCTTTACCTCCGCCGCGGGTCGGCCTGGCATTGCACTATCTTCGGGATGGTCCACGTATGGGGAGCGCTCACCGCCTGCTTCACCTCCGTCTCTGGTCGGCCCGGTATTGCGCTTTCTTCGGGATCGGCCCACGTTGGGCAGTTTTGTGTCCACACACGGTCACGATCCTGGGGGAACTAGCCCTTAACAACTTCGCTTTTAAGGTCGAAAATATGTCAGCACCTTTTTAAGCATCCTCGCTGTTCATGACGGTGCTAAGGCGTGATACGAAATTTCTTACGCAGTGAGCGTTTCAGCTTTCTGTCCCGATGCAGGCGTGTTCGGTTAGCATGTTGTTCTCGCGATTTGCACTCGAGCGCCGTGACCGCTCGCTTCCTGTTCCATCGCGCCTGCGCGCTGGCACTCCCTCTGGAAGACGGGCCTCCGGCTCCTCAAGACCGGTGCATCTCTCGAGCCCCGGTAGCCGCGTCCGGTGCTCCCCGAAGAAAGTTATTGATGGCGCCAGTGGCGTGCCGAGCTCGGGCGAGGCGCACGCTGCGAAGTTAGCGCTCTTCGGCGCGCCAGTAGCTGGCGCTGCGTTTATTTCTGTCCGTCCTGGCGTCGCGCAAGAGACGGATGAATCTCGTGGCTTGGAGAACCTGTGCCATGAGGGTTCATGTAAACGACGGCCTGAAGGCTGTCCACTATGGAAGTTCCTTCATCGTGTCGCTTCGCTTGTGCGTGCATCCTCGGAGATGCAGCCTGTTGCATCTGTACGTTCTTTTTTAACACCTAATTAATCATGAGCACGCTCGCAAGTAACAGCGCCAGAGCACCACGTTCTCCTACGTTCTTTCTACAGCTACGAAGGCAGGACATAAATATATTGCCTGATATTTTTAAGCAATTTTTCTCTCTGGGCGTGGTCTTAGGAAGGCTCCCTTCGAATGTGCCCTTGCCGAGGCCATTTCCGTGGGCGCTGAAACACGGCTCTGCGCACTGATGACTGACGCCGGTTTGGTGCTGATACCGACAAGTGTTTGCGCGCCGGGGTATCGCGAATCGGTTGCTGATCTAGAACAGAGTTTCGAGAAATCAGCCGATTCTCCGCTGACGCTGTTTGGCTTGTCCCTTTATCTCGATGCCTGGTCATTCTGACAGGGCTGGCCAAAGCCCGCCATACGCTTCTACTTTCGACCACTTATCGCGAGGTCGATCCATCCAGGCGCGCCATATCCGCTATTTGTGCTGATATCGGCTATTTTGCGTCGATATGTTGTACTTGGATGGGACCATGTGGACACATTTGTGTGTGAATATATATTGCTATTTACACGCCACTCGATTAAGCCAGAGTGCGACGACCGTGAGTATTGGCAACACACTCATTTCATAGCATCTTTATTATTTCCTTTCAAGCGAATGGTCCGTCGTCCTTAGCGTTCTGGCGCACTTAGTCTACAATGCATTTGCATATGAGTGAGAGTGACGGTGAATAAGTTAGAGATACTAAATTCACAATAATCGATGCAGTATACGCCCCTCCAATAGCAAGTAGGTCACTCTTATCGCGAGAAGAGTACTTGTAAGCCAACAAAAATCCAAAAAACGACAGACCTATGGCGACGCTGCTCTAAAGGATTTCTCTAATTGCAAGATTAAATTACGGTGCTCAGCGTTCTGGAGAAATGCTCGCGCTGTGATGTACCCCTTGATGTCAGCTGCTCCGGATTAATGCCGAATCACCGGCGCCTTTCTTCCGCTCCCGCCCAGACCACCGCTCAGGAGCGTAATTGCATTCCGCGCTCCCGTCAGAACACGGCCGTCGCCGAGGTCGAGAGTAAAACCCGGAACCCCGCGGTGCAGCAGCAGCAGCGCCATTGAGGTACCGAGGCCCCGTGTAGTTAATTGCTTATCGGTAAAGGACTGAACAATATCATAAAGAAACCAGACACTCAAATCTAGCAAGCTTCGATAACTGTTGTTGCGCCAGAACGACCCAAGTACGAAATTCAAAGCGAAGTTTTCTTGCCGAGGCACTTTTCCTTACGCGTCTGGCCTCTAGCGCCGAACGCCGTGGACGCATGCTTCGACGAGCGATACAGAACACGCTTTTTCGCGGGCAAGTCAGCGCGTTAAGACGCTTGGCGCGCTTCGATCCGCAGTTGCGCTAGAAGAAACCGACGCGCCATCCACACCACGAGTGCAACGCGGCACGAGACCACCACTGAAGATTTAAACAAATAACATCTGTATGACGTACTAGGTGTATATATGTGTATGTAATATGCAGCCTGTCTATAATTAACTGCAAATAAAATGGTTTCTGTGTATAACATTTCATCTTTAATACAAATATTTATACCTCGAAAATCACTTCATTTACACGCACGCACACACACGGTTCATGCGCCACTGACGCCAAGAATGCTTCGCTTTACTTGAATGCCAACTAGACTTGAGTCTGCATGTACACACGCACGCACACACGCGCTCACACACGCACACACACGCACACACACGCGCACACACACGCACACACACACGCACGCACGCACACATACACACACACACGCACACATACACATTGACACATGCCACATTGACGCACCGGCGCCTCCGATCCTTTCTGCTTCAAGTTCTCATTCGCGTCCGCAGAAGCTTACAAGAAGATGGGCGTATCTGTGCGAGAATAATGCGATAGCAGATGTGTGCGATCGCATGCGTTTTCATTCGCTGTTCGTACGCAGCGGTGCTACACCCCTGCGCCTGTCCACAGGCTACGGGACCCTTCCTCTGCTCCTGAAGGATGCACTTCGGATGTTTGCCCTGGCAAATTCACGAGCGTGCGCGTAAGTGAAATTGTACTCGCAGCTCCTCAGTCGCTCCTGCTTGCACTGCGGGCCGGCGGCCGTGCGCCTTTTAATTGCAGCGGGTCTCGCGTGATTAAGGTCCCGACCGTCGTGCACGTTCGATTCGGCGTGTTCTCTCGCCCCCCTGCTGCGTTTGACCGGCCTCTTGAATTCTCACATGGGCGCAGCCTGCGCTAGCCTGCAGCGGCGCTATAAGTCTCCACGCAGGGACTTGGCCGTGCAAGCTATACGTGCGCATGTTTGGCTATACATCTTCGACGGAAGCCAAGGGGAAGAACGCAGACATTCGTGTTCCGCTCGGCTAATTGTAAACAGTGCTGTCAATGCTGCGAAGGCAGCAGCTAGTCGCGACGCAGAGCCTCGTGTTGCCTCCACCCACGCGTCTGCCTCGTAGCGTATACCGCGCAGCTACCGCTCGCGGTCCTTAGCACATGTGCTGTTCCGAGTATATCGCTCGACTATTTGTATCGCCGCACAGAAATAACGAGGAGGAGCTGGGAATGCTTCACAAATACGGTTGGCTTGTGAGCGTGCATTCGATATACGGTGCAGCTCGCTTTCGCTGCAGACGATGTTTACTGGGGTCACTGTGCGATTGCTTTTCCTTCTTTATCCCCCCCCCCCCTCTCTCTGCTTGTTTGAAACCACCAGAGACGGCAGATACTTTTTTTTTTTGAAAAACTCGAAGGCTATCGCTTGAGCGCTGCCTTTACGCAACATCGCGGCCAGGTGGAAAGGAGTTATACAAAATCAACCAATGCACACGCTTTTACCTGTCTTACATTGTTCGTTATTAGCCTGAAGCCGCTTTCCGGCACAAATGAGATATGAACGTGCATACACGGTAGTTGTATTTAGCGGCGAAAGCAATTTAGACGAGCTGCCAGACGACGTTCTTCGAACAGCGCCAAGGATGCCATTCGTCTTTACCTTCGTAGTTCGTTAAAAAAAAAAAAACGTTTATTTGTGGGTATCTTTCGCCCAGCCAAAGATGTGAAAGAATTAGACCGAGCTGTGCAGAAAGCTCACTTAGTTTTAACCTCTGCAATTTCTGTTTTGTGTTTTGAAGGGTCGCTTAACGAAAAGAGAAAGTAAGGCATAGAGGCCGGTCCATTACGCTCCTTAAATAGCAACTATAGGCCACTGTAAGGGAAGGTACGCACAGACATCTACACCTCCGCAGATTTACGTAACCAGCTCCCTTTAACGCAGCACACCTGGGTCACAAGTGACAGAAGCTGCATAATTTTTGTTCAAAATAGTTGCCATTACATTCGAAAGCGAAGCAGCGTTGATCCTTGGGATTTTGTACTGCTGAGAGGTTAGACCATGTGTATGAACGTTTCCGTCAAGTCATTAAAGAGATTGGCTCAATTATTTAGTGGCGGAAGACACGCCCTTACTCGCCACATTTACCTCTTAATCAGTCATTTTTCTCTGCCTGGAAAATACGGAGGCATACATTTTTCGACCTGCTGGTTACCTCGTCAAAAGAGAGCGCTGTTTGAAATGTTTAGAAGAAACGTTGAACCTCGCTTGACAGTACGGCGGAGAATGTCGCGCGGGGATAATTGTCCGTACGGCGCAGGAGATCCTGCTTTGGTGAGACGAAGCCGGCTTGGCGTGAAAACGCGAAACCTTCCAACGAAGGGGGCCTGCGGAGCGTCGCGCACAAGGGCGTCGCCTCGTGCGCTGCTGCTATACGCCGAGTAAATCATGCGTGGCTGTTTACAGCAGACGCGGCGCGTTACATCGGAGGCGCTTTCAGCGCGTCCTGATTTATTGCCTTTGGCGCACGAAGGCAGTGCCTAGCCTGTTTCCTTGGCCTCCCATTGGTTCATCAGTGGGGCGTTCCCTAACGCCGACCTTCCGGTTGCGCACATCCGAGTTAACGTTCGCCCGTTCACTCGCGTTGGACGGCAGAGCTAGCGCGAATGGGCCCGTGCAGTGGTATCGGCGATTCAGCCGCGAACTGCAGTTGCGGCTACGCGCGGCATGTGTGCGAGTTGAGCCTGAGTGAACATACTCGCAGTTGTCCTTCGAACACATCGTTCGTGACCTGTGGCACGGGCGCAAACTTCCCGATTCGCGAATTTCGGAGAAGGTGACGTCATCACGACCGTTGCACTTAACCCCGTGCAATTGGGCTTGCCCAGCCTGACTCAACTCTCACTCTCTCTGCCCAAACAGCTATCGATGTCAACCCGCGACACGCTAGAGAGCCTTTGATTAAGGAACGCAAATGAAACGCCTCTGACATCCCCTAATGTGAATCTCTCAATTGACTCGACCCGTACTCGTCGGGTTTACGTAAACGCCACAATAGTTATATGTTCAAGGTTTACCACACAGCTCGCGTCGAACGGAGACTAGTCGTTTAACCGGGATGATGTTGCCCACGTGTAATCTGTGTATGACGAGCTCGCGTTAACCTCGGCGTTGCTTGTTCTCGTGCTGCAGTCGAACCCCGAGGAGGAGGAGCTCAACGAGTCGGAGTACGGCGGCTCCGGCGACGACGACGAGGAGCGCCGGACGCCGCTCGACGGCGAGTTGAGCAACGACGACGCGCAGTCTGACGTGCTCGCTCGCTACCATCCGCACAACAACAGTGGCGTCAGCGGCGGCAGTAACAACGGTGGAAACAACGGCAGCGTCCGCAGCAGACAGGATGATGGGTCAGTGTACACTCCTAAGAAAAAAAGGACTGAAAGGGGTAGGGAGGTTAGTCCTTTTTGGGACTATCTGACATGGGATGAACTGTTACTCCCCATGCGCTTACTCCATGGAGGACTAACAGTTGCCCTTTTCCGATGTTCCCCAAGGGAATAATAGTCAATCTTTCCGATGCTCCGCAGAGGGAGTATTATAGAAACTAGCCATTTATACCCTAATAAAGAAATACTGGCTGAAAAAAAAAAAACGTGCTCGAAAGTGGGATTCGAACTCAAGACCTCTCGCTCACAAGTCAGGTACTCTATCAATTCACCACGGCGGTCTTCTTTTTTTTTTTCAAGGTGTTTATTATAGTAGCATTCAACCCCACATTCAACAGTTCTGCATAGTTAGAGGACGGAGGGCACAATGAAAGTCCCACACAGAAAAGGCAGCGTTCATACTGTGAGTAGAAACGTTGGTTTCACTTTAGAAGGGTGGTAAGGATAGCACCTCACGAAAATAGAGTACCAGTCCGGTTGTACATCGAGTCCATCATAAACATGTTTTAGGTGTAGTGTCATTTGGATAAAATGTACCATTGTAGGTACCACCGTTTTGGCGTTTCGGTCCATCATTCGCGTTTTCCACGAAGTGTGCATTCCCATGAGAAAAAAACATATCGAAAGGTGCACTATTTCAGGGGTCGGCAGCAGATATCGCACATTATAAGCGTTAATCTCAAACTCTTTTTGAAGTCCGTTGGAAGGCATCCCAAAATAGGATGGCGTCACTGCAGCTAATGAAACAATGTTCAATTGTCTCTGTCAAATCACAAAGGTGACAGTTAACAGAAGAGACAAAGATACCCTATTTCTGTAGCCATGTTTTCATCACGGCGGTCAGTTCGCAGTACCGGGTTTTGAGACAAGGTTAAGCTTCGGAACGCAAGTGCGGCAATATAAAAGTGACTCGGCGTTTTGGGCATGCTATGCAGTGAGAGCCTAAGGTTGAGTGTACTTGCAACCATAAGCGACTGCGAAAAAAAATCAGCCCGAGTATTCAGAGGGTGATTTAAACTGAGGCACTACGCGATGTATACGTGTTGTAGCGAGCTCAAACGGGGCACCCAAGACGACATAGAAGTCCAATTTCTCTGTCGCTTAGCCTGCCCCGTTTGAGCTACACATCGATTCAGTTAAGTTCGTAATCTCCTTGGAACGGAAAGAACTTAGGTACTATTGACGAAGAAAATCTAGCCGTCTATCAATGACTTGCGCGTTTGATGTGTATCGCTCACTTAAGGTGTGCGCACGAAGGGCATGGCTCTTCAGATTCCAGCTTTGAAGTTTCACGCAATTTTCTCGCGAAGAGGCAAGGTGCTGCTTTGCATGTAGTTCAATAGAAGGTGCACGAACTTCGAACTATTCAGGATTTATAGACAATACCGTTTTCGCCGGATCTCTCCATGTTATAGCTTTGGAGAAATCAAACGACGACGACCTACCACGCAGTTCACACAGCATGCGGCTTAAAGTCCAGGAATCCAGTTGCAGGGAGCGGCTCTTACTGAGCATGCGCAGGAAGGAACTGTGCGCTTGTATAGTGGCGGCGCTCACATGTAGCCTAAAGTATATGAGATTCCCTGCCTGCTGAAAACATGCTGAATGCTGGGTGCTGCGGAGTGAAACGTGCTGATTCGCAGCTGAAATCGTGCATGCATGTATGTACTGTACGCGTTGGCACTGATGCAAGCGCCAAGTCAGCGCGGGGACAGTGGCCCTGGAGTTCACTACAAATACAGGTTCTGCATGACCTTTCGCCGCATATTGCATGCGCCGATCTCCACAAAATGTACTTGGTGCCCCCCCCCCCAATTGCCATTGCCCCAAATAAAAAACAATAGACGACTCTCACACTACCAATTTGACATGGGAGCATAGTATTCTTATGGGGATGCCTTTGCCGCTGACATTAATATATGTGCTTACGCAGAATCGACAGAAGCTCTGTCAAGTTAGCTTATAGATTATTAGACGATCAGCGTCATTTTGCGCTCTAATTGTGAATCGCTGTGTCGGCATCTGTGTTCGTCGTTGAAGGTAAGCGCAATGCGGCAGGTACAACTTTTGTTGGAAACAAACTAACAGTACCGACACCCCAAGTGCCGAACGCGCATTACGCACTTATGCGTTGCTGTCTGGCACCTGCTACTAATAGCGAAGCTTCGCTTGCTTCTTGAATGCACGCGAGTTAAACGTTGCATCATTCGTCTCCCTCCGCGGTGCTGTCCACTCGCAGGAGTCCCGTCCCGCTGGCCAACAACTGCAACAGCGACCACTCGAGCAACACGCCCCCGGCCGCAAGCAATGGGTCGACGATGGCGCACGCGGGCGGCCTGTCCTCTGAGCCACGCATCCCGGCTCCAAATGCCGTGGTCTCTTCTTCGCCGGGTCCTCTGCGGGTGCCGGACTCCGGCCCGCTCAGTGCGCTGGCCGCCCGGGCGGCGGCGAGCGGAGCCACGGCTCTGCTCCCGGCGGCTGCCATCTCTGCGCTGTCCCAGGCGCCGCCGCTGTTCAGCCTGGCCACTGGCGCCCCGCACATGATGCACCTTCCGCCAACGCTGACGCCCCACACCGCGGCCGTCTCCGGTACGCCGCCGGAACCCAGCAAGTACGCGTTCGAGGACCACTACGGAAAGCATGTGAGTATGTCACATTACTGCTGTCTTTCTCGTCGTAGTTATCCCCCACAACTGGGGTACCGCCGTGTACGGCGTACGCACCCGGTCGTCCGGCAAGAGTTGCGCAAGATCGAGCAGTATCTTGAATTGAGCTAGTTGGTCTCTAGCGCTGTCAAGGGCGTTCGCTTCGCGTGAGATGCGCTAGGCCGCCGCCGTAAACAGACTGTCGACTCTGCTAACGTCTCTTCTTCCTTCTGATAATGGACCTTATTCATTAAAGCTACCACAATGTTCAAGTCTGCACTTTCTAATGAACTGTCTGAACAGCTCGCCGATCTTACGTTACGGATTTGCTTGCTCCTTCTTGTAACCCCTGAATGATCCTGAAGGCCGAAAGATAAATAAGTCTGCAGCTGAACGCAAGCCCCTCCGGGAGATCTCGAGTTGGCCCAGTTATGCGTCACCCGAGGTTGCCTGTAGGTTTCCTGATCGCACCCATTTTGTCTTACCCTGTCGAGTAAAGTAACATGTAATGACGCTCGTTCGTCAACGTCACGACATTTACGCTGCAAATAGAGATATACAACGTCCGGCTTTGTTACCCTATGGAGGGGATAGGGTATCAAAACGCTGAGTATTCAAACTGACCCTCTGCTGGGAAAAAGTCACTTAAGCACCAGGAGATGTATGCACAGTAGTCGCTCAACGTGGTGAATTCAGCCGTTCCACCCGATTGGCGCGCACTCCGAAGTGCTATCCCAAAGAGGCTGATATGCTGATTGGATGCAGTCAACGCCTCTTAGTTTGTTGTCCATTTTCATCATTTGTCTGGTTGAGCAATTACTGGCCTCGGTTAATCCGATTCCACGACTCTCACGCGAAATAAGAAGCGAAAAGTTCTGAACAGTACAGCATAGCCAAAGCAGACGAGAAAGAAGAAAAGTAAGGGGGAAAAAAAACACGGACATTTAGAGGCCACTTGCACGAGGCGTGGGTTGCTTTCACGGCTGCAATTTTGTGCCTATCTCGAGCGGCAGTGCAGCTGACTTTCAGGTGCCTCAGTTCGGTCAGCCATGTTGTGCCTGACGATCCCTCGGAACAAAGGATGCTGCACCGGCAGACGTGCAGTGCTCTTCACGCTCCGTTGTTTTCTCAAAGCCAGAGTGCTGGCGACTAAATCAGGGCCACTTGAGACTAACGAACAAGCATTTAATTTTCGTATAATCGGCTTTTCGACCGCCCAGAGCTTATAGGCAAGACGAGTGCCCACCCAGACTACGAGTGAACCTGGCGTAAACAATGACAGCTCACTTCAAGACGACAACGCCACCCTCCGACTACCCCCAAGGCCTGTCTCCCGATCCTGAGATTGGTTACGAAGAGGCCACCAATCGATCGAAGGGCCATTGTTGAGGACTCTCGTGGGAACAGGGTTGACATGAACTGAACATGGTTGACATGACATGAACCGTTTGCGACGTGTTTGCCTCGTATGTGGAGAGAGAGAGAGAGAGAGAGAGAGAGAAGGGAAGACGGAAAGGCAGGGAGGTTAACTAGACTGAGTCCAGTTTGCTACCCTACGCGTGGGGAGGGGAATGGGGAGTGAAAGAGAAAGAGAGAGAACTTAAGTGTAGGTTGTCTATAGTCGGGCACTCAAGTCCGTTGCCTTCAGGTAGCGAAAAAGCGCTCAAACTGCTTTTTGGGCCAATGAGCTGTGAGGCCAGGCTCCCAAGATCTTCGCTTCCGTGAATGGCCTGTCATCCAGTCTATTTAATGCACACTGGAGAGTCTCACGTTGATTATCGAAGCGAGAACAGTGGCACAGAAGGTGACTGATGGTCTCTTCACACTTGCACTTAGCGCACATTGGTGAATCCGCCATTCCAATGCGGTAGCTGTAGGAGTTGGTGAATGCTACTCCTACCCACAGCCGACACAGCAGTGTTGCGTCACGTCGTGGAAGGTTCGCTGGTAATGTAAGTTTTAGTGATGGGTCGAGACTGTGTAAACGACACTTAGAGTTCTGTGGTGTATGCCAGACACCTAACGTGATTGCACGAGCAAGACTGCGAAGCTCTCTTGCAGCGTCGACTCTGGATAAAGGTATAAGGACTGTCGGTGAGCCAGCCTGGGCACGTCGGGCAGCGTCATCGGCGAGGTGATTACCAACGATGCCACAGTGTCCCGGCAGCCACTGAAATATGATGTCATGTCCTCGTTCAGATGCGCTATGGCAGGTTTCGTTGATTTGTGACACCAGCTGTTCATAATTGCCACGTCGTAAGCTTCGCAAGCTCTGGAGGGCTGCTTTCGAGTCACAAAATATTGCCCATTTGTTGGGCGGTTCTTTTTCAATGTATTCGACAGCAGCGCGAAGAGCAGCCAGTTCAGAACCTGTAGATGTCGTTACGTGAGAAGTTTTGAACTTGATGACGACCGATTGAGATGGTAGAACAACGGCGCCCGTAGAATTTTCGGACACGGAACCATCCGTGTAAACATGAATTCGGTTAGCATATGAAAAATGTAGAAGTTCCAATGTGGTCTGCTTGAGAGCCGCGGTGGGCAGGCTAGCTTTCTTCACTATTCCTGGAACAGCAAGGTACACAGGAGGCTTCTTCAAGCACCACATAGGGGATGGCGTTCTTGTTGCGGGTGAGTGCCTCAAAGACAAAGAGTGCCGGTTAGCCGCAATCGATCTGGAGAACGCTGCCTTGGGTCTTTTCTCAGGCAAGTGAGCGAGATGGTGGTCAGGGACTCTGGATATATGGCGAACATGCGCCCGGAGTGTGTCGATATCTATATAGGTCCTTATTAGGTTGTCTCTCGCGAGGGCAATTGTTGCCACGGTTGAAGCATTTCGAGGTAGCCCCAGACATGTTCGAAGGGCTTGACCTTGAATGCTCTGTAGGACATGGATGCTAGTTTTGTTAGCATTGGACAGCACTGGTGTGCTGTATCGCAAGTATCCTAGGAAGAGCGTCCTGTATAGTTGAAGCATAGATGCCACGGATGTGCCCCTCGTTTTACCGGCAAGAAACCTTAGTATATGGGAGATAGAAGTAAGCCTCTTCTTCAAGTATGAGATGTGGGGGCTCCATGAAAGGTCTCTGTCTATAATAACGCCTAGGAATCGGTGAGTTTTTGCGTACGAAATTGGTTGGTGGTCAATAGAAATGGGGTACCAGGTCATGGGCTTGTGGGTAAAGGCAACTAAGGCGCACTTCTCGGTCGAAATGCTTAGGCCTTGCGCACGCAGGTACGATGATGTTAGAGTCACTGCTTTTTGGAGCCGTGCACGCACCTGGAGACGTGTAACTCCCGAGGCCCATATGCATACGTCGTCAGCATATATTGAGAGGTTTACTGTATGCGGTAGAACGTCGGCAAGGCCAAGGATTGCAAGGTTGAACAAAGTGGGGCTAAGAACCCCACCCTGAGGGACGCCACGATAAGTGTAATGGTCAGTAGTTCGGCCATCTGCACTGTGCACAAAGAAGGATCTTTTGAATAGATAGCTCCGAATCCACCGAAACATGCGTCCACCAATTCCATTATTTTCCAGGGCATCAAGGATGGCTTCATGCGTTACATTGTCGTAGGCGCTTTTCACGTCGAGGAATAGTGCAACCGGTATACGCTTGTGGTGTTTTTCTTGTTGTACAGACGTGACTAGATCGATGACGTTGTCAATAGACGAACGGCCTCTTCTAAAACCAGCCATGGCATCGGGGTATACGTTGTGGCGCTCAAGATACCATTCTAGGCGGGTGAGAATCATTCTCTCCATGACCTTCCCAACACAGCTGGACAGCGCAATGGGTCGGTAGGACGCTAGGTCAAGTGGCGACTTTCCAGGCTTCAGGAGTGGTATCAAGCGGCTGGACTTCCACCGCTCAGGAACGACGCCATCAGTCCATGACTGGTTATAACATTCCAGAAGTCTGCTTCGGCCATCTTCACCTAGGTGGCATAAAGCAGCGTAGGTGATGCCGTCTGGTCCTGGCGACGATGAGCGCCTGCATGAGGCCAGAGCAGCGTCCAATTCCTCAAGTGAGAAGGACACATTCAATTCCGGGAAGCGTGTCGCAGGAACCTCACCCAGAATTTCGCCACTGATGGTGACCACACTGCCCGCAGTCTTCACACAGAAGTCTTCGGCTATATCGACCTGTGAGCGGCCTTGATAGAGGGCTAGGGATGAGAATGGGTGTCGTTGCTGTGGAGACGAGCCAAGGCCGCGCACCGTCCTCCATATGATAGACAGTGGCTTGCGGGGGTCAAGTGATTCGCAGAACGTCTTCCACCGTTGTTCCTCCAGCCTGTCCATACGACGTTGGATTTTCTTCTGTATACGTCGAGCGACTCTAAGGTCATGAATTGACTTCGTGCGCCTGTATCGCCTCTCGGCTCTTCTGCGAATGGTTCGAAGTCGCTCAAGCTCCATGTCAAAATCCGTACGTTTTTTAGCGGATGTAAATGTGTACTTAGACGATTCCAGTACACTTGTAATAAGATTCTCAATGGTGCCGGTAAATCCTTCTTTGCATGCCTCTTCCACCTTTGTCTTATACGTTGACCACCTTATATATACTTGTCGGGAAGTACAAGAGGAGAAGCTTGCAAATCTCGCATAAGCACAATGGCTCTTCCACTGCCTTCATTCCGTGATGAAGTGCGTAGCGCGACGATTTTCCAGTGGAATGCCAGAGGACTTAAATCACGGATTTCATGTTTCCGCCAATACGTTTTCACGCACCAATTTCCTGTAGTGGTAATATGTGAACCGAACGTGTCCAAAGCGCTAAGACTCTCTGGATACGAAGCCTTTATGGCGTCGACGTGCGGGCAATCCAGCAAAGTAATTGTTTACATCCGTACAGAACTGACTTACATTCCCCACTCCGTGCAGCCTCATGATGGAAACCAATACGTGTGTCTCCGCATTACAAAGAATAAAGTGGCCTTCACCCTTATCGGCGCTTACATATCCCCATATAGTCGGTTCGACGGCGACCGATTGCGAGACATCCTGACGGCGACTACTGGACCCTGGATTATCACGGGAGACTTTAATGCTCATCACTTGGCTTGGGGAAGCTCCAGAATAGATTCGAGGGGCCGGAAACTTGTGGAATTTGCTTCCGACCATGAACTTAGCATTATGAACGATGGCAGTCCGACGTACTTGCGTGGTTCGAACTACAGCAGTTGCTTAGACTTGACCTTGGTGTCACGGCAACTTGATCAAAATGTTCGATGGTTCTCTGACATCGAGACTCATGGTAGTGACCATATTCCCACCTACTTAAGTATCACTCGTATGTGGAAGTGATTGTGCAACGTTGGTGGCCAGTGTCCGACGGAAAGGCTCGACGTCATGGGCGGGATATTGTGAGCGGTTCGGCGTTTGTGATTGGCCGAGTAGAACAGCGAATTCCCTCGACAGATGAAAGGGGGCATAGACGGGATAAAAAGTGGATCTGGACGGCTCTGAGGGGAGGCTCGGACATGCATGTACTGTGCTCCGACAGTCAGGGAGCCGCTTTTGTAAAACTCGAACATGTACATTCACTTGAACGTCGCTCGGCACCCTTCTTTCTCCCGGCAGCTGGCACGGCACCATCCGTGGAACCTTCGTGACCGCACGTGGCCGCACGGACCCCCGACTTGACAACAGCCCTCATACCAGGTTCAAAGTTCGATTACATTTTCTGCACAGCGCGCCTTCCGCCTACTCGGAATTTCTTGCGGGCTCATCGCCACCAATTCGATGGGGTTTGCAGCTCGGTTTCATAGCTTCGATTTCCAGCTTTTCATCTCCTCTCTCACTTTGGTAACCTTTAATTTATTTTTTTCTTGTTGCGCTTCACTTGCTTTTGGCGGAAGATTACAGTTTTATAAGTCGCTGGCAAAGTGAGCCGCAGCGCCTGAAGTCAGTGCCTTAACGTTGCACAGATCTTGCACTCGCATAGTGCTTTTTTTCAGGGGAGTTCGCAACACCGCGTCGCCACAGCCGGTCTTACTCGACCATCTCATTATGTGCTCTGCTCCTTCACGATGGACCAAATCGCCGATTCGTTCCGTCGTGTAAAGCAAATTTGCTTTACCTGAAATTGAAGGATATCTTCTACGTTGAATAACGTTGGAGGACGGTTCTGCCGTAATGCATATACGAATTTAGTACACAAGGCAGCCACACAGAAGAGCCTCCTTTTTCTTTTTTTCCGTTTTTTTCTCGTGCCTCTCTCGTCATGTGTGCTGTTTTCGTTATGCAATGACGAAGCTCGCTGCCCTTGCTCAAGCTCATTTGTTGTTCTGCTGCTGATCTTGAAGTCGCAATTTTGAGAAAGACCACTCGTGCACCGTTATTTGTGTGCATGGTAAAGAACCGCAGGCGCTCAAGGTGCTACAGAGTCCTTCACTATGGCATACATAGACCCTCTGTCATAATTTCGAGCATTATCAATCAATCAGTCAGTCAGTCAATCATTCAATCTATCGATCGATCGACCGACCTGGTTGTTGATCGCGAGTTTGAAATCGCATATGCGGGCTCCGGCGAATGCACGATGAACGGGGCGTTCGAGCAGGGCTACCGCGCTGACCGCTGGCAGTGCCGCTTTACGAGCGCGCGGCGAGGCGCGAGCGACGGTGACAACCGGGGGGCCGTCGGATCGCGCGTCGCGTTCCGCGCTCGGCTGACATCTCCGCTGGTGACGTGCGCGTGCGCGCGCGTATAAAATCACGAGCGCAGCGACTGCTGTGCCGCTGCCAGCATTCAGGGTCAAAGACCTGTTTGCATCCCAAAGTCTGTGTCGTCGTCTGCCGAGTGAGCAAACACTCCTCCTTTCCTTTCCACACTCGAGGCCTGCTGCCGCCTCGCCTATCTATCGAAGAGCGTTTCGTCGCACTATCTCTGAGGCTTGCTTCCTATATGCAGCGGCACGCCGGAACCCCTATCGGTGAACTGGAGAGAGAAAGAGAACTCTCTCCGGAGCTCTCTGCGCGCTCCGCGCCTCGGGGTACCTTGTGCTTGTGGCGGTACGAAACGTTTTCGTCGTGTTTCTTCTACGGCGAGCCACCGGTCGTCATCGTTGTAGTTCACGCGCCTTTCTCTATAATATATACTGGGGACTGAGAACGGGAATGAGCAAGCGCAGGCGCTCGCGGGCAATGTTTTGATAGCCCTTGTCGCGCGAGTCTTAAGAGCGCATACGACAAAAATATTACTAGATCCTGTGGCTTTGTTGAACGCCCTTAACACGCTTCGGGATATACATTGGCCATTATACGTCTCAGAGGTAAGGCGAACAGCATAGAAAACATTGTTCAATGCACACGTTAACTCATTTTATTCAATGGTTTTCGCAGCATGAGTAAATAATGAAATCCGCCATGTGGAAGGTAGAAAGGAAAATTTGTCATCCACCTGGGGGCCGACCTCTCGGCCTTTTCCAGTCAATAAACTGCTTCTTTTTGTCATCCACCTGGGAAACCCGAGGCCACAATAAGAGAAACGTGCAAGTACTTTTCTATATGGCAGCAGAATGCTGCTTTCACGTTATGGCAAGTTTTCTTTTTGAGTTTCAACCTTGGGCCTCCATCACGAACGGAACCGTAAGATGGACGCTTCACAATGACACTCGCTAAAACTCATTGTCGCATTCACCAATGCATATACGTGGTTGATTGGAATGGGTGATGGCGCCGAGTGCAATGCCTGCGGTGTCGAGAAGACTATAGAACCCCTACTGTGCTACTGCCCATCTTTTGAAAATGAAAGGGTATGTGTGTTCATATGTTGGTGCGTGAGGGCTCGGACATTACATTGAAAACGTGCTGTGTTTCGTTTTTTATATGTTATCGTCCTGGTAGAATCGTGCCGTAATTGTGACTCAGTGTTCGTATCGTCTAGTGTCGAAATAAACTTTTTATAAACACAAGACATGACCTATGCACAGCTCTAAATCAGATAGCAAGCCGCTCACCTTGACCAAGATCTTGGGACCGTGGCCTCACTCATCGCCTCTACGACAGGCCACAGAAGCGCTGTTGCGATTATTGAAAACTACCGGATTGAGCGACTGCCTGTGATCCGAACTGAGTGACTGTCATTGATGTTAATACGTCGGCGAAATCTACAGTGCACTTTCCCTTCTTCTATTAATCTCCCCCCCCCACCCCTTTTCCCCTCCTTTAGTGTAGGGTAGCAAGCCGGGCTCTGTCCTGGTTAGCGTCCTTGCCTTTCGTTTATCATTTTCTCTCTCATTCATTAAAGCCACCAGTGGCGAACGTCTCGGAAAATAAAAAGTACAACGTGTTAATTTGGCCCTGCTCGCTTGATTCCGGTTTTTATGATGGTAGTGCGTAACGGGGAGCTATATTCAAATGCATACATCTTTAGATAAATTTTACATGGTGTGCTTACGATGCATGCAAGCTTAGTATTGGGACGCGAAGATTACCATGAAAAGTTATCCGGGAAACCTGGGATAGTGATGTGCAGCCTAATGCACTCCACACTTCTTTCTGTATTGTGGCTTCAGCGCTTTCTTGAACTTGGCGCGGGTACTTGCTGGGTTCTTCTGCGAGAACTGTTTTGTCGAGCACCTGCGCACTTTGTCTGTCGCAGCTGTGACGAGTAGCTTTTGCACATTAACCACGCTGCCAGCGGAGGTAAAGTTGGAACGCTTTAAGCCCCTACATAGCTTGTCGCGTTGTCCTCCCCAGGAGAAGCACCTAAGCGGGACCGTGGCGTTCATTGTAAGGTGCATGACCACCGATTGACGGAACCTTGTAAAGCTGACAAGCGTGTATTGCGATTATTGATTGTGTGCGATCCGCGTGGTCTCCCTTGCCCGGCGTTTTCTGAGAACGACTGGCCCTCCGGGCCGCTCCCCCTCTGACGCAGTTGTCCATCTCCAACCTGGCCGCCGTCTGGATCAGTGAGCTGGCAAAGTCCAATGGGGTAAGCTGTTACTCCTGGCGAGCGCAAGCTCGCGATGGGGCGCACTATGTTTCTAGGTAGCGCGATGTGAGGGACGACCCCGCATTGGCCACTTAAACTGCTCGAATCCGTGTCCCCATACATGCCATCCTAACCTGATGGAGGATTATAATGGCCAACTATGGCTGTTTGCCTCTCCCACCCTCCGCACTTCAGCATGCTCAGTCTTTTTTGAGTGCGGCAGTTCGATTGGGTTGGATATATCTGGTGGCATGGTGGAGAAGGAAAGAAAGAAAGTTGAGGTGAAGATAAGCCGACGCCGCCTCTTGTTAGCCACCCCACAAGGGGAATGAGGACCAGGCATACCACAGGATAAAGTATGACAGCTCAAGAAACTGTCGCGCGCCCGTACAGGAGTGGCAGCAATGCCCCATAGCTTGCTCTTAGCTAGCCCGTAGCCGGCCAGCTAAGCACCCGAAAAACCTTCCAAGAGAAGGCTTCAAGCACAGCGCTTTTTGCTTCATCACTGCTACTGCCTGCGGGGATAAGAGATTATTAAACACAGGGCATCGATGTCGCCACAAAAAATTTAAGCTGGATGTTCTTGCATGTCAGGCTGAAATTAACAGTCGCATTGGGGTACCTTGGGGTGCCAGAATATTATGTTATTGTTAATAGTAGTATTATTAATTACGAATCGTATTATTATTTTTAATCAATTGTACTAGTTATACATTTATTAGCAATATCTGTTATGTTACTGCATGCTGACTCCGCCAGTAACATCACTGTAATGTGTATGTATACGGGGTGATCATACTTAAGTTTGTTGTAATTTTTGAAAATCACGTGTTGTAGATAACATAATTCTAATCCTTGAGCCAGTAGCAGTTCAGAGAGGTGGACATTGCTTGCACGAAAAATCGAAACCCATATTCAACGAATTACCACAAGATCACTAATTGAGTTTCTAATTAATTAATTTACGGCCCCTATTGCAATTTACGAATTGTAGCGGGTGAGCTTGTCAGGCGTATCCTCTTGGAATGAATTTCCAGAATGACAGCAGTTTGGAGATACGCGCCATCAAACTCTCCGTTTCGTAATAATGCACAGTTTTTCTACTTATTTTTTACAAAAACGCTCTCTGATGTAACTGGAACGCCCACGTATTTCGTCGCACACTGTGGGAAATATCGGGAAACTGGTGTCATTCAGAACATGTATTTAAAATGGATGCGTTTTGCAAACTCACCGGCTACAATTCGTGAGTTGCAATATGTACCGTAATTTAATTAAGTTCATTAGTGATTCCCCCCTTTTTTTTTATTCAGTTATATGTGTTTCGATTTTCCGTGCAACTAACGTCCGCCTGTTCGATATCGGTGATATCGAACAGGCTCGATATCGATACTGGTGATATCGAAAAATTCCATAAAATTTAGAAATGATAGCCCTGTATTGACTCTTTGACAGGAGGGCTCGTGCCACACAATACATTGTTGAAGCTTGGGCAAGTTGGTGTGACATTATTTTTTCAACAGCGCAAAGGACAAGGACGAGAGGAGTGCTGTGCATGTGCACTCCTGTCGTCCTTGTCCTTTGCGTTGTTTTGCGTTGTTTTGTGTTTTGCGACGACGCTGCTTTGCCCTTCGTCTCGTTTCTTTTCACTGTGTTTCACGATCAATGGCGTGAGCCTGTTCGATATCACCGATATCGAACAGGCGGACGTTAGTTGCACGGGAAATCGAAACACATGTAACTGAATTTAAAAAAAGGGGGGAATCACTAATGAACTTAATTAAATTACCGAATTCTCTACCGAAGCGAACGCGATGTCGCAAGGTGTCGGTGCTATAGCTGCAGTGGTGGCTCCGACACATTGGCATTTTGTAAACGGCAACACGCGCAAGTTCGGCGACAGCGCGCCGCGCGTCGCATCGGGGCTGCATCCGGCGAATATAAAACAACGCTTAGAAAGCTTAAGCGACCGACTACGGCAACGAGCGATACGCGTTCCGTGAATGAAGTGGCTGGGGAGACGCAAGTGTTCCGAGGATGAGCTCGTTGCGCATCCCTTGTTCCCGCCTGCGCGGCGTTGGGCTGGCCGCCGTCCCTATCGCTGCGGGTTCGTTGCTGGGCTATCTCCGCAACATGTGGCCGTCGTTGCAGGATGCTGACGCGACCTCAGCGTCGCCGTTATCGCGCCGTATAATGACGCGGTCGAGATAAGGAGCGCAGTGGAAAAATAATTCCTCCCTCCTCGAAGTCTGCTATCGGGCGCGGAGAGGAGGGAGAGGGTCGCCGATGGCGCTACGCCACGTGTCTGCGAGAAAGTGACAGGTCGGCTGAAAAAGTGAGCAGCGCAGACGACGCGCAGTCTTTGCCGTCGCTCCACTTTGCTGGCGCATACGTTCTCTGCTTTTCCAACAGTGCGACACCGCTCTCGCGCCGTCCGAATCGCAACGAGCCAGTAGATGGGCGGAAGCTGTCCTTGCTCACTTTCGCTCGGTTTACTCGCTCGCTGAAATCTCCCTCTGTTCGAGGTGTGTGTGTGAGAAAGAACCTATTTATCGGAAGGCATAGCACTTTCCCGGCATGTATATGTGCCCGCCGAAGTGCTGTTTTGCGTATGGAGAAAAAAGAGCATTAGATTCCAGAGAGAGAGCGCGCGCGCGCGCACGCACGCACGCACGCACGCACGCGAGCGCTTGTATGTCTGTTCTCGGGTCGTGTAAATGCAGTACGCCAGCATACTATGGACGTGCCGCATCACCGTACTACGTCGCCGGCTTCCTTGCATCCGAACTATTGTTTGTTCGCGGCTATTATTACTGACGGAGGTGGATAGGACAAAAAAAAAAAAAAACGGGTGCGATACCTTGAGTCTCGGTACACGTTGGTTTTCGCCGAGTAGCGACAACCCCGGCCCTTCGTAGCGCGTTGTTCGGTCGCAGTTGCCACGCATCGCCGCGTTTCATCTACCAAATCTCAACTCACGCCATTGATTGTGAAACACAGCGAAAAGAAACGAGACGAGGGGCAAAGCAGCGTCGTCGATATGTTTGCTTTGTTTGTAATGAAGGCCTGTTGCGAGAAAGTTTAATTAAGGACATTACGAGCGGCTGCGTTGCAAAGGTTGTCAGTCCTCCTTGGCTTTTAAATAAAAGCTTATCTAAGTACTTTAAACATGTTCCCAGGCGCTTCGCGACATCGCGTTTCCCACTTCACGGCTTGTCTCGATCTTGCCATCGATGAGTGTTATCTTCTCGCGACGTTTTGTTGATTGGCTCGTAGCCTCTCTTTGGATTTTTCTTTTTCCTTGCCCTGGCCACCGCGAGACGATTCTTCCCGCTCGAGTCTTTCTTCTCTCTCTCCAGTGTCAGTCACCCCGACGTTTATGTTCTGCGCTGAAGATGCGAAGCCCTGCCTTGATTCAGGAATCGCGTGTGGCCGCCGGTACCACTGAATCTCCCTCCGCACGAGGTCTTCCTTCGTTCAGTTTTGTGTCCGGTGACATCGGTACGGCTGTCTGCTGACGTGGCGCCGCTTGCTTGTTCGACTTATCTCGAGTCTTTCGCGCAAGCGTCATTAACACATTTCCATAGGTGTTGACAGAGCTGCTAATATTCCGTGCTTCATTTATTCTCCTCTTTTGCGTGGCAGGGAGACTCGCTGTCCACGCTCGGAAGGAGAACTTTCTGACGTTCGTCGAGAGGCACACGCAGATTGTCGTGTTGACCGTCGTTCCCGCATCGTTTTCGAGGGTTGAATCGCTTGCGCCGTTTGCGATCTGCAGACACGTGTGGTGCAGTAAATTCGGCATTATTTTTTCGCACCTTCCCGCTCTGCGCGGTGCGTAATGGCTAAATAAGTGGCACAACTGCGATCTTATCGGCTGCGGCGTGTGTGTGTGTGTGTGTGTGTGTGTGTGTGTGTGTGTGTGTGTGTGTGTGTGTGTGTGTGTGCGTTTCGAACCCGGGGAACAATGCGCACGTGAGTTACCGAGTGCCTTGTGCGCGCTGAATATTTGCTACGATGTTAGCGAAGGGATCAAGTTGTTTCCTTTTGAAAACTATGGGCCGTGTGTCGTCAGCGACACCGTATATCTTGTGCGCTCGCTTTATTTATGTAGCGTTCTTCCTTGCTTTAGTTTTTTTCCCATTTAGCGAAAGTGATCTTTCTGTAATCTTTTTAATGCCAGGCATTTAATTCCTTACCTTATTCCAGGCACACTGGCTTAGGTACGTTACTGTCTCGCCTCGTTTCGGGCCTCTTCAATTAAATTAAATGCGTGATCGATGCTGCGATCAAACCTCTGCCTGCAAATACACCAACCAACACGTATACTTTCGTGCCTGAGCCGACTAGCTTTTTGGGAAGTTTGACGCATGCGTCACGTGCCAATTTCTCGCGTTCCTCCCTCAGGGTTGCTAGCGATTTGAGACGCTGTGTTAGACTGCACTGCCTTCGGGATCGGCCCGCACAACGCAGTCTTTTTTTCTTGTAGTTGCTAACGCCACGTATAGAAGCTGTGCGACAATGTCCTGCCTTCATGATCGGTTCTCGTGGAAAAGGCTTTGAGGAGGAGGAGTCGATTTTAATGAAGAGAAAGGAGGAGAGGTCGGCCTGGAGAGCGTGTCTCTAGCCTGCTACTCCTCACTGGGGAATGGGGAAGTGGGAAATACAGGGAAAGGTAGGTGGCGGATGATTATGATATGGTACAATGACATACTATATACACGTTGTCCAATATGCGGATGCGCAGTGGAGACGCACTACACTAAGAGTAATCTTGTCCTTACAAAAAGTAATCTTGCCACAAAAAGTTTTTGCGCAAACACATCTCGCACTGACTACACGTCTCACAGCTTCTAGAGGCGATCGTCTAAACCAGTCTCACTTAAAAAGTTCAAAAGTGCTTTTATGGCACGTTGGGCACAGTCAACACTCCTCCACGCGCCCAAAAGCTTTTCTTCTGAAAAAAAAAAAAAGGCTTTGAAGTTTCTTCGTCGGAGTACAGATGCAGTCTCATTGTCAAGTAATCCAAATGCCATAGACATAGGTAGTTAGAAGTGTATAAAACTTAGTCGTAGGTGACGTCACAGTCTGTTTCTTTCGCTTACTCCCCTGCTATACCCACGGAGAACCCAACAACTGGCATGTTGTCAACTCGCGCCGAACGTCCGGTGCAGCAATAATGCCGTCGTCGTCGTCTCGCTACTGTCGTGACACACAAACACAACTGCTCGCCTTACACAAATATTGAGGATTGGGCGAGCTGGCATTGCATTCTAAAACTAGTACAGCGCAACATAGAAAGAAACAAGCCGAGCTGGCCAGATGAAAGAACAGAGCGCTGGTGAAATGAAATGAAAGGAGTGAAATGAAATTGAAAGATGAAAGAACCAGCGCTCTGGTTCTTTCACTTGGCTGACTCGGCGTGTTTCTTGATTTCTATGTTGCGCTGTGTCAGTTTCAGATTACACAAACACGTTGTTCCACTGGGTAACGCTTTGCGAAACCCCCAACAATTCTCGATCGCCACCTACTTGCAAACTGCTTCGCAGGCATCGATTCCCACATTGCGTAGGATCTACATCTTTCTTTCATTCGCTTTTGTTTACAAATCAATTAATTTCAATCATTATCGTTTTATAACGCTGCAGTGTGAGCAATTAGGTTTAGATAAGGGTGAAGTTAAAACTACAAAAAAAATGCATGGCTTTGTTTTTAGTGAGGTTGGGGGGGGGGGGGGGGCAGAAAGTACATTCATGGCAGAAAGGTGGTGTGGTCTGCCTGAGTGAAGTGCCTTGCACCTGCTCTCTAGGCTGGGGAATGGGTTTAGCAGAACAACAGAGGAATTCCTGTAAACGTTACGACTTCATATTGTAAGTTTTCACTCGTTACAGTTAAACGTTATGTTCCGTTCTCCGCACGTCGTTCTTGAAAGCTGACAAACCCTGCAGGAAGAATTAGTGAATCGCCGTGTGGAGTCAAAGCACCAATTCTCTTTAATTTGTTCCCTCCAGTGAAGCATACGCAGCTTATTTCGAAAAAGAAAAAGTGAGAATCTTCCCGAGAATTGTTCCAGTTGCGGCTACACGGCGAAGTATGCGGGGCGAGTCATGTTTGAACCTACCAGCCGCCGTTTCCTCGCACAAGCTGACAACCAGATGCGCTCGTGACTCACATGAGGCAGCAAAGTTGAAACATTGCCGCGTGCCTGATGCTCGGCCTCCTTGGAGAGGCCTCGGGGCACTAGCTGCGCGCGGCTTCTCGAAACTTAGCTCACACCCGAGTGCCGAGTTGATGCCCGCGGCGAAGCTCACGGACCGTGGAGTATGCTTCGTTTGTATACTAAGCTAGCAACCCTATCTCGCATGTGAGGATGGTAGAGCAGTCTCGACGCGAGAGGGGAAACGCCAAGGAAGAAGGTGACAAGAGAAAAAGAAAGCGGGCTGCAGCTCGTGGCCGCCGAGGGATAAAAAAAAAGGGGGGGGGGGATTAAAAAAGAAAAGGAAAAGCGAGATTTTTTTTTTGGGGGGGGGGGGTTGTAAAAGTCCGCTTTTATGAATCGCGCGTTTTCAGCCTACATGCCGCGCATGTATTGAAAGAGAGAAGAAAAAGAACACACATACACAGATAGAACACAAAGAAAAGGAGGGGTGTAGTGGGCGCGACGACGCTCTTTGAGAGAAGAGTGGGCGCTGCAAGCGTGTTCTCTTCGTGCGGCAGAGTTTGCCGTGGCGTCGTCCTCCGATAGTTCTCCGCCGCCGACGATATGCAGTCGTAAATCGGGCCCATACGTCGACCGACGGCACCGAGAAGCCAGAAAGAGACCCCCCCCTCGTCGCTTCCTTCGAAATGAAGGAATACGCGTTGCTTTGCAAACGTGCCGCGAAGAGCGGCTGTAAAAATCGGCGACCAGAGATGGGCGAGGGCCGCATTAAGAAGGCCGTCGTCGAGCACTTCCCTCACCGTCCACGCCTTTGTCTCGCGCCCACCGCGTGTGATGGTGCCGACGGCGCATTCATAGATCGCGGCCTTCTCCACCGGGGCGCCTCTATTGCCGTTGCATCCCTCGCGTTCATTGCGGGTTAAATAAGCAGAAAACGACCAGCCAAAGGAGGTGGCTGCTTGGCCAGAGCCAGGAAAATCAAAAGGTTTTTCTTTAAAGAAGGTTTATGTCTCGCATAAAGAGAACGTAACTCGACGCGGCTGCTGCCATCGCAACCGGCGTCAGTATACTTGGCGGCACGCTGAAACAAAGGCACTGTGACCTCAGTGCCGTCTGGCAGCTCTGGAGGGAGAGCGCTGGCGAACTTGCGCATCTAGGTGATGACTTTTATTGTACTTTGTTTTTTCGCCTTGGCAGAGCACGGAAAAGCCGACGAAAGGTGGAGTTGGGGGGCGGGTTCCAGCAACGTACTTCGGCATGGAGCACCAACATAAGGAAGATGACCAGTTTGTAGTTTGCAGATGCTCCCGAGGATGACACACATCCGAGGAAGCGAGCTTGTAGTACGAATAAACAGTGAAAGCTCTGCAAACCTGTCGGTAATTTCCGAATTCTAGGTAGAAAAAAGGTAAGCCGGTTGGTTTAAGTTCATACCGGGACGTGCCCACACATGGTCATTTCCGCAATTAAACTAACAAAGCTGACTCTGAACTTGTGCGCTCGCTAATGGAGAAAAAATGCAGACAGTCGGTCCGACGGTGAAAGGACAACGAGCGAGAAGGAGCGTGATTGAGGCTCGGAGAGATGAACTTTTCCGAGGAGAGCCCGAAAGACAAGTTGCCAGCGCCTACGCATGCGCGTCTTCTGCAAATCCAAGGTTGCGTGCTTCGGGATATCATGGCTGCAGAGCCGTCATCTTGCTTGCTCTCGCGTCCATATGGAGGATTCCGTGAGCTGGGCGCGTTGCTTGCCCGATTGGGCAAAGAAAGTCGATCGCGCGCCGTAATTAGAGGTTGCGTCGGGCGGATTAGAGAAGCTCAGTGGTGCCACCGGCCTGAGGAGCGCAGAACGCGATGCGAGTCGCCGGGCAGCACTCGGCGAGGGCTGCAATTTCTGACCCCGCAGCGGCCTGCTTTGTGCGATTTGTTTTTTTTTCCTCTCGCTTCTCCCTCTCTTTGTCTTCACCAAGGCGGCACGTCTAGCACTGCTGGCTTCTTCTCGTGGAAGGAGGAAGAAGCCGCCACGTAGACAGACAGATGGGTTGGCTAAGTAGAAAACAGTGGCGCCCGTCCTGTCTGGTGCCGGTATGCATCGCTTCTTGCGCGCGCTCTGTTTCTCGCTCTCTCTCGCCTTTGTGTTCTTTTACTTTCTCGGAAAGAAAGTTGTTGTACGTGCCACCGTTTCCTTCTGAACCCCGTTTTTTTCCTCAGAAGTAGAAAATCGACATCGGCGAATATAGCCGGTCCGCTGGCGCGTGCATGTCTCGTGCGAAGAGTGGGGCAAGCTACCTTTTTTTTTTTTTGGCTTAGTTTCCGTTGCCTGTCCTCTTCATCGGAAATAGACAAATGTTAGGGCAATTATAACGGAGCGCCTACATTGTTGTCGCTTTTGTTCGGACGAGCATCTGTTTGGCGTCCCGTGTGAGGTTGTATTCGCGAGAACCGCTTATGCACTGGCGGCCCCGATGGGCCGTGATGAACGGGAGCAAGTAGCGATTGGCGTGTCTTTCGCCTTCTTGCGTTTCACAAGCTCACCTAGCTTTCGCACCCCCCAACTTCCGGCGCACCAACCCCCGATTTGGATGGTGTGGCGAGTATGTTGGTGGTGACGCGGCTTGCCCGGCAGGAGGAACCAGCACATTCGTCAACATGTCCTCCCGGTATGACTGCAGCACCATTGCCGTTCGACAGTCTTGTACGACCCCCGTCACGTGCGTGACAACGCCGCCGATGGCCAGCGATGAAGACCCGTCTCACGACCAGCTGCGTTCCTTCTCCCTGTGTTCTGGTCTCTAAGCCTTCTTTGTGTTGTCTTTGCGGAAGCAATCTTTTCTCCTCGAACCAGCTGCTAGGCAACATTTGTTATTCTCTTGAGGCACGAGCTACAAAGCTTTCAAAAGCCTTGAGCTTTTTCTTCATGCGGTAGTTTCAGAACCTCTCTTGACGTATTACCAAGCTTGCGCTGTTTTCCACTTGCATTCGCTGAATGCATTCATAAACTGAACGTTCGACCTTCATGCTCATGTACGTTGACGACAGTGCGGTCCAGTTATTTCCGTCGCAGATAATCATATTACGAAGCAAGCAGGACCTGGCCATACGAATCTCGCATTCGTGCTGTATAACGTTGAGCTTGCTAGTTTCGAAAAGGGGGGGTGTTGGAATGGCACATCAGAACGACTAGTTCTTTTTCAATCCTAAATAACTGCATCCTTCGTCATCACGCTGTATTGGCAACCTCTCCTACAGGCGCCAAAGACACTGTTCATCATAAATGAGTGCCGCACTGCGGTCGCCATTTATTCGCGCATCTCGCTTCTTCTCCAGTCGCTCGCCAGCAAAAACGAATGTTTTTTTCCAGAATAGGCCGATTAAAGAAGGCGCCAATTAGAGGCTTATGGCAGTGGCGCATGCCTGCATCTGAAAGCATGAGCGAGCCCGCTGGAAGAAGGATCGGAAGCATGGAGTAGGCGGGCGGGCGCGCTTTCCAGAATTTTTCTTCTCCACTGCTCTCCCGCTGCGTTGATCGCCCGCGGGACTGCCGCTGCCTTTGTAACCGTTACCATTGCTTGTGTTTACTTCTTTTGCATTTATCTCCATCTCGCTCTTTCTACTTTCCGTCGCCCTCCCCGCCGCACTATCATTTTCCCCCACCGTGCGGGCCACTTCAGAGTAGCGGGAACGCACAAGAAAGCGGCGAGAGGGATCGAGCGAAAGGAAAACTGGCTGCCGCCACTTCTTCTTCTCGTTTTTCTTTTCTTTTTAAACATAGCACACCCGTTTTTGTTAAAACGAGAAAAAAAAAAGAACGTAAAATGTGCCGCTGCAGCGAGGAACACGTGCTACGCACGAGACCGCGAAGGGCGGTGCAAGCACATGTTTGCCGTTGTAGGTGGGGATCAGTGCGGAGGGGACGAGCTCGGCGCCCTCCCGGTCGCGGCTGCGTCGGTTTAGCGCGCATTGTCGGCGACCGTTGAGTGGCCTCCAATCGTCGCGCCGAACCAGTGGCTCTGCCATTCCAAGCAAGGTGGCGAAGAGAACTTTATTCTTTCGGCATTAACAAATCGGTTTGCTTCATTGCGCGCTCGTAACAGCCGTTGGAGGGCGGCCTCGCGCGTCTTCATTTGTTACGCATAGCAGCGCAGTTACTGTCGACGACAAAAAAGCGAAGTTGGCGCGAGACTAGCGCCGTTCGGCGTCGTGTTTTCTTGATCTTCAATGGTCGCGCGCTTGAGTGCGCACGCAGAGCGTAAGGTTAGCATATGCTGATTTGATCGACGGAGTTCAACGTGGCAAAGTAACACGAGTGACGCTGTTGTTGAGGTCATTAGATTAGATCTGGCCACATGGAGTTCTTTAATACGCGCACATAGCGCAGTAAAGGAGCGTTTGTGCACACTGTCCCCGCTGGATTGGAACCGCCAAGATAGGAAATCGAAACCAAGAACTTATTCCGAGAAGCAGAACACCATATCTACTGAGCCACCGAGGCAGTTGATGGTACACACGATGCACATTGCGTTGCATAGAGTGTCCGTAAGCCGTCGCCCGCGGGGCGTGCGCCTATCGGCTGAGGCTTTGGCGCATATGTAGTGGCGCCTCGAGACATAGGGGCGCGTCTATCTGCATGTGCGTACGCGCAAGTCGTGACATTTGGAGAACCAGTATGCTCGCAAACCTGGCTTTGTCACCTCGATCGTCGTGTACTCTAAACTTACCAAGATTGATATGAGTGCAATACAATTATTTTCTAATATTTACACGCAGTCGCAGGGAAAGTTCTAGCTCCTGCGTGTTAACGCATGACTCAGGCGCGAAGCAAGTATGAGCAGCATTTACTTCACACTGAGAACGGGCAGATTCAGTAACATAACCAATTAGTGGGCCAGTGCAGTGTGCACCGGATAGAAGCTTCACATATTATATCGCGTAAGAGCCAGTTAATTATTTCTTACTCGCCGTCAATAGCGAACACAGAATAATTTGCGTATCCATGTACGACATCGCTGAGGGGGCACCAGCTCCGTTTGGAACGACTCAATATGCTTTTCGGTTAGCTGAGTGTGAGCAACGCACAATTATAAGAAGTCAAGGACCCACACAAGAAGAAAGAAATGCGACAAGAACACGAAAAAGCAACAATATGCGAACACGCACTCCCTTTATTTTTAAGATTTTCCAAATTCCTACTAATAAGTCCCGATGTTTCGGAAATTCAGTGTGAGGGCTTTGCTTCTGGGGCTTTCGAATTTCGGGGCAAATTCCAAGATGGTTTTACCACGGTGACCTCGCACGCAGTGCTGTCCTGATATCCGCCTCAAAAGGGAGAGGCTACGTGTCGAGCATGCCCATATTGTCCTGGAGGTGCCTTGTTCGCGGTTCGCCGTTTCTCCCTGTTTGCACGCGTCAGAGCAGGATACGCTTTAAAAAAAAGTCGCAGTTTCACCCGAAAGCCTGAGCATCGATTGCGATAGCAAATTAGTATACAGCTATACCAAGCAAGGATAATAATTTTACCGGCCGTATAAACTTGGAAACATTCGCTTTCTAAGTGAATTAAGCATGGTGTCAGTGTGCACGAACATGAACACATAACACTCGATGAGCGCGGACGCTCGCTGTTAAAATGCCGGTGCGAGCATGTGCGGCAGCAGCAGCGAGCGAAGTGAACTTGGTGTTGTCTACCGCTTCAATGCAAGAGCGGCGAGAACACAGCGCGCACAAAGGTATGAGCCGTCTGCGGATCCCGTTTAGGATACGGCTCGCGCGACTGTGCATAGTACGAACTTGTTGGCGGGGTCGAAGCCGCTTCCTCTCCCTCCCGTGTTGCCTCCCCACTTTCCTCCATATATGGCACACGAGATTGAGCCGCGATTATCAGTTGCGCCCGGTCGCGAAATACGCACTTGATGTCGGAGCACAACACCTCCCCCCCCTCACCCCCCCGCGGCCTCTCGTGTGTTGGAAGACAGCGTGTTTGCTCTCGGCTGTCTGCCTTCGTCGCCTTCCCTGGCGGGCTTTCACTCGCACACACGCACACGGCGCTCGGTGACGGTGCTATCGCACTTGGACCTTATACGGAATATCACGGCGACGCCAACAATGCGCCTGGATTGTCCATATAATTGCTGTCGCAATAAAAATTAAAATTGGTGTTTAACGCCCCGGAGTTGCATAATTCTTGTAGGGACGCTGCACTGCAGGGCTCCGGATTAATTTTGATCACCTGGGTTTCTCTGACGCGCAGACAAACCACGGTACAGGAGTTGCGAGCGTTTTTGCAGTTCTCCGCGCAACGCGACCGGGAATCTAAACCGCGACCTCGTGTTCTGTTACGCGCTTTACGTAGCATCTGCAGCGAAGGATTCGTGTGTGCATGTATCCCGTTGGACTGACATTCTCCTCCCCTTCTCCCCCTTCCCCCTCCCTTCTCTCGGTCACCACAGGGCCCCCGCAGTGCACCAGCGCGGGACTCCCTCGCTGCGAGTGTCCCACGGTGGGAGCTTTCTGAGCCGGTAATGGTCGATGCAGCGCCTGCCTGATGAATGACGCTTCTCTTCTTGCTAACTGCCGCGCGTGTGCCGCCGTAGATTCCTAGAGAGTAGAGGTGGGGGAGGTGCTTGCGGATACTTGCGGAAACCGCGCGGCGGAGGCAACGAGACGAGCCACTTTGGGGAAAGAACGGGGAGCCCGCGGGCGGTTCCCGGAAGGCTCGCCGGCCTCCGCATTGCTACGCCCGTCGTTCGACAAGTTCGAATGCTTTGGATTACTCCCCACTCGCCTCACGGGTAGCTTCTTTGCCTCGCCGCGGACGCAAGCGCGTACTCACCCTCCCGTTGTCAGGAGCGGCCGCGGGTAAAATGGGGGAGCATCTTTGTATTCCTCGCACTGGCGAAAGAAAGGGCTCAGCGTTGTTGAAAAGCAAGGACATTCTCCTATGGATACGCTGTATTTTTCGTTATCGGGTAACTGGCGGTAATTTTGTTTTTTCGCTCACGACGAGATGTAGAAAGGCCTGTTGGAAATAAATATCGCTTAATCGCTGTATATATAAGCGCAGCAATAAAGTTGGCACGTCTGCATCCAGCAGATGCGTGAGCCTTTATTAACATAGAGTAGAATCATGTATAAAAGCGTACCATATTGTTACTGCTTTTCATCTTTATTTAAGATCAGTGTTTCTCAAATTGTTTATACTTGTTACAGTGTTAAAGTATTGATTTGCAAACAACCTCCCGTTTTCGTGACGTCCCTGGTATTCTTGGTTCTATGGAACGAACACAATTGCACTGAATTGACGCTCCAAATTCACCTCACATCTATCTGGTATTACGTTAAATAAGGTGAGATGATGGTTAATTACACCGTACGTCTTAGGGTTGATACCTTTCTGGTAGTCGGGAAGTAACAGTCCCACAGTATATTGAAAACGCTTGTTTTGGACATAAGCACGTGTTTGTGTACCTCCGGTAGTAGGCATTCCGCGACTACATTACCTCTAAGAGTGCTTGCGTTCGCGCTGTTCACACGATAAACGTCCGTTCAAGCAGGAATATCGAGGCTAACGTCTGTTTCGAGAAATCTGCAGAATGAAAATGACCTGCTTTGAACGACAAGTGATATAACCCATACAAAAAGGGAACAGGGAACCCATACAAAAGGGAAAATGCACGAAGTGCGGAAAGAGCGACAGGGCAGAACGACTTTCATGTATTTTGCGCAATACGTTACTGGTTCACTATGAACCAACTAGTCCGCGACAAAATACTTCTGGGGCGAAGGATGATTTCTACAATCACCTGAATCCGTTAAGAAACGGCAAGCAGCCTACGTAAATTGTAGAACACCGTCGCCTGTCGCCCTCCCGTCACGTCGGACTTTCAGAAAAGCTCCTTTCGCGATACACAGGGCCCGACCGCGTGCTGCGCCAGGTGACGCTTGTGACGTACGAAGTTGCTCCTGTGAGCTCAACCTCGTCGTCTACTCTGGCCTCTAGTGATGTCGTGCACGTAAGTAGGCTCAAGGCCTACTACACTGCTTCCCAGTCCGACCTTTAGTCGCTCCGGGACGGCGCTTTTGCCGCCGGGGGTAGTGCTACGGAACAGTGTTTACAATGACGAAGATGCGAGCAGTGAGAAGACGACGACGACGATTAGAGGCTAGTGCGGGCTGTTGCCTCTTGGCCAAGTACGGCGCATTCCCTTGTAAATATACTTGTATGTAGCTTTTTGTCTGCGTCTTCCTAAGTAACAATATAATAACTCTATACGAAGCACGACGCATCAAGTTCTGCGGCTCTACGCCAACGGCCTGTGCCAACCCGCGCCACAGGTGAACTAACGTGCCACAGGCTCTCGAAACTAACGAAAACCCTCAGGTGATGGTGCGGAAGAGCTGAAGGAAGGTCAAAGTACTCGAAAGAGGCAGGAGACACGAGGCCTAAGAATCTTACTTCGGCGTTAAAAGAACGGGAACCACGCGCGGGGTCCGTATAGGCAGGGCAAACAAGGGGGATGAGATGGCCATCCCACAAAGAGCCGAGTAGGTTGGGGATGCAGAGCGCTGTCGGGGTAGATACCGAAGTGAAGTATTCCTCTTTCTTTCTTTCTTTCTTTCTTTCTTTCTTTCTTTCTTTCTTTCTTGAGAGACGCCAGAGCAAAGGTTGCGGGCAGCCATCGCTACCGAGGCCTAGAAAGGGGCATATCAAGATTCGGTAAAGCACTTTATGTGCACACCGCTTAAAAAGAAAGGCTCGAGAAGCGGCCAGCGAGCGCCGCGCGATAGTACATAAGATAAGAAGGCACGCGGGGCGACCGTTATTTATATACTTACATGGGTAAAGCCAGGGAGATTAACCAGGCTGAGTCCAGTCGACTACCCAAAGCTGGGGTAGTTTCCGCGCTGTCGTATGTCCCTAGTCGTTGCCTTCGCCCTTCAATCGCACCACGTGCCCAACTGACGACGTTTTCGAACTTTGGTTTGTTTAAATGAAAAGGCGCCGTTACGCGTTGTAGCTTTTATTGTTCTGTGAAGCCGTTAACCATGATCATCTGATGAAACCAGGAATAAAAACAAAAAGGCTTCAAAAGTTTAATCTTCGTCATTTTTAAGCATTGTTATATCACGGAAGCGTTTAGATTAAACTGATATCATTATGAAAGCGCAAATGTCGACAACGCGAATCATGGGCAAAAGGGAATCGCCGACCTTAATTGACAGCGAAAAACGCACTCTTCAGCCACCAGTGCATGTGTCCCCTCGTTAGCGTCCATGCTATTGCTGTCAGTGCGGCAGTTATGACGGCTCTGCGCTGCGCCACGCAGCGTCAAGATGACGTTTTCGAAATACGACTTACACGGGATGTAACTTGCGTTAACTTTTTTCTCCGTGCAATCAAGCATACAAAGTGCCGGTTGTCTCAGAGCGTAGTCTATATAATCCCGGATTGGTCTTTCCTGACCGCACCTGTCGCCTTATTTTTTTCAGCGCGAACATTTCATCAGTGGTGGAAAGCCGAACCGTTTTATTTTTTTTTTCCTCTGCAAGGACATGTACAGCTTGCCGCAACGTTTCGCCGTCTTGACAAAAAGCTCACGAACGTTTTGATTCTTTTTTTCATTTTCTTTCTTTCTTTTAAAATACAAACTGCCGTTTCCCGCTGCAGAGCTTGAGGAACATTACCCTATTGAGAGCCAATTAGAAAGCCCACACAGCGGTTGATGGTGGCCTTGAAGTCACCACCGTGCGTGTCCAGAATGGAGAGTTTTAGCATACCGCTGCCAGCTCTACCGTTACTGGCATCGCCAAAGGCCAGTTTCGCGAGTCCTCTTTACTGGACTTCGGCAACTTGGCGAGGTCTGCGAAACATCGTTTTCGGGCGCGGAGAGGGAAAGGACACACAAAGCGCCGTACGGAGCCCGACGAGAGACAGGAGTCGCGAGACGGCGGAGGGTTGTCGCTGCACGTGCTGCGCTTTAGGAAAGCCACACTGTCGCGTGCTGGATCGGCCCTGCTCCAAGGAAACGCGCTCACTCTTCAAGCAGAGGCGGGTGCAGGTGGCGCCCCCAGCGCATGCAGCGGCAACTCGCCGCCGCCCGCCTCGGTGTAAAGGCCGACGGTTTCCGTTACCACGTTGGCCGGGCGCGTTCTGTTTCGTATTGCACTCGGAAACTCCGGCGCGGGCAAGTCAGTGTGGCATCACGGATTTCAAATTATTTTCTGACATTCGGGACGCTGTGGCGTAGTAAAACTTACGGGCAACTTGTAAGTTCACTTTTTGGCCCTTTAAGGATACGTTGTAGTCCATCTTTACCTGTAAAACATTAACTGGGCTGGAGATGAAGACGTCATAATGAATGACGTCACTGCGAGCTGGTACGGCGCTGCCACCGGTTTTACGTGTTGGCGCATTTTCTACTTCTATTTTCTTGGCACTGTATAAGCGTAATTTATTACAGCCGAAATTATTTCGTTCTTTAGTGTCCCATTACATTGTCGATGATTGCGGTTATTGCCCGTGAGCTCATAATTGCAGTAATTACTAGAGGGAACTCTGGCGCTAGTGTCTACGGGAGCTGAAATCAGGGTGGTTAAGCCGGCATGGGCATTGTGGAAAGTACATGGATTTGCCTAAACTTCGTCCTTCTGGCTTCAAACGGCTTCGTGACTTTGTAAACTCGTCATTTTCAACAATGTACTGTGTAATAAATCATTAAAGAACCATTGGTTAAAATTGCCCGACGGTAGGATTCGCATACAGGACCTCTAGCACTGCAGAATCCCGATATCGAAACCATTACGCTACGGAGGCATGCACCGAGAAGAGCCGTAGAACGCTCTTGTGAATTTCTCGTGAGCAAGTCACAGCGTCGGGACGCTTCTTGCGTTTCGATTTGGCCATCTCGACACGCTGAACCGCCGCAATTAGTAGTGCAATTAGGGCAGATGAAGCGAAATAAACGAAGTCGCAAGTACGTCCGAAGCCACAAGCACGGAGATCAGGTTAATGCGTGTGCTTCGCATAATTCACACGGTGGCTGAGCGATCGCAGTGCCTGAGTTCCCTCTAGTAATTATTGTGGGCAACTCTATGCTCGAACTTGCACCCTGCACGAATCCACGTATACTGCTGCGCCCATTTACGGAGTACGCGATAACGAGCTAGTCTGGAGAGGTTTCGGACGGCTGAGTGACTTAACAAGATTCCGTCTTTCGCCGTGTGCTATAAGCATCGGCTTATTTCAGGGTGCGTTGACCGTCCGCATTATCGTGTTCGTTTGTGGCGCTGTGATGCAGCTCTTTATACCTCGAGAAAGCGTAGGAACATGATGAATGGAAGAGAGGGACATGAAAGGTCGCGATAGCGCTAATAACTGATTTCGTACTCTTAGCTAAAAAATATATGTTGTACGAAGCGCCACAGAATAAAAAAAATATGTAGCGCATAATTGCGACGAGGCCCTGTGAAAGATGAGCGAAATAACTTGGATTACAGATGCGCGCTCATTTCGTTTCGATTAAGCGCAAACTTTTCCTATGCAGTGTTTTGTGTATATTTACGGGTTCAGGGCATAATTTTGGCGAACAGTATTTTGTAACTACTGCTTGTCTGAGAAGTTCCAGAATTTGCATACCCGTTGAGTATTCGGTATTCATTCTGAACTCATTAGCAATTATTTAGCCAATAGTTATACAAATTCACTGATAAACGCAGAATGTGTTGCCGTAATAAAGAAATGCGCTGTCTCCATTGCGCTATATCTTTTTTAAAACTTCCTTCCTTCTTGAAACAACTACTGTAGGTAACAATGGTATAGTTAAATTACCCTCGTCTGCCTCCCTCGTTATCCCTGCTGTTACGTCGGCTTCAATCACAAGCGTTGACAAATGCAACCTGAAGCCCCTTATATTCCCGACAGGAAACGGACGTTACCGTGTAGTCTCGTGCAATGCGAACGCGTCTGTGGAACCGACATTAGAGCCCGCTTGGCGGTTGCGCGTCGGCGCAGGTTTTGTCGGTTTGCAACAGCGGCCCTCGCATTCCACCAATGTCGTTGGAACGAATTTACTGTTTTACGTGGCTCTGCTCGTCCCCTGACGTTACAGTCGTCGCCACCCGATCTGCGATACGATTAGCCGTCTCGCTCGCGCTTCTTTTGTTTCTTTCTCCTTTCTGTCACGCGCGCATGGCGTGTCGCAGATTGTCCGCAACTAGTATGCGAAGCGACGCATTAATAGAGAGTTTCAGAATGGCATTTGTCGCGTGGTTTTTCGCAGAGGAGCGCTGGGACTGGTGTGCCAAACATAAGCGTTGCCATAGCAACCACGGTCCTGAAGCGCTTGAAGACCTATGCCTGCGCGTTTGCCCCTCTAGGCTTTTCACGCATCTTAGAACAACGGCGACTTTAGTACTGAGAGAAATGCTGGTAGGTCGGTCGCTGTCGCGAGTCCCTGTGCTTTCCAACTTCCTGCGCGTGTCGCTGTGTCGGCTTTGTGTTTCGCTGTGCGGATGAAGAAGATCATGGCGGTGTCCCTTTCTCCCGGTCCTCTCGGAGAGATGCTGGAACTCGACGGTCAATATTTTTCCTCCGCAGACGGACGTGGGAATATCCGCTTGTCGCACGTTATGTGTCCCCGACAGCGACCGCATCTGCGAGCAGCCACCACCTCGAGCGAGACTCCTTCTTCGGGCGGGCGACGCAAATATTTGATCGCGCCGTCGTCTGTACCTATGTGCAGCATTCCTTTTTTTTTCGCAGCCATTATTTTTCTTCCTTCTTTCCGTATCGAAGACGGGGGCTCTATCCCGAAGAGGGCACTTTGTCCTCCGCCTCGTTTCTGCTTCGCAACACGAAATGCTCCCGAGGCGAACTTCGTGTTCCGAGTGGTTGCGTGTGTGCGCCGGCTTTTCAAACAACGTGCACGAGGAAAGTACGGGAATAAACGCGTGCACGCCTCGGTGAGTTCGCCCGCTCGCGCGATGTGTGCCTTACTGCATCGCCGTCCACGCGCCGGTCCCGCGAGCGGATGAGGGCGTGGCACGCGCGGTGCCGCCGCCGGGCTCGTAAAACAAGCCGCGCCGAAACTTCACCGAAACCGGACGGCTGACATTATCTCGTGTCGGACTTTATGAAGTGTGTGTGCTGTGGGTAAAGCTTTTTTTTTTATCGCTGGCCTACGAAAGTTGTCAAAGGAGGGGGCCAAGTTGCCGCAGAGATCCTTCGCGTGTTAGAGTTGCATGGTGCGAAGCGCTCGCAACTTTGTTGATGCGGGTTCTAAATTGGACTACTTCAGCTCACTTGTCAGCGCGAAACAACACCGTTTGTTTACCTGGCGCGTCTATAGTGTGCAGTTCTTGATTCCGCAGCATGTACAGTCAACAGCCAAAGATTGTGGGATGCACGAGCGCGTGGCAAAGCAACCCTCCTCCCCTTCTAGCGGTGACCCCTGGTGTCGAGACGGACGCCTGCACGCATGCGCTTCCCTCCGAGACTGCAAGCGTGCACGTTTCCACGCTTCCTCCTTGCGCGCTGGCGATATCCGAATGTACCCGCGAGGTAGCTCTCTTGCGACATGCATTGTGGCGGATTCAACGGGCAAAACTGTGTGAAATGTGTTTAGAAGTGCGAACTTGCGGGTGCTACTGCGGCCGCTTTTTGTGGAGTTACGAGCGCTGACGCATAGGGCCGGCTCGGTGGCGAACGCAACAAGTCCTTTTTTTTTTTTTTTCTGGGCTGCACCCGTTCGCGGCAAATCTCCGTTGTTTCTTTCTTTTTTACGGACGGTGCGTTCTACCGCGGAAGAGCGTGGCAGAAGACGCGAACTATATAAGGAGACCGGCAAGACTAAAATGGACAATTGATTTCCGTTGTATAAACGAAGTTCTGCCCGTCGAAGCCGCCACGGCGCAAATCTTAAGAGGGCTACCTCGCGGCTACATTCGGATATCGCCGGCGCGCAAAGAGGAAGCGCGGAAACGTGCAAGCTTGCAGTCTCGGAGGGACGCGCATGCGTGCAGGCGTCGGTCTCGACACCAGGGGTTCACCGCTAGAAGGGGAGGAGGGTTTCTTTGTCACGCGCTCGCGCATCCCGCAATCTTTTGCCGTTGACTGAACACGACATTACAATGCTGCTGATTCTAATCCCACTTTCTTCTTTACTGCGATAATTATTTGACCTGTAAAAGTAAGGTTTGTCGTGTTCGTTTAGTTGTGCGTGTCCGTGTAAACGTTTGCGTCCTTCTCGGCATTGCATACCAATATAGCGGTGGGTATCGAATGCAGTGCTAGTCTGATGAACTCGGTTCCCTCGCTGTTGTGCAACGCCGACGTACATGTACGGTATACTGGTGCGCCTAAAACAGCACAATCTATATGAATGCTATGCGCAGCGGCATTACGAATGCGATCAGACAGCCCGTACGCGTTTCTGGCGCTGCTCTTGTGCCAGTTCGAAAACAGTACCGCGTGCTGCTAGTCGAATTCACTACAGTTAACGTCTTTAGCATTCCCCTGTCTCGCCATGCATCTTCATTTATCTGCTGTTCCGCCTCTCGCCGTTTATAACGATGCAGCCCAACGGACGCTCTCGAGAAGGTGTTCTTGCGTTGTCCCACCATTCGGGCACGTCGTAATGGGTGCCCTTCTGTAGATAAGTCGCTGCGACGTAGGCCTAAAACGCGGGCGCCTCTGTGCATCTAAGGTTATGGCGACTGCGAAATGAGATAAATAAAAACGTCGCCTGGAAATATCTTTCGGCGAGAATGCGACAATGTTTTGCGACGCTTGTGCGCGCATGTACGGAATGAGAGGAGCCGAGAATCGTTTTATCGCATCGCTGCGTCCGCCTATGCGGCCGTTTCGACCCATTGCCTCCTTCCTACCCCGCCACGGCGCCATCGTTGTGTTTGTGGATCCATGTGGTACTATACCTGCGTAGGTGTGCGGTCACGGAGTGTGGCTACTTTAGCGTTTCTTTCTTCCAGCGATAACGCTTGCGAACGTTCGAAGCCTAGCCGCCACCGGTGCGCCGAGTTGGGGGAGGGCGCGTACAGTCTGCACGGACGACGCCGAGCGCGGGGGAGGCGCCGTATAAAAGGTCGGCCAAGTTACGCACTAATGATGGCCCGAAATGGCCGAGCGGACGCAACTGATCGCACTTTGATAACTGCGCCTTATTAACCGCGAGGCCGAGCGGTGAATCATTTAGTATACGGCTGGTCCTCCTCTCCCCGCTTTGTCTCTTGCATGCGCGCTCCTTATATACGCGGCGGGATACCCCCTTTCCCGCTTTGTGTTGCTCATGCAGGAACGGCCATCCAGCGCGACTTTTCGCGCTTTGTCTTTACCTCCCTATAGTTTGATAAGCGGAACGGTTCTCACGGGAACGACGTCGCCGAAGAAACGCTTTAGCGTCACTTTTTTGTTTCTTCAAACGCATGCGCGTTATTTGTGGCTGTAGATTTCGTAAACGAGACTGCACGCACCTGGAGCAAATACGTAATTTCTTTAGTAAGTAATACGTTTTATAAGCTTTGAAATGTCAGTGCTGCCAGAATTCTTTTTTTCCCGCCATACATGAGCATTGGACTCATAGGAGTCAACGCCGCGTAAAAGATATTCCACGTTTCAAGACTCGTCTTTCACGAAAACCAGTCTATGTCCCAACCCTCTTATTCAGTGACTATCAATTCACATCTTATAGTTGTATTATGCAACTGTAACTCCGTACCCCCCTGCTCTATTACCTCCATGAGGTCGACTTCGCTTTGGGCGGGCTCTCTGCCTTTCACCTCTTGTTTTCTTTCCTTCCACTCGCGAAAATCTTTCCCCGCACAGAACCCATCCATGACGGCCATTCCACTGTACGGGAGGGAATGCACCATCTCGGCGCATTTGTATAAGCAAAAGCGCTGGAGGTTTATTTCACGCGTCTCTTGTTTTCATTAGTCTATATTAGTCTAGTCTACGAACGGGTGGATGTCTGATTTTCCCTTTATTAATTACCTCTCTCCACCTTGCGGGCTTCCGCAGAACTACTACGTCAAGCACTTGCCTTCGCTTCGTGTGTTGTCGACAAATTCGACTTCGCCCTGTCATCTGCTAGCCGTCTGGTTAGCTCAGATGGTAGAGCGGCTGCCCCGGAAAGGCGGTGGTCCCGGGTTCAAGTCCCGGACCAAGACGAATTTTTCTTCAACTCTGAGGCTTTTCGTTCGAGGAACCCGTATGGGTTTCCTTTGTAGCAATTGCTACGAGCGGGTGGATGTCTGACTTTCCTTTTATTAAGTCTATATACTGCATATTGCAATGCTCACTTCCATGAAAGCCGTGGCACGTCCTTCAGCCCACAACCTGAAAACCGTGCCATGAACACAGTTTGCGACGAACACGGCAGCGGGCGTTACAGTGGTTTTTCAACGTTCTTGCGTGTTTTTTGAGCGGCATTATTAGGAACTTAAATAGCTTCTCGCGATAACGTCGAAGCTCCCTGTTTCTTGTGCATGCGGTGTTCCGCCCTGCGCATAAATGATCATTTATCGCATTTTGTAGCGGATGCCGCGCAGTAAGCTTGTTTCATAGTTTGACGACCGCGGCCGGAAAGGGCACTGATAGCGCAAGAAACGAGCGCCTTTTGACGAGGAAACGACTGATCCTGATCGAAAGAAACAAATTGAAAGCTTTCCGCGATGTGTGCGCCCGTGTGAATTAATAATTGCCCGATTCGTCTTTGTAAACTCTGCGTCGACCCATGGTCGAGTACGAAGGGCTGTTTTGAAAGTGCTCGGGGTGCAGCTCGTCCAGATTGATTTCGCAATCGATGTTAGGTTTGCTGGTTAAACGCGCGTGTGCCCGCTTAGTGCTCGATAGGCATCGGCTGGAGGAGAGCTTCGCGCGTATCAACCACGCTCTCCTGACGTTCTATGGCTGTGGAGTGGAGGAGCTTGCGAGTTCGGGCCACGCTTTGACGCCATTGATTGGCCGAATCACGTCCTCCACACAAATGACTTCAGTGTGTCGTAACCATAAGAAAGCGAGAGCGTTGAAGGACAGCGACTTGCGTGGCTTTCGCCTGTATAGCGCCGAAAATTTGCTTCAACACTGGTACTTGCTCAACTTACAAACAGTGCTTAGCACATTCATTAGCAATTTGTGCAATAGGACACGTCCTCCAGTGATCGCCTGCTCTTTCTGCATTTGCTACAACTATGAACAAGAGTCAGCTTTTACACAGCGAACATTATATAGCACCCCTAAGGATGCTATAATGGCCTTTCTTCGTTTTTTTTTTTTTTTTGCACCGTCCATTACACATGTTTGGCACCCATGTGCACCCATAACAGCCCCTGATAATGCAGTGAGCGAGATCACCATGCATGCACGCCCGATGTTGTGATACGTGATAAGACGCGCTGCCTCAGTCGCTACGACGTTCTTTTGTCGACTCCGAGGCCGCCGGTTCGATTCCTCCCCATGGCGGCTGCTGCAACGCAATGCGAGCGGAATGCGAGAAACGCTTGAGCACTGCGCGCGCTTTAGGTGCACGTTAAAAAAGAAAGGGAAAAAGGAGAAACAGCAGATGATCAAAACTGACGTGGAGCCCTCCACTGCGGCGTTTCCCATAGTCGTGCTTTTGATGGTGAAAAATGATGAAAGCATGAGTGAGTCGATGAATTCTTATCTCTAGTATTGACTAAATTTCTCTTTCTACTTCAGAATCTTCGGAGCCGCGTGTGTTATGTTTATATTTGCGCTGCCTTACCTAGCCGCTGTTTTGACCGTGTCGTTCGCGGAATGCTCGTTCCGGCCATCGAAATGCCGCGCCCTAAGGGAATAGGCGTTGCATGTGATACATCGTAGTGTTCATTTATTTCATTGTGGCTCATTCGTTCGTATCGCAACTGCCAGTGTTATGAGAAATACCTTGAAACTGATAAGATGGCCGTTCATCTCTTGCTCTAGTTTCCAAATGCCTGTCCGCCCCCTAATCATAGAGCTTATAAGAACTCATGAAATGGCAAGCACTACATCAGGCAGCAGGCACGACCGCAGGCTTGGGTTGTTTCATTTAATTGCTTCATGAAAGCATGCATTGTTTCTGCTTCTGATTTCTGATACATCTGACCGGCCTTGGCGCCATGTATTTTTTTTTCCCTTCTCAGAAACAAGGCTCCCTGACATTGCAGCGAATTTCCTCTTGTTTCCGTAGTAGGAGATAAGTCATTCTGCGTTGCGATGAACAGTACGGTTCATGCCCCTCTCATAAAACAAAAGGCCTTAGGAACTGTACGCTTCACAATGCAGTTAGCGCGCCGCCAATTTCGCTGACAATTAGCCACTGTTGCTAGGGTCGGCGAAAACCGTCGGTACATTGCATATACCGTTTGAATTTACGCGTGTGGGCAGAATCTCTGCCTATTTCGTGTTTATTATTTTTCTATGTTCTTCCCGTATTTTTTCAAGGGGGCTCATTCGCAGTGGCGACTCGCAGAGGTCGCGCGACCAAATTTTTCGGCCGGTCGTTAAGGTTTGTATCGTCGCTAATGGTCGCTTTGGTCGAAAAGCGACTGTTTTGGGTCGGTCTCCCGCTGCTATGATCGCCGGAGTGAGTAAGCCTTAACAGCTACATGATCGCTGTGCGCATCACAATAAACTTTAGTTGAAAGCAGCGCTTGTCTTGTGCATTTGTTTGTCACTCGACCCTATTGCGCTATCCGATGTTATGAATAAGTACTAACTAGCCCGGTCCCAGCGCAGGTTAAGTAAACCGTATTCTCGGTTGATCGCGTGCGGTGATATTCTTGCGCTACGTGGCATCTGGCGACGCTTCACGTGATACGGGCATTCTTCTTTCTGGCGTAGTGACGAATGGTTACTTACTGCTCTTAGTATCCCCTCAACTTATTGATCGAAAATGTGGCCTTTTGCTTTGCTGTGTCACTGGTTACGCATTCTGTGCGAAATACCGCGGACTGCAGTGGTTGCGTTCAGTTATTGCTTTGTGTACTAATCGGCCCCAGATCGACGAACTCCCGTCGCAAAGCGCACTTGGAAGAAATCCCAAAAGAAGGACGCATTCGTCAACGTTTGGAACAGACGTCGGGGATGAGCGGCTTTAGGCTACTCATAACGGGGCTGCGCATTCAAGTTCCATTCGTGGTGGGCTACGCTCTGGCGGAAGCGTAAGAAACGCTCGCGTGCTATCTCGGTGCCCGCAGAAATATACGCAGGCGATCGAAATTAATTCCCAGTCTCCGTATGAAGCTTCTGCGTCCCGATATCGCCGATGGATGAAATAAAGACGCACCAGCCGACGAAGTCGTGGCCGCTTGAGTGACCCTTCCAGAGAAGAGTCCGGACACTGTATTCGGACACTCGAGCACAACGACCCACCCGGGCTCACGAGGGGTTCGCGCTGTGCCCGCCGTGACCGATAACGGCGTGCCCTGTGCGCGCATGGACGACGGTCGGAGGTCGCGCTCTCTTGATTGCCGTCGATACGAAGCTCTTCCACGAGAGTTCAATATCTCCGGAAGGGCAGCCAGTTTCCATGTGTGCGTTGTTGTTGTTGTGCGCCATACGGCACCGCTCGGCCAGGCTGCAACGACGACTGGTGGTCGGACTTCTACGAGGGCTGTAACTTTGATTACAGAAGCCATAATGTCGTTGTGCCTATAACCGTAATTCTGCACGTTCTCAGCATTCTTCTGCACAAGTACATACATAGGTTTCTTAAACTATGTTTACTCCGCCGCGGTAAAACCCGGTGTTTATGGTGGTGTGCTGCGGAGCTCGAGGCTTCGATTCCCGGCCGCGTATACTAGTTACGCGTACATTTTACACCGTTATTGCGCTTAATGACTTGCCGTCTCGAAACTTTCAACGTGGTTATGTTACAGCGAAATTGCACGAACGCGTGCAGTTGTGTGTGTGTGTGTGTGTGTGTGTGTGTGTGTGTGTGTGTGTGTGTGTGTGTGTGTGTGTGTGTGTGTGTGTGTGTGTGTGTGTGTGTGTGTGTGTGTGTGTGTTGTACCAGTTGAGAACTTTGCATTATAATACTTACAGCACTTTTTAAGATAGGCAAGAGGATAGAATACCGCGCGTGTCCTTGTTCCGTCCTTCTTTCCTAATAGCGTCTGTGCGCATCATTTGGCCATTCGCGACTCCGGGTTCTCTTACTTCCTTCAGTTCGAGGGTTGAAAATTTCAGCATCGTTGTCGTCTATATAACCTTCATGTTAAATGGAGCTACGATCATTCGGGAGTACTGCGCTGTCTTGAAACCGTCCCTGCTGAAACGAAGTCTCGTTCTGTGTTCGTCTGCGGAGCGTGATTGGAATGCCCAAGCATTCTTGGACCTGCGCGCGTAACGTCAGCAACTGCAGCCGCGGCGGCGGCGGAGGCCAGCACCTGGAGTTCGTGATGGCGCATTATGAGCTGGCCTTGGGAGTGAAATACTTTGGTTTTTCGTCAGGGCAGACTCGACCTTCCTATTGAATGTTTTCCTCCCTGCTCCCTTCCGCTCGTCCGCGGAGCTTTGTGCCTGGAGCGAAGATAGAAATATACGCCGGACGCCGCCCGCACACCGGCTCGCGCCCGTGCAGTTGGCCTCATAAAATGGAAGAGCCGCGCCACCGTCGCCGCAGAGAGGCCGATTTATAGTGGCGGCAATGGTGCACGTAGGGGAGCGGCCGTGTGTGTGTGTGTGTGTTAGCATCGCGATGGGGGATGCGCTGCTAGCCGTAGGGATGCGCTAGCCGTTGGCGCACCGGTTACGCACGGCGCTTGGTTGTCTTGTTCTTCATTTCCCTCCCTGTCTCACCTCTACGCGTAGAGAGAGAGAGAGAGAGAGAGAGCTCGCCCGCCCGCATGCAGCGAGGGATCGTGCTTAATCGCGGCGCGCCCTTTGTACTGGTCCGCAGCCGGAGCTCTTCTGCTACGCGCTCGCAAGCGATGCAGCTCTCGTCTCTCATTTTTTATCGTCTCTGTCGCTCGCGTTACTTTATCTCCCCTTCGGATTGAGCTTTATTCATGCTCGCCCCCGTCGCAGCTTTCGTGCATGTGGGCCGACGGAGACGGGGGCCCCGCTGGAGAGAGGGGGCGAGAGAAGACGAATACGAAGAAAGTGTGACGAGATACGTCCGACGGAAATGCGCCGCGAATGATTTCCAGGAATAATTGCCCGGGCAAGATGCTTGCACGCGCTTTTCTGATTGCTTTACGGTTTCTCCCCTCGACGCGACGCTTGCATCTCTCGCTCGCCCCGTGCTGCCGCGCACTTTGATGTATAATACGCGCTGTGGGAAATTTATCTTATTTCCTTTTTATCGTCTTCATACTTGTCGCTGGCCTGACTTGGCGGGAGGTCAGAGAGATACTAGATTTCTACGAATTAAGATAAGCCCGTCATATAGCTGTCCATCTTTATAGCCTGAACTGCTTCACAAATCTATGTAAGCGCCTTTCCATATATATTCTTCGTTTTCATCTGGATGTAATTATAGCGTTAATGCTGGGTAAACGCATACTGAAAGGGTATGTAACGCTTTGTTATTGCCCAAAAAATAATTGCTAGGGCGCAATTACGATTGAGCAAGGGCTGGCATGCTGCCGATATCAGCGTATGGTCGACTCGAATTACGCCTTTTCCGTCAGGCGCGACTTTTGTAGTAATGATGCGAGACGTATTAACACAGTTTTCGCCTGTGAATGACGATAATGAAGCGTATTGGCCGTTCTTCGCTGAGTTTTATAGCGCAAGGCTGAATCAATAAATTCATCTCAACATGCGCTGATTATATTAAGCGCAAGGCAAGGGGGATGGCCAGAAATGCCTACGTGTTATATCATTTTTGCGATAGACTTAGCTCTATGCTCTTTCAAACAGTTGAGGTACGTTATGGGCCAGTTAAAGAAATGATCCTGGAAGAACAGAGCGCAGTCTAGTTGATACTTTGCTGAAGGAGTGCAGGCAGTAGGTTAGGAAAATACTTTGAAGGCACACAGACACATCTGCTGTCGTCCTCCTCCTCCTCATATTTGTGATATGCACCTACACGAAATATCTCTTGTCGATTGCCGCATCGGGCTGTAGGAACCGTTCGCTAATGTCCGCCTTGCGCTTTACCGTGTAACGCGCATCCAGCCGGATGGGCTCGTGTCCCTACTGACACTGAGGCTCAGGTGCGTCCGCAACGGGATGAAGGCTTTCGCCCGTTGGACGCCCGCACCGACACACGGCGCCAGAGGCAGCCGCTGCTCGCTGGCACACTTTCGCCGAATCTCCCCTCCTCGCGCCGCGTCATCCCTTCGTTCCGGCAGCTGTTTTGCCTGCTCTGGGGGCGCCGATCTCTGAGGGTTGTGTTCGCGCGGTCTCTAATGGACTCGGCTCGTATCCATCCCTGCTGGTTTCGCTTTTCGCCGCGCCGTGCCTTTCGCGTGCGCGCGTTGTGCCCCCGCATTCCCTCCCTCGCGCGTGCACTTTTTTGCGTGTTTGGTTCGCCTCACCGGCTGCAACATTTGGAGTGCTTCACTTTCGCCGTCCCCCCTCCTTGTTCCGGCGGGTACATGTTGCCTGCAGAGGCCTCCTCCTCGCCCCCAGCATTTCTCTCAAAGGCTGGCATTAGGAGAGAGTGGGCCCGGAAATGCCGCCCTCTTGGTCAAGGTCATCATGTATCGCTCTCCCCGCGTGTCTTCCAGGGATGCCCTCCTGGCTGCGTTTGCTCGCTCACCCGTTGATACTGTCTCCTGGACTGTTTGCTCAACGCACAGGGCCTGTGACGCGCTTCATCGTGCCTGCGAAATGCACTTTACATTTACGCAAGGAGGACGGTGATGGTGAAGAATGTATCGAGTTGAAAGGGGTCGCATCACATCGAGGTTCGACATTGTTGCGCTTCTTATCCAAGCATGCATGAAAGAGTCGATTACGCTCTACTTCCGACGACCGCTTTGGGCGTTGAAACTAATCTGATTCGTCAGTGCTGCTTCTTATTCTTTTTTTTTAAATCAGTAGCAACTGTCTGGAGTTGAAGCGTAAATTTCCCATTACGTATTCGAAGTTGCCCTTGTATATGTATAATAAGAACGTGTGCATGTTGTTCGGCATTTTGCCATGTTTTTTATCACTCCTCACTACTGATGTCAATTCTTATTCTCTACGATTGCGTCTGTTCTAAAGAGCAAGATGCGTGGCTGTCTCTCTGGGACAGGTGGGCTGAGAAGTTGTACGTACAGAGATCAAATGTTACCAGTATTATCGCTTCCTGCGAAACACGTACTTGCAGAGAATATGCGAAGTCGCTTCATCCCACAAAGAGAGAAAAGGAAGACGTGAACAAAGATGGCAGTTCGCCGCGGAAAATCGCTACAGCTACGCCCACTTGGTCACTCAGCACATTCGCATCTCCTTCTCTTTCAAAAAGGCGTGCTCACTCTAACTTAGCAATAGACGAGACAGAATTTTGAGCCGTAGGGTTGAAACTGGCGCGCTTTTCTTGGGGCGAACGCATCGAGTTCAGCGCGCGGGATGATGGCAGGAAGTGCGGGAGGTGTTCCACCCATCGGGTTCCCTCGGCGTCTCGTTCCTTCTGGGAAGCGACCACTGAGCGGTGCGGCGGTCAAATTAAAGGGGCAAGGTCAGTCGGCGGGGGCCGCTGGCGCACCGCTGCTTTCTCCGAGCAGTGCGTTCTCGCTCGCTGCTGGAGCGTCGATTGGTTTCATTTCTCGGAAGTCGCGATCCGCGAAGTCGTTCTTGATCGAGAGAGCTGCGCGCGATAACAGCGCCCTTGCGCTACACGCACGGCGCCGTTCTGCACTTCACTCGCAGCTTCCCTCTGTTCTGATAGTACCTCTTCAGTTGCTGGTTGCTATGAGGAATCGAGAATATTGCCCGATTTCAGCAGAGCGTGCCTGGAACGAAAGTAAATAATTTGAATATAGCGCTTCTTTATTTAATGATGCTCCCTCCATAAGTGAGAGTATGCTTCGATGTGTCCCGACTGCAGCCGTGTTTCCGAAACTGAAAGTTCCAAACTTGGGCCTAGAACTGTACCCCTATCCGCTACGACCGCGGAGAAATGTCCTTGCTGTGTTAGGCCAGACAGTTTAAACGATGCCGCGACGGGCTTAGTAGCGGGCTTCCTTTCGCATTCACACTATTTCCATGCCTTTCCGTCCGTATTTATTTCGTTTTCGCGCTAATGCATCGTACGATCTTAACGCAAGCCTTTCAGCCGATTTGTCTTGCAAAGGGGAGCCAGTGTATGGCTTCGGTGTTTCTCGTTACCAGATTGACCGCTCGCCAGTGCGTGCTTCGCGCGCAGGCCATGTAATACCGTAGCGTCCTTGTGAGCGGGCGTTCGATCAGAGGCGTGATCCGCCCATGCGTGCATTAGCCTTCACGATGACAAGGGCGCGGATCCACTGAACCCCTTTCTCTGGCGATGGTGAAGAGGGCGTGTGCGCTGTGATATGATGGGGAGGGGAGATTTCTCCTCGCTTGATCGCCGGCCGGGATATCACGAGTGCGCCGCAATATGCCGCCGGGATCGCCGCTCGCCCGGCGGCCAGGCCTCCCCCCCGTTGCTGTCTGCTGGCGATGATGTTTTTCCCCGAAGCGACTGACGACGCCGACCGGCCGCCCGCGTCTCCGTATGTGTGCGTGCTTCTCGCGAGGCCTTCGGAGCGTACCTTGAACTCGTTGCCGGCGTTGTTTTCCGAGGCCCGCGCGTAGCTCATCTCTTGTCTTTCCGTACTCGCGCAGTGAGCGCCTCGCGTGCGTGTTCTTGCATATCTCACTCGTTCTCTATATAGACGTGCCTTCCCAAGGCAAGAATTTGGTGGTTGAAGAACTTTCGTCGTGTATTTATGAAGCTTCCTTAATGAATCGCGTGATGCCTTAGACAAAGCGATATGGAATGTTTATTGTTACGTGTTTTTATTCTGCGTAAAGGTACGAAATGATTCTTTCTTTCTTATTGACTGTGTGCTCTCTTCTTCTTCTGCATTACATGTAATGTACTGAAAATTTGACCACAGATAGGGCTGCTTACCCCAAGATCATAGGAAGGAAAAACAGACAAAAAAAGATAATGAAGGTGCAAAACACTGTCAAGAGTCTATAACATAATGGTGATACACCAACAGAGCAAGTCCTTGTATCACAGTGGGAAGAGAGAAAGAGGTTATAAGACAAGTTAATTCCGTTTCTCATGGCACATACGAGACGACACTATTACTGCATTTGCTTCCTATCTGAAAAAGAATAAAGAAAAAAGAGAGAGTCTGTGTGAAATATTGTCTATGATGTAGTTGTGCAGTGGGGTCTGCAATTTCTCTAAATTTGCCGCAGTCCTATACCGACTCTACTACTTCTTTGTCGGTAGTTCAACCACAGCGCCTCGTCCGGATCTGTTATCAGTTGAAATTTCATGGAGAAAAATGTGCCAGAATGGTTTGAAAGTACTTGTACAGTCCGCCTCGGCTACCCCATTTCTCCGTTCATATTATACAGCAGAAAATGAATAACATAAATAAATAAAGTGTGATGTTTTCAGAAACATTTGTTCATTGGTGGCTGCCACATGGGTGGTACGCCGCTTCCGTAACACTTGTAAAAATAATTGTCTTGTGTTCAGGCCTCATTTACCAGGCATTTCCGTGCCGTTACGTGCCAGCGGCTAAGATGAAGCCTGTTAGAGTGTTCGCTTATTTTTATTCACGAGTTAACTGTATCAAGTGCGAAGCCTAAGCGAAAGGTGTTTGCCAAAAAAAAAAGATAATCGGCAGAAAACAAGATGGCCATTCCTGTACCTTGCTAAAATTTGCCACTAACATTCTTAGCGTAGGTTTCTTTTTTTCTTTGTTTTTTCTTCTCATTTTTGGGAAGATTGTATGTATGTAGTTGGGATGTTCTTTGTCGGCACATTTCGGCGAAATACTGTCACAGATGTTTGAGCCGTCTCCGTGGTATTGCAGTAAGCCACCGGAAGACTGAAAGAGAGGGGGAAAATAGCCAGACTAATTTGAGCCTGGAGAGCTGGTCACTGTAGCTCGCAAGGCGGCCAGCTTTTCAGCGTCTTGTCCGGCGTTCGCGACGTCTGCTGTGCGGCGCCGCGATGTTGGCGGCGCCTGAAAAGACGGCAGAAAGGAAGTCAGGAACTGTATGAAGAAAAGAGGAAAGTGCTATCTGGGAGCGTCGGATGTGATGAAAGAGGGCGGTTGTGCGAGGCATGCAGAAAATCGGCGGCCGCGTGGGGGCGGTGCTTCCCGTGGCGCCCGGGTTTTGGGGATTCGCGAGACGGTCGTTATTAGGTCGGCCCTCCTCGTTTCCGAGGAAGATCGCGATTGGATTGCTCCACTTGGGAACCCTCTTGCGCTTTCCGCACCCGGTATTGCACTTCCGATTCGCACTTCGCTCGTACGCTACACGGCGAAGGCATCGCCCTTTCGTTCATGCTTGGGCGTGTACAGTCTGCTGGAAAGCACCCTGTCCATTCGGCGGAAAATCTTGGGCCGACCCCACAGTAATTTTTGTTCGTAATATCCTTTTTTTTCCCTCTGCAAATTTGTGAAATACCGTGCTTACAGAACGGGATCGCTTCTTTCATTCCAGTCAAAAAAAAAAAAAAAGGCACGCTCCCATGAGTCCGCCAGGTACGCAATAGGAAGGCATATTTCTTTGCACTGCTTACACAGAAGGAAAGTCTTCCAACAGCGTTTGCACTTCTCTCATCTTCATTTATTTTCTATCTTTCTTGCCATTTGTAGAAAGAGAGAGAGAGAGAGAGAAATGTAATGAAGTAGTGAGCACCGTCAAGCTAGGATCTTGTTGCATGCAATGGTGACATTGCTGTGCGATGAGAACTACCGAGGCAAAAGTATTATGCACGCGCTGAAAATGTCTCAAGGCGGCTGTACATTGATCGAAAACAGGATGTACGATGAGTGCCGAGCAATTAAGCTTCGCGGAGAGCCGGCGCTCGAAGATGGTCAATCTTCGCGTACTTCCCAGCCGTATTTTTGGGACCAAGGTCGCCGGAAATGGGCCTGGGGCCATGCGCGATGACGACGAAATCAGAGACACGTTTTAAGCGGACACCGCTCCTCTTTCTCATTGTCTGTAACCCTTACCACATGCTGGCCTTGCTTTACGTTAGCGATGGATTGAGATGTCTGGACGTAAATGCAACGAATGAAAAAGTAAATGGCGATCGTAATCTTGCATAGAGCTCATACGGGTATTGCAATGCGCATAAAACGTTCACGTGATTCTTTGCTTTGCCCCTCCACGTGAAGTAACGCGGCCAGAAGCGACAGCCCGGAAAGTAATGTAGTACCGCTTACATTAAGTTGCTTCAGTAACACTTTTCGTGGTATGCGGTCGGGCACTGCTAGAGGAGACTGCGATTCTAGCCCGTCATCCTGGTTTCTGGTCGGCAGAAGGCTGTGGCTCCATCTGATGTGAAGCAGACTTCGATGACGTACGACAGCCCGTTATGTAGGGAATCCTTTGTACGCCGACGGCGATAGTGGTGCAATGCTTGGAGCCCCTATGCTGCGTACTCTTAGGTGTTATCCGGCATTGCACATCGCATGGTTCGGGGCACAGTGGCGACCTGTTTATGCACGGCACCCTCGCGACGGTGCAGCTCAAGCAGCGATCGCGTCTCGAACGACGCCGTTGCTGCTTGAGTGGCGACCGTGCGCGTGTGTTGTCGACATAACGCCGTTGTAAGAGAACACTTTCTTGACGGTCTGGGAAGAGAGCGAGGGAGCACGAGACCGCCAATTACTCGCACTGCCAGCAGTACTGTTGCACAGCGCCCCTTCCTCCTTCCCCGCCCGTTCGCCTGTTGCAGGACTGTGCGGCTTTGACGAGCTATCTCCGGTCCCGTACGGACGCGCAACCGATTCCTGCGGCTGTCTGTGACTCAGGCCACGAAAACTTGTTCTCCGTGCTGGGCGATCGCTGCCGGCCATCATGCGGCCTAATTACTTACCCCCGAGAGAAATGTCGTCGATCTTATTCGAGGGGGAAATTGCTTTTTGTTTTTGTCTTGTCGCTCCGCGGGAAGATGCTTCATGGAGACGTGGTCGATTGTGGGGCCTCGGAGCAATATTTCTTCTGCACCTAGGCGGGCACGCCCATGTGGTTTATTTTTATTTTTTTTTTAGTGGCAAACGTCCGCCAACTCCAAATTTCATAATTCGCTCCTTTCTTTGTACCTGGAAGAATGACCACAGGACATTCCATTTACTCGGGTTGGCGCCCCGCGGGCGGGCTTACGTCATCACTCTGTGAGTGAGCGCTACTCGTTCGTGCTATATACACGTACTGCGCAGCGTCATCGACGTGTCTGCAAGTCTCGCCCTACAGACATGCAACAGAATGTGTTGAAGGAAATTGTGACACGTACGCATTTGAGCGTCTTGAAAGCAAGAATAGAAGGCCAGGAGCGATATTTGCAAATGATTCATTTAATTTTGCGTTTTTCTTTCCATACGTTCCTAAGAGTGGCCGATTTTGGCCGAAGTGGCTGCGCCCGAGCCAACGGCGAAGAACGAAAGCAATAGAGGGAAGGATGCTGCAGCTCGTTACAAAACACGACCTCAGGCTCCTTCATCAAAAGTGACTGTGATTGCGCGTGAAGAGAGAGAGAGAGAGAGAAAATGCAGGGAGGTTAACCAAAGGCGAGTTTCCGATTTGTTACCCTGCAGTGGGGTGGAGCAAATAGCGATTGGAAAGAAAGCCGCGTGAAGGAATCGCGTTCACCTTCTGGCGCTGTGGGAATATGTTTACATTTCCTACCCCTGGGGGCTCTTGTGAAGAAGTTCTCAAAACAACAAAAGCGGTCCTAACCGACGCCGATCGCTGCGCAACTTCTTTGACAACGCAGCCAACTTTTGATGCCCGGCTTGCTGTGACAGCGAAGCGCGCAGACGAGGAGGCCGGATGTTGCACAGCTCGGCACCGGCGCGTCGCGGGTGTTTGATGCACTCGTGCTCCTTCTGCGTCGGTGGCACCCGTGATTGATTCATTAATCATGCCGCGCCCTCCGCCTGGTCCACTGCGTAAACAAGTTGGCGTCGCGCGCAACTCCTGTCCTGGCTCGAGGCGCTGCCCCGACTTAGGCGCGGGCACGCTCTGCGGATCACCGCGGCCTCCCGCTATACTAATAGGCTTTAATTCGGCCGCCGTGACCGCTCCTCCCAGATTCGGCGCGCGGCCCTCTTGTTTCCGGCGCCTTGGCTCGGGAGTTGGGAAAATTGGGGGACCGTGTTACGCTCGCCACTACGGTCCTTGCGGATCGCTCTCCCTCTCTCTTTCTCTCCCATTCTTTTTCTTTCTTTCTTTTTTTTTTCGTTTGGAGCCGTTATTTGGCGCTCTGTTTCGAAGCCAACTTACTTGCTTCGTTGATGTGGGCTGCAGTTCGTGCTGTGAATGGAATGCCTCTTTTGTTGCAAGGGTGGGAGGGAAACAATGCCTGTCCTTTTTAGAGCAATTAATCCTTTCAAGCAAGAGAAATACTGGCGAAGTGCGCTTAATAGGTTTTGTTTGTAGTCAGTCTGTCACACCTTTAAGAACTTGAGCAGAGCCCTTAAGACGGAATTGTGCGACAGCCTTTGAAAGTTGTAGCGCGTAGCATCGCGTCTTGTGTGAATTTTTCTCGCTTTATTTTTTTATTTGTTCTTTCACCTTTCATACCCTTTACACCTTTCCCCAACACAGGGTAGCCAGCCGGTACTTACCCTGCTAACCTCTCTGTGTTCCCCCCATCCTCTCTCTCTCTCTCTTGCTCTGTCACGCCGAGCTTTTTTGTTCTCGACGCAGTAACGCACATAGGTGGTAGGGGGGATGGAGGGCGAGCGAGAAATAAAGGGGAATGGAGAATGGTTGACTGATTTCGAAACAAACCGGCTTACCTGTCTGCATAAGATAGTAAGGAAGCGCAAAAACACACGCGCGCACGCACACACATAGGAGAAAAGAATAGCACACGGGGCTGTCCCCTGTCCGTTTCCTCTGCGGCCTGTGTTTATCCTATGTACTATGCCAAGTATGCAACAGATATGCCCTCAGCGAGTCATTTTACTTTCCTATATCGCGAGGGGAGAAGGAGGCAGAAGTTGAATGAACGGGAGGGAACATTTACGTTTTTGAATGACGCCTTAGCTAGTGCGTTCATCATTAACAGTGGTGTATTGGCTGAGCTAGCATTTCTTACGTTCTTGCGATAGGCAGGAAAAAGCGTGACAGAACTAGCCTTGTAGTATTTCACATGCGAGTGTTATCATCCCCGCACCACACGCTTTAGCTTCATTCTCCATGCACAATCGATAACAAGGTTGTAGCTCATTTTGTGGCCTGCTGTTTCGTTCGGCAGGTTAATGCAACGCGAGCTCCGCGGAATGTTGTGGCCGCGGCACAGGAATTAGCATATGAAAAGAAACAAGGCCGTTGGCGGCAGGTTGTGCCCACGCCCTTTTAATGCGTAGGGAGCTTCAAGCTGCTCTTTCAGACGTACAATCACGCTAAATCTTGACTTTAAAGGCGATAGTTCTAGCTAACTGACTAGTCGTGTAGGCTCACGAGCAACCTTGGAGAGATACGGGGGATTGCTCAAGGCTTATAGCAGCCACCATGCGCAATATGTACATCTCTCTCTCTCTCTCTCTCTCTCTCTCTCTCTCTCTCTGTCGTAATGTCTACTAAGTATTGAATTTCGCAGAGGTCGTCTTCGAACACATTGTGTATCCGGAGTAACGAAGACTGCGTCGCAGGCAAGAATTGCTTTTAACAGTGAGCATCGGTCGCACAGTGACCAAAATAATTGATAATTGAATAAAGAAAACAGAGCTGCCCGAATATGGTCCTTGCACTTAGTGCCTCATTGAGCAAACCATCGCGGCCACTTTCTTCGTATACTTTGCGTTTTCGTCTCGTCTTCTAGCCTCCACCAGAAAGGCACTCCTGTTTGGGTGCTTTATTTCGCCCTGTCCAACTCAGTCATGCTTCACGTTGCGTTCAGCAAAAAGAAATAGGAGGGACAGCCGGGATCCTCAAAACGAAGGTGCTGAAAGGTACCGGGCTACGAAATAGAACATGAATAGCAAATGGTGTATTAAAAGCTAGTGAAGGCGGCTGGGCTCCTTTGGTGCCATCTGGCGGCGTCCCTCTTCACAGCAGGCGACGCCTGCCGCCGAGACGCTCGTGTGGACTTAGGTGTGGTCCGGCAGTTCGCGGCGGCGCTCTTCACTGGAGGGTGTTCCGTGACACCGGCGACGACTGTACGTCTGTCGTGGAAAGGAAAAATATGCGGCTCTAATAAATGGCCATCGCCGCCGCCGCCGCCGCGAACGCTGTTTCGTTCTCGCTGCTTCGCGGCCACCGCTACCGTCGCGACGATTGCTCCCTGTCGTCTGCCGCGACCCTTTCGCTGGTGTCCTCTACTCGCTTGTCCGCGTCTGCTATCGCGGCGCCTCGAGATGTCTGAACGCGGCTGCTGAGGGTTTTATTTTTTCCTGCTTTTGTGCTTGCGTTTGCTCCTTTGTATCCTCCTCATTTTGACGCTTGTTTATGGATGACAGGACGGCCGAATCGCTCCTTATGCACGCATGACGGGAACGTGGTGGGAACGTGCACAGACGCTAATAATACTGAAACCCCCACACCTCCATGAATGCCTTATTATTATTTTTTAAATCTTGCTCGCGCGGGCTCTTTCCTTCGCCGCGCTGGTTTGCACAAGTGCCGCTCTGTTTCTTCTATCGGCGCATTGAAGTGTCAGCTAAAAAGAGAGCACTAGCGGCATAAAACGAGGTTTCGCGGAAGGAGGGAAAATTACTTTTTGTTCTCTAAAAAAAAAATGAGTTAGGAAGGTGGGATAACAGTGCAAGGTTGCCCCGTGTGGTGCCTCTGAATTGTCACGGTTGGCGCTCGCCGTTCTTTTTGTGACCCGTATTCCTCTTCGTGGTTGTACTCCACTTCCTCACCTTCAGTAATTTAGCAGGATACAGTTCAAAGAAGACCGGTAAAGAAGATTTCACCATGAACGAGGGCAATGTGGAGGCGGACACCACATGAAAACACTAACGCAGTTCGAGGAATAAAAATATGGTGTTTTACATGCCAATACCACGATCTGATTTTGAGACACGCCGTGGTGGGGGACTCCGGATTAATTTTGACCAGGTGGTGTTCTTTGACGTGCGCGTAAATCTAAGTACAATTACTTTTTTTTTTCACATTTCGCCCCACCGAAGTGCGGCTGTCGTTGCCGGGATTTGATCCCGCGACCTCGTGCTTAGCAGCCCAATACCATAGCCACTAAACAACCACGGCGGGTGTCGTTCGCGAAATGAAGTCAATTCACCGCAGTGAATTTTTGTTTACGCTGACGTTCGTTTACACCCACGTTCACTGTGTGCAATGCTATATATACTCGTCTGTGTTTAATAAACGACACCGAAACGCAGTCTCATAAATGCACTCAGAGCCGTTACAAGACATTCTTTCGTTGTCTTGTATTATGTCAGTCAACGAGAAGTCCGGCGCGATATGCCCGTTATACTGCGTGTTGCCTGTTAACAAGCTGTCCAGAAGCTTACCGTCGTGGTGTTATCGTGGGCGCGGAGCTTACAACCTCATGTTTTTGGATTCTTAACATGTATGACATGTAGGTAGAAAACAGAAACACTTAATGGCTTTCTCGAACAGAGATAACTGTTCTTTGCTGACTCTTTCTTTCTTTTATCTCTTTCTTTCTTATATCTTTTGTACATGTCCTTCCTCCCTCTGAACTTCTTGCTCTCCCCTTACTCTTCCCCCGTGTAGGGCAACAAACCGGATGCTTATATTTCGGTTAACCTTCCTGCCTTTCGCCTCTTATTTTTCTCTCTTTAGATCAATTTGACGTTTGCTTTTCTAATTTGACCTTTCTTCTTGCCTTTTACAGGGAAAAGCGACTGAATTCAGCCGTGACTTTAAAGTGGTAAGTGAACATTCTTCTTCTGTGGTCTTCGCGACTGTCTGTAGTGTTGCACTTTTTTTCTTTCATCTTCCTTGCTTGGATCGCACTCACTCAGGGCACGTCCCCTCATGAGCAGTGGTATAGCGGTGCACGTTTGCGGCTGTGCGACTTCTCGCTACTGTCGCCGTGTCACGTTGGTCATGTGACTTCACTAGTGCAGGACACTGCGGCGATGACGAGCGTTGGCAATGCCGCCTGCACATCGCACGTTATGTCGCATGGTGTTAGATTTTCTTGCGCATTCTGAACCGGCCCGACATTACAGTCGGTCAAGCACCGTCGTCGGTCGCTACTCGTGTGCCTTCTCGTTGTGTATATATATATATATATATATATATATATATATATATATATATATATATATATATATATATATATATATATATATATATATATATATATATATATATATATATGAGAAGCCAGCAAACAAAGACACCAACTGGTCGCAGGTGAGATAACGAGCCCACGTCTTCGCACTACGCGTGCGTTGCTCTTACCAATTGAGCTACCGCGGCACCGTTTTCCCTATCCACTTTCTTGGGTATTACGGGTAGCCAGCCGGTACTTACACTGGCTAACCTCCCTGTCTTTCCTCCCCTTTGCCTCCTCCTCCTCCTCCTATGATTTACCGCTACAACTAAACCCTGGGAGTGCTAGCCAGCCCCACCATTCGCTAACCTAGACGGCGGATGTGGCACATCGATCCCGCCGCAACCCTCACGAGCACGTGATCTTTTTGAGTGAAGGCGACTGGTCAGTCAACCCACACATGCTGCCTGAAGGCATCAGTGTTGCCGGATTCGAGACCCCCTTTATGTAATGAACGAGCAGAAAGGGGCTAACCGAGGGGCCCGATTTTTATTAAACATATCGTAAGAAGCCAACAAACAGTGGCACTAAGGACAACATTGGGGATACCTTGAAAGAGGTCGCTCCATCTACCGAAACTGTTGGGTAAAATCCAGTTACTACCATATATATGAGAAGGGGGCCCGATTTTTTGTTAATCAGATCTGTATGGAGTCAATGGATAATGAACACAAAGAAAGCAAAGGGGAAATGACAAAATGAAAATATTGTGGCTTCGGCTTCCACCGAACTACAAATAACTTCTCATATATCTTCCTTGGCTTCATTACCTGTTGGATGCATATGGTTGGGATTTTATAAATATAAACCAGAGAAGAAAAGAGCATGTGATAATGGCTTTCGTTGCACTTAATACTTGCACTATATAGGCTGTCGCCTGTAAAGACAATGAGAGTCGTGCGTTAGGATACTCCTCAAAAAGCGTCTTCTCGCGGAGCAGCGAGATCTCGCAAAAGTATTTTGCGAGCGGCGCTCACCGGCCCAATAATCGCAGTAGTTCCCAATGTCACCGGCACAATAATCACAATATCACCTCCAGTGCGAGGCGGGTCTTGTCCATCTGTGTTGCCTCTTGTGTGGTTGTGTCTGACAGGTCGATTCGTTGTCAGTGTAGCACGGGCTTGAACGTGCTAACGGACGCGTTTCGATGGTCGTTTTGCATGGCAAATTGAAGTGTGCTGTCGAAATACCTAGTTTGAGTTTTCGCACAGGGCACTCTAGCGACAACATTTAGATCAAACTCCCCCCCCCCCCCCCCCCCCCCTTACCGTAAGCAGTTTAGGCCCAAATTCTGAAACGCTCGTTAGCTCGGTAGGAAGGCTTCACTGCGGATAAAGCTTCCTCAGTGAAGCGCCCTTAATGAAAGATCCCTTGGTGCTTGCTTACAGCATTATGTAGTCTTTCCTCGCCTTGTATACTGAGGCAGTGCCTGTACACCGCGTATGTTTTTTTTCTCCTCTGTTTTCTGTGATGTACGAGTATACAGGCCCACGCCCGTGGTAACAATAGATGCCCTCTTAGCGGAAGGCATGCGTGTTGAGTGCGCTTATTTGGAACGGGCAATGATTTCAGTACGGCGCAGAACATTCGCTATGCAAAGTCGAGCGTGTGGGAACGTCGCCTCCGTGGGCACTGCGAAGAAACGAGAAACGAGCGCGTAGCGACCGGCGTCAGCCATTGCTCTCCATGCCAGCAATTTGCGGCTCGTAAACATCGTTAATACCCGCTGGCTGATGCATGCGTGCGGCACGGTTACCGTTTTCGTTCCCCATTACCGTGTCATCGACGCCAACGCAGCGTTGCTAGCTTCGTTGTCTTGGCTACTGAATACACCAACAGCTGAAGGCTACAGGGGACATCTGGAAATATGCCACCTGTTCTTTTGAAAGAGGTGCTGTTTTAGTTACGATGCAGGTGGATACTTCAACCAGCCGTTTAGGATCGGGATGCTACCTAACGGCAGTATTGACAAGAAACTTCTCGAAAGAGGAAAGTCTGCCTTTTGTGTTGGGTGTGTTTGGCACTGCGTTCTGTTCGGCGACAAGTCTGTTAGCAGGGCTCGATCTTTAGTGAGTAAAAACTCGTGTACTAATTCGTGTACTAACGTGCAAAACCTGCAGGTTGTAGTTTAGGATGCGACTAGTCGGCGCTGTCATTGCCGAACTGGTATACCAGGCTTTGTTGGAATTTCTCGAAATCTGCGTGCTACCACATCGCATCTTTCTCCCTACTTCCATTTCCCATTCCCTCTTTCTTTATAACGCGTGTATTTTTCTATTTTTTTCTCTTGCTTTTCTTTGCATTTAGCTCCGCAGAAAACTCTTCAACACAGTATAAATGTCTTAACAGAGATTCGCCTCCCATACAGTCTTGTCAGATCACAGTCGTTGATCGCGAACCGCGCCGGTGAGCAAAGCGCCAGGTAAAGTAAAGGACGTGGGGAGCCGCTAGAGGGTCTGAGCTCGGCGCGGCGTAGAAGTGGGTAGGACGGCGGCGGCGTCACCGCCCTGGGAAGAAGCGGCAATAAACGATGCCCGGAACAATCGGTCGCCGGAGAGAGCGCGGCGCGCGCGCTGACGGTGATCGATCAACATCTCGACGATGTTCGTGGAGCCTTCGGCGTGCCCTTGTCCTTATGCGGCGGCGGCTGCGCGGATCTACGCGCTGCGTCGGTGGGCCGCAGCGCGAGAGCCACGGCGCTCCGTTCCGACAGAATAGGCATCTGATCGACGTTAATTTCGACCCGTCTCCGCCGGCTCGCTCGCTTCGGGCCGAGTGTGCGTCGCCCTCGCGGTGCACGTGGGCGGTCGCAGCAGCGTGCGCGCGGAACCGAGCGGCTTTGTTTCGACGCTGTGCACGACTCTTGCTCGGCGTCGGGGCTGTGACGTCGAGCGTAGCACGCAGCTAGTTGGAGGACTCTGGCTGCGGTGCACTTTCCGAGAAGTGTCTGCGCGCAGTCCGCTGGAGTGGAGATGCCTCGCGCTTTAAGGTGTCGGCAGCCGGTGCTGTGCACGTAGCAGAACCGAGGCCGTTAACAGTACGCCAACTGGTACTTGGCTTTCGGACAATGTAAATGGCATTCTTCCACTATTTAAGCGCCTGGGCGACTTTTTTCTTTTAAATTGATTCTTGTGCATAGATTCCTTTTTTTTTTCCGACTTTTTATCTCATTCGGGAGCCAACGTTTCCCATCCGTTCTCTTTTGACAAACAGGAGAGATGCGTACAGCGAAAGTTGTCACGGTGTACCGCAGCTTCTAGAACGGCGGCTATAGATTATGCTGCGATGCCTACGCGAAGTATTTCGTGCATGTCTGTAGGCACGGTAACAAATGAGCTTTTGGCGCGCTCGATAGGCATACTTACCCACGAGTCTGCTGACTTATACTTTGCTCAACACCCATTTCACAGGCGTGCGATAAGGTGTTAGTGAGTGACTAGGGGCGTGAATGAACGTGATTATGAACGATAGCGAGTGTCGATGCGTTTGCGTGGGCGTCAGTGACCAATAGTGAGCGCCGATTAATGTGAGTACGAACGAAATCCAGTGATCATGATTTTAAGTAGACATGAGGGACTGCTGGCGAATGTGAGCGAACAGGAGTATTTATGTGAATGATACCGCTGATTGGGAACTCGAGTGCGAGTCAGGGTGCTGATAAGCGTGAATGAAAGTGAAGATGTGTGAGCGTGGGTTAGGGGGGGGGGGGGGGGGGGGTATGAGGGGGTGTGATTATAAGAGTGTACATGAGTGACTGAGTACGTAGCGTGCGAAAATAGTGGTGAATGAGTATCCGCTTATACTATCGCTTATGCGTAGTATAGTTACGTGCGACTTACTGAAGCCGACTTCTACTATTGCAGGTTAGCTTACATTTAGATCAAATGCGGAGGTTATCGAAAGTGGACCTTCAGTCGCGTCACCATTGTAGCGGACGACATAAGTAAGGGCAAATATAAAACTATGCGGGCAGCAAAGAAAAGCAGTTGTAACTTTTTTTATGTCTAGCTTCAGCTCAGCTTTCTGAGGCCAAGATAGGTCACGGCAACCGTTTTGTTTCTTGGTAAAGCGAGCAGTGTATACCTGATAAAATTTTGCACCGTCTGTTTTCGCATATGCTTGATTTGATGATGAAATTGTTCATGTTCCAAAATTGCGTATTTGTTACTACCGGACTTGCACGGTGTCCTATGACCAGTTATAGCGCTGAATAAATGTCCGTAACAAGAGCAATACCGATCGTGGGAGCCCTTTGCTACCTTACTTCAAAAAAATTGGCGGACGCTTAAGCTTCGCCTTTGAAAGTGGAACGCGATGGCATTCAAAGGTCTCTGACTGCTTCTCATGCGTCCCGGCAACTGCAGCGCATGTAACCACAATGTTCAACGAGAAGCGCTCGCGACGAACGCTATGCACGAAGGCGGGCTTTCTGGTCGAAACGCGGCCTCTTGCATGGGCCGCGATGCGGCGGAGGCAAACGCCATCTGGAAGTGTATCAAGGAAGCGGGCGCGCCGCTCCGTTCACTCAGAGATACGCCCCGGCGTGTGCATATGGCGGACGCGGTCTCCGGTCTGTGCATTGAAGAAACGCTGGAAAAGGGGTTTGAGTTTTCGCGTAACAGAATTGTGTTTTCTCGTATATTCAAATTACAATGCGAGAGCTATCATGTCTGTAGGTTGTGTGTAAGTCGTAGTTTACGATTTTCCCGCTAATTTAAGCTTGACAAGTTCAATTGATTCAGTGAATTCCTTGCGTCACATAAACGGCCTGGGTTTGTTAGATTCAAAAATATTTTGGGACGCCAACGTCGGATTTCCTGCGACACGGGCTCCTTAACGCCGTCGCGTTAAAAATGCTAATACGCACGCTAAAAAATACTTACGCACGCGTACACACATGTAAAGGGAGGCGGAGAAGACTCATAGCTCTGTGAGAGGTCTCGCATGTTCAAAGATCTGTCCACTGGGCTTCATTGGTCGGCGCAATATCAGATTAGGTTATACGGTGTGGTTAAACTACTTCTTAATAGAGATTTACAGAATTAAACAGCGTCCCCTAGCAGCCTTGCTTCTGAAAAACCGAGATTCCATCGGTATTTTTTTTTCTTTTTGTACGCCAGCCGATAGCGTCGCCTAACTATAGGTCCCCCATTTCGAAAACTTCTTAGTAGACAGCTTTAGATTAGGGGTGCGCAAGCGTTGGGGGCTCCTCAGTGCTAGGGGGCTCCAACGCTTGCGCCCTCCTAATCTAAAACTCTCCGATATAAAAACTAGCGTCATCTGCTTATCCTCGTTTAGCGAGTTCCACCTTATCTGGGCATGCCACCATGCTCAACTCCTGGCGTTGGAGCCGGGCCAGCGAAAATGGCATCTGCGTGAGTTGGCGGTCTTTGTCAAAGCTGCAATAAATATTCCGAAAGGGAAGATTGCAATGGGCGTCCGTCCGTTCCCCCTTCGTATTCCGAAGTCTCCGTGAACTCTGGACTTCCATTCGCGGTACAGGTGCTCCGACGTACCGCCAAGCGGGTCTCCTTAGACGCGCGACCCCTTCGCTCTGTCGCTATTGTCGCCGAGCGAGGCGGTGGGATGGCGTGATTAATTGAACCCTCGTCCGTCTCCCCGCTGCCTGATTTCCGTCGATTGACGTATCGCCACCCGGTGCGCGGGCGAGGAGGCCAAGCGTTTCCGGCTGCTGCTGTCGCACGACGAAACCTGTACGTGCGGTGCGAGCCGCCGCGGCAGCGCGCTCACTGCATCCCTGAATGGTGCCGTACGTCTTCCCTCGTTCGTTTCTCGTGCCCCGTGCTGCTACGCTCGACGTTGTAACGTTCGGCGCGTAGCTGCCTCGTCTTCCTTGGTTGTTGTTGACGCGGCATTGTTTATTTTTGTTGTCCGTTCGTCGTGAATGAATGGCCGACCTCCTCCGCCAGCCCACCTCGCCGCTTGCACGCCTCGTTGTCGGCTGACTGCACCCCGTTCGATACTTTTCTCTTTTCCGCTGTCGAAACAAGCGCTGCGGCAGCTATGCCGGTGTCGTAGGAGAGCGCGGCCGCATCGCTTGAAATGTGGCTGATGCGATGGCCTATGCTGGATGATCTGCCCCAGCTGGGAGTGGCTAAATGCTATCACTAATGCCGCTTTGTTGCCGAAACTTTTGCGAAGCCGTCGAACCGTATAGGTGTGCCGGCTTCCTAGAACTTGAATGCTTGCAGAGGCTCTGCCTCCTTCCCTCTGTCTCTTCACATGGCTGACTTCAGAAAACTGAAGTTAGCGATTACTTCAGCAGCTAAGCTGTTTTGACGAAACTGCGGTTGCTTACAAAAACTCATCTTCAATCGAATGTGTGTATTGCCATATTGTCAGCACTACATCTTGCCTCATTCATTCTGACCTAAGGCCACGCAAACGCACAGCCTTAATGGGCATATGACTGCTTCATTGTTTTAATTGGAAGCCTACAGAATTTCGGTGCAGTCACCGTATGCGCCTTATCTATAGGGTGCCCTTCTTTACTGCTTTCCATTAGTTGTAACAAAGGGCACTTGAATTACAAAGATGAGACGCGCCTGGAATGCTTTCTCGCACCCAGGGATACGAGCAGTGACATTTGCACAAGGTGGCCACACTAACGTCTTCTTGTCGGAATAAGCGGGGCTGGGGGCTGTCTTCCGGGAAAGACTTCATTGACGCTCAGAGCTGTGCAGTCATATTTCGTGCGCATCAATGGGCAAGCACACGACGCAATTATTTCGTGTAAAGCGTCGACCATCTTGGACCCCGTTCGTTTAACGAAAATGTTGTCCGCGATTGCACACATGCTCAATGTGTCCTTATATGGAAAGTCGGGGTGGGCTTCTTGAAAGTAGTGCATGGGTCTGAGTGACTGACTGTCACGCACCTCAGTGCACCTATTCGGGGACAGTTTTTATTTCATGTCATCGTTTCCTCGATTCTCGTATTTTCTCTCGCCAGTACGGTGAAACCAACCAGACATTTATTCTGCTTACCTTCCCCGTCTTTTCTTTAGCCATTTCACCTTCTCTCATTCTTTTACTGCGAATGTGAAGCGCGTTTTAATCGCATGTCTATCAATAAATCACTGTTTCCCATTTTCATCGATGTATCTATTTGAGTGAAATTGTATGGCTTGATCGTCGTCGATTTCTGAATCATATTTTTTTCTCCTTTGTCGCCACGTCCTTAGTTTCTGTTCACCGAATTTCGTTCTCTTTCTTTCATATATTGAAAATTAGAAGGGAAGGAAGGATTGAGGCAGGGAGGGGACGGGGGTGCTCTCTTGTTGAGCGATCAAGTAAACATCCCTCATTGCAGCAAGCGTACTTGTCTCTCCCTTAATGATCCGCCTGCGACGACCACGACTACAGCGCATCGTACCATTCGCTTTGATAAGAAGGAATCGGCCGCTATGCTTCAATCGATACGGCATGCGCCACCAGCCTATTCGTCTATCACGTGCAACGCATGGGGTGCATGCACAGCGCCAAAGATCGGGTTGATCACGCCGGCATTGTGGTGCAGAAACGCCGCGTATTTGGTTGCACCTCGACTGTCGATCAACGAGGTATTTGAATTGCGTTTCTTGGTTGCGACTTTTACACCGACTGCTGTCGTTTCCCGGCAAGGAGCTGCGAAGCGGAAGGCGCGAGTAGCAAAGCCTCGCAGTAGCCTGTGCTTGTTTCTTTCACGTTCAGTATGAGGATGAGCGAGAAGGTATAATGATTTCAGGAAATGGCTCGGGCCTACAGCGCGTTTCCTCTGCTCGCGCTATGGGGCCGATAATGATTCCGCGGTGTCGGAGAGGGGGACCCGCCTGTCGAGCGCGCTTCGGTCTTGAAGCGCCGCGATTCCTCTTTCGATTGCGGAAATGACCGGCGCCGCTATGCTCGCCTGCTTTCACGCCGTGTCCACCCACGCTCGCGTTTTCTCGCGCCGGTGTCAGTATGCGACCACCACAGCATCTTTTGGTTTCTGCGCGAGGACGTGAACAGCTGCTGCATCTTACTGTGCGTGAGTCACAGAGTTGCTTTGTGCCACCCGCCTTGTTGATCGTGATCGTCTGTTCCATCCATCGCTTTTCGGCCTTTCCTTTTTTTTGAAAGTGTAGTCACCTTGTTTGGCAGTCTTTAGTCTCGCCTTCTGGATTGGTACCCGCGTAGTGCACTCATAGTCGGTGGTAAAAATCACTCGCGGAACGCTTTTCCTTTTTTCCTTGTACCTGTAGAATTTGACTTCACGCCGGCATGTTCATTGGATTGGTTAGTAACGGTACAAACCTCGCGCTTCGCGATTCATACTCCTTAGTTTTCTGTCGTTGGCCTTTCGATGAGTCTGGAGCAGTCAGCCCGCCTGACCCTAGCATGCGGCGATTTACTGTAGTTTCGTTTGAAATGTAGCTACCGTTCTTTTGCAAGCTCTCTCCATCCGGAGAATATCTACTGTCTCTTCGCGGCCCTCTGTGCAATATTTTCGCGCATTGCGCCCAGGGGTTCCGGTGTCAATGGAAACAACATGCCTATTGTGAAAGGAATATGTTTATAGAAGTGTGAATTCGGGGGGAGGGAGGGGGGGGGGATAACCTGACAACCTGACTTCCACAAGCAGTTCTTCATCTCAAGGGGAAAATAAAAAGTGCACTGCAGACAAGTAAACGATTTGAGCACGAAGTGGGTGTTCCCGTCCATGTTAGTATTTCAACAATGTGCACACCAGCGTGGGAGACTCGGGCTTTCTCTCGGCTCTCTCACGTAGTCAACAGTTGCCCGTCGACGATGGTCAAGGGAGGCTATTTCGCAGGTAAGAGCGCGTGGCCGCACATGAAATCTGAATGGCTAGACTCTGTGAGCGGGGACTGTTGTGGGTAGTCTCGATGTCCTGAATTGTCTTTGGGGTAGAACGCAGAAACACTGAATTTTGCTTGTGCGAGAGAGCGCAAGCTCGCGCGGCTGTAGAATTCGCGTAGCATTACTTGTGCGTTCCTTCCACAGTTCCTTCCATGGCTCCAAAGTTAAACGCGTGCAACATCATCACAGAGTTATTCTGGTTGCGGGCAAGAAGCGCGTACGATATGCGCGTAGTCACACAAAATCCCACGCACAGGATATTATTATCGTCCTTTCTTATGCTTGTTTTTCTTTCTTGCTGCTGCCGTTGTTGTTCCCAAACAAAATGGCGAGAAGAAGAAGAAGAAACGTGATTGTCGTAGAAAGTGCGTGTCTGTTTCTCGGTCCTTTATCGTTGACACCAGGGTGGCATTCGAAGAGTACGGCTACGCCAAGCTCTCCAGCGCCGGGATGTCCCATGGCGCATCGATGATGAGGCGCCGCGCGCGCCTGCACACGCGTGACGGGGATAACTGGTCGTCGGGAGGCGGGAGGGAGGCTCGGCTGCGGAGCCGCGAACGACGGGGCAGGAAGTGGCCCGCCGGTCGCGTTCGGCGTGGCAGGCAGCGCGCGCCCCTTTGTCTCGACGCGGGCTTCCTAACTGAGTTCCACTGTGTGCATCTCAAATGATCCGTTCGAGCGGTGGTGGCCAATGCCTGCTATTTTCGAACAAGTCATTCGCGCATCCCTCGTTGTTGCTTGGCTTCTCGTTCATTTTTTCTTTCTTTCGACTTCTTTTTGAGCGCCCGAACTGCTGCTTCCCCTTCTGGCCGTCGTTTGTTTTGGAAGGAGTCCTCTTGCCCAGTGAGTGCGAGTTCGACAGCCGGCTAACGAAGCGCCGATTTCGCCGTCAGCGCGAGCGACGCGGCGAACGATGCCCGCTCTTTCTTCTGCTTCTCCGCCCACACCGTCCTCCTCTCTTTGATCGCCTCTTCGACCTGCTTGGCAAACGGAAAGGGTACCCCAACAAGCTACGAGGGAGTGGATCATCCAAGACAGCGCAGGAAAATATAGAAGATTGCACTTGCTCGCAGAGAAAGGAAGGAGGAGTCCTTTTATCGTCGGGTTGTGTCCCGTCGAGCAGATCAGGAAAGAGCGGATATCGGGGGCTACAAAAGGTACACAATACTGGCGCAAGATAACGAGCAGAATAACAGGTTCAGGAGTAAATGTTCGAGCAGAGCGCACTAACTGCGCGGAGTGAGATGAGGTGAGGTTTTGTACGAACGGGGAACAGGTGTAAAAAAAAGAAATAAAGAAAAAGAAGAAGGCATAAACGTGCTCGACCGAATGGAGGAGGCATTGCAGCGGCTTTTGTTAGCTGTCGTATACGCGGATTGCGGAGAACAAAAGGCGGCCCCTTGACGTCGTTGTAGCGGCGCTGACGTCTCGGCGGCGGCGGCGCAGGTTCCTCTGAATGGGACGCGCCGGTTCCACCCGACTGGCTCCACCAATTATCGATTGTCGCGTTCGCATCGCAAACGGCCTCAGGTCGCGTCTTCTTCCCCCGAACGCGGTGGCGGCTGCTGCTCGGGCCCATTCGCGAGGACGATGACAATGGTGGCGCGATCGCGGGCCACTGCCGCCGCCAGAGCCCTTTCGTCCCTATCGGCTTGTGCTCTTTCAAAAGGGCGACGCCGAGAAGAAGCCGGGGCAGGCACATCGGAGCATTGAGCACGGCTCGTTGAGCGCCGCCCGAGCGATATGCGTCGTCTGTTGCGTCGCGCTGTGGCCACGGTTTACCACTTTCTTGGTATTTTTCCGTCCTCTACTTCTTCATTCACTTTTGTTTGTTTTTTTGCGCGGCCTGTCTTTTGTTGGTGTAGAACTTGCGCTCACCGCTTCCCTCCGAGGAATGGTGCTGCCCTTTCGGGGTTCCCTGCACTGGTTCGAAGTTTCGATGGAGCGAACGCAGTGTACACGTCGCTGGCGACGTTTACACGAGGTTTGGGACGCAATTTTATTAATGATATCGCATATCAGCCGTCTCCATTTTCTTTCTTTTTTATTTCTTTCGTGACCGCTATTTTCGCACGTTCCTAGTTAAGTAATGCACTAGTGTTATTTATTTATTTATTTATTTATTTATTTATTTATTTATTTATTTATTTATTTATTTATCTCATACACGGTTTCCACCACAGAATAAATATTGGTCAGATCACGGTCGACTTGATGCTTCAGCCCGTCTCGTGCGACGGAAGTTCGATTCGCCTAAGCTTCACCAGTTCTGCGCATAGGGCTGCTACCAGCCTGTGCACCAGGTTAACCTTTCGCGACCTATGCGGACGCGCGCCAAGTTCCGCCCTGTTTCTCGCGCATACGTCCGCGCAAGGGCGCACCTGTTGATACCCTTTGTGCTGGTCACCCGCGCACTCCGTCCAGCGCCTTCTTGGCTGATGTCTCCTTTTCCGAGCTGCCGGCTTCCGAGGCAAGCGCCATCCATCACGGCGGGTCTCCTGCGTCGCTGGTTTGCCGCATTACACAGAGGCGAAAAGGAGAAAATGAACACAAAGAGGGCAGGCGGCGCGCGTCCAAACCGGCCAGCGTGGGCATTTCATCTTGTGTGTCTGCGCACAATGCGAGGTGCGCTGTGAGCATTTCCCATAATAGTACGACTGTCTTCTCTCTCTGTCTCGCTCGCTGGACCGCCGCTTCATCGTTGTTCCAGGGGCGCTTCGTGAATGTACTTGCGGACGCCGGTTGTTTTGGGCGTGCCCACTCGACATACGATGGCTACGTGGAATTGTTTCTTGAGGCAAGTCGAATGTCGTGACAGTGGGTAAGATTAATTCCATGTTGTGTCCATAAATGCCAGTGTGGTAGTGCGATACCCACCTTGTTGTTCGGTTGTTATATTAAAAGGCGTGTTCATCTCGAATCGAAGGTGCTGTCGAATGCGAGTGTGAGAGATGTCTCATGTGCCCGATACGCAAGTTCACAGGAAGATGGAGACTTGCAATGAACAACTGTGCCGAAGAAGGGGCGTGTCTTGATCCAGCGTTTTTAAAATAATGAATTTATGTCTTGTTTCACAACTGCTTTGGCATTGCACGGAGGCTTCCACGTTCTCGTCGAATGTTGACATTTCGCGGCTACCGCGGTTCTTTTATGTGGTTCTGTGGGAGATATCCTGTTTCCTTTTGCACATTTAATTGAACTGAAAATGTAAGATTACTGACGAATAGTGCAAAGATGCATTGCTTAATAAGAGAACGCAAAAGCGAAAATAAGTTAACAGCGAACACGTACTGAAATTCGTTAACGCCAGGTGTACGCCATTACCACAAGCCAAGCACGTATACATAAAATATGAAGAAGATAATATGAAGACGGCCATTCGATAGGCGCGTCACCTTAAGGCCTAAAGTTACGCAGTTGCTTAGTGTTCCGCTGAAGACTAAGTCCGAACCGCTTCTCAAGCACTTAGCCGCCTAAAAGCATCCTGCGACCATGAACTGAGTGCAGGTTTTCCCAGTCGTTCTATTTCATATTATTCTTTTTGCTCTTTCATTCTTGGCCAGGTTTTGCTCTATATTTGCTAATCTCACATGCTAATCTCGCCTCTTCCACTTTTGGTAATGACTGTGTATTGACGCTGCAGGAAACAAGCAAATGCACCCTGTATGAGTGAAGCGACTGGAGTACTTGACTCACGTGCAATTGAAGTTCCCTACAGTGTCGGACACAGTTTCTTTTTTCGCTTGGAACTGTTGCCGACTCGACTAATGCGCGCCGGCTGCGACGAGAAATCGCGACGCCATATTCATGATGAGCGTATTACAATTTAGCGAGTACCGAAGACAGAGAAACGCATAGACAGAAGGCGAACGCCGTCCTGTGTGTACGGATATCTTTGTTCTCGTCTTTCCGTTCTGTCTAAACTTGCAATATGTCGTATCAACTAGCCCATACAGAAGTACTTTTCAGCCAAGTGTGATGAGCATTTTCTTATTTCCTATGGGGAAAGGGTAACATTGGAGCGGTCCAGCCATAATGTCAACCTTCTGATCCCGCCGGGCTCCGTCCCTTGGATGGTGCGGTGTTCTTAACTTTCATGATTGTATTGCGCTTAGTGTTACACTGACGGAGGAACTAATGGACGAACGTATAAAGGAACAAGACGTGTCACGTCTACCAACTAGCCCCGTTCATTGCTTTACTAAATGCTTTACTTTGCTGTCCGCGCCCTTCGCTGACTTGCGTACTCTCTCCTTTTTCTTCTTTGCATTATCTGTATTACGGGAACCTTTTCCTTCTTTTCTCTGTTATTTAAATTCTTCGCCATGCTGGCGTCTCGAATTCAAAGGTTGTGCCGAGCCCCGTGATGGGGGGTGGGGGGTGGGGGGGGGGAAACGACGCTGGGCCCTGCGACAGGTCGCTAGTGCGATGGAGGCATTGCCTACATTCTGCAGGTGTATACGCACAACATAAACACATGCGCGCGCGGATGCCCGGCTTGCCACCGAGAGCTAAATGCGCGTTGGGAACGGAGCGGCCGTATCACGACTTTCACATTCCATCGGCACTGCTTTTCGACGCTTGCCCAATGGCTTCGCGTACGATGTGACCTCAGGAGCGAAAGTGTTCGAGCGACTTCCAGCACTTGCGGATGAGAGAAGTAGAGCGACTAGGGCTCAATGCATGTGCCTGCGCGCGCGCGCGGCTCAATAAGTGACAAGGCAGCGAGGGCGGGGCTTTCGAGCGGGTATGTGGTCCCAAGTCGGTACTCGGGACCGTTTGTTCTATGTGAATAAAGCTTACTTTCCCTCTCAAATTTGCGCTCTGTTATTGCATACGCAGCGACTGCCATGTAGCTTGCTCCCACGGTGAATGGCCATCCACGTGCCCACGCGCACGTGCGAAGTGAAGACGCGTGAGCTGGGGCAGAACGACCCTGCGTCCGCTCCACGGGCTGGCTCTCGAAGCGCGCGCGCCCTGCCGCTGTCCCGCAGGTCCGGTAGCGCGGTCTCCGCGAGTGCGTGGCAGCTGACCTTGGCGCGGCGCGTGGGACGGCGGCAGTGAGCCGGTCGCGCGCGCCTCTTTTGCCTCCCAAATACGCCGCGGCCATCGCGAGCGCGGCGTGTCCGCATGCTTGGCGGGGAGCGCATTGTAAATCTCGGATTAATGCACCGCGCTCTATCTTTGCCGCAACAGCCGTACCCGCACCATTACCTCTGCGAAAGCGCGTGTAATGTCGCACCTCGCCGCCACCGGCCGACTCCGTCCTCGTTTCCTTTGCCGGCCGCTATTCTTTATGTGGTGTTATGCGTTTGTGGTGTGTGCTTGTATGCGTACCGGTGCGCCTCCGCTGTGTCGTTTTGGTGGCTCTGTATTGTCCTGCTCACTCTTATCTTGAATTTGCATCAGAATGCCGCGTTGCACCGCCTGCTAGCTTATTTCCAAAAATTTGTTGCTCGGCTATAGTTTGATATAATAATATTTTACATTAGAGGATGCAAACGGCTTGCGTCCCACTTGCGTATACTCAAACGGCTTGACTTCCAGAAAAATCTACGCAGACCTTGGCCTATTGGTTACGCAAGACGCCTGCCTCCCCTAATCTAAAGCTCTCAATTAAAATAGGGCGTTTTCTTCGCGCCAAGATCTCTGCATCGAGAAAAGCTCACTTTGGTGCTTCAGTCGTTCCGTGCGCATGTGCTCCCACTCCGAACATATGTCACTGTGGTTTAGATCATGTACTGATGCTGCCGATGCATAATGGTGCACCGAGTGTCGTTTATTCTTCTGTTTTTACTTTCTGCATTTGTTGATGTGGTCACAGAACCGAACTGCCTAGGGGTACTTCAAAAGCATTACCTGATGTGCCTTACCGCGTGCTCGTCCGTTAAAGACGAAGGGGTGAAGCCTCCACTGCCAGCTAAACCATTCGGATCACCCTCTGCTGAAGCAGCCTCCCAAAGCATGCATACGAGAAAAAAAAAAGGAAGACGCAATAGCGCTCCTATACGAATATATATCCTGCCGTGTGTATTGTATGGTCTGCAACCTGTGCTATCGTGTAGCAGTGCTCATTTTCTTGGCCTTTCTTTTTTAATGTGCGCATGCGCGAGTTTGTTGTGCTTGCCTATTGTGTGACTGTGAACCGCGAGTTGGTCCGTGTGTGCCTTGTGTCTTTGTTCGTACTCTGAATACTGTCTGTTCTCTGTCCACCCCACCATCCCTGCCCCAACCCTGCAACACACTCGCACCCGCCAATCAGAGTCCCACACCCAAATCATCTCGGTCAAGCCGCAGCGGCGACTCCAACGGCCGTGTGAGCAGCATGGACGACATCGGCAAAGTAAGCAACTCGTCTGCTTCTTGTTGCTTTTCTGGTTTCTGTGTTATGTAGTGTGTCTTGTGCTCGCAGCATCGATGTCTCTCGGTTGAAGGTCTGTGTTTGCTCTATGTTCGCACTGGTCTGCTGTTCTGCTGGCGGCAAAGCGAACATTGTGAGCTTTTGCTAACCTCGTGCCTGAGAAAGAGAAACGAAAGGAGGGAAACATAAGCAGCTTAAGCATTCGTTTACATGAACTCGACTGGAGCGGATTGAGTCAGAAGTCAAGCTGACCCAGCTATTGCACCCGACCTTTGCAGGCGGGTTGACCGAACGAGCCTCGACGCTCGCTCGGCCCGATCCGCTAACGTTTGCATGAACCCGACGGCCGGTTTCCAGCCTGACAAACCCGACTCTATTTTGCGGGTTCAAGTGAAAACGTAGCTATAAACGGATCCGCCTTGCTTCACTTCACTGGGATAAGGGAAAAGAACGGAAAAGAACGGAGAGACAGTGCATACGAGGAACGTGAAGAGACAGAAAGAAAGCTTTATTTGCCACTGCAGGGTAGGAAGTTAGGGCAGGTAGGCCTAGTGTGGCTCCCAGGTGAGGGCGACGTCTTTGACCCACGAGACGAGTGCGAGTTGCGTTTTCTTGTCTGCTCTTGTCAGCAGCTGGTTCCAACCCTCCTCGGAGAGAGCTGGCAGTAATGATTGTGGGGGAGGGTTACCCTCGCATCCCCAGAGAATGTGTGCCCGAGTGGCGAACGTTCCTCGCGAGGTCGCGATCACGCGAGGAACGTGAACACCGCGCTATCTTCAAACAGCCCGTCCTTTTCTTCCCGTCGTTTGTGGTCTAGTCAGGTCGAATAAGCGTGGTATACAAAACGGTTGCCTTCGCGCACTGCACGAAACGGGCAGATACGGTGAATGTACATGGCTCTTTGTTTTCTTCATCAAACACTCATGAACATGGTGGCGGAGCCATGCCACTCATTACTACGAAATTTTCAGGTGTTGGAACTTGAGTGTTCAGGACTTGCGTTGAACTTTCGATATACACGTAGCGATAGTTCCGTGTACTTATTTTCATGTTGGCTGATTTAACCCTATTGCGATTCAGCGGGACTTTTGTTGTGGAAACGAGCCCCATACCTCTTGTAGAGGAGCCCGCTCTCATTCTGGTATTACGCTAACCTAAATATCCTCAGGGGAGGCTATGTTCAACTACCAGGTCTATACCAATCATATAACGAACAACGCATGCGCAAACGCATTGCTGAAGGGCCTGCATTGCACATGGCAGCGTGCGCTTAGTTGATGTCAATTTTTGTTCCGAGCCGCAGGTGGAAAAGCGTCAAATTAATTTTGTTAAATAAACGAGAGCGAAGTCAGCGAGGTGGGAATGTCGGGAGAATGGAATTATGTGTAGATTACCAACGTGCATGGGGGACAACTGAATTTAGGCCGGAGCTTTGTTCTTGCACATAAGATGTTGTGCAGCACGTGGTCGCGACCACTAAGATCTCATTTAAGTTCACGTTTTCTGAACTCAGGGTTTGAATTCTACCCTCTGAAACATTCAGATTAAATAGTCACGTTAAAGACAGGATGACGCGCTCATCCCGTTATAGCTTCTGTGACACACCGCCAATCACCTGGATGTATTGAAGTAGTGTACTTCCTACTTTGTCCCGAACTATGTGCAGCGATATATATGTGTGGGACAAGTGGTTCCAGCAAGAATCGAGACACGTCGTGGTTTCTGTTTAATCTATAGCGCAGCCGAAAACGAGCTTCTGTCGCACGCAAATTGCGAGCAAGAGACCCAACGAACTTGTCTGGTGGCCCCGTTATCAATGGCGGCCAAGAGGCATCGCACCACTGTCACTGCGTCTGTGGTTCAAGTCGGACTGTTTAGCTTTAACGAGTCTTAAATATGTATCTACTCCCGGATATCGGTGTCGTTTGCGGTGAAACAATTCAAGATGGCGCGCGTTTTTTTCTCCCTCCTCCCCCCCCCCCCGGCCCTTGTTATTTTTAATGTTTAATGTGTATTGCGCTCAGTTACGTTTCCCACGTGCGCGTACAGTAGTGTCGCGAGCTTCGACCGCTCGTGACCGTAGCGTGTATACCTGCTCGGCCTTGCGAGGGCGCTGTCGTCGTGGTGGCTGTCGAGCTGGCCGTGACGTGTGGCTGATGGATCGCCGCGAAGCAGCTTCCGCCCGCGAGGTCTCCGCTTCCTGTTCCTCTTTTCTTCCTTTTTTTTTCCCCTGCCCGCTGGGAACGCACGGGTTCCTCCGCCGGCAGCTCGCTTCCTCCCGACGAACATGGCGGTAGTCGGACTTGCATGAAGCTAGAACTGTGACTGCAAGAACTGTGACTGCTCGCTTCTTGGCCTCGCACCGCATGCAGCTTGCTAAAAGAGATATATATTTAACTCTGTAATAAAGAAAGAAAGAAAGAAAGAAAGAGAAAGGCCTTCGAAAATGTATGCCAGTACGAGGAACTCGCACATCAAAGGCAGCGAAGCTCCACAAAGGCGTTATCGCATCGTTTGGAAGTCGTAGTTGTCCGGTGTGCCACCGCCAGAAAGTGATCCGAGGTTTCGCAAACGCTCCACTGTGTACCCCAAAATTTATTTGATATTTCCGAGCTGTTTTTAAGCAGTTCACTACATCCGAGCTTAGCACTTCTTTACTCTTTTATATCAGAGTCATTTCCCGGTAACCTGCGCCGGCTCTACGGAAGCCGGCGCCCGACTTTGCGTTCCGCTGTCCGAATAAAACTGTGTATAGCACGCTGTTTGTGGCGGTGCATCACCGACTCCCTCGTCACATGACGGCTGCTTTAGGTATCCGACGCAATCTGCGCTACCGGCGGCTCTTTGGTTGAGATTTAACAATGGTCGCCCCGGTGCACGAAAACCGTTGGGGGACAGCTTCGCTATGAAAGCTTGACGTCACAATAATGTGTACCGTCTGCTCCACAGGAATGATACCAAAACGCTAAGATTAGTAAGAATAAGTACGAAGCATGCGGGAGCCCAACCCTGCGTACACGCGCGTGCAGTCCAGTCCACTCAGGCAGCGTAGTTAATTTACATAAACACATGCAGGTATATATGTTCTCCTCCGACACAAACACTGGATAGCATGCACATAGATTCAGACATGCGCATTTTTAAGCATTGTCCACTCGCGATCAACTTTCTGTGGCAAGCCAGGCAACCGAAGCGCGCGTATGAAGTTAGTGCTTAAATTAAACTCGTCGCGAAAGTGAAATCTGTTTTTTTTTTTTATAGAAATTTTTGTTAAGCGACCTACAGACTATACTGATGAAAATATAACTTTGTTCAAAAAGACTTAACAGATACCGTGTGATTCCCTCTTTCGAAAGTAAGGCTTTCAATAAATTGCTATACTTTAGGATAATTTGTTTGAGAAAATATACATCGTAGCGTTGCTTATGCTGGTTTTATATATTCTCTACCGCTAACATGTACCCATGCACACTTAATGTTGAGCCTGGTTCGCTTGCTGCTAAAGTGAGCTGTCGCCAATAGAAGAGCTCACGGTCTTCACAAGAAAATTATACACCAGAAAATTATATAAGTGAGTGCAATTTTTTCAGAACCCAGCGGCTAGTCGCAAAGATGTCGAGATTGAGTTCGCCTTCGCTAGAGTTGCTTTTTTTTTTTTACTTACCGACACTGAACTTCATTTGAACTGATTCAAGAGTATAATGTGTCGATCTTACCCGTTCATCTTCATATACAACCATTCCGTTGCAATTTATAGTTTAAGAGAAGTAACGAGCGCGTTATTCCAAGACCTATATCGTAGCTTATCTGAAGTACATAGGAAGGAAAACAAACGGCGATATCGCTGTTCGTTTTTCCTGTAGGGTTTTCTTTCACAGAGGACCGTTCGGCTTGACTTTAGCTGGTGTGGTGTCCCGCGCTGCGCGTGGAAACAGTAATCGGCAGCATTGAATAGACTCGTGAGTCGCTATCTAAAGCGATCACAGCGAAGGGAATGCGTGGAGGGAAGGCAAAGTGCGTTCTCCAGGGGCTTGTTGTGGCGCACGTGTATCAGCATCCCCCTTCGAAGCCGTTGTTTATTGATGCACTTCAAAGTAGGCTTATTTTCGTATCGGCCTCTCACTGGCAACGAGGACGGCTGTCACTGTTACCGTCGAGAAGTGCGTGTATGCGTTTGTGGTTTCTTTAGCGACTGGGTGTCACATACACACGTCCATTGCGCGTCGCCTATACTGCGTAACGAGATTTTGTTATTGACCCAACGCTGCCCGCTGCTGCGGGAAGCGCTCCACCGCGTAATGAGCATCGGGCTGTATTAATCCGTCGCACGTTATCCTGTCCCCAACATCCCGCGTTAACTGATGAAAACGGAGAGCTGTGAGGTCAGCAATCGCGCTGCTTTTGTGGACTGTCGCTGGTCCCACATGATGTCGAAGTAAAGTGCTCACATCCTCAGTGGACGTTTGCTTCCCTTTCATCGCACGTTTGAGACATTTGGACCGGATTAACCGTGCAACATAGTTGGCAGTCGTAAACTTGCGCTGCTGCGATGCAGTATGAGCGAAATCCTGCTGACAGCGGCGAAATTATTTCTGTTTGTGAAAATATGCACCAAAGAGGAGACGAAGGCAAGTACGCGAATTACATGTATACCGCAAATCATTTTTTTTTGTTTTGTTGGAGGGGGGGGGGGGTTGTTGTTCGTCGCACCACACTGCGCGAACGAGCATATCTTCGCAGGGAATCTTTTTCACTTATCGAGCCGGTTTCTAAAGTCTAGCTACTGACCGAGGGCGACGACCAAGGGCGCACTCGGAAGTCTTGAGCCGGCACTCGCCGAACCAGTTCTGGGCCGCAAGCCAGGCGCTCATCGGGCAAACAAGCCGATGATCGCCACGAGCCGAGAGCGCACTAACGAGGGAGGACGGGGAGTGCAGCATCTCCTGCCCAAGGATACCGATACAGCGGGCCCCTATATTTATACGCAAGCTCCATAAGTGAGAGGGAAAGACTGCACTATGAAAAAAATAACAATAATTATAAAGAACGGAAAATGGCTTCCAACACTCGCTGCGAAATTGTGCGCTTCCAGAGGCTCCTGCGCGTGTAACCACGGCATCCACCCCGGTACGCGTGTGTAATACGGGTGGCCTGGCCGCTTACCTCTGTCGTCCCATCCTTCTCTCTCCCTCTCCCCCCGCCACCACCATTTTCTTTTTTTGTAATAACCTTCCGGTAGCTCCTTCTGCCTTTTTCTTACTCATTTTGCAGCTAGCATGCTTTTATTTGTTTGTCGACATACATCGACCCCCACCTCCATTTTTTTTTTCTCGCTGCCTTTTATTTTTTTAAGGAACAGTTACTATAAATTTGGCTCTTCTTGTGTTCGTGTGTGCCTCCGTATACAGCGTTCAGGGCTCAACTTAGCCGGAGGCCTGCGAGGGTTGCAGGGGCGCCCTGTATAAGAAGAGCACGGTGTTGAAGGAGAAAAAGGGTAGATGGGAGAGAGCGCGTGCGGAGGAGGGAGCGCACGTCAAACGGTATTTTATTGAGGCTCAAAACCCTGACGGAAGGCAGAGCGTAGGTTGAGAGGACGCCTGCGAAAGAGTGACAGAGAAAGAAAATGAGCAGGTGAAGAAAGCCAGGAGAAGGAAAAAGAAAACCACACTCGGCAGCAGTGTGCGGGGATAAGAAGATCGGGGTAACGACAGACAAGACGGCTAGGATGAGTATACCTCCACGCTACTAAAATAGCCGGACGTCGTCGACAGGGACTTGATAGAGTTTCCTCCCATGCCGGAGAAAATAACGAAAAAAAGAAAGAAAACGCTAGAAAGAGAAGTAAATTAGGCGCTTTACTCTCCCTTGTCTATCTTAGTCCTGCTTCGGTACTTTGTTGCTCAATTTATACTCCGTGCCTTGCCGTTATCCGTACTTCTAGCGGTTACGTACTTATCAAGCATGCAGTTGCGAAATGGACGCGGCAGATGTGGGATGTTTCATAAGCCTTGTACTAAGGAGACTACGTAGAGGCCCCCTTGTGTCTGTACGTTGAACCTACCATCTGTGAACAAATTTGCTGGCGGTTGCGTTTCAGAATGTATTCATTACATTCGCGCTCCTCGCGCTAAGTGGAATCTAAAAACAAACTGAAGGTCGGCAGCTCTCAGGCAGGCTTGTTGCCTGAACTGGAGTATTAGTTGGTTTTTCGTATAGCCGTAATGAGCTCCTTTAGCATACTGGGTTACGTTTTATTATTGCATTCTTTCGTTTGCGCGCGCCTATACGTGCTCTTGCTTTCGTACACAATTCGGCTGGCTTGGGGGTCGTCTGGCCGTTGCAAGTGACGGTAGGCGCTGGGCACCTTTGAGACTTGTTCACTTGCAGTTATTCGCCATGTGCTCTTCTCCCTACGTCCCGACTACGTAACTCTGGTTAACCATATTGCAGATAGGTTCACGTTGCCAACTAACCTGTTTAATTGAGTTACAATAGTGCGACGTTCCTTCAGTTCTTTGCAACCCATTCTTTTCCTCTTACGTAAGCGCATAAGGGGGCGAGACGATGCGGAATGTCAGCTGTTGCTGCCCTCTGCACCACTTCGTTGTCACTGCAGCATGTGGGACGCGCGCGTGCTGCGAAAGCCTAAAAGCGAGACGTAGGGCGTCGCGGGCGCATTGGGCGCCATCTTTCTCTTTTTCTCCGCGAAATCTCGCCGATTTCGCAGCCTTGGCCAATCCTCCTCAGTGAGTAGGCGTCATAGATCCACAAAGTGTGGAGGCGGGGAATGCTCCGATATGCAAAAGCCTTAAATGTTCGTAGGCCTAGCTCGCGTCCGCATTATTTCACCGTGGTAGCGTCGCTCCTCGCGCTTATAAGTAGGCGTCGATCAAGGGCACCGTGCGAGGTTTCCGGCTTGCGTCTACCGATAGACAAAGAAATAGCGCTTTGTATGAACATTAAAGTTCGCTCATGCGCGACAGCAAGCACCGACTAAGTAAGGGATGCATCGCCTAGCAACAACTATCACTGAGCAAGCCCCGAGCATCAACCCGGTGAGTTATTCTTTCTCCAGCGCCGTCGGTGTGCGGACGCGTCGCGTTTCCAAACGTGGGTGGCACACTTGCGATCGGTCGCGTTCTGCCCACGATTCGCGGTGAATCGCGGTCGCGCGCGCGTCGGTAGGGATCCAAAGGCGGCCAGTGTGCGAAAACGAAGCGGCCGCGCGTGCCACTGTGCCGGAGTCCTTTATTTCGAGGGCGTTAGATGCCTTCGTCTCCGATGGCATACTGTGATACAAGCGTGTCAAAACTGACGTCATCGGTGTCACACACCTAATAAACCCGGAATGCAAACAAGGTTTTCTGAAGAGCAGTGGCTCAGCAAATTGTGTCGACCGTCGTTGCTTTCACCCAGTATCCGGCACACCGTTCGACTTCATATTCGCTACGGGTGTGTCCTAGGTCTGTTCACATTGACGATGGACAGAAGTCCGCCGGCGACCTATAGGACTGATGTTAGCGCCCTCGCGCCTTCGTTCGCACTTATTGAGCGTCTTCGTAGTCAAACAGGACAAAAAGGAAATACGAAACACTACCAGGGGCGTTTCTACCTTTGTCTCGGTTACGTCAAGTATACTTTAAAAATATTTTAGCCAGACATCTGGAGTCTGCGTCTGATATCGCGCAACATACTTGCATCTCGAAACACATTTATTTTTGCCGGTATTCTCAGGCTTCCGCCTGAGAATATGTAGATTAGATATGTAGAATATGTACATGTAGAATGAGATTAATGTAGAAGTGCCCTGAAATGTGCCGCGGTAATGTCAGCTCTGGCGGTGCACCTCTACTGAAAGTAAAGTTTAATGTAATATAAGCGTCCGCGTAAGGCAGCATAGTACTCTGATGCGCCGCTATTGGTTCATCAGCTTTGCTACTGCAGTAGCAAAGCTGATAACATGGAGTAACTAGCGACTTGCATTCTGCTCAAAGCTACAGCGCCCTGTCTACTACGTCGCTACAGGAGCAGGTTTATCTGTTGGCTGCACAGAGCTGCACATTGGTCCGGGTGTCAGCTGCGTCGTATTCTAATCTGCAAGCAGCGGAAATTGAAACAAAAAAGAATGGGCGAAATAATGCGACTGAGAGGAGACGCATTGCCTACGACTTTACACGATTGAAGCAACCTCAGGCAAGGATTGTGATTGATCTTGCAACCCTTCCTGACAATTGCACCGGGTATAGGTTGCGGCAGCTGTCGGATAATCTCGCCGCAGTGCAGATATCTGCGCAGACAATATTTTTGAACAATCTCTTCGAGGGCTATTAGATGCAGCTCGCATGGGGATTGATTGTGAACGGACATGGCGTAAGAAGTCTTGAACAGTTAGACACATTTCCTGGACGTTACGACAACCTCGCCCCTTATTATGCTATACTAACTGGACTGCGCACATGTCTGTGAATTCAATGATACTGTATTCCCGGCAATGGGGTGAGACGCTCGTGCCAGATGTTACGTCACGTAGAAGTGAAAGCATCCCCGGAAATATCCGCCCTACAAATGTAGCCCTTGTCCCTCTGACTAAGAAATCACTCCTTTCCAATGCAGCCGTCCGAGGCGCACCTGCACGCCTCAATGAGTGTGTATGAATCCGTGTGCGCTCTGCTCCGTCGACTGAGAGCAAGCAGCTGCCGACCGGCGTCATGTCGGCCGCTCCTATTAAAGAGAGCGTTCTCGGCGGCGCCCTCTTCTTGCACACCGCCGAACTCTCCCTTCGCGTTTTCGCCCTGTACGCCGGGTCCTCGTTTACGGCTCGGCGCGCACCCCCACGCGCGCTGTGCTATCGAGCGCGATCGTGTTCGCGCGGAGGATGAGAAGTTGCGGACGCGATTGCGTCGCGATATCCGCCTGCTGAAGCGCGCGAGGTGTTGAACGTGCCGCGACCTCGGGGTATTGCTTCTTCTTCTTCTTCGTCCCTTCCGCCTCTGTTCACCGTCAGGCACGCGCTCGCCCTCATGGCAATTCGTGGCGTGATGGCCACATTTTTATTATGCTGGAACTAAGTAAACTGCTAGCCCACGTGTCCTTTTTTTTTCTTTTCTGGTTCCTCGGCATGTAGAAGCGGCGGTGGCATTGTGAAAAAAGAAGAAAAAAAAAAAGCCGGTAGCGCAGGTTCTTTGAGACGCTTCATATTCGCCACGTCACTGCGGCCACGACTGACGTTACGTACGGAGGAAGAGATGTCGGTCATCATTCGGGCTGCCCTGCCCCTTGGGGCGTTCGAGAAGGCTACTGGTTTACCGACAGATACATATTACGACAAATAGGGCGAAGCCATCATGGGCTGCAGTTTTCTCTGGCGCTCTTAGTCAGTTCAATGATGCTGCTGGCTAAGCACATGTCTGTCCGCAAAGCAGAGAGCGACTGTGTGCATTTTCCCCAGGCAGAATTTAGGCGATCATAACTTCGAGGCGAGTCTTCGAGAAGGTTATTTTTCCGCAAGTTCCACCGAATCAGGTAATCTTGCCGAGGACCATGAGGGTATTCGCTAGGCATGATGTTTCTATTTCGACTGCACGCAAGTCCGTCACAAGGCCAATTATTCCGTACAAATTCTTCGTCCTGGTCCGTGTATTCGGTGTTGGCCAGATTCGTTGCCAGCAATACGGAGCGCGTGTTTCGTGAGGCTCGTGCAGGGCCGTATATCAAAGGAGCGATGATTGCAAGCATGTGGCGCGCATACGCGAGCGGCGCGCACGCGCACCGGCCCGCCGGCGCTTTGACGTCACCAGAAACCGCGGGGGGGGGGGGGGGGGGAGAGGAGGCTGCACTCTGTTAGCATCTCTCTTTCAAGAGCCTGGTGTACGCGCGTCACGCGTCGCATGCCGTTATTCCGGCACGTTTACTGCCTGATGGAAAAGAACTCCCCCTCGGAACCCCACTTCGTGGCTAAACCAGACACGGAGGCCGATTCCTGAGCGCTGCTCATTCGGGGCTCTCGTCTTGCGCTCGCAAGAGTTCCCATCTACGTGGCTGCGCGACGACGCCGTCCGCGGTGGCGGCGTTATCCAAAATTAACCCGCTATAAATCACGCCGAGTTGGCGAGACACATCCCCACGCCGAACGTCAGTGTACTTAAAGGACCCGAGGAGGTGTGATTCGCGGATTTATTTTTAAAGCTCCTCGCGTGACAGATCTCGACGAGCGCGAATGTCTCTTCGGAAGAGCGCCCCCCTTTCCTCCTGTTTTGCCACCTCGCTTCTTCGCTCTGCTCCTTCCAACCATGTCTCTCTTTCTCCCCCCCCCCCCACCCCCCTCTCTCTGAGCGGCTCGCTTCTTAGCTGCCGCCGCGTGTATTCGTCGCTCTCGAGTGAAACTGGCCGAAACACCCCCCTCGGCGGTTTTGTTTCTCTTTTGTCTCCGCAGATGTCTTCTCGCGTCGGTGTGACTCCATCGTTCCCTTCTTCTCAGCCATTTTTCTAGTTCCCTTCCTCTCTTCGACACCGCTGAGCACGCATGCCGCTAGGCCTCAGATGCCCCAGCTCGTTTATTATTATTTTTTCCCCGTGGCTTGTAAGGCTGCTTTGATGAACCCTTGTGTGTCTTTCGTCGTTGCGTGGCTGCTGTGCATCTCGCGCGCCCCCCCCCCCTCCCCCCTTCCCCACCCTTTCTCGTGTCGCCTCTCGACGGTTGCCGCGGTCGTTTTGGAGGGGAAGGAGAGGCTGCAGCTTTGATCCGGGGACCAAGTACCCACCAGCGGTGCGTGCTATCTTTGTCGACCTGAACTCTCGGATGTTGCGTCGCGCGTTGCTTCGTCGTTCGAATGTTCGTGCTTGCCCCATTTCTCGTGTCATGTCACTCTTTGCAAACCCGCATAGCGAAGTAGTATCGACAATTGTGGACTTCGCAGTGCCTGGAGTTTTTCTCGATGTCGTCCATTTCTGAGGCATACTGTAAAAAATAGTGCCGGTTTGAAATCCGGGTCGTATGCTGTATGTGTAGTAACAACGAAAGTGAGCAGTTGCACGTACCATGCGCGAATTTGTTGATGCTTGCCACAGAGGCCTGGGCAAGCTTGTGACGCCGGAGTTGACAATACACAGCGTGCGGCTCAAGTATACAGTCTGACGTGTCCAGTGTGCCTGCAATGTGCATGCAGCAATATGTCTAAAATTTTCTGCAGACATTTCGGTGTTGATGCTTATACGGGACCCAGCGCTGAGGTCACATATTGCTTGTAGTACACATGTGTGTAAAATACACACATGAAAACAACCTGGCTTCCAAGCATTTGTGGGCATTTACGCAGTTAAGTGATGACCTCAGCGTAAAATAAGCTTCCCATCAACGACAGACCTCTCTTTCCTGCTACAAAGCGAATACCCCATGACCAGCTCTAGCTGTCCCATGTCTGTCCCCTGCACTTACTCGCACACATTCATTCTCCTTCCTATGTTTTTCTTCCCTTACCCACTCTAACTCGAGCATGCTACGCGGCATGCCTAGCATGTTCCTCGAGATGGGAAGGGTAAAAAATGATACGCACAATTCACGACACAGACAAACAACATGCAGAAAACACCACAACATGCAAAGCAATGAAAGTATCTCGTGAAGACCACTGTCTTCTAGAAAGGTTCGTTGGCGGGACGCACGAGGCGGCGCCATATATTTCCTGGACCAAGTACGTGTCATAGATGACGCACGTTCAGAGCAGATGAAGTGGGCTGTGCCATATCCCGGGCGTTCCACGCATGTCGCAGTAGCGACCCCATCTGCTTTACTTCAAGTACGAGGTATTTTGCATTGGAGACATTTAGTCGAGTGGAACATGGGCATGTCTGCCTTGCAACCATTTTTCTAGTTCCCTTCGTCTCTTCGACACCGCTGAGCACGCATGCCGCTAGGCCTCAGATGCACTGAAGGCAAATAATAACTCGCGCTTAAGTGACAGATCAGTGCTCTAGAATCTATAAGGCGTCAATATAATCACGAACAGAGCCTTAGTAATTGAGAAATTGAGGTAAATGTAGGACACGATTAGAGAGACCCGTGGGACATTCATCGTCATCGGGAAGTACTTCCCGATGACGAAGGCACTCATTTAAATTCTGTCACTAATACTGAACCACTCGTTATAGAAACATCACTATATTGCATTATAAGGCGAAGTAAAATGCTACTTGTCTAATTCTGTTTCATTTTTAGAAAGAACAACCTATTGATATTACCCTTGACAACGATACGGGCGGTCGAAAGGTTTCGTTCTCAACTCTGCCCCGCCGCGCGCGCTTTCGCGTTTCAGTAGTTTCGTTATCGCCTAGTGCTGCGGTGGTATTGCCGGTTCACGAAACTCGCAGGAACTCCAAGTAGCAGACAATTCCACTTCCATGCAATGTCGCGGGATCCCCGAACGGTTCCCGCCACTTGACCAGAAGACAGCTACAGCAGCGAATCCACCACTCTGTCTTGGGTCGGTTTCTCCATGGCCGCGCGTTTGCGTTTTCTGCAAAAACCGTACCGCCGTCTGTCGGGCGCCGTTTTACTCACCGACGGCAGCAAACGGCGGTGATGGCGTATGCAACGTCACCTCTCCCCGGTTCTGTGGCGGGAGATTTGAATTGCGGTAAAGGTATTCGGACCCTGAAGGGCCCCTCACCAGGCTCCATAGCAAATTTTGGTTATACGCTGGAAGTTGTCACGTGTCCTCTAGTTGTGCCGCATTAAGTTTTCAAATCGGCTCGTTAACAGCCGAAATGAAAATATTTCAGTGCCGCGAACCGGTGATTTCAGCAGGTGGGCTCCGCTGCCAGGCGAGACACTCTCTCCACTTGCCCCTTCTAGCCTCCGGAAGCAAAATTCTCTCCCTGCGTTCTCCCATACCGGACCTCGGTGATCGCGTGACGCATACGTCAGAGGCCCCTCCTTGATTTTTTTTTTCTCCTCGCTTTTTACAGTGTGCACTTCCGCTGACGGTGTCGCGCGCGAGCTGTTGTGATTGTCTCGTTTCGCGCAGCGCACAATCTTGCGCGATGTGCACGAGAACACCTGACTCGCAGTGCTACACGAATACTGAGGCAGACACAAGCGGATCACAGAGCATGATCCCGCGCTGGAAAACGGTAGAAAACGACTGAGTGTCGATGTCTGTGCGCGCGCGACTGCACGACGAGGGAAAAAGCAGACAAAACAGAAGTACATCTCTCTTGCTGCGGTGCGAAGTAAAAAAAAAAAAGAAACATGCAGACATTCAGTTTGCGTGTTTAATTATTTCTCTGAGCTTTAATTCGTCTATTCAAGCAACATATTGCACAAATAACAGATGTTGCCTTGAATAATTCTCGAATACACGGGTCACCACGAGCGACGTCACAGTGCAAACACGTGTACGTAGGCGCACTAGCACGTATACGTCATCCACCGGCCTGGATCGCGACGGCCGCGAGGAAAAGCGAAAACGGTGTTCGGTTTGAAATTTCAGATCTTTCCACGGCGCGTTTGCAGACACGATCGTTATCGCGCATTGTATGCTCTGCGCTTGTCAGCTCAACATGGCCAGACCTGGTGAGGGGCCCTTCAAGATGCAATTTTCGCGTAAAGTAAGTCTTGGCACAAAACAAGCGTTGCGAGGTTTCTGGAATGTGATTTAAGCAGTCCACGTCAATTCAACATTTGCTTTTAGTGTCCCTTTAACGGCACCGGGCATCCACTGGAGGTTGTTCGCGCCACGGCATTAGTCGCTGAAGATGGAGTGGACAATCTTTTTGATCGAAATCTGCTGTGGTTCGAAAGGTAGATTGCACCGTGCTGTTCAGATGAAACAGCACGGTGCAATTCTTACATTATTTGTGCGTTTTCGCTCAGAACGTTCTTTCTGTTCTAAATTTCATGTGCACGTACACATATGTATATCTTACAGTGAACCTTCTTGATTGCATGTTGTACCAAGATAATGGTGTTCATCCCTCTAGTGGTGTCGTAACGAGGGTGACAAAAAGTGACAAATTGGGCAACTCCCACAGCATTGTCTTGGTGCCCTTCAATCTCATGAAAGCATCACCAAAAATCACCACTAAAGCAAATGACAGACTTCCATCCCTTGAGCTAACGCGTCCTTGGCCCATGGACTGCCTATGCATCTCGCGCAACGAAGGTACTTCTGAGTTTTGAGTTTGATTTAGTATCAATGAGACATTTTAGTCCAGTGTTGCGTGTTGTGGTTTGTGTACACTACGTACCTGTGTTGTGAACTGTGCGTCATCATCATCATCATCATCATCATCAGTAGCAGCAGCAGCCTATTTTATGTCCACTGCAGGACGAAGGCGTCTCCCTCCGATCTCCATTTACCCCTGTCCTGCGCCAACCGATGCCAACTAGCACCCGCGAATTTCCTAATTTCATCGCTCCGTGTTCAAATTAGGAAATTCGCGGGCGCTGCGGCCCGCTGCGCTCTGATCACGCACACCGAGGGTTCTCAATAAAGTTATCCATCCATCCATCCATCGCCCCGCCTGGTCTTCTGCCGTCCTCGACTGCGCTTCCCTTCTCTTGGCACCCATTCTGTAACCCTAATATCTAACCTTTGCATTACATGACATGCCCAGCTCCATTTTTTTTCTCTTAATGTCAATTAGAATATCAGCTACACCCGTTTGCTCTCTGATCCAAACCGCTCTCTTTCTGTCTCTTAAGGTTATGCCTAGCATTCTTCGTTCATCGCTCTGTGCGCGGTCCTTAAATTGCTCTCAAGCTTCTTTGTCAGTCTCCAAGTTTATGCCCCATATGTCAGCACCGGTAAAATGCACTGATTATACACGTTCCTTTTCAATGATAATGGTAAGCTTCCAATCAGGAGCCGACAATGTCTGCCGTATGAGTTCCAACCTATTTTTATTCTGTGAATTTCCTCCTCATGATCAGGGTACCCTGTGATTAATTGACCTAGGTAAACGTACTCCTTCACAGACTCTAGAGGCTGACTGGCGATCCTGAACTCTTGTTCCCTTGCCCAGCCATTGATCATTATCTTCATCTTCTGCATATTAATCTGCAACCTCACTCTTGCACTCTCTCTGTTAAGGTCATCAATTATTTCTTATAGTTCGTCTCCAGTGTTGCTGAACAGGACATCATTATTTCATTTTTCGTCATGCCCATCTGGTGTACATCCTGCAGGCAAACCTGTCCGGGATTCATTAGCGAACCCCCCCCCCTCTCTCTCTCTCTCTTTCTCTCTCTCTCTCTCGAGAAACGTCATGACTATCGGGGAGAACGATGGTAAAATTTACCCTTCTTGAATTCCGCTCGCAAAACGTGGTTCTTGAACGTCAGCGTGACGTCATCGTGCATTTCAGATATCCTTGACGTGTTTGGACGTTTTTCGTGCTTAAAAAAGATTATTAAAGTGTGTCCACATATGTGGTTTCCTTGGAACGGGAAATGTCATTAAGCACTCAACCCATCAGACATGGTAAAAATCTATGACGTTAGGAGGAGCATGTGCGCGAACTACAGTGTGACATCGCCGCCCATCTTCGGCTGTCGCGGATCTTTCTCTTTCTTTCTTTCCTTTTTACTTTATTTTATTTTGTGCTCAATGTGGTTTATTAGGCCTCCACTAACGGTAAGACTGACCTTATTGGCATTCCAGATTTGTAAGTTTACGATCAAGCAGTCGATGTGTCATATTGAACGGAGCAAATACAGGCGCCTGTACTTTCTTGCCAGTGGCGGCGCAGTTTCGATTAATAATTATATAGATGTGCTATTCGAGCTTTTAAAGCGTGGTTTGCTTGCGACACAACGGTCGAATGTATAATCGGCAATTATTGCTTTAGAAGTGAATACGACAATTCAACTTTGCCTTCGACATTGCTTCGTGACTGCGAATATCGTAATCGCTGGGGCTTAGAATTTGTGGTCCTTTCCGTTCAAATCGTGTCGCCATGCTACGGGCGACGAGTTTTTGCTGTTTGCGTGTGGAAAAAAATAATGGCTTCGTATATGTTTCTTTGCAGCTGTACGAGCTAAGCGATGACCCCAAAAGGAAAGAGTTCCTGGATGACCTCTTCGGCTTTATGCAGAAACGAGGTAATTTTCTTAGTGGCTGTCTTGTGAAACACCAGCTGATCTGTTATGCGTTTTCATTGAACCTTTACGTAAAGTACGTGTCAAGCTCGTGAATGTACCGTAAGGAACCGAACCGTTAACCTTATTTAACGGTGGATCCAGTGTATTGAGTTTTCCGAGTGTCTTGATACGTTGCTGCCAATAACGTAGTTCCAGGTTAGCACCCTGTTCGACGGTGCGTCTTCAAACTGACTCGGTTGCTGCCCAGTCCTTAACCGTCAAAGAAGAATTTAACGGTTTCGTTTAGGTTGTAGTGGCGCTCGTTGAAGCCGGCGTGGTCGCCAGTTTAATCAATTGAGAAGTTCGTATTCGTGAACGCGGCGCTTTGTCGCTGACGTCACTAGATTTCATTTAGATCGTTGGAGGTCAGGTAACGGAGAAGTACAGTCACCTGGCCCCGTGGACACACCTGGTACTTGAACCTGGCTCCCTATTCAGCCACGAATCGGCATCGTGCGCCCTTTCGCTGTCTGTGAGGCAGCACAGAGCTAACTGGGACTGTTCCAGGCGTCGCGCTTTTCATCCATGACGCCGTTGAAAGCGTGTGCAATCGACAACAGCGCTGACGGCGGGGTCTGCATTAGGATTAGCCGCCTGGCGACCGGCCAGCAAAACGCGGCCCGCCGACTCTCTCCCTTTCAATAGGCTCTGCCAGGGCGTTCTCCAATAAAGACCTCAAGTGAAAGGGGCGCGCTGCCAGTGGCGACAAAATAAATTTGTGCGTGTCCCTTCCGAAAGGGACCCGAGCGTTCCTTGGAGGAAAGGTGCAGCCACGCCGCGAAAGCCAAAGCCGCCCGACTCGCGTAGGTTTGGAAAGAACGCGTTCCCGTATACGGCCGAGCAGTATAGATTCCAGCGAAGGAGTATTGCAAATATATACGCGCGTCGGGGCACACCCATCGCTTTCTTGTATTCCTCGTGTTTATCGCGCGGAAGAGATTACTTTAATCTTCTTCTGACAGGCGTTATGGCCGCGCGTGCTCGGAGCTCTTGGCCAGCGGCCAGGAGGTGGCGACTTGGAAGGCGAAGAAATAATAACACGCGGGATTCGCGCGCGGAGATGTGAAAATGCGCCGTGTCTCCGAGTCGCACGCCCCCTCGCCGCCGAGAAATGGAATGGGCGTTGGCTGCCAAATGGACAATTGTGTCGCGCGCGTTATACGCCGAGGTGAGCTGACGATGAGCGACCGCTTCCAATCGCTCCCTCTTCGGGGTACAGCTAGCGATCTGCGATGCGATTGCGTGATCGCTGGAGCCTCTCGGTCGCTTACACTACGTCAGTAGCACGGTAATTACTACGCTCGATGCTCGTTGATTCTGCGAAATGATAATCCATGAAAGCTCGCGCCCTCTGCTGTTGCAGTGGAAAACAATGTCATGTGAATTCGCCAGAATGGTATACTGAACAAACAGACATACTTCATTTTACTCACGGCATCCAGGGAAAGTGAGATATTTGCCGTGTTTGGATGATGAAGAGTGAGGAGAAAGAATTTAATATTATAAGGGGATGATGTGCCTCGGCCATTCTGTTGATTTGTTTTCCATTACACGTTCCGGCTTTTACCTGGCACGTCCCCTGACATGTGCGTTGCGCAAGGATCTTGGCGCAGGTGCGCTTGAAAGCTGCATATGTCACTGCTTTATGGAGGAAGTTTGGCCTTGTCAAATGGGCAGGCAAATGTTACTCATTATCTCTTCGTCGTCTTTATTGTGCTTCCCGTTTAGAACATGCTTTATGTAGTGGTTCAAGGAATACCGTCTGTGGGCACGTAAGGTAAGGTGAGGAGGACCTAATTCTATATCTTCGACTTTCTAACTTGTTCCCGAAACATCGACGTAAGTTGTGTGCAGAGTCAACGAGTAATGTTGGCTGCGCCAATTTTTGAGCATGGATATAAGCAAAACCTCGTTAACACGTACCCGCATAATAAATAATTCCGGTTTAAATGTGGTCGCGATGAATCCCCCGCTTTGTCGCAATTTAACCTAATGTTCTGGCCCACCGCTTGAGCCGTAGTCGCTCACCGCTTAAGCCGTAGTCGCTTACCGCATGCCAAACGGTTACTGCGTAGTATTTACTTCGTTTTTCGCCGCGTAAATGTGTGGTGAAATGTCGAGCGTGCGGACCACAGATAGTGAAATTGCGGCACACGGACCGGCAAAGGTCCGTGTGCCATAGCACATGGTAGCCATAGTAGCCACATGGTAGCCATAGGTAACCATGGTAGCCAAACGTGGTAGCCATAGCGTGTTTGCTGCTCCCGTGGCTTCTGGCGCTTCCACGTCGTTCACGACGATGACAACGACCACGACCTGGAAGTGTATGGTGGTCCTTCCGTATCCGATGCGGCGCGTGCGTTGACCGCCATGAGGGCGTTCGCAGAGAAGTGGGGCCTGATGGAGAAACTGGCTCACGGTCTTGCTGAGGATGCCTCCGTCGCTGCAAGGCCGCTGTGGCGGCAAGTGAAAATCATATTTATATATTTTCCTTTTTCTTTCTTGTTTGCTGCCTGCTCGCAAATAAAACTTGTTTGCGTGTGTGTTTGAGTGATAATTAAGACGTTTCTTTCTTTTTTCTTGGCCGGTTAGTTTATAGCCGCTCATCTGTCATTGTCGGTTAATTATTACATCGTTTTGTGCATGCCTGCTCCCGCCAACTACGCATTGACGAGGTTTTACTGTTAGTTTCCCGTTGCGCCGTTGTCTTTAGTGTAGTTCATAACCATCAGTTATATTAGGCCCCATATGTTGGCTATGGTTCAGCTAGCTGTATCTATAGGTCTTGTTTTTCACACTGATCATCCAGCACTTATTGTTTATGGAATCCTCCTTTCTTTGTATTTCTACGCTATTTTATGCGTTTATCCATTTTTATGCGGCATTAAGATGAGCCGTATTATTGGAACAGTCCTTGCCTAAAATTTCGAAGTCACTTCCCGAGCGACAGGACTTGTCCTGCATGGCGCAGCCTCCTCTGTTGAACTTATTTATCGAAATTCGAAGAAATGTAGAGTAACAGTGCTTCTTACTGGCTACGTTCACATGAACCCTATATAGCTGGGCTGAAATTGGGTCGTTTAGATCATGTAAACGGAAAGTACCTTCTTGAGCTTCCGAGGCGCTCCACAAGAGCTCCGCGACGGTGCTCGACGACAGGTTGCCTCACTAGCAGAGTGACTCCGAAACAACTGGCAAAAGCTTTGCGGGCACACTTTGTCTGCACGTGCAAAGATTAAAGCTGATGCCCAAAACCCGCTGCCTTAGCGCTAAGCTTCTCCTGAATGTGCGATGGTGATATTTAACAACTGGTACTCGCTGGTTTGAATTTTCGGTACTCGTTGTCCTTTCTTCCGAGTGAAGCTGTTCACTTGCTATCTTGCTGCACCTCGTTTTCTCGCAGTGCTTGCGCAGTAATTTAGGTTTTATTATATTATTAGATTGCGTCTTCAGTATCGCAGGGCGGAGTCATAGGCGACACTGTAAGACGAAGTTATACTTCTCTTGCTCAGTGGCATTTGCGTCAAACTTCTCCTAGCAATAGGCTGAGTGCGAAATGCGCACCGCATTTGGTTCAGTGTACGTATTTTACGACTGTCGGCTACGCCTGTCCCCGCCCAAGCGGAAGGCTTAACGAGAATCGTGCCAACTATGCCGAAGCGTTGTTGGCCGCTTCTGCGAATAATTTCGTGAATGGTGACACCTGATTGTGTCTCTCCAAGTCCCGTGACTAGCGGGGCTTTGTGTGCGCTCTATTCTTACGCTTAGCGCTGTTCTCTTATGCCAGATAACGCGTATGGAATCCGTCTCGGCCCAACAAACGCGCTAATCCGAATCTCCGTTGAAGTGGAACCTCCGCCGCCGCCGACTGTCGAGCGCTCCCGCATTTGCGTTCCATCGTCGGCAAACAATTAACCTATAACCGACAGGCGTGAAGCGCATTTTAATCAGCCAAAGCGTGCGCGTGTAAGGAAGCAGTCACGCGCCCTCTTTTCCTCGCGTCTTTATTACGCCGCCCTGAGCATTCTCTGCAGCGCAACCCGGCCCCTTCCTTGTCGTACGTACTTCTGCTCCCGTGTGAGAGCAGGGACCGCGGCAGCCGCCACCTAGCGCCGTCGCCACCAGCTTTGCGGCTCGGTACGGAACAATAAGCGTGCAACGCGGAAGCGAGCAGACTCTCCGTTCCCTTTTGTGCGCCCGTGACGCCGAAGAAGTTTCAATTCGTTTCGTCGCTAGACGCTTCGATGATATGCAATCGCGTTTCGCTGTCTCGACTCCTCCCCCAACGGCCGCCACCACCTCCGTCCACCTGTGGAAATACCGCGAATTAAGATGCGCGCAGATTGGCGAGGTCTCGGCGACGGCCGGCGACGCACTTAGCATTGAAAACGAGATGGCGACGCTTGGCCGAGAAGGCCATTTGCGAGACGCCGTCTGTCCGACCTGTCGTGCTTACTGGCTGTCGACGACAGAAGCGGAAGCCACGTTAGGCTTAACTCGGCCGCTACCCGTCATAGTTTTACCGCTTCGGAGGTTTGTTTTGCCCTCGGCCTTTGGTGGCAATTTTTCAGTCTTTAACGCATCAATAAGCGACTCACGAGCAGCGCTTGTTTTTCGCTTTGTAGGCGTTTATATCGTCGCAGATGACCACCAGAACAGTAGCACTGCCCCTAACTGTGCAGCGCGCTTTTAATTGTACACCGTGTTGCAAATAATTCATTCGTTTGCAGCCCTTGCGGAAACCCTCGCATCTGTTTTGCGAGGCACCGGGGCGTTAATCTTACTGCCGCTGTGACGCGTCAAGCATTTGAAAAGGAAAAAAAAACAAATCCCCGCGCAGTCGGACGCGGAATTGACTGTGGAGTCGCCAACATCGTCCATAAGTGCTGAGTGGAGGGAGAAAAAGAACTCTTCGTGTGATCTCGAGTGCCGATAACAAAGCGGGAATGATTGCAGGCGAGCTATACTCTTTTTATACATATAATAGGGGAGCCGAAGATAAGACACGAGATATGCAGTCTGCTTCTGCGTCTGTGTGCGCTTTCCTTTCCTATCGGTCGCCGGGGGGCTCTGATGAACCCGGAGGACAAAACAAAGGTTCTCGCTCCGCAGTGTCGCGTGAAGAAAGGACAGAGAAAAAAAGAAGGAAAAGAAACTCCCAGTTCATGGACTCTCGCGCTATTGTGCTCGCGTGGACATACATGCTGCCGCGCCATAGTTTACCACCTCCTCGCACCTGTGACGATCTTGGCTTCTGGACTCTTTCTTCTCGGCTTCAGCGCTTCCTCGATAATATTTAGCGGCGGACCGGCTTTGTTGCGCGCAGCGAGGGGGGCGAAGCGCAATTGTTGCCCAAATATGCGCTGCCGATCGTTAAAGATGATTGTGGTTATTTTTAATCCACGCCGCGTCTTTCGCTGCTAGCCGTCCGCACATCGCTGCTCGAAAGCGAGCCGGCTTAGAAAGAGCATACCTATATGCCGAGCAAAATGCGACTTTCGTGAGGGCACAGTTGTCTGAACAATTTATAGCTGGCTCGCGCGGCGTCTCCGAAGCGGCTCATTAAACAGCCTCAGTTACGGCTGCCTAAGGGACTCCTCTATATAGTGTGTGTGTGTGTGTGTGTGTGTGTGTGTGTGTGTGTGTGTGTGTGTGTACAGCGCACCCGGGCAGGGATGGTGCTCATGCCGATCGCCGCGACTTTGCGTTCGTGTTTACAGACGGACAGAACTCTTAGAGTCGTGTGTTTCGTACCCTACGGATGTAACCGGGCCCTGTGCGAAACTGTCGTGTAATACTGGACAAGTCAGAGCGCGTGTTGCGGGATTATCAATTCATCTAGCGGACAGCGTGAAGCGACATTGCAACGATGAACACGCTAGCAGATATTAGCGATATTAGCGATTAGCAGATACTAACAGCGTGAAATAAGGTCAGGACTAAGCTATATATATGTATATACACACAAGTTGACATTAGTTCTACTATCCGTCACCTTGTGGGAGACAACGGTTGACTTCGAATACATGTCTAACAGTGGACGAACATGACAAACTTTGTGTGTATGTCGTTGGCTTGGTGGCGCTTAGAAGCATGCAAAAACAAATGCGTTGTATGCAGCAGCCACCAAATGCAGAAGGCTCAACTTACGGGGAGGTTTAATTTTCAGCACTTTCTCAAATATGCAAGCTGCGAAGTCGGCCCCGCGAACAGTTTGTCGCATGCCGCTGCTCATGCTTTTGAGTTGGTTATCCCGTTTTTTTTATTCTGTTTAATAATTTATTGATCTTTAGCGGGGTGGGGGAGGCGGGATTAGTAACAGTGCAGACATTACCCATGGGAAACATTGTGGTATAAAGGTTATAAACAGGGATGAGGTCCCCCAGAAAAGCTGGCCAACGTTGCGACAGGAGGACCTATCTTCGCCAAAGATAGTTCTTTTGACGAAGATAGGCCCTCCTATCAAAATGTTGGCCAGCCTTTCCGAGGCACATTATCCCTGCTTATAACCTTTATACCACAGTGTGCTGCTCCATTTGTCAGACCCATTCTTGATTTTGGATTTCCTTGAAAAACATGGCAATTCTTTGTGTATCCTCGCCTTGACGATTCTCTATATTAGCGTCAGCAAATTAATGTTACCTGAACCGCTGTGCTCGCATAAATGCGACACTGCTGTCATAAATGAGAGTACGCAGAAGCTATTAGAATTGCTTAGCATATGGCTCAGGAAAGGTGCAGCGAACGTCTTTGTAGCTCTGTCAATGATGGCGACCACACCGTAATATAATTTGCACCCTGAAAAGTGAATAAGAGTGTAAATCGTTCTATAACACACGCCATTCAACTGTTTTTGGGTGTAAGGGTGCGAGTTGTAGACCGGGTTATATCATTATTCAAGTTTATGGGCGTAAATGTAACGGTGTGAGTTATAGACTGATTTACACCCATATTCATTTTTAAGGGCCTAATTTTTTTACCGTAGATGTCGGTCGTCTTTCCGCAGTCCTTTAGAGATAGCCAAGCAACTGCCAGTGAGAGAGAGAGAAAAAATGAGGGATATGAAAGGAATGGAGGTGAACCAGACGCACTCTCACTTTGCTAATCTGCACGAGGGTGTTCGGTGGAAAGATAGAAAGAAGGGAGAGAAAATGACAGCACTAGCTGCGCGCACACACTTGACGGTGAACCGAGTTTGTAAACGGTCGAAGAGGCTTTTTAAGTGCAAATGTAATGCATAATGTTACTATAGTTCAAAAAATCCGGATGTATTAATCGGCTCTTTGGATGAAATGTTGCGACCGTTATGTTCGTCCTGTGGTCACCCACGGTCATAGTAGTCATCCGGACCTGCCGCTTCACGAGATTTCGTGGGCGCAGTTTATTTCGAAACTTAAGGTATAGGGCCGGAAACGCGCAGCATTCAGCTAGCAAATGAAAAGCCACTTGAAGTACATAACCATAGAAGGCGTACGGCGCGTGTCTCGTGCACCTGGCGGTTTCACGGATGCGAGAGTCTGCGCGCATGGAGCAAAAATCTGTACATCTGGGAGAGGAGGAGGGAGCCAATGAGACGGGAAGGTCGACCGTGTAGCGTCATGCGCACGTGTGCTCGTGACGTCGATCGCCAAAGAAACTTCCCTGGAGGACCTCCCGCGCTTTTCTTTTACGAGGCGCGCTGACGTGCAAACGGTTCCCAATATTTTCCTTTCTCGAACGATTCACTGCCGAGGACGAACGTGGAAAAATGCTTAAAGTCGTTTTTCATGAGAAGCGTCGACACAACCCATATTTTATGTTGGCGCGATGCAAGCGCTCCGTGCTATTCTGGAACATCTAACCGGCCGGGTGGTAACTGAATGTACAGGGCGCGCGTTAAAGTGGCGTTGATTGCATCTAAGCGTGCGGGCTGAAGACTCCTCACGGTCCTTCATATAAATGTGAAGGAGAGGTGTCTTTGAGCGTCTGAACGCTTTGCCCGTGCGAAGTTATAGGTATTAATAAAATTCGAGAGCTGAGCAAAAAGATTCCGCGGAGCTTCCTTGTCCTGTGCGTTGGGCAAAAAGTTTTCCTGAAGCTTCGCAATTCTCGAAATTCCTGTTGACGCGCACGTTCCCTTCCATAGCGTGGCCCCTTCTTGCCGAAACGCAAATTTTGGCGAATTGTACGACCCGACACGGTTGCGTTGCTTTCAGTTCGTTTTACTAGCTTTGGCGCGGTCGCATTCCTGAAATGCTTACGAATATAAACTCGCGTGCCTCGAAGCATCTCAATAAACTATACAGACGGTCACCCACGCCGCTGCTCCGACTCGTGTTGTTTTTCGAAAGATTGCCAGTATGCGTTCGAAAGACTGCCTTAAAACGTTCGGAATTCTTCAGCGTCTTGCCAAAAATTTGGCGATCGCGCGAAAATATAAACACGACCTTTATGAGAAAGGGCCCAGTACACGCCTATTCTGCTTTTTCTAACTTCATAGGAAAGGCCAATGAGTGTTGCTTATGGCGGTTGGGTTTCTGGCGCTTCGAAGTGAGACATCGCTTTTGGAATGTTTCACTTTCTCTCTCTGCGCGGTTCGCCTCTATGCTATAGAGAGCCGTTCGAAATTCCAAGCTGAGATCCTTCGTGTCTTGGTACAATGTTATCTCGGACCGTTGTTTGAGGCTGTTTTCCTAGAGAGAGAGAGAGAGAGAGAGAAAGCGCACGTATTTATCTCTCTATATCTCAGTGCGTTGTGTGTGTGTGTGTGTGTGTGTGTGTGTTTGTGTGTGTGTGTGTGTGTGTGTGTGTGTGCGTGTTCTCGGTTGGCAACGTGATAAACTTTCTGGATGTTGTGGTAAGCCAAAGCTCTTTCGCCTCTGCGTGCGCATGGTTTTAGCGATATGCAAGTTTTGGACAGCCGGCATGTTTTGCAAAAAGGTGTCACCGTATAACTTCAGTCACGCACTTGGCTCGGTTGTGCTGCATGCAGGCACGACCGGCATATAATTGGTTGATTGATTTATTTGCTTCGTCACAGTACAGAGTAACAGGAGGCGGAGGGAAAAGCCGTTCAAATGACGGGTCGAGGGATCCTCCGCCCCCTTGGTGTTGGCATGTTTTGCGAACGCCATAAACTTCTCAAGAGCCTTCCAGGTCTATCGCTGAGTCTGAATGTCACCCTGGCCCGTGCTCGATGCCAACTTGTGCGCATGTTGCGTTGCTATCACGTCAATTCTGACCTACGCTGATTACCACGGCCTCTGCACGCCCGCATTGACGACATTCTTTGCTTAAAGCGAAACCGGCTCACTTATCCCCGCTCCCCTGCGAGGCGCTCTGCGACCGGCCGGAAGTAGCTCGCTGCTGCCTCGGACCCGCTTTCGGACATACGCGCTTTCGCCGATTTCGTTCTCTCGGCGCGAGGGCGATTATTTTTCCGCCGTTATTTTTCGATTTCCGGTGGACGGCTCCAGCCCTCGTGGCTCAGCCGCTTCCCGCTCTTCCTGCGCCGAGCATCTCGCCGGCTGGCCCGCCGCTGGCTGCGTCAACACTCCGATATAGATGCGAATTCCCTCAAAAAGAGAAGAACCCGGCGGTGCGCGCCTATGCGTGGCCGAGCTGGGTCCGCGCGTGCGGCGACGTTTATTTTATACGTGTATACCCACGCAGCGGGCGCGTTTATACGCCGAATGGGGTCCGACTCGGCAGCAGCGCGTCCCGCTTATATCGGCCCCCTCCCCGTACATCTCTCGGCAGAAGAGAAACACATCTCATCGCCCGCCGGTCTGCGTTTCGCTGCGCCGTGTCTTCTGCCGAGGCCGCGCCGCTGTGCTGGATGCGCGCATGCATGCGCGCGGCCAATGGAATGATTATTTTGGCAACTGGCCGCTCGCTCCCTCTGCTCACTCTTTGCGTTTCCTTTCGCTGGGGCAACGGGAACGGATATGTGCCGAGATGGAAACGAGAATCGAGGGGACGGGCGATCCCGGGAGGAGAAGGCGTAGCCGCCGAGTTGCTCGTTCTTTTGTTTTTCTCAGTTCCTTTTCCGGCTCAAGTAACTGCTTCTCGTGCTCACTGCGAAAACTTCTGCGCGTCGGGCGCTTTGCATAGTGAAAGCAGCGAGAATTGATGAGGCGACCCTATAGCTCTCCAACGGTGCTGCGGTTATTCAAGCGTCAAATCTCAAATACAAGCTCACGTTAACAGTGCGACACGACCACCTCGTATGTCGCGAGCGAGGGAAACTGCTGCTTCAGCCTCCGCCGGCTGTCACCGAGATGCGAAGGGGGATATGTAAAAATCCAAGTTTGATGTCCGGGTCATGTATTAAAACGAAAAATTATAGTAATCATGATTCTCAGCTTTCCGCCTCCAACGAGCCCAAGTTGCAGCACTTCTAATCATCATTATTTCGTTATGGCAGCGATAGTCGGCCAGTGCAGTACTAGAGTCCTCTTCCTGGCCTGGAACGTGGGTCCATGACGTTTCAGCTTGATATTCTAACAAGTTTGCCGAAAACAGCCCGCAGAGTGATCTTGCCAACGATTAGCTGTATACTCGCGACAACAGGGCCTGGAGTCTTGTTCTCCCTTACGAATACGCGTACGTAATGGTACACGATGAACAATGGAACCCTAGTGAGGGTTCTGTTTACTTACAAAGACTGCATGGCGAATTCTGTGCGGGAGATTACGCGAGATTCGGCGCGCAATATTGCTTATCGGACTGAGCGCTCGCAGACGTAAGTCACTTCGGGCCTGTTTCTGTCTTGCCTCGAGTCGCTTGCGCTCGAGGCGGTGCTCGCCGCGCTTCGGAATTCCGGTAGCCGAGGCTGCGCCCCGATTCCTGTCGCGTTGCCGTTGCGCCCGCGCGGCCCGCGCTCCTCGGCTACTTGAATTGCGCGTCGCACGAGACGGCCCGCACCAGGACGGAGGACGCGTTCGTCTTCGCCACGAAATGGATTAGCCGTGTTCGCCCCTTTGCGTGCGTTTTGCTTTGTGTCAGCGTCAGCATGGACATCCATTGGTAGACGCGATTCTTGATCGAGGGCTCGGTCATGCACGCCCGCAAGTCGCTTTCGTGGTGTGGCTACCAGGCAGTTGCTCTGACCTGGGCGATTGTATTATCGATCTCATGACGTACAGGTTGCGGGGATCTCTCTCCTGCACCACTGTGTGTTCGAAGGGAAGCGATTTTCCTTAGAAACGTGAATTAGATAACGAAAGGATTTCTTCCTGGGGTAAAGAAATCGGAAATGGAACGTTAAAGGCCGCACCACATATGCGTAAAATGCATTGTGTTCGACTGGAAAGTTTTGGCATAACATGAATAACGTTCAAGGCTTTTGTTCAGTCACACTGCAGGTTTGACGGCTACATTATCCTTTTCACGTCTGCATTATCGTAGACAACATTATCGGTATCGAGTTACTTTAGCCGTTCAGCTACATTTATTCTTGATACCCGATTTGCATCTGTGTGTATTTTTTTTATGTATACACTGATGACCAGAACTTAAGTTTATTGTTATGACTCTTTTTTCTTTTACACAACCTTCTCCGAACGAACCTCGCCAACAACGAAGTGAAAGCTGCTGCTTCGTAGGTTACCCTCGATAAATAGAGCGCGGTCGGTGAGCGCACCGCCGAGATTCTTGGGAACGAGGAGTGTCCGACTGCCTACACGTGTCTATTCTCACCGTGCAGGTAACTGTCGGCCGCCTATAACTATATGCCCCGGTAGGGAGCGGTCGGGGTTCTGTTTGCTTTCGTAATACGCTTCGCCTTGTCGCCTTTCTTCTATGTTTCCTGCGTGATTCTACCTGCCAGGCTCATCATCGAAGAGTCTCCGTGGCGCTTCATCGGCCGCATTACATGCCGCTTAGTATGCAGGGCATTTCGTTCTTGCTCGCCGCTGGATGGGAAGCAGCTCGCGCGCTTGCTTTGAGTGAGCGTGTGCATGTGTCCTCGTATGTCGGCCTCGCGCGCAGTGCCTGCCGCAGCCTCGCTTTCTCTCTCTCTCTCTCTCTTAGTTCCGTCGCATCTCTTGAAAAACTCCAGCGTGACTTCGGCGTGTACGGAGCTGTGACCGAAGCGTGGAATAAAACAATTGCATACCCGCCCTTATGTATGCGCGATCGCATCCACTCCTTCCGTTGAGTTCTTCTATTTCTTTGTTTTATCATTTCTTAGCTCTTCATCTTCCCTTCGCCGTGGTCGCGCGCCAGCAGGCTTCTGCTTAAAACAAAAGAGTGGAGACGAACCCAAGAGCTTGTGCAAAAGGCCGAGTCGACAAGTGATACCGTGCGGTAGTGTTCCTCCTCTCCTACTTTGCGTGAGTCGGCGTCCTCTATTGTTTCTCTCGTTTTATGCAAATGACGCCAATCTGATATGATGGAACGTCGCGAGAGTGAGCTCGCGTCGCCGAAGCGCGCGCCCTCTTCCCCGGGCCCCTTCCGACCGCGACCCCCCTGGCGTCCCCCCCCCCCCCCCCCCCCTCTTCTGCGAGTCCTTAAAACCGTGATTGCCTGCCTCGCGATGCCTGCCGTCTCTCTCAGCGGGGGGGCCTGGTGTGGGGTGGGGAGCACGCCGCCTTGCGTCTCGTGCCGGGTATCTGCGTAGACGTATGTACACACGCGGCCGGACTCTAATCGAAACGTGCAGCGAGTCGTGTTCGGCGCGCGTGGCGCAAGTTTTTTACCACCGCCGCCGTGGCATCGCGCTCTGTCGCCGCGCGGCTGGTCTCGCGGATGCGACATCGTGCGTGCCAAGGTGCGTGCGCGGCTGCACTTGTGGGTGCGTGATCACTTTTCGTCTTCTTTCGGTTGTTTTCTTGCAGTGGCCGCACTCGCATTTGCGTGCGGAGCAGCGTTTGCCTTACATATCTTCTTCGTCTTGTTACCCGCGTTCTGTCGTTAGCGGCTACTCGACTCTTTGTCCCTTTAATTTTGCGTGCGACGAGTGCAGACAGAGCAATTTCCGCAGACTTGCATTGAAGTAAAATCGGGAGGCGAAATACTTCATTAAATGTGAAAAAAAAAAGAAAATCTCGGCCACAGGTAGGGCCGGCTATACCATAATCATGCTTATATATAACAACACAAGGAAATAACGAAACTACAAAACACCCAGAAGTTTAATAAAATTGCAAAACACTAGGATAATAGGCGCCTATAGTCGGATACAACTTTAGAAAAAAGGGGGCGTTTACTCCTCCGTGGCGGGTACACACTAGCATCCACCAATGGGCGCGCACTCTGGACCGACGTCATGCGCCGGACGGCCGGTGACTTCGCCGCTTCGGTCATCTGGGCGGGGCCTCCCCTTTTTTCTAAAGTTGTATCCGACTATAGATCACAAATAAATAGGAAAATAGACTTCATGAATATCAGTACAGTACGAATGTATTGTAAGTCATATGTTATTTCTTTTTCTGTCTTGATTGCGGGGGAAGTGTTCACAAGAGGAAACGCCAGTGCGCCTGTGTTTTACCAACGTTACCGCCTAGTTCACACTAGCGTTCCCCCGTTAATGAAACGGCAAGTTTGTTATAAGTTTGTTCTGCACGTTTTACTGCGGATGTCTGTGCATTAAGGCGCTTTGCTCGATGCTGAGCCGACGCAATAAAAAAAATGGGAAGCCGCTGCATACACATAAAAGAAACGCCTGACACAACACCGTCTGCTTCGACTTTTCTGTGCTATACCTGTGGGCACTATGCTATTTATTTTATTCCTTTTTTCCAAGCCGTAATGGGAGTTCAACTCTACGGCCCGCTGTGAGGTTATTTAGGGAAGTAGAGGCCACGTGACACCACTCACCCGCTTTGAACTGTGCTCCTCGGTGGCGGCGCGCTTTCTGTATGCGATTCCTGCCCTGTCTGCCCGCGTGCTCATGAAAATGCATGGTGGGGTCGCGCCGCGTTTTGCTACCAAAGGAAGGATAGAAAAAGAGAAGGCTGGAGCGGGAGCGAAACTAGTTTACGGCGTCGGCTGTCACGTTAGGCCTGACACTCGGGAGCCGCCGCGAGGGCGGGCGGGCTGACCAAGTTGACGAACTGGCCAGCAGGCGGCGCTTCAAACCGGCGCGTAAGGTCCCCATTATGATGCGGGGACCTTAGGACGGCTTCTGCGTTTTGCTCGCCTCTGGAGCAGCGGCCAAGCAGGTCCATTGGTTCTCGTGTGGCGTCGCCGTTGCAGCACTCCGCAACAAGGCAGGAAGCCGAAGAGTCGCAGTGGTGGCGAAGGGGTTAGCTGTTCTATGTCGTTAGTTTCGTACCCATGGAGTCAGAGCGTGACGCAATCAACACGAATATTAGTACTATGAAAATGAAATTGTCCGCCGTCGGACTTTCTCCTGAGCACTCAGTGTCATCATCAGCGTGTGTTGCAAAGGCTGAACGAGCTCCAGCCCCTTCTGCAGAAGCAACAAAAATGTGGTTTATTAGGCGTGATGAGATGAGTGTGACTTCTGATGCACACATGCCTATGAGCCAAGATGCTCTACTGTCAAGAATAACATAAAATGATTATAGCCATGTTTTAATCTTTTTTTGTCATTTTCTGCCAGCACTGTTAGACGGTAAGCTCGCGCACGCAGGCAGCGTCGCTATATGATGATGACGATCATAACAATGGTGTTTGTTGCCATTCCCCCTTCGAAATGGAGAGGAGGCAAAGCGTATCCTAGCCTGCTTGATTTAATCAGCTTTCATTACATCTATCGCTACCTAGCCTTTTGCCTGCCGGATATCGATCTTTCGTATTTAAACCCTATCACTATACTTTGTCATTACCAACACTTGAAATGACTCCGCTTCTATGAATCTCTTCGCTACGTTTCTTTCACCAATATTCTAATTGTCTCTTGCATATCTCGGCTACTGACCAGTTAAGTCATACACAAAAGCAGCGAACACCGTCTATCGGTGGAATAGTCTTTTGCTTAAACGTTCCAATGTTAGTGCAGAAAAATGAGGCCGTAGAAATAAAGGAAGATCGGCCACTCAAGCTCTAGATGCTTCAATGTTTCCGCCCGTTCCGTGAGTCGCGAATATATATATATATATATTTGTTAGTCGACGGCTGATACTAAGGAGCAACTCGCCAAAAGGCACCGATAAGGAGAAGCTTTAAAACTTGCGGAACAACAGACGTTCATACTTCGGAGATGATTGGCGAGCTAAAAGTGCAGTGTTCAAGAACCCTGCACGCAATTGTGCTCCGTGAAACCGTCGTTGCGCTCACGTGTTTTTTGATGAGGCAACAATGAAAACATGTCCACTCGCCCGCTCGTCCCGATCGAAGAAAATGATGCGTACACACGCACCAATAATCAAAGTAGCGTTAAGTGTCTCGGCTCCTGCGGCAACTGCAGATGCTCGACATCTCACCCTGCTTTGGCTGTATTTGCTCTTGAAGGCGGGCAGTTCAGGCTGGAGATGCCGAGAAAGGCCGGATAGAGGCGAAGTGTACCGGTGAACTGCAAGCGCTCGTTAGTAGACAAGAATTTCGGGGACATAGCTGGCAGTTCGTGCGTGATGCAAAGCTGCACGCTTTCATATAAAGTTATTTTACTTCAATTTCTTATCTTTTGCGACTAATACCCCGGAATGAGAAAATAAATACGATTTCGCTTGCTCAAATTGAATCTGGAGAATCAGTCCTATTACAAGGGCGTAACACTGCACACACAAATAAGCGGTTCGAAACAACGAAGCATTTTTTCCCGCCGGGGACGATTGCTGCGGTGAAGTAACACGCACCTACGTGGGAGACGCGCGAGCCTATGTATGCAACGAGCGCTTGTGAGTCGGTCTCCAATTTATTTCGTGCAGAATGCGTTCGCGGAAATGATGCCTGTAGGAATACGTATTGCGCATGCGTTTGACTGTAGCGGGCGGTCTTCGGCGTTCTGCTTTTATCGATGCACGCTTTGTCGGCAGGTGCCGATGGTCACCGACTGTCTCGTATCCTACTCTCAAGAAATGAACGACTCGGCTCACTGTGGAGGTTGAGGGAAGCATCGCCATCATTTCTACTTTTCCTCTCGCATCGCCCTCCTTTCTTCTTTATGAGACTTGCTGCCTCTGCTTCTGCCTTTCGTATATCGTCGACAATTCTTTTCTGTCTCGTACTTTCAGGGCGGGCGGCTTACCTTTTTTTTTTCGAAATTGTGAAATGTCGCCGGCGCAGAGCGAGAAAGGGCGAGGGAAGCTAGGAGAAGATACACAGGTATACCGAGTGCACATCTCACATTGCTAGCTGTTTAATGGCAGCATCGCTTTGACATAAGCCTCCTGTGCCGGCTCCTTGCGCATATCGCGATTGTCTCTCCTTCTCGCTCCTCTCGACGCGTTTTCCTCGCCCACTAAGCGCGTTCCGGCCGTCGCTCGCTTTTTCTCGGAAATGAACGCGAAAGGCAAAAGAAATAAGGAGAGTGGGAGGCGGTGCGGTTTTGATCGGCGCCGCTGCGCGCCGGAGAAGCACCGCACGCAGCTCGCGATGCAGCGACGCGCAGCGTGTGATGATTCACTGGCGTAAGTACGCGGGCGTATATGTACTACGCGCGTATGCGCCACAAGATGGCCGCTCGCCGCGTTCGAGCTGACGGAGGCGTCGCATAAACTACGGCTAGTCATTATTGCCCGCCCGGAGCCCTGCTCTCCTGCACCGCCTTCAGCTGGCCCGATTGCCTTCGCGGCCTCAGTGGCGCTTTCTTATTCCCGCATCGTTGGATTCTTCTCTTATTGTGAAAGCGTTGTGCTTCCATTCGTAACCGACTGCTTCCCCCCCCCCCCCCCCCCCCGACAGTGATCGTGGGTGGCCAGGGCTCGCGGCATCGTCATCTCGGGCTTCGTTCGCACATGCGTCTGCTCGCCGTCGTCGCCAAGTTAATATGGCGCTACGTATACGGACGTGGTATCCTATTAGGCGGACTGCTTTACTTCACCATTCTGTCGCTCTTGGCTTCATGTGTACTGTCACGACCAAGGAAGGCGTTAGTGCAATGTTAGCGTAGTGCATTTCCCGTTCACTCGTGAGACATGCGCGTCAGTGTGCAACAACGGTCCGAGAGTACTGCAGTGCCACTGTTTCCATCATGGAGTGGGAGCCGGATAGTGAGTCGCCAGGTGGTTGCAACCACCCCCTGGTTACAACGCAGCATTGTCGGCGATATACTTCGATTACAACCGCTACCCACCTTACATACATACCCACTGGTCCTCGCTGTTGCCTGTAGGTATTCTGGACTGTTGTAAGGCAGCATATCCTTTTCTTTTTAAATAGATTTCTGGGGGTGTTAGACTGCTTACTAGCAACGAAATAGCGTTTATATACATATGCTTCCTTTTTCAAATATTTCACCTGTCGAGGTCACTAGTCTTGCACTATATGTAGGAATACATTTGTTCCGTAGAAATTGCTCTTGTGTTTCCAATGTCCCGTTAGTGTCATGTGATCCGTGAACTAAAGCAGGATGTCCTGCACTCCGGCTACTATTGCTTAGAGCAACAAAACGAAATAGTTTTGGTACTGTAATAGCAAATTCCGCGTGACCTGTCATCCGCTGACGGAATCTGTTTGCAGTGATCCGATGCTGGCTCATCAGTCAGCGTTAGTATAACGTTTCGGCCATTTACGTGTGTTCGGTCAAAGCGGCCACAGCTCCGCTGCACGCTTGCGCTTGAAATGGCTTATATGAGAGAGTTTCTCATCGCCAGCGCATGGTTAACGCCCAAGTGCTGTGGCGCCATCTGGTAGATGAAAAACATAGCACTTTGGCAACATAGCAGTCTCCCGTAAAGGCTAGCCACGTCAGAGTAGACTGCATATCCCACACAGAGCAACACATCTGTAATACAATGTCTTGGAAATGAGACAGCGAAAGTCGATTTCTACCATTTAGTTTTGTAAGAACGATGAAAAGCAAAGGAAAATTGGGATCGAAGTGGGTGCCCTGGGCGCAGCCGCGTGGTCACATTAGATCCAAAATTCTGAGCGCTTGTCGCGAAAGCCCCCGATTGCATGTGCTCTTCGCGACCGCTATTTTCTAGCGTGCACAATAAATTATACCGGCTAGAAAGCGATCCCATCCTTCCTTGTGCTAACTCGCCCCCCAAAAGTGCGCAGTTCTCAATGTACTGCGTTAATTTATTTCATTCTGTTAGCAGGCTCTTCACCTTGGGAATAAGTACAGGTGGAACACTGCGCTGCGAGGTAATGCTGTAAACAAGGACGTGAAGAACTAAGACACTAGACTCACATGTCACTTCTTCCCGTCCTTCTCCATAGTATTACTTCGCTGAGTAGTATATCACCATATCAGAGAACCACTACAACACATCATCGAATAGGTACAGCCGCGCATAAGGCGAATGGAATCCGGTTTCCCAACTCCAGTGAGGAGTTTGAGCTGCAGAGCGCTTTAAGTTTCTTTTTTTTTTACTGTGCATGCTTGTGGTACAAATTTCACAAGAGCCCCTTGTACTTCTTTTTGTTTCTTTCGGAGGCATTCGTGGCCTTCCGTAGCGTGTTCTTGCGGGACGTGTACCTTTTAAACATATCGTATGCACGCACAGTGCAGCGCATGGTTCTACCCCATCAGCCTGAGGCTATTTCCTTAATGCCTTCGTAGGTCTACTGGCATTATAATTTTGCAGTTATTGTAAGTTTAAGAACACTTGGTGTAAGAATGCTATGTACTGGATCTCACCTACCCTTCCTTCGCGCTGATCCTTTAAGGGCCAGCCATTCAGTCGTTTGCGAAAGGTTGGACGCACACATTGCTGGGTGGAGTGATCACGCAGGACGTAAATTCGGCTCCCCATCTTCGTTGTTTGCGTAGCTGCGAAGAAAGATGGGTGTTCTCTTCCTCTATGACCGGACACCGGAGGCCAACGGTAGAACAACTAGCTGCAAAGACGCTGGTGGAGCGCTGCTTTTACGTAGCTCTTTACGGCTCGCTGCAGGTGTGAACGGGTTTCTACGCCTAGGCAACCAAGCCCCCGGCGTCGGGATCGCGACCCGAGCTCCACTTTAGCGCCTTGTTGAACACCTCCATTGCGATGCTCCTCCCATGGATACTACACCGTTGGCGTTTATGACCACACGTACGGCAACCCATTCCTGCCCAACCTAGTCAGCATCTTTGGAGGCAAGGCAAGCCGCGGGTAAACAATGCGCGCCTGGCACACATGTGTCCGGAGAATAAACTACTGCGTTCATAGAAAGTCGCTGAACGATACTTTACACCCATGTACTGAATGCTTTAGGGTATGTCACATTTTCCTAGACAATTGATGAGGATTGTTCGGACTAAAAATAAATGAGACGATCTTTTCTGTGTGTGGCTGCTACAGTATCAGCAGTCGCGCACCACAGTCGAACACAGAATCGAAGGTTCAAAATACCCATGTGTTGGCTCTCTTTACGGAGACCGAAGCTCCGATCGTGCCTTGAGTGCATGAACCGTGTAGCTGCGGTTCCTCATCTGCTGTTGTTAGTAGGACGAAACAGTCATGAAACGCGAACTTAAGCAGATGCGGGCTGCATCAAGTCGGCAACATCCTGCAGTTATACATGCCTTGTGAGTGGAACTGTTCGGTTACGTTAACCATGACCTCGAAGATTGTAACATCGCACTGGTGCGATCTCGGAGGTCATGCGTTAACGCACGTTCGTTTGAGTTGCTATCCATTTGCCGCTTTCTTCCCTAGCTTTATTTCGTAGCCTTGAACGGACAGATGTATTTCCTCTTTGTGCACACGATTCTTCTGCGGAAATATATTTCGTCTGCCTAAAGAGTTCCGGCCGATAATTTCCAGGATTTACATGGTAGCGCGCATGATTTCTTCTATTCCCTTAAACCCCTTCCTCAGTGTAGGGCAGCAAGCCGGACATGCGTGTTGTTGGCCTCCCTACCTTTCCTTCCTTTTTTTCTCCTCCTCCTCATCCTCAACGTAGCATCACACCGACACCACTCCCAAAAGCTTAGTTTCCGCGGAATTCACCTCATCTGACAACAACGCTCTCCCTCTGGGCGAATTCATGCATTACTGCGGCCGGCTTGTTCTTGGCCGCCGTTGTTGCTGCAACTCGTGGGCCGCCCCCCCATCCCGAGCGAATCTATTTCCGAGAAGAGCACGTGCCGGGAAGCATATTTTATCAGCGTTGACCGTTGAGCGCCGTTCGCGGGGCGAGTTGCTTGGCGCTTGAATCGGGCTCTCGTTATGTGCTCACCCTCCTCGCGAGGTATTCTTCTGCTTTTCTTTGTCGCTTCGTGGCGTCTGCGTGGTTGCCTTTCGTGCGTTGATTTACGCATAGCACGCCCTCCGTGGTTCACCGTAAGCGCCTCCTGGCAGATCGTGGTGAACTCTAGCACGGATGCCGATAATCGTCGATGGAGAGGGATGGAGGGATGCAGAAGTCTTCAAATGAAAAAATAAAGCAAATATAAAGCAAAAAAAGTCAAAGAAAACGGAAGTACCAAAGAGCCAACGTGTTATACCCCTGACAAACGGGCAAACTTAAATGCACTTCGATCGAGTGCACTTGGCCGCTAGTGTGATTAGCAGGCTCTCAGACGGGAACCTTTAGTGACATTTACTGCAGAGCGCACTCGTCGGCGAGTGCGTTCCGCGAACACACTTCTCGGAGGCGAAGTGTGTAGCCTCGTTAGCTTGAGTAAATAATAAGTAATATTGAAAACAGCGTCAGCAGTATTTTTTTACAGTGAATTTTTTTTTATTCAGATACCCTTAAAGGCCCTTATGAGCATTACATAGGGGGGGGGGGGGTAACAACAGGACATTTCAAACACAATTAGGGGGGAAAGGCAATATAGAACACCGTGGTAAAGATCACCGAATACAACAAGAAAATATAAAAAGAAAAAAAAGGAAAGGGAATTGGATACATGATGAAAAAAAAAAGCACTCCGTACAAAGCATGTAGATACACTTACAATGCGTCAAAGGCATAACATTCTGCTTTTACACAACATGCGTAAAACTGCGCTTCAAATTACTTACAAATGAGTCATGATTACGTATAGAAGCAATTTCTTGTGGCAGCTTGTTCCAGTGATAAATAGCATGAAATAGCGGTGATTGTCGCAGGAGATTCGTGGCTAGGGTTCCATGCGTTTTTCTTCTGCGTGTGCAAAAACTGTGGGCCGATCCCAGAGATGGTGTAATACCGGGCCGACCCGCGGCGGAGGTGGAGCAGGCTTCAAGCAATCCGCCAACTTGCGAAGATAAGTTTCATATATTTGGTTCAAATGGCCCCCGTATCAGATATCAAACTGATAAGAACAGATACTGCACTTTGACCCGCGTCGGCCGTGTCTACATTTGCACCGCCCTCTCTTTGTCGGCATTCCAAGCGCTTGCGTATCTACTTTCCTTCCACCTTCCCGTGGTGGCAGTCCCGTCGAAACTTCACGTCTAGTTTCCTCCGGCTCCTCAGGGCGGCGGTCCCGTTGTCCACCCGAATGTATATAAAAATCTCGGTAAATGAGTTCGTACCTTTGTTCTAAAATTCTGTGACACCTCTGTGTAGTCTGCTATACAGCTTCGCTTGTCATCCACCTCCACAGAGGGGAATGGCTTATGATTTTTAATAACATTTTTCTTAATTCTTGACGTTAAAAGGTATTAAAATGTGGCGCACTGCAAAAAAAAAGTGAAGAAAGAAAAAACTAAACTACGGGCTGTTTACGGCCGCGTTGGGTAATGGTCGCGCAGTTGTTTGTCGCGTAGCTTCCTGCAATATACTAGAGAGAACTCTGGCGCTGCAGTCATTGACACACCATGGGAATGATGGGAAGTACATGGATTTGTCTGATCTTCGTGCTTGTCGATTCAAACATGCTTGTGGCTTTGTTCATTACGCTTTATATGTCTTCATTGTCTTAAGTTTCAGAGCAATCAATACTTTTCGAAGTGCAGAATACTCTGCGAACACGCACAAGCGCCACTAATTGCAACGATTGAGCTTGTCGAGGAGGCCAAATCGAAACGCGCCAAGCGTCTCAAGGCAATGGCATGCCCGCGATAAATTCTTTTCCGCGTTTCACATCGCTTGTTGGTGCAAGCATCCGTGGCGTAATGGTTGCAATATAAGGCCCCTGTGCTTAGAGGTCCTCTGTTGTAATCCTACTGTAGGGAAGTTTTATTATTGTTTAGTTAATTATTTATTAGGTAGTGCTTTGTTGAAAATGACGAGCTTATAAAGTCAAGAAGCCGTTTGAAGCCAGAAGGACGAAGTTTAGGCAAATCCATGCACTATAACGCATGCGTATATAGACTCCTCTTCTTTTTATGGGCGCCGCCATATTGCGTGGGTAGTGGCGCCATCTATGGGCAGTCAACATGCTGCTGGCTTGCGCGACCGCTCCATGTTGTTTGCCAGGTATACGCTCAGCGACAGCTCCGGGTGGTTGTTTTCATGCTCGACTGGTCTATTTAACGTAACAGGGCGTCCCCTGCGTGGGAAACGGTTCTGCGAGATGTACACAAGTGATTTAAATCAGCATGGCTGGAGTTCCTTGCCGTCATTGAGGCGGACGGAGCTCCCGGAGCGATGTGCGCGTGTTTGTTTGAGCCTACACTCAGCCTAGGAGATCAGTTTTTCATTTCCCAAAATTCATTTCACTAATGTGACCTTAGTGCAGTACTCTCACTGTAGTCCTAAGCTGCGGTTTAGCAGCAATGAGTAGTTAAAAAAAAACATACAACGATCGAAATATCATTAGTATGCCGTTTTGCAATGAAATAAGTTGTGCTGTTTACTTTGACATGCGTTGAAATTATACGTAGAAACATTGCGCGACTACCTCGTTTGTTCGACGAGGTTCCCGCCCACGAATAGTATTGCTTGTTAAGTAATAATAGCATATCGTACAGTGTGAATCGCACTTGTCGAGTGTTAGAGCGACCAGTTGCGGACTGCGCGAGCGTCGGAAGCAAGGGTAGATGTTGGGTTACGGATATGTTTGTTCTATATAGCGCATTGTCTAAGCATGCGGCATCCCCATGAGAGGTCTTATAGCGGCGTTAGCCCGTGTTATATCTTCTTTTTTTTTTTCTTTCGAAAAAAAAAAAAAGAAAACCGATTCTTTATTTTCTGTCTTGTTCTTACCTTCGTCTACGAAGACTCGACTTATAGAAATTGTGTCCTCACCTCGTCGGATTCTTTTTATGCGAACCCCTTTGGATAGTACTGTTTTACAGGGCAGAAAAGCAATGCCTAAGCACAAAGCTTATATGTGTCATGCTGGTTTGCCAACCACAGTGATCGCTGTGTTGGCTAACGCCATCGGCCTCATGCAGGCTGCTAACGTAGACATAGCGTAGTGATTTCAATTCTACTAGGCTTAAAATGCGTGAGATAGATGTCGGTGGCTGACGCAAATGTTCTATAGCAATTGGCGCTAATATGTTTCGGAGTTGCATTGGGCTTGAGGTACGTACATCGGCTATCGTATGTTTTAGTTCCAACGCCAAGCGATCACATAGTAATATTTTCCCGTTCACGCGGGCAATTTACAGACGCCGGTTCTCTTCGACGAGTTAAAAACCAATAAAGCCAAAGTAGTTCACAACTCATAAAAAGCCGCGGCTGATGATGCACGTCGCTTGTTCGCTCGCACGAGAAAGTTTCCGCATATTGTAGTTACTGCTACGCCGAAAAGCTACACAATGGTACTCCGCCGATCTTGGTATAACCTGACATCACTTAAATTTCACAAAGAACGTGCTAAAATATCTCCACACCGTTGCGCAGCACGTGATGGCGACACATACGAGCAGCGCCGCGCCAGCTCGCACAAGCCATGAGAGGAAAGACTCGCCTTGCGCTGTTTCCTCCTCGCCCGACGAAAATGTTTATAGAAGCATCTTAATCAATGTGGAAATACTAAAGCTATGACCTTTATGCTCATTCTGAAAGGGTAGCTGAAAGCCGCATTTAAGGGTGAAGTTGGCTAGTGAAAATTAATGAGAAACACTGAGAGGACATTGCCTATGTTCGAGAACTACAGTGTCATTCGTTCTTTGAAACTACTTTTAGTCTGAATGTTTCTGACACGAACCGAAACAGATTGCTATGCAACAACATCTGGCAACAGTTCTACGAAATTGTGCATGTAAACCCTCACCCCGTTACGCTTTGCATGAAAACGTTGCGAGCACACTCTTCAGAGTGTTTAATGCGATGTCAGGGAGTATTCGTACTAAGTCACAACGCACCTCCCTCTGACAATAATCGACGCTGAAATGTGTTTCTTATAAAGAGTCAATATTCGTAGTCGGCGTATATTGGTATCTGAAGTTGACAAGAGGTGACGAGGAAATACATGCAGCGCTTGAAATAAACAAAACCGGTGTTGATACGCAACTATACGCCGTGGTTATTTGCTTCGGAAAATATTGTTTGACGGCCTCGCATATAGAAAATATTTCGCCTCTTGCCTTTCGCGATGGGGAGCCGCAGGGGTTTAACGAGCGACGGGCCAAAGTCCCGTCGCCCTTTTTTTTCCTGATGGCGACCGTCGTCGTATACAGCGAAGAAAACACAAGCCGCCCAGCGGCTGTCGGCGTGGTAAACACCTGAGAGGAGGAAAGCCGAGAGCGCCAGATTGTTATTTTCTATCGCACTCACATGCTGCGTTCGACCTTGAGATGACCGCCAGCGGAATCAGCCGGCACCTTTCTCGCCCTCTTTCCCTCGGCGAGCCGCCACCGCATCTGCACATTTCATTCCTCCTTTCCCACTTCAGAAAACTTCCATGCTGGAAACGCATCCCGCAAGAGCCGAGCAAATCAGTCCTTCTCGAACACCCCCTCCCCTTCTCCCCCTTCTACTGACAAGCGCGATGCACCGGCTGCGTTCACTGGAGCCAATCCACAACTGCTGTGGCGCCATCAATAAGCCTGTACTTCTCCCTACGAACGGCGGCCGCGTGTATAAATATGCCCGCCGTCCCCTGGCAGGCGGCAAGATGGGATGGGGGAGGGTCACCGAATGTGGTGGAAAGCGAGCGGGGAGGCAAGGGAGTGCAGATGTGGGAAGCGTAGATCCTGTCGGACCTCCTTCTCGAAAACTCCATGGCCTTTTCTTTTTTCTTTTTCCCTTGGAGTCGGTCGGATAGGACGCTTTATCGGCGCCGGTTTCCCTTCTCTTTTCTCTCCCGTTATAGCCTCTCTTGTTTTTCCTTGTCCGGCCGCATTTCTCAGTTCTCCATACCCTTTCCCGATATGTGCCTTCTCCTCCTCTCGCTGCCGCCGACCACCCGTCCGCCGCCACCACGTCGCTGCTGTCTGCTTCGTTTCCTGCAATCCGAGATAGGCCAGACATTTCCAAGAAGCGGCCGATTTCGAGGGGCTGCTCAAACAACCTCTCTCTGCGACGCACAGAAAGGAGGAAGGTCCGGGGGTGCCTCCAAAGACCCCTTCCCGCGAGCGCCGAAAAGCCGAGCGCCGGCGGGCATGCGTGCTCGGCGGCCGAATTTAAACAAACACTCAAAAAGAGATCCTTGGCCCCGTGACACACACGCGGAAAGAGGCACGGGGAGAGTGGGGAAAAGGAACCGGCACCGGAATATCAGCAAGTTTCCTGTTTTTTTTTTCCTCTTATTTTCCTCTCTGTGGTCCTCCCTTTTCAGAGTGTGCGAAATGGCATTGCCGCCGAGCGGAGAAACAGCAGTGCATGCGAGCGAAGCCGGCGCCCTCCCGCTGCGAGGCATCGCCCATGGGCTCATTTTTGTTGGGCTTCCGAACCTTTTCCCTTCCCGAAAGACCCGGCTCTCGACTTCCCGTCGAGCGGGTTTGGCGTTCCTCTCTTCCTTCTCCTTTGCGGTCGACTTTTTGTTTCTGGTAAGAGCACCCGCAAACAGAATGCGGGCTCCTCCCTTCGCTCCTGCGCCTCTCCCCTCCTCCTTGAGGGAAGACATTCGGTTGACCTTGAAATGCCGTTTCCTTTTCACTTTCTTGTTTTTCTCTCCGGAGAGCTGATCTGCTCGCCTGGGCGGTGGGTATAGAGATGGCTACAGTCCCAGCGAGGAACAGGCAGCGGTTTTGATCGGTGATGCTCTTTCCTTTTACGTTGTTCGCTTCGCCTCCGCATCTTATCCGCATCTTGTTTTCGAACGCTCTCGGTTAAATGCGCGACTGTCTCCTAGGAAAGGGAGAGAGCATTCTCCTATACTCTCGTGTGCCGATAGCCGGCCTTAGCCTTCCCTCTGTCCATTCGTCTGATATGAGTGATATTGGAGCGAATATTTCGCGGTGGTTTTAGTTTGTTGCTCTCGAAGAAGATAAATTAATGCAGAAGAAAGACTTTGTAGCGAGAGCGGAGAGTAAACAAAATGGGATGGCTGGAGAGGGGAAATTCAACGAGAAAACGAAGGAGCCGCAGCGGACGGGGATGAAGGGAAACGAAGCGCGGCTCCTCACCACATCCGACCAAATGGCCGACACTTGGGTCTTTGGTTTAGGAGGCGACTGGCGTTTTTACTCGCGAGCTTTGTCGCTGCCCGAGAATAAGGCGCTTCAGAAATAGTGAGAGATCCGCCGCTTGTGTCCCTTACTCGTGCCTTGGGGAATTGCTAGTGTCAGTCACTAAAGCAAAAGTCTGGTTTGTTCGGCGGTCCAATATACAATAATATTGAATGACAGGAAGAAACGTACCTTGCCATATCTCGGAATTTCATAGGCGAGCGATTGCACGATATTTCGAATGCAACGTTTTTGTTAACTTGGCAGCCTTATGGACACGTTGACTGGGTCGTTTCGGTGGGCTACCGTGACCTGAGTAAAGTCATAGCACCAAGGAAAGGAGCGGTGAATCACTTCATTCTATGTTATGCTAGCGTAATGTATGGCATGCAGTCTTGCATGATAATGCAGTCGGTTTTTCTGTCAGCTGAGCCCTGTCGGAACGTGCCAATTCGCCTCGATCTATCGCATGTTTGGCTGAAAAGCGGTTCTAAATTCCTCGATATATATATGACTCTTCACATCGAATTCAAGCGCCGCCTGCCGCGATTGTACAAAGGCCGGCGACGGCTCGGTTATCCCCTGCAAAGGAAGCTCGCTTGCGAAACCTTGTCCGATGACATGCGGTTCCACTTTCTCTGCCTCGCACATGTTCCGGTCGCCCTCCTGCTCCCGCTTCCCCCATCCTCCTCACCCGACTGGGTATTTCTGCTCGTTTTGCTCTTTGTCGGGCTCGCGAAATCGGTGGCAGAGCTGTAGGGGGTGATTATTTCTGTCTTGCGGAATTTTTAAATACCGCGTTTCGTAGATCGCATAATTATCGTTCTTGATCTGGATTATTCAGAGGCAGACACTATTAGCACGAGAAATCGAATAATATATTCCGCTAATTAAAAAAGGTCACTAATTGACTTCTTAATTGATTACTTTGCGGCACGTATTGCAGCGTACAAAGTGTAGTTGGTGAGCTTGCAAGACGTATCCGCTTGAAATCAAATTCCAGGATGGGACCACTTTCGAGATATTATTCCCCATAATGTGGGATGAAATACATGAGCGTTCCAGTTACTTGTAGGGTAAATATATTCAGGTGTTGACACTGTGCGCGCGAGTTCGCCAAAGCCGAGACTGGGACCGCATCTCGCAGCGCCCTCTACGATGGCGCCGACCGAGCTGTACTGACGTAGAATCACTGTATGTGCTATCCAAGTTAACAGAGTTGCGCGTCTGTTTTATCAACGCCGCTCGCCCCTCCATTGGCAGAAGGCCATCACGTGGGTTCCAAGCAACCGTGCACTGCGAAGAGGCTGGCGCTCGGGCCGCTTTTTTTGTATTTCCCGCCGCCGCCGCTGCAGCGAACTGGATTCGCACTAGTTAACGCCAGTCAATTTCACAGGGAATCCGGCTCTTTGTTGCGTTCTTTGTTAATGTGCGCAGCATCTCGAGCTGCGGTTACTCCATAGCAGTCCCACGGTCCACAGCATATGAAACGCGCGCGAACAAAAAGCGTGCCTTCAAAACGCACATGCAAGCACAAAGACGCGGCACGCGTCTTGCCACCGAGACTGGGACCGTAATTCGCAGCACCCTCTGCGACGGCGCCGACCGAGCTGTAACCGAGCCGAGCGTAATCTGGCCGCGAGCGAGCAGCCTTTTCGCCAGTGTTCGGGGGAGAGTGTCAGCTTTATGTTGTTCTTACACCGTGGGTACAATGCGTCAAAGAGCGATTTCTTAAAAATATAAGTGGAACAATGGCGTATTTTTACGGCGAGTTTGATGGCGCAACTCCCGAAACTGGTGTCATTCCGGAACTTCATTGCAAGTGGACACGCCTTATAACCTCATCAGCTACACTTCGTAAACTGCAATATGTGCCGTAATGTGATTAATAAAGAAGATAATTGGGTATTTCTTGTTAATTATTTGAATATTTGTTTTGATTTCTCGTGAAGGTAATGTACGCCTCTACAAATAATCTACCTCAAGGACTACAATTATGTTATCTTTTTATCTGCAACAGTCGATTAAAAAAAATTCCGTGAAGCTTTAAAACGATCACACTGTATATAGATCGGTGGTAGGGTACCTGTATACTAACTGCAGGAATACCAGTCGATGGTTAGTCGACGGTAAAGCCCTTTTAGTCCACGGCGCAGTTCCCAAATGTAACTGAAGACATCGCTGAACTACAACTTCGGCACCATGTACTGGTACAACCCTAACTTAAGCGTTATGACTATACCAACATGCTTTTTTGCCATTATCGTAGTGATTGTAAAAAATCTAAATGATCAACGTCATCTTTTCTGTTTTCTCTATAGTAGTATACAACTTAAGAAAAAAAAAACAGCAGTTGGCAACCAAGGCACATGGACCGCGCGGGATTGTTGCTCCCCCAGCCAGTCACAGAAGTAAACAAAATCGTCATGTGACCTTTTCAAAATGGTGTCGTACTTGATACCCCCGGAGCGTCTGCTGTTCTTGAAAAGTCTTTTCATCGGCTGAAGCGATGAGGTGTGCGATAGACATGGACAAAGTGTATGGAGTTTGAGCATTTCACTCTTCAAAAGTCCGCGGTACAGTTCCTTTCACAGCTGACACCGTTTTATTCATGGAACTTCACTGCCAACTGAAGTTAAACATGACCCTAAATAGTTGCAGTGAAGCAAGCGTTTTATTTCAGTACAGTAAAGAATTAGGCTTTCACCGTTTACCTAAGACGGCTGAAAACGTATGAAATTACGCACATTTAATTTTATTTTTGTGGTTACCGCGTTATTTAGGTAACAGAGAACGTTTGAAGTACAAACTATTTGCAGGCTTGCAGTTATGAGGGCGTGGGCGGGGCTTCGCAGATTTAAACTGTATCCGACTACAGGCAATGAGACAATAGCATTAAACAAATTGGCTTGGGATTGGATCCAGCAAGTTAGGTGACTCCTTTCAACCGGTGTTGGGCGAGGACACAGCGAAGCACAAGAACACGTGATTTGAGGTCAACACAGACCTGTGCCGATTCACCGTGAACAAGCAGTGCAGTGCGATGACATTTCCAACGAAGCGTCGTCTTCTCCGGGTTGACAGTTCGGGCGGTGTTTGTCATTTCTTGCACTGAGCATGCATATATATATATATATATATATATATATATATATATATATATATATATATATATATATATATATATATATATATATATATATATATATATACCGTGCTCTTGGCTGGTAGGACAAAGTAAACGAACTTTTCCTAATAGAATGGGTAAATTCTTTCCAATGCTTTGCATTGGGATCTCTCTAGCAGTGAAGCTACGATGATGACATGACCTTGGTGTTTATGTAAATATACCTTGGACTCTTAAGTTACGCTAAGCTTTTAGATACGCTAACCGATTTTGAAATGACAATGCGCTGCTCGGTGACGTCAGCCGCATTTTATAGTACTACCAGGCAACTTCACCTCACAAATTGAATTTACTTACAGCGGACGTTGAATTCTGCGGCATTATTGCTTGCTGCGAACTTACGTGAAGAACGTGCCACGTTCAACAGGACGTTGAATACCGTTGTAAGCACGACTCTTGCGACAATTTCTCGTTCGTATGTTTCTTTCTAGTTAAAAACACGAGAAGAGGCTCACACTCTACAGTAACTATACTCAACATGTTATGGCCGAAAGTTACTGTGTAACATGCTTATCTTTTTCTGTAAGCTCATGGTTCTTTTTTCTCCACCACATGATGGAAACCTTTAGCATACGCTTTATTTTCCGTCATTCGCTTGTCCCTTTCGAACAAGACTCCTTCATCGAAATTGCAAGCGCTTCTGCGCACGACATAACTGCGGTGGGGTGATGCCACCTTTACAGGTTCCTGCAAACGTTGGTTTGGAAGAAATAGCAGGCTTTAAATAAGTTTGCTATACACGGAAAGCTACAATCGCGCCAATGTGACTTCTTATGAGTTCGCTGTAAATAGTTGTGCGTGTTTGAAGTAGCGCCGTAGAGAATTCACCGTGTGTGGTCGTCTGCGTTTGTTAAAACTTTCCGGTCGCGGACAAGGAGATAGAACCAGTAATATGGACGACATACCCACTAGATAAGCGCTTAAGCTACAGAAAACTAAACTTGGCTGTTTTAGGCCACAATAGCTGGCTTGAAGGAACAAGTGTTAAGCTGTGAATTTATCGTAAAAAATGCGCACGTAGTTACTGCGCTCAGTTAGTGTCTCTTGAAATACTATATCGCAAAGGGCAGCGCTAACAATGCGAGTTTCTCTAAGCTCGCAGTGACTCGCACGATGTTTCTTTCTCAAAGCCGTGAAGCATATGGGACACATACACTGCCAGTCGATGTGCGTTACTTCTCGTAAGGGTATTTGTGGGGTTGTACCTTGTTTAACCCGTTTTGCAATTAAACTAACCACGAAAAGCGAATCAGCAGCAGCAGCAATTGCCGACCGCAGCGCGTCGCGTTTCTCTGGCGTGCGCGAGCGAAAGACCGCTTCGCTGCGCTCCTGTGGGGTGCGCTCGTTTTCTTCTTTCTTCTCTCAGCGGGAACGCTCGTCGCACAGTGAGAAGAAAAGAAAATAGAAAAGAGGAGGGCGTAAAACAGAACAGAAAATACGAAATGAAAAGAAAAGAAAAAAACGGGGGGGGGGGGGTTACGAGGGCCGGCCTTTACCCAAGTCCCGCCCCCTTGGCTGGAGAGCCGTTTTATATCGCCTCTCCTTCTTGCTTGCGGTGTTGTTTTCTTTGGCTGTCTTCTTCATCTGGCGCTCCTTGTCCTCGCCGGGACGAGGCGTCTGCTTCTGCCGCCGGTGTCGTTGCCTGCTTCGATCTGAAGGGAGGCGCCATCGCGAGCTCGATAGGGATCGGGGTGGGCCTGCCGATTGATTTGTTTCCATAGTTGCTGCTGTTAGGGCTTCCTTTCTTTGTGCGCTGACCCTCTTACTTCACTCCCGCACTCCCTGATATGCGTGCTGCAGGTGGTTGCGTGACTGCTGCGCTAAGCAGCGCTCGCCCTCTTTTTTGCCTTCCGTTCGGCGGCGTTTGCCTGCTCCAATCGTTCGGGTTGCGTGATGGTGGCGCCGTGCGACGCGCCGTTAGGCACGTGCAGTAACCTACATGTCGGAGAAAGACGTTGTGGCGGTGAAAAGACGGCGCCAAGATTCTCACCTCAAGCAGCGGTTCTGTTAATCGCCTCCTTTACATAGCTCAAGGCACGACCGAAAAATAGTGTATTAACTTCTATCCGCTACAGGCTGGGTAATTGTACTGAAAGTGTGTATGATGGCTCCTACTTGTTCTTTTTGTGCCTGAAATTAATGTTGTTTGTTAGCTTTGGCCGGCCGAAAAGAAGATGCTTAATTGCGACAAAGACTGTCAGGTACGGCGCTACGATGAAAAGCGCTTGCCCGCGACAGGAGTGGGGCGAAGGTCTGTACGCATATTGCTTGAATGGGTTTCTTCCATGTTGCGTACCATCTAGCCTGGTAGTAGCATCTCCTGCAGCGACGCTGGCTGTCCTCCCTTCGTACCCGATCTTTTACTAATAAAATACGTTGCGGCACACGTCTGTGTTAAGAGCACATTGAAGTACGAGACGCAGATGAACATACGACAATACTTAGATGCTGCGTGTATCTCGATAGCCTGACAGAGCAAATTTTTTCGTACTGAAACCGTTGATGACCTGCCCACATTTGCACTTGCTGGCACCGTTCGCTCGCTCGGTGTATTTCATGTGCATCCACGGCCCCATTCGTCTGCGATGTGCAAAGCCACAACAGCGCTGCTGCGAGTGAACGATGAACGCTTCAGCGTGTGTCCGGGTTAACTCTTCATCTTCTTTCCCATATTTTTGTCCCCATTTTTCTTCGCTTCCCCAGTGCAGTGGTGGGGTGGTTAAGCGGACTCAGCTTGGTTAACGTTTCAGCTTTATACTTTATCACGTCCGTCTCTCATCTTTCAAGGTCTTCGTCACTGCCACTCGTTCGGGAAGCTAATTCTTCAGGGTCACGTGCTTCACCTTCTGCAAGTACACAGAACACGATCTCCTGTCTTGACGTCGTCCTCGGAGGTATGGGATTTCGCTTCTTAAGACCATCACATGTTCGTCTTCGTATATGCCTATCGTGTCCCACCGTCCTACATGAACATTAATAGCAGCCCTCACCTCCACCAATCGTGTGGCAGCGGTTAAACGGTAGCTTTTTTACTCGAGAAGCATGAGCTGCCTAACGACGACGACGATTATCTGCGGTAGAGGAAGGTGTAGTATAGACATCAGAGTATAGACAGCCGCGGAGTTTTCGAATTCAGCGTAGAAATATAAACCACTGCACCTGTTATCATATAAGGTGAATATATCGGCCTTCCGCGACCCTCCTGTCACTCTAAATGCCCTTGTTTGTCGCATCTGTTGAAATAAATCAACGAAATAACACATTGCCTAGGTGAGCTAGTCGGTACGTTTTGGAAACTAACAGCATCAAAAATGGGACAAGAATGGCAGCTTATGGCTATCCTTGTTCTGTCTCGTGCATTGTCTTGTTATTGTCTCATTCTTAGAATTGGTTGCTTTTTTTTTACAGCTATATTGCTTACGCTTCCATTTCTACCATATAATCTTGCACTTAAATAACTACCGTGAGTTTTTAGATGGAGAGGCGCTGAGAAGTTTCAGTTGGCCAACCACATTTTATACGTAATCTCCAACAAAGAGCGCCCAGTTGAAGTCGAGCGGAGGCATGCGTGCCGTGTCCAGCCTGCGCTTCGTGGTTAGGCCATTACAGAGTCGTGAGGAAGAAATGGTCGTTCCACTTGAGGAGGTTATAATTAGTTCGTAATTACATTCTGAAACGATCTCTCTGATGTTTGAACTGGCATTCATTCATCTTTTGAGACAAATAGATGTTGGTGTAGTATCTTCTGTTCAATTTGTTAGTGTACAGGTGCGTGACGCATACGAGATCTTGATATCTCAGTGCTGCAGTTGGCCTTACTGCTTTCCCCGACCTTCTTATTAAGCATTGAACTGCTGTGCCTACCGCACATGGCAGAGAACCATTCCGATTCCTATCCCTACCTCGCAGTACCCCTCCCCCTCGAGGCCCCACTCGAGTGGTGTATTTGCCACTGCAGTCCCGTAGTGCACAATAGAAGCCAAGTGATTGAGAAGGTAGGCTGTGGCTTTTAGCGAAGTATGATAGGTATATAGCCACTGCAACTTGCGGAGGCCTCCCCGCATTTTTTTCTATGTACTTTTCTCTGTATTACCGAGGCAGCGGTAAATTGAATGAGGCTGAAGCTTCGTATTTATCCCTTACGTATTACCTTCCGAGTACGCGGGAAAGAGTCGAAATTTGCCACATTTTCCTATGCTTGATGTTATTATTAATCTCGGCCTTTATTGCTCAATTATTAGAACGGCGAAATGTGCCGCTATAGTGGCGTTGCAAATGGAGCAGAAACGAATACGTGAGCGCGCAGCTTCGTTAACCCATCGTCAGAAGCGACCACTTATAACAAGCAAGAATGATTCGTTGCGCTCTCTTCGGAGTGTGCGGGTATGTTCGCATAGCTAGCCTCCATCTTGCGGGCAGCTTATCATATGCAATCGCGTAACAGACAACACTGATCGCAAGCTCCCAGGGTCAATAAGTGGATCAACTTGGCAAAAGGAGCGGTGGTGCGAGGAGGGGGGGAGGCGGTTAACACTTAACGAGCGCTTCTTCTCGTGCGTCGGTTTGCGTGTTGTGCAAGTCTTTTGGCGAATGAGCGCAGACGAGTCACGCGATCGTCCGTCCCACGTGTCGGCGCTGCCGTCCGCCCAGCCCTGCCCGACCTAAGGCCGTGCAAGAGCATCGGCCAGAGGCACAATGGAGCAGTCCTCGCTCATATTTCTCATTATACGGCGCCTCGGACCGCCCGTCGACAAGGTTGCGGACCGCCGTGTGTACACATTGTGAAAGTCCTCCCTACTCGCCAATGACCGTCCTCGCCGGGCCAATTAATTACGGCTTAATGAAGTTTACGTTTCTGCTTGGCCTCCCCGCTTGCCCTCCTCTCTCCCCGTGTGTGGACAGCAGCCTGCCTTTGGGCACGAGATGCTGCTGCATTCGTGCAGCCAGCTCTCCTCCCCGAGTGCTTGCCGGGACCTTAATGCATCGCAATTAAAGAGAAAAAGGAAGCAGCGAAGGCGCTCGGGCCACGCCGCCTGCGAGAGCCCCATCGCGAGGGGGCATTGTGGGTGAAAAGTTATTTCCGTAGCGTCTCTCGGCTGCGGCCTCTGATTAATGCACGACTTTTACCCACGCGCTCATTTTTCCGTCGTCGGATCGGCTTTTGTCTTTTGCTTGGCGGGGCCCCCCCCCCTCGCAGTTTCCTTTTCGGCGATGCTGCGCGGGACAAACAGACGCGCGCGCCTCGGCGCTGGATTCGCGGATGGTAGTTTTTCGGCGCTGGTGGCGGACTCTCCCGTGTGATAAATAGGAGACGTGGGCCCCAGCGATTAATTTCGCTGGCATTGGCCGTAATTGAATACAGAAACTGGATTCGAAATGGATGTAGCGCGGACGTGCCGGGGGCCGTCTCCGTATGACTCGACGAGGGGGCTCGATCTTTCTTCGCCTCCTCCGGGGAGGGCCGCCGAGATTCCTCGTAAATGATTCCCCGCATCCGAATTGCGTCCACACGTGTGCGTTCGTGTGTCTGCGCGTGCGTGCACGCAGCGCGACGCCGAGTGCCCGGCTCGTCGTCGTCGTCGACGGCGCCGCTTGTGCCCCGCTCGTTTCCTCGTCCCTTTTGCCCCGAAGAAGAAGAGCGGCCGTCTCGCCAGCGAGACTCGCTGCTGGAAGCCCGGTGCATGGGTGTGGCGCGGCGGGTGCGTGCTCGCGCGCGAGCCTGATCGGCTGATGCATGGCGGGCGCTTTACGTGCGATTGAGATTAAAGAAACACAGCAGACCCGAGGCACCTCCGCGCGAGATACATTACGACAGGGCCGGGTTGACCGGACCCGGCCCGCTTGCGGCTCAGTGGCAACTGGTTTCATTTAGCCACCCGGTTCTGAGTGAACATGCCCCTCGTGCCATTCAGCGAGGCGAGTGTGACGTTGCCTTGCGCGCTTGCTTTTAAGTGCTTGGCAATTAATTATTGCTTGCGCGTCGAGCAAAACTGTCCGTGCTGGCCGGACAGAATGTACACAGTTCCGTTGTTCTTGCCCCTTCTCACGTAATACTACTGATAGGGGCCTGTGAGGAACAGGCAAAGAAAAAAAATTAAAAGAAAGGTCTCTGTGTGTGTTAATGTACAGCGGCGACTATCAGTGACTGATTTCAGCTCCTGCCAGGAAGGGCCGGGGTGCATTTCGGGTGAGTTAGCGTTTACATAGTATCACGATAGAACGGCATGTAAACACATTTATCTGCGTTCGCTCGCCCGTGTTGGAAGCACGTACGGAAGGAACACTTGCGGTTGGTGCTCAGACGACGAGGACACGTGGCTTATGACCTTCAAAATTCGTTACGTGAAAGATGCCGAACTTTGGTGTCGAACGGCTCAGCAATAACAGTTTGTCTGATATCTCAAACGGGAAATGTTGGCATTAGGCATCCTGCGCGGGCGTCACTGTGAGCGCGTCCATCAGAGAAATGTCGCAACACTAAGACGAGGTCAAAGAGTGATAATTAATTCAGGTCTCTTTGTAAATTGCCCTTTCGCAATAGCCATAAGATTGCGTTTACCCTTATGTCAGGCTTCCCATGTCAGAAAAAAAAAAGTGCGAAAGCGAAAGGGGTGGCGACGTCGGCTTTAGTTTTCACACCAGCTCATAGTGATGCCATGGATTTCGATAGCATCTGCTCGAGTCTCCTTTATTGCTTTCCGTAATAATAATA